>NC_046325.1:6693443-7376979 GCF_009819535.1 Lacerta agilis | reverse complement strand
CTGGGAGCAAGCATTTGACTGTATAGTTCCAAATCCCCATGTGACCCTGGAGGTCAATGGCATTTGTACTGGAAAGGAGAGTTTGGAGAGTCTTCCAGGATCTCTTTTTGAAATGGAACTATCTGGGCATAGCTACAGTATCTACAATGCTGTTTATGTTGTAGCTCATACTTTGCATGCTATTTACTTGTCTACATCCAAGCAGAGAACATTGGGTAGCAGTGGAAAATTAAAACTTCAAGATCTGCAGCCTTGGCAGGTAATGCTTCACAAATGAAAAGCAGCAAATAAACAACTTAAGATTTCATCACAGTTTTCATGCAGATGTAATGCGGCAATGGTATTGCTCATGTCACCAACTGGCAAAGCTTTATATTTTCATATTAAATCCTGTACGTTTGGCTGATTTCTTTTTCCAGTGTATGCATAAGAATTTTTTTCATCTGCTTTGTTAAGTAAAGTGAGCAAACATAATTATATGTAAATGATGTTCATTTATACATCAAACCATTTTCTTCAATATCTCTATTATGTTCTTTCCCCTTAATCTTTCTTTTCTCTTTCAATTAGCTGCACCATTCTCTTCCTGACATTTCATTTAACAACTCAGCTGGAGAAACTCTGTCCTTTACTAATAAAAGAGAAATGGGAGGTAGATTCGACATCACAAACATGGTCACCTTCCCAAACAAGTCTTTCCTTCGAGTGAAGGTTGGATGGGTGGATCCCATTGCTGCCAATAGAAATGAGTTAATCATTCATGAGGACATGATTATGTGGAACAAAGGCTTTAACCAGGTCTGGAATGTGGGTACTTCTTTGACCCAATGCACTCTTTAGATAAACCCCACTTTTTTATTTCCTCATGGGAAAAATCTGAAAACCTAGCTGGGTGCAACTGCGAACGGAGCTTTTAATTCTATGTTCTTAGTTGAAATGAATTTTTAACAATTTTTATTGGTTACAGGTAGGTAGCCATGTTGGTCTGTCATAGTGGAAATAAAATTAAAAAAATAAATAAAAAATTCCTTCCAGTAGCACCTTAGAGACCAACTAAGTTTGTATCTGAAGAAGTGTGCATGCACATGAAAGCTCATACCAATAACAAACTTAGTTGGTCTCTAGGGTGCTACTGGAAGGAATTTTTTTTATTTTGTTTCAATTTTTATTGGGTTTTATTTTGTATGACAGAGCTTAGAATTTACTCATGGGGCAGATATGGTTGGTTACTGCTTCATTTGAAAAGGGTCCATGGCTCATTTGAAGATCCCATATCAAATTAATTTCATGACAATAGGACTGACAAAAGCCCAACTTTTGGAGTATTCCCAGAGAACTAATATTGCTACCCGAAGAAGAGTTTGGATTTGATATCCCGCTTTTCACTACCCGAAGGAGTCTCAAAGCGGCTAACATTTTCCTTTCCCTTCCTCCCCCACAACAAGCACTCTGTGAGGTGAGTGGGGCTGAGAGACTTCAAAGAAGTGTGACTAGCCCAAGGTCATCCAGCAGCTGCATGTGGAGGAGCGGAGACGCGAACCCCGTTCCCCAGATTACGAGTCTACCGCTCTTAACCACTACACCACACTGGCTCTCTGAACCCCATCTTAGAAGGGCCAAAATACATTTTCTGGCTTCATGTGTGGTTTTGAGCTACTGCTAGTTAGGAAATCACAAAGGATATAAAGTCACTTCCACCTACCTCCGCCCCTCCTTCTTAGGAGAGGTTTCACCAATCCTTCCCTCCCACTATGCAGTATGAGATAAGCTTGTCATCGTAGCTGGTGCCAAACAGGAATTTGTCTTCCTTCCTATGATTGACTGGTCAAAATGGGATGGTTGACCTTTTCCACCTACATCATTCTCCTACCCAGGAGTGTCAAACAGGTGCAACTACAGGTGGCATACACATTACGTGAATTGGCTTTCTGGTCACTTGGCAGGTGGGTGCGGGAAAGGAAAGAGGTTAGCAAAGAAATCGAGCTCCTTGTGGATTCTGATTCTAAAGACTTGTCACAGGGCTCTGTGTAAGAAACAGCAGGATTTTAAAGGTGTTATGAATCATGAAGAGCTCACCCAATCAGTGCCAGTTTAGGAGCCTGATAGTTTTAAGCATTTTCCACACACGTCCTTTGCAATTTATAAATTCCCAAAGTTACAGCTGATAAAATGGCCCTAGCTTATTTCATGTATCTTGCATTTTTCCTGGTCTTGTGTCTTGCTTCTTTTTTTCTGGTCCTCTAACAAAAAACGGGCCAATTGCTGCACTTCATATGAAGCACTTTGGATAAGAAGTTCAGTTTCTCCCTTCTGAAATTATTTCTTGTTTCTGGAAAGGTGATGCCCACTTCTCTGTGTAATGACTACTGCCGCCCTGGTAATCAGAAGAAAAGGAAGGAAGGGCAGAAATTTTGCTGCTATGATTGTACTCCATGTCCAGAAGGGAAGATTTCCAACCAAAATGGTACATGACATTTTTCATTGTTCAATATTAGTAAAGAGTATTGTGTCGAATCTATTTAAATGCTACATTTTACATGCAACCACACCATCCAGCTTAAAGTTGTGTGCTGATATTTTTTTCTGCAGTTTTCCAGTAACATTTGAAGGAAATATTCAAAAACAAATAAACCTGGTACAATACTATGAACCAAGATACGGAAGTGCTCCCTCCTCCGCTCAAATGTCTTTTGTTGTACACATATCAAGTATTACAATTGCCTAGGAGTTGCAATTAGGTATTCATTATTGCACAGGCAAGCAGGGCTGGCAAAAGCATAAGGGTTATCATTTCAATGAGCACGTGATGTCCTAATTCCACTTGATGGTTGAAATGCACCCAATCAATACCCTTGGGAGTTGTCCAGCGTTGGACATTGATGTGTCACAAGACAAGTATCGTGGATCCCAGAAGGCAACAATGGGATGAGTTATGTAAGGCCAGTCTCATCTAATCTAGGGACATGCTTTCATTCTGTGCTCTACCAGGCCCCTTGTGCTCTCCCCAGCAACACAAAAGCTCTCTCTCCCCCCCCATAAGTGTAGTTGGATCAAGCCCTGATGTGCAGGGTGCATGGAGCAGCAGCTTAATATTGTTTAAATTCAAACATGATACATTCAGCAGAATACTCAAAAAAGTATTTCACATACTGTTATATAATTACCAACACCTTAAAATAAGAAGGATAAGATGAAAAAGACGTAAAGAGCGCACATGAATTGCTACTGGAATTTGATCTCATTCTACTTTTCAGATATGGATGAGTGCATCATATGCCCAGGAGATCAGTATCCAAACAAGAACAAAACTGGATGCATCCCCAAAATAATAAGCTTTCTTACTTACGATGAATCATTTGGTATCAGTTTGGCCTCACTTGCTCTTTCTTTTTCACTGCTCACAAGTTTGGTGATAGGAACTTTTATTAAATACAAAGATACTCCCATTGTCAAAGCCAACAACCGGGATCTCACTTACATTCTCCTCATCTCACTACTGCTCTGCTTCCTCTCATCTTTGCTATTCATTGGGAAACCTGGGGAAGTGACCTGCATTCTTCGCCAACCAATGTTTGGCATTGTCTTCTCACTGGCCATTTCATGTTTGTTGGCAAAGACTGTCACTGTAGTTGTAGCTTTCATGGCCACAAAACCAGGATCTAGCACAAGGAAGTGGGTAGGAAAAGGGCTGGCCAATGCCATAGTCCTTTCCTGCTCTGTTACTCAAGCAAGTATTTGTACTGTGTGGTTGATAAATTTTCCCCCATTCCCCCAACTAGACATGGACTCGGTAGCAGAAGAAACCATTGTGCAGTGTAATGAAGGGTCAGTAACCATGTTTTATTGTGTCCTGGGCTACATGGGCCTCCTGGCCACTGCCAGCTTCATTGTGGCATTTGCAGCTCGCAAATTACCAGACACCTTTAATGAAGCCAAGTTCATTACCTTCAGCATGTTGCTGTTTTGCAGTGTTTGGTTGTCCTTTATCCCAACATATCTGAGCACCAAAGGGAAATCCATGGTGGCAGTGGAGATCTTCTCTATCTTGTCCTCCAGTGCTGGATTATTGGGTTGCATCTTTGCCCCTAAATGTTACATCATTGTGCTGAGGCCTGAGCTGAACAATAGGGAGCAAATAATGAGAAAAACTGATTGATAACTTTGTCTTAAACTGATTCCATTGTATTTGCATTTGCTGCCTCAGAGAAAGGAGTGTCATGTTTTTAATACTTAACTGGTGTGGCAGATTTGTTTAGGTGAAGAAAGGGACAAAGAAATGCTTGAATCAATAAATCTATGAGTTCTCAAGGATGTGTCTTGTTTCACCTTGGCCCCTCCTCTTTCTCAGTCACATTATTAGTATTTGTATTATTAGAAGCATTAGATATGCTGGCAAGTAGTAGTAGTAGTAGCAGTAGCAGCAGCAGCAGCAGCAGCAGCAAACCTTTAAATATATTCCCTGGCATCTACATTCCTCCAATCCCCTTTCCCATTTTACTCATGTATTTTAGGTTATGGACTCCAGTGTTGACCCCAGGCTATCACTGGCAGAAACTATTGTGGGAGACCTTTTTGTTTGAAGAGTGAGATAAAAGTAGGGCTTCAAGTAAATAGATCAACTGGTTCACATGGAATCATTTAAATCACTGATAAAAAATTCTTTAGTTCTCTTCAATCACTTCCAGATTCCTTTGCATTTTTTTTGTAAGATTACACACAGTAAATATAAAGTGTCATGCCTTTGTTGGTGCCCTGACTCCCTCTAGATTCCTGGGCGCTGGGGTTTATTCAGTGCTTTTACAATTAAGATGAGCTGACCGGCACTGGGTAAGAAAACAGGCTGAATTTGCTTTTTCTGCAGTATTCCTTTTTATTGCAGTGAGGTCCATTACAATCTAACACAGGATAGGCTGAGGATAACTCAGTGCTTAGGGGAAAGTAAGAGAACAGAATAGAAAGAGGAGATTGAGGAGATGAGACCTATACTGTGGGATGGTTGAGAATAGGCATCTGGCATGTGGTTTCAGTCAGGGGAGGGTGGATCTCAGAAGCTGTAAGTCCCTCTCTGGCCCTCTAAACTCTCCCCAGATTATAAACCTCATTGACTCTGCTTCATAAACACTGAAATCTTTTTTGTGTGGCTGGAAGTGCCCTTGAAATCTGATAATGCCATTAGGTGCTCTGTCCCCTTTCATCTCTCAAGCCACCCACCATTGGAATATAGTCCTCAGAAGGGAATTCAGTCCTCAGTCTGAAAAGGGTTCCCATGCAATCAAGTACAGAAAAACCTTTTGTTTGTTCATGCAGGTGAGTAAAGACACTTGTTTTTAAACTACAGAGAAATGTTGACTGCCTTCCCCGGGGGGGGGGGGGGGACGAAGTTGGGAAGTGGCATTAATTTGAAATAGTGTCCTCAAAAGCATGGCATTCAGTGGCCATTCATAGTAACCACTTATATACTAAACTCCTTAGTATATAACAGGCATGTCCAACAGGTTGATCGCGATCTAGCGGTCAATCGCGGGGTGACTATTACAATCAAAAAAGATCTTTCAAAAAAGATCAACAACTTTGGTTCTTCCTCCCCCCGAAAAGCTCAACAACTTTGATCAATCTAACAAATTTGATCAATCCAATAGGTAGATCACTGGCAGTTTTTTCATAGTGGGAGTAGATTGCAGTCTCTTGGGAGTTGGACAGGCCTGGCATACAACAATACAATAGGATATATATATATATATATATATATATATATATATATATATATATATATATATATATATATATATTGTTCACTTATTTGTCCTTATTAGTTGCTCCCTGTTGTTCAGCTCAGGCCTCAGAACAATGATGTAACATTTCGGGGCAAAGATACATCCCAACAATCCAGCACTGGAAGACAAGATGGAGAAGATCTCCACCACCACCATGGATTTCCCTTTGGTGCTCAGATAGGTTGGAACAAAGGTCAGCCAAACACTGCAAAACAGCAACATGCTGAATGTAATAAACTTGGCCTCATTAAAACTGTCAGGTAATTTGCGAGCTTTGAATGCCACAATGAAGCTGGCAATGGCCAGGATGCCCATGTAGCCCAAGACACAGTAAAACAAGGTAGTTGACCCTTCATTGCACTGCAGAAGGATTTCATTTGTTACTGAGTGCATGTCTGGGTTGGTGAATGGGGGAGAAGTAATCAACCACACAGTACTGATACTTGCTTGAGTAAGAAAGCAGGGGAGAACAATGACATTGGTCAGTCTTTTCCCCACCCATTTCCTCATACTGGACCCTGGCTTTGTGGCCATGAAAGCTACAACTACGGTGATGGTTTTGGCCAACACACAAGAAATAGCTACTGAGAAGACAATGCCAAAAGTTGGTTGGCGAAGAAGGCAGGTTACTTTCCCAGGTTTTCCTAGGAACAGCAACGATGAAAGGAAGCATAGCAGAAGGGAGACTAGAAGAGTGCAGGTGAAGTCCCAGTTGTTGGCTTTCACTATGGGTGTGTTTTTTTGTTGAATAAACATTCCTAGCACCAATATTGTGATTAAGGAAAAAGTAAGAGCAACTGAGGCTAAGCTGATCCCTAATGGTTCCTCATAAGAAAGAAAGCTTATAGTTTTGGGGATGCATCCATTTTTGTTCTGGTTTGGATACTGATCTTCTGGGCATCGGAAGCAGTTTTCCATATCTGAAAAAATAGAACAGGATAAAATTCCAGTGGCAATACATGTATGGTTTCCCCCCCCCTCCTATGTAACAATTGTTGCTGCTGTTGATCTGAACCTTCTTATTCTGAATGAGCATGATTTGATGTGGCATGATTTGAATTGTTGTTACAGATGTCGACTGAAATTATCAAAGTTTTCTTCAAAGCAGCTTAAGCTGCCACTCCATTCACCCTGCAGGTGGAGGTCAGTAGACTTTATCTGGTGATTTCAGGATGGCAGATCCAAGTGAAACAATACTACCCTCCCAATTCCATACCCTCCAGCATTCCTTAGATGAAAATAGGGGAATTTATTTATACATCAGTGTCCTTACCCCATGCCCTCTATATTCAAAAACAGAAGTAAAAATTGGGTCTGAAGCCAATGCTTTCTGCCAATATCATCATCATCATCATCATCAAATTATATACCTTCATTTTCTTCCATGGAGCTCAGGGTAGTGTACATGGTTCTCTTCCTCCCCATTTCAACCTCACAACCACCCTGTGAGGTAGGTCAGGTTAAAAGATAGTGGCCTTTAAAGCCCTAAATAGCCTTGGCCCAGTATACCTGAAGGGGCATCACCACCTCCATCATTCAGCCCAGAAACTGAGCTCCTCCTCCAAGGGTCTCCTGGTAGAAACCAGGCAGAGGGCCTCCTCGGCAGTGGTGCCTTCTTTGTGGAATGCCCTCCCGTCAGATGTCAAAGATAAACAACCACACGACTTTTAGAAGACATCTGAAGGAAGCCTTGAATAGGGAAGTTTTTAATGGTTGAGGTTTACTGTGATTTTATATGCGCTGTAAGCTGCGCAGAGTGGCTGGGGAAACCCAGGCAGATGGACAGGATATAAATAATAATAATAAAATATTATGACTTGTCCAAGGCAACCCAGTGGGCTTCATGGCCGAGTGGGGATTTGAACCATGGTCTCCCAGGTCATAGTCTGACAATCTAACCGTTATGCCACACAGATCATTGTCATATACCATTTCTGTTTGAAATCTTCCCTTCTGGACATGGAACACAATCATAGCAGCAAAATTTCTCGCCTTCCTTCTTTTTCTTCTGATTACCAGGGCAGCAGTAGTCATTACACACAGAAATAGGCATCACCTATCAATAATCAGAAATAATTTCCAAAAGGTGAAATACTTGAAATAAATTTTAAGTTGTTGAACTTCGAATAAGAAAGTCCCTTAAACATTTTTACAGAAAATGTATTTTATATGAAGTTAAATGTTTGTCTTAGGAAATCAGAAGTAAAACACAATATATCAGCTGCAAAACACAATATACATATTAAATTAGGGACATTTTATTAATGCTAAGAAATTGTAAACTATAAAGGGAGAAGACCAGGTGTGGCAAACCTATCACTCTCCTAAGCCTTTTCTTGATTGGGTGAGATCTTCCTGATTCATACCCCATCTGAGGTCCACATTGATATTAATATGTAAAGTGACCATACCCTGTTGAAGAGGCCATAGAGGCCACAGCTGTCATGCTTCAATGAATTGGCTCCCCCCCCCCTCCCCGGGGCAGTAGATAAGCAGAACAAAGGAAAAGTCCTCTCACCAGTTAGAAACTTTAATAATGCCAGCAAGAGAACAAAGAACACATCTCCTAGAAAAGGCAGTGCTGCCAATTAAGGATCACACCCCCTTCTGTCCCTATTAATCTATGTCAAGCTTACATCATGTAATATGAGCTTGTACCCTCTGTGCTTTCTCTTCTGCCACTTTCTGAGCTCTCCGTGACTTTGGAGAAGGGTGTGTGTGAATGCTGTCCAGAGACTGTGAATCTGTTAACCCTCTCTCTTCCAGTGTTTCTTCTCCTAGCTGTTTCCCATCCAGTATTTCCCATCTTCTGCCTTCTGAACTATGTTCCTCTGCAAATCACTGTTCCAATTCTATACTGTCCTCCTGCTCCTTGGAAGATTCAGGATCTGGAGCAGGAGCAGGGGGAGGGGGAGGGGAGGGGAGGCTCCCACCATTCCTCCTCAGTGTAGCCCTCCTCAGCACGGTCCCTGACAACAGCATACAAACCATTTTTAGCAACCTTTTCCCTCTCCTGTATACACATGTCAAGTGACCAGAAAGCAAATTCAACTAATTATCTGACTCCCACTAGTAACTGCAGTTATCTGGAACTTCTGGTTAGGCATATGAAGTACAAGGAAAAATACCTCCAACTTGAGTCAGACGAAGTAAGAAGAAAACAAAATATTTTACCTGGCCCCAACTATGGCAACCAGCATATCTCATGCACTATACCAGGAGAGAGAGAGAGATGGGTGCTGTGGCTTCAAGGAAAGGTGTTATATATTCCCTGTTTATGCATCCCCAATATAAACCAGAAGTGGATTACTCTTTCCAGGCTTCTGGCAACTCTCACAAATATGCTTCCACCTTGATGCTTTGAGGATGATGGGGAAGCAATATCAGTTCTATAGGAATGCATATGAAGTTGGGTGGTTCAGCCCTACCTAGACCTGAAAGAATGTGATATGGAACTTCAACTGAGCCATGCCCCCATTTCTATTAAAACCGAATCAACCCATTTTTTGCTTCATGAATAAATTTCATCTGGATCATCCCAAGCCCTGTCATTTATAAATGAGGCATAGTAAATATTATCAGAAGTTCATATCCAAATATTGTTAGACAATATACATATTATTTCTATGAACTTGTCCAAGAGAAGAATGGTGGTTATTCTGAGCATCTGAAGGAGTGACGTGGAAAGAGAGGAGCCCACAAGAATACCCCAGAATCCAGACCTGGTTAAAACCATTGTGCCAAATAATCATGTCCTCAAGAATGACAAATTCTTTTCCATCAAGAGCATTAGGGTTCACCCATCCTATTTTCATTCGAAGAAAGGACTTGTTTGGAAATGTGACCATGTTCATTATGTCAAATCCACCTCGCATTTCTCTGTTATCAGTAAATGATACTGTTTCTCCAGCTGAGTTGTTAAATGAAATGCTATGAAAAATGGGGTGAAGCTAATTGAAGGAGAAAAGAGACATAATGGGGAAAGAATGTTATGAAAATATTGGTGACAATGACATGCCTTACCAGAATCCTTATTATGTATATTTATTCAACATCATCTAACAAAGAGCAAGTGTTAAAAATCATTTTCTTTTGTTTTTACATTGGATGTGGGCCCTTATTATGGATGGATGGAACACAAACAAAAAAAAACACTATTTTCAGGCAAAATGTAGAGAGATTAATATGGAAACATAAATCACTGGCAGTCAGTAGGATGTGGAACATCATTTCAGCAGTTACTTGTCTTAATCGTGTAATAAATTGTTGATTTAAATAATAATATCTTTTGTTTCACTTCATTTGTACAGCATTACCTGCCAAGACTGCAGATCCCGAAGTTCTAATATTTGACTTACTCCCATTGTTCGCTGCCTGGATCTAGATGAATAAAAGTCATGCAAGGCATGAGCCACAACATTGACAGCTTTGTAGATACTGTAGCTGTGGCCAGTCATGCACATTTCAAACAAAGGCCCTGGAAGACTCTGCAACCTCTCTTCCCCAGTGCATGTGTCATTGGCCTTCATTGGCACACTGGGATTTGAAAAGAAACAGTCAAATGCTTGCTCCCAGAAGTCTTTGAAAAAACCATCTCCCTGGCTCTGGGAATGTTTAATGCTCTGAAGAAATTCGGTGAACTTTGGAAGATTATGTGAGCGAATTGTGAATGAAATGGCACCATGGAAGAGTTGGAGTCCCCAAGCCTTATGAAACCCCATTAATACGAAATCAATCTGGACTGTCAAGATCCACACCTTTCTAAATGAAATGTCTTCCTTATTTGTAGGATCTCGCAAAAATATGATAGCTCTCAGCCATATAATCATCAAAGATTCTCCATAGATGACGAATGTAGTGGCTTTATTATCTGTGAATGGCACATACATATTTAAGGCTATATCACTAATTTTATCTAAGTCATCGTAGTGGACTAGTTGTGGGATTCTTTGTGTGAAGGCTGAACAAATTCCATTTTGAGAAAGCAGTGGCTCCAGGATGTTGATGAAATATTCTCCTTTGGCATCATCTGGAGCAAAGAGTCCAACCCATGTCCATCCAAAATGCTTAAGTAAGTTGATAATCCCTATGTACTGTTGGAGTTCATTGGGTACCATTCGGTAAAATGCAGGAACCTGACTTGAATCACTCTCCTCTGGAGGAAATGAACCATACGTGAGCTGAAAGGAAATGTACACATATTATCTAGTTATGTGGAGAGCACTCATCCTATACAACATGATTTCTTATTCAACAGATATTTTTGGAGTAATCCACAGATTAAAGCTAAGGATTTATCCAGTTGGCGGTTACTATAAGTTTCTTTCTCCATTCCCCATTTTGATTTGAGATTTGAACAGATCAGTTGCACATCCCTAAAAATAACACAAAGAGAATGACATGGACAGGAAAAATGAAATAAAGATGTAGGAAAAACAGAATAAAGAATACACCAATAGAAATTAAAGGACCTGACTTAGTCATGATACTGTTACACACCAGCCCAATCTCCATAGCAGTGTGAGACTGCAAGGGTCAAGGCACTTATCGAGGGTTTGTGTTTCCTTTGGAAAAGAGGCACACTAGAGACCGCAGTGTCTTTATGATATATGGTTTATTTACATATATGTACAACCTGAACATTGCACTCCAAGAGGGTCTTGTTTTTTTCCAAAGTGGTCACCTCGGGTTCAAAACTCCCAGCCCGCATTGCTTTGATTGCTCTTTTTCCAGCTTGCAAACTGCTTTCAAAACACAACTTTTGAATCTTGCTTTCATCAAGCAAAACTGCTCTACACCCCCCCCCCCAAAAAAAAACACCTCTCTCCTCTCCTTCAAAGATTTTGTCTTTCTACTCATTGGACTTGGAGAGGGTCTTCCCCCACTTGCAGAATCTCGGCTTTTTAAATGGCCCCACTTCCTACCCATTGTTTGCTTACCAACTCAGCCATTACCATTCTTTGTTTTCCTTGATGGTTCCTCTGTCAGGTGGTTTCCTGGACATGGAAAAATGGTTTGGCCTTTATTTTAGCACGTTGATAAATCCACCTCCAAGAATTAGAAGGGAAGCCTGGGCAAGGAAACTCATAACAATCCTAAATGCTACCTGATGTGTCTTCTCTGAGGAGAACACTCATTGGATAAAGCACATAAAGGGAGCAAAACAAACAAAACAAAAAACACTAGACTCGCAGTCATATGTCCTACCTGTGGAATCTTATAAAGACCTAATGTGTCTGCCATAAGAAATGAGGTACCAGCCCCGAGTCCCCCAATGGTGGATATGAGGTTTTTCTGAAAGTCACATTTGTAGTTGGGGACAAATTTGCGCATTTTGAAGAGCAGGTCTAGGGTGGTACGGTAGGTCATCCTTGCATCATAATAGCTATCGTAGATGTGGAAGCCAAGAGTGACGTTGGGCAAGATGTTGGGATTCTCATTTATTTCTTTCACAGCAAACACCAAGGCAAGAACATGTTGGTAGAATTTTGTCACCATGCTGCAATTATAGTTTATTTACAAGATCAATGCTCCACAATATCAAACATTTTCTGCCTGAAACTGATTTAGATTGAAATTTATTTCTTTATTTGCCATTAATAAATATAAATATCTCTACAGAAATTTAATGGTTGATCAGGGCACTCCTGTTTTCCATAGTACTTTTACACATCTATTGTTCATCCTGTCTTTGAATTTTTCATCCTCAGTTTATCAAATAAAATAAAATAACCCTGTTTCTCGCTAAGCATATCACCTTCACATATTTCAGAACTATGCTTTGGACCATGACCATTGCAATTATTTATTCACTTAACTGACAGTATTTCCCAATGGATTCAGCAGGGCTTCCTTCTCAATAGACAGTTGGGGATAGGCCATTGCTCTGCACCCCAACAGCAGTCATGCAGAGCTATGATCCTTTATAATTGAAATTTTATGCTGTGGACCACCCAGAGTTCTAGGGTATAGAGTATATGGCAGTATACACATTTAATAAATAAATTTTACATGCAGGAAGTCCCCAGTTTAATCCTCAGCTTCCACAAGAAATGCTTGGTAACACCTTAGGCTTCATACAAATTCCTCCTATTTCCAAAGGAATTGAATTAATTTATGTGTTTAGAGGAATTTTCTATTAGATTACCATGCATGGGATGTGAGGGTTTTTTGGGGGGGAGGGGCGGTAATTAATTACTTCCTAAGTGGACAATGTTTTTATGACTGACCTTTATTTCTGTCCACAAATAATATTTCTTGTGGTGTGCATACTGCAACCTTCTTTGGTGGTTCACCTTCCTGAACATCCATAATATTCTCAAATGACTTTCTTTTAAGTGTCTCTGGGACTGGCAGGACTCTGATGAGTGTATGGTGGGTGAAGAGGGGTCAGCGGAAGATCTGGGAGAGGGGACCATTGATTTACGGGGTTTGGTGCATCTCATGAGGCAGGAGCCAGGGAGGGGGAAGGAGGACAGGTCGAAGCAGTCAGAGGTAAAAGGGCAGGTACAGGACATCAGAAAGAGAGGAAGAGGCTGTCCAGGCAATGGGGAAGTCATTTGTGTCCTAGAAGAGGGAAGAGCATGTAGGAGAAGCCTCAGGTCCCATGCATACACTCCATCAGAGGAAAATACATAAGTTGGGGTGGATAGTCCCATGGTTGCTGCAACTGTTCCATAGGGCATGGACCAGAGAATAGCTGCTTAGATGATATAAGCCTCTATGTTCGTGTGTATCCAGGTGCCTTAGTTGCTGCTGGAAGTGCACACTTTTGTTAATAAAGAATGAACCATCTGATGTCTGCCTTCCTTGGCTGACTGGGCTCAGGACAAAGTGTGGGAATGTTCAGAGGCTGGACAATGTGCTCCTGAAAAGTGTTCATTTCCTTGGAAAAAAAAAAAAAGATTCCTTCCAGTGTGGAATTTTTTTATGCATTTGTATACTAAGAAGGAAGGACTTCCTTTAAAAGGAAAATCAGCAAGTGTTGATCACACGTGTTAGAAGCCAGCTTCCCAATTAAAGCCCAGGATATTTCACAGCAGAACTTTTTTTTTTTTTTTTTCAAATCAGGTGGCATAGATGAAATGACTAATGGAAAGATAACTGCCCTCCCCAATGTTAGCCACTTCAAACCCAAAAGTTAATCTCAACCCTCCGCACACTGAAACTTGAAAGCACCCTAAAAGTGGGAAGGAAGCCTTGGAGAAAATGGAGGAAAGGATTTAGCACAGGTTAGTTTTTATTATTATTTTGAATTTCTTCCCTGGGTTACCTTATTTTTTTCATTTATTTATTTTCATTTTCAGCCTTATGCTCCTCAATAACTTTATTGCAATTACACTTGGTGCATATAAAATCAAACGTACAGTCACTTTCCTCATTCTTTTACAAAATAGAAAACATCCCTCCTTCTGGTAGGCTTAGCAGACTGCAAAAGATTCACAAAGTGATTGAAAATGAGAAGCATTTTTAAGCGCACTAATTGCCCCCAAAAGCTCTCAATGCAAGTTACAAATGTCAGTGAAATGACAAGCCCTACCTTTAGACAAGAGAAAAGGTAAAAAATAAAATAAAAAAGTTACTTGGAATATTGATGTGGGTGGGGAGACACTTACTATGCAACATCAAATAGATTTTGTGATGGGTGTTCCTTGAATGAAACTTCATAGAAAATATAACAGATCTGAGAAGCGATCCCACCAATGATGAGGTCACCTGGCTGGTACCACTCATGTGGAACAGGAATAGGATCACCCCAGAGACACTTTGTAGTATCTGCTTTGAACACAGCAGGAGGAATTAGAAACAGCAACACCAATAGCCACAAGACCCTGGCAGCCAGGTTTCTTAAGGTATGCAGACTATGTTGTGTCCGTCCATCCATAGCAGCTAACAGAGATTATAACATCCCACAATGAAAGGACAAAACCCAGCCTCTTAGCCCTGCCCCAACCCTCCAAAGCACACGGGATTATTTATAGCCACTTTCAGGCTTGCTAACAGGTTGTTTTCTAGTTCCTTCTAGAAAGTCTCTGAAGTTTTGACCCGGTGAAAAAATTATAGTGATTTGAATAATTGCTGAGTGGCATTTTTGCTCTTTTTTTTAATATCCCAATTCATACCACAAGTCTCCCCTGCTCCTGACTAATCCAGAATGCAGCAACTAGTCTGGTGACTGGGAGCGGCCGCCGAGACCACATAACTTTGAAGTCACATAGGATGATGGTGGGTGTTGTTTGCCAGGAATGGCCTGAGAATTGGGACCACAGCTGGTCAAAATAGGGCCTACTGCACAGACTTTCCTCACATCTGCTTTAATTTCACAAAGCTAAACTTTCCAAAATTGATCTCACAAAAAACGATCACCATGGAGGAGTGATGCAAAGTAACTACTTTTATACTAAAACCCTGAATATATAGCAATTCAATAAGATAAAGAAAAAAGAAACAATTTACATATTTTTTCTTATCTGTTGCTCCCTTCTGTTCAGCTCAGGCCTCAGAACAATGATGTAACATTTAGGGGCAAAGATGCAGCCCAGTAACCCAGCACTGGAGGCCAAGATGGAGAAGATCTCCACCACCACCATGGATTTCCCTTTGGTGCTCAGATAGGTTGGAACAAAAGAAAGCCAAACACTGCAGAACAGCAACATACTGAAGGTAATGAATTTGGCTTCATTGAAAATGTCTGGTAGTTTGCGAGCTGCAAATGCCACAATGAAGCTGGCAATGGCCAGGAGGCCCATGTAGCCCAGGACACAGTAAAACAGGGTCACTGATCCTTCATTACATTGTACAATGGTTTCTTCCATTACTGAGTGCATGTCCAGAGCAGGAAATGAGGGAGAAGTAGTCAACCACACAGTACAAATAATCACTTGAATGACAGAGCAGAAAAGGACAATGGAGTTGGTCAGTTTTTTCCCTACCCACTTCCTCATGCAGGAGCCTGGCTTGGTGGCCATGAAAGCTGCAACTACCGTGATGGTTTTGGCCAACACACAAGAAACAGCCACAGAGAAGATGATGCCAAAAGTTGGTTGTCGAAGAAGGCAGGTCACTTTGCCAGGGAGTCCAATAAACAGAAAAGGTGAGAGGAAGCAGAGTACAAGAGCAATGAGGAGAGCGTAGGTGAGATCCCTGTTGTTGGCTTTGACAATGGGAGTGTCTTTGTGTTGGATAAAAGTTCCTAGCACCAAAGCTGTGATGAGGGAAAAAGGAAGAGCAACACAGGCTAAGCTGATCCCTAAAGGTTCCTCATAAGAAAGAAAGCTTATTATTTTGGGGATGCATCTATTTTTCTTCTTGTTTGGATATTGATCTTCTGGGCATCTGAAACAGTCAGCCATGTCTGAAAAATAGAACAAGGTCAAACTCCAGTTACAATTCCTGTGTATTATTGCCTACTATATAACAGTTATTTTTCCTGTTGTTATGAACCTTCTGATTTTTAGTGAACTGGTTGTATATTTCAATTAATCTTTGAGTTTTCTGCTCAATCTGACATGTTTGTTTAAACTATTTTAGGCAACCAAGCTGCACCAGGATTGCACCAGGATGGCAGAATGGGTGGAACCTTGGTTTCTTGAATTGAAAGTAAACTGGGACAAAAATGTATTTTACTTCCTTATTTCATTTCTCTAGTTTAGGAAGTTTAAACCTGTCCTTCTGTACATGGCAATACCCAGTGTTAGGCATTCTAAAGCAGAAAATCAGATAGGCAGAGTCACAACAAAATGAGTGGAATATAAAGGTTCTACCAAAGAGTAGGAGCAAAGCATGTCCCTAGGTCAGATGAGGCCCTGACTTGCCTTAACCCCTCCCACAGCTGCCTGCTTGGAACCTGGATGCTTGTCTTGCCATACACACAAGTCCAACTTTGTTCAGCTCTGAAGGGTGTTGAACAACACATGGAATGCATTTCAAACAGCAAGTGCTGATTGGAATCAGGACCCTATAATCACCCTAGTACCATGCAATCCCATCTGACCTGAAGCATAATGAATAAAGTTCTGCCCTAGTTCCACCCAAGATGGATATTTCATTCCAGCCACACACAGATTCTCCAGTCTGTAACTTCTGTAGCATTTTACTACTTGACTAGGCGTGAGATCATGGCCACTTGTCCCATCACATCCTGGCAAATAGAAGGGGAAGAAATGGAGGCACTGAGAGATTTTACTTTCTTGGGCTCCATGATCACTGCAGATGGTGACATCAGTCACGAAATTGAAAGACGCCTGCTTCTTGGGAGGAAAGCAATGACAAACCTAGACAGCATCTTAAAAAGCAGAGACATCACCTTGCCGACAAAGTCGTTAAAGCTATGGTTTTCCCAGTAGTAATGTATGGAAGTGAGAGCTGGACCATAAAGAAGGCTGATCGCTGAAGAATTGATGCTTTTGAATTATGATGCTTTTGAATTATGATGCTGAAGGAGACTCTTGAGAGTCCCATGGACTGCAAAAAGATCAAACTTATCCATCCTTAAAGAAATCAGCCCTGAGTGCACATTGGAAGGACAGGTCCTGAAGTTGAGGCTCCAGTACTTTGGCCACCTCATGAGAAGAGAAGACTCTCTGGAAAAGACCCTGATGTTGGGAAAGATGGAGGGCACACGGAGAAGGGGACGACAGAGGATGAGATGGTTGGATAGTGTTTTTGAAGCAACTGGCATGAGTTTGGCCAAACTGCGGGAGGCAGTGGAGGATAGGGGTGCCTGTCCTGCTCTGGTCCATGGGGTCACGAAGAGTCAGACACGACTGAACAGCAGCAACAACAAATGAGTTTTTAAAGGTTTTGATGAGAAGTTACTGGAAAGTAGCACCAAAATATTCATCCTACTCCCATCAGCATAGTGTGGTGACATGCACAACATCATATTTAAATTCTTTTCAACAGATATTTGCTAATCTTTTACAATGAAAAATGTTATTTACCATTCTGGTTTGAAATCTTCCCTTCTGGACATGGAGTACAATCATAGCAGCAAAATTTCTGCCCTTCCTTCCTTTTCTTCTGATTACCAGGCCGGCAGTAGTCATTGCACACTGAAATGGGGGTCATCTATCCATACACAGGAAACAATTTCTTTAAAAAATGTTCAGTCTCTGCACTTCAAATAAGAAAATGAACTGCTCAGCCCCTCCCCAAAAATGTTTCACAGAGCCCTGTGTCAGGTTTCCAGAATCGGAATTCATCTGAGGTGAACCTCAACCTGTTTCCTTCAGTGCACACACTTGCTTAGTGGCCAGAAAGCCAATTCACATAATTATATGCATGCCATATAAATCAGGGAGGAGCCAACACAATTATTTTTGCAAGCTTGCAGGGTTGCCTATAGACCGCAGGATGGCACCAAGCCTAAACCTGATTTGGCCACAGCTTTTACGGGGTCTCCAGAACATGTTGTATCCTTTGTGGCAAACCCTCCAAGTGTCCTGATTTTCCAGAGTCAGTCCTGGAATCATGAAAGCCATCATGGCTTCTGATTTGATCCCGGAAGGTCCCTATTTTGTTTGCTAATGTTGCTGTTGCCAAGCTTGGGCCAGAGAGCTGTCCCAGGCAGGAAGAAAGGAAGAGCAGAGTGGAATTCAAGGAGACTTGATTCTTATTTTATTTTAAATGCTTTGTTTGTCTCTGTCTAATCTTGACCCATTCTACAATTTATATATTGGTGTCTCCCCCCCCCCTTTTTTGTAAACCTACTAATTAATAAAATAAAATCAGGATTAAGAGGTTTTCTCAGGACTTTACAAGGCATATAGTGGTGATGGCATTCACACTTTTTCTGATAGGAAATGCTGGGGGAACGGGGGACGGGACACACAATAGTGGGGGTTTGAAAAGGGTCATTTTGGAAGTGAAAAATGTCTCTCTTTTCATCTGAGGAATGTTCAAGAGTATGCTGTTGGCTCCTAACCAGCAGCATCACACACCCACAAAGGAAGCTAGAAGCAACCAACTGAGAGGTTTAACCCGTCCCAGACAGGTTTCAGATTGGAAGGCAGCATTAACTCGCTAGGAATATAGCAAAGGTTTGGGTTTAGTCAACGCTATTTAGACATGGAACTGATTTGAAATGGGGTCTTGCAATAAGAACGTAGCTTTATTTTCTAACTTCATGTTTTCATCCAGCTAGGTTTCCAGATCTTTCTCATGAAGCTATCAAATAGAAAAATTGTGGTCATCTGGAGATTGCATCAACTCAAAGGAATAGCCAGATTCCAGACCTGATTAAATCCTTTGTTCCATATAATCATGTCCTCATGAATGATGAATTCTTTTCTGTCAGGAGCATTGGGATCCACCCATCCAACCTTCACTTGAAGGAAAGACTTGTTTGGGAAGATGACCATGTTCATGATGTCAAAACCACCTCCCATTTCTCTTTTATTAGTAAAGGACACTTTTTCTCCAGCTGAGTTGTTAAAGGAAATGTCAGGAAGAAAATGATACAGCTAATTGAAAGAGAAAAGAGAGATAAAGAGAAAAGAACAGAATGTAGATATTAAAAAATGGTTTGGTTTGCAAAAAATCTTTTTACTAGCAATATTTAGATATAGTTATGTAGTTTCATTTTACATAGTCCAAGTGTAAAAAAATCAGCTATTTTGACATAACAGAAGTTTTTTTATGCATTCAGTGAACAAAAAACAACAACAGCCAAATGTACAGAAGTAACCATGAAAACATAAAAATTTATCAATTAGTGACATGAACATGAAAATCGTGATGAAATCTTTGTTGTTGTTGTTTAGTCGTTTAGTCGTGTCCAAATCTTCATGACCATATGGACCAGAGCATTCCAGGTACTCCTGTTTTCCACTGCCTCCCACAGTGGAAATCTTATTTTGTCCTTATTGTTTCAATGAAATAATTGTACTTTTGATATTCTTCATTTGTAAAGCATTACCTGCCAAGGCTGTAGATCTTGAATTTTTAATCTTCCAGTGCTTCCCATTACTCTCTGCTTGGATCTAGATAAGTAAATGGCATGCAAAGCATGAGCCACAATATAAACAGCATTGTAGATACTGTAGCTATGGCCAGATAGTTCCATTTGAAACAGAGAGATTGGAAGACTCTGCAACCTCTCCTCCCCAGTACACATGCCATTGACCTCCATTGGTGCATTGAGATTTGGAAATATACAATCAAATGCTTGCTCCCAGAAGACTTTGAAGAAACCATCACCCTGGGTCCAAGAAGGCTTCATGGTCTGAAGAAATTCCTTGAATGCTAGAAGATTTTGTGAATGAATTGTGAAAGATATAGCACCTTGGAAGAACTGAAAATCCCAAAACCTAACAAGGCCCGGTACCATGAAATCAATCTGGGCTGTCAAGATCCATACCTTTTTTAATCCTGTATTTTCCTTATTTGTTGGGTCTCGCAAAAATACAACAGCTTTCAATGCTATCATTGTCAGAGATTCTCCATAGACAATAAATGTAGTCACATTATTTCCTGTGAATAGCACATATACATTTAAAGCTACAGCATTCATTTCATCCAGGTTATCAAACTGGATTTGACGTGGGATTCTTTGTATAAAGGCTGAACAAATTCCATTTTGAGAAAGCAGTGGTTCCAGGCTCTTGATGAAATATTCTCCACTGTTATCATTTGGAGCAAAGAGTCCAACCCAGATCCATCCAAAATGTTTAAGCAAGCGGATAATCCCCACAAACTGATGGGCTTCATTGGGTACCATACGATATAAGGGTGGGAATTCAGTTGTGTCACTCTTCTCTGGAGGAAATGAACCATAGGCAAGCTAAAAATAAAATAGAAAATGTACAGCTGTTATGATGTTATGTGTAAAGAATTCATCCTGCAACACATGACCATCTATTGCTACTAATATTTGTAGTTTACATCCAAGGACAGATCCTGAGGCTGAGGCTCCAATACTTTGGTCACCTCATGAGAAGAGAAGACTCCCTGGAAAAGACCCTGATATTGGGAAAGATGGAGGGCACAAGGAGAAGGGGGCGACAGAGGACGAGATCATTGGACAGTGTTCTCGAAGCTTCCAATATGAGTTTGGCCAAACTGCGGGAGGCAGTGGAGGATAGGGGTGCCTGATGTGCTCTGGTCCATGGGGTCACAGAGAGTCGGACAGGGCTAAATGACTAAACAGCAACAAGGGATTTTTCCAAGCTCTCTTTAAAATTGCATTTTGATTTCAGCCGATCATTCTCATATCCTTAGAAATTAATTAGTAAAGGGAGTGCACGTGGAAGATGAGATAAATATTTAGAGTTGTATCAAACCAAATCTTATTGAAAGAAGGCTGACTGAAATGAATCAGTATGGCTGTTCTGAGTAATATTAAAGATGGGTCTTTTCTGAGTAGAACAAACATTGAATTGGGGAAGGAATATATAATTTCCCATGCAACCCTACCTGCATCTTACCTGGGGAATCTTGTAGAGACCTAATGCATCTGCTATATGGAAGGACGTATCATAACCAAGTCCTCCAATGATGGCTATGAGGTTTTTCTGGGTGTCACATTTGTAGTTGGGGACAAATTTGCTCATTTTGAAGAGGAGGTCTAGAGTCGTACGGTAGGTCATCCTTGCATCATAATAGCTGTCATAGGTGTGGAAGCCAAGTGTGACATTTTGCAAAATGTTGAGATTCTCATTGATTTCTTTCACAGCAAAAACCAGGGCAAGGACATGTTGGTAGAATTTTGTCATCATGCTGCAAATTATGCGAGTAATTCATAAAAAATGAATCCACCACAATACTGGAAACATTCTTTTTCAAATTTGTTTATATTGAAAAGAAATCATTTTATATGTAATAAAATCATTTAATTTAATAGCACCATGCAGTCCAATGCATACTGATGATTGCTCGGGGCAATGGTGTTATACATCCACATAAATATTCTTCAACTCTTGCTTAAGCATCTCACTTCAGCTAGTCAATAAAAAAGAGAAAAAACATTCTGTTTCTCCTTAAGTAGGCCACCACTATGCAGAAGTATTTTCTGGGCCATGAAAGCTACAATCATATTCATTTCACTCAAAATACTATTGAACTTTGCTGGGCTTTCTTCTTTGTACTTTCCCGGTACAAGGCTGGGAAAAGGTAAGGAAATCTGCTTGCAAATCAGAACCACAGCTTTGATGTGTCCACATTAATTAAGCAGAGAAACTAATCGTGCCTGGCATTTGACAGAAAGAGGAGTCAGGTTGCATTTGATTTACCTTCTCCCACGAAAACACAGCTGGTAGACAAAAAAGTCTTGCCCTTCTTCGGGTTTTTGCACCCAATGCCTGACTCTGTTTTCTGACAGCCTCAGATCTCTCTGCGGCATCCAAGCTGAACTCTGGATGTCCTTGACAGCCTCATTGCAATTCAACTAATTCCCACATCCCTACAAATAGACCCAATCATGATTCCAACAAATCGAGTGTGGTCTTAATGCTTTCTAGATTTAATTTCCTAAAAAGGCAGCATGGGTTGTGTAAATATTTCATATTATAACTGACTATGCTGTATTAAGAAATGATAAAGAATGATAAAAAAATAAATTATCATGGGAAGCACCGGAGCTCCATGATAGAATTCTGCTTTGCATGCAGATGGTCCCAGGTACAATCCCTGATGAAGTCTCCAGGTAGGAATTTTCCCAATCTGAAACCTTGGAGTGCCACTGTCAGTCAGTCTAGGCAATACAGAGTTAGATGGACCATTTGGATTCCATATTGTAGGTCCAGGCACAGCTCTAGCTGTATGTTTTTTTGTTTTTCCTCCACGCTACCTTTTCTAATTATTCATTTATTTTCATTTTTCACTATTCTCCTCCCCAATATGTGTACTGGAGAATAATTACAAATACAATTTATGTGAAGAAAACAGAAAACACAAAGTCTATTTTTGTATCCCTTTAGAGGGAAAAAGTTTTTGTTTTTTTATGACAAATGAAAAGTCGTATTTCCGGTTTTCCAGCTTAGAAGATTGTAAAAGACTCGGGAGGTTATTGAAACTGAGGAGTCCTTCAAGGGTGGGTAGATAGGGTTTATCGTCAAATATTTAAATCATTCCTTGTGAACTCCTCAGATACTTTTAAAAATTGAAATATATTTTAATATTCCACCATTCAGACAAAAAATGTCTCCCGCTGAAGCTTACAAATAAGACACACCCTCTCCCTAGGATTCTTATTTAAAAGAGATGAGGCAAAATAAAATGTGATATAAAGGAATGTTTGGGGCATGGAAGATTCTTAGTAGATTGTAAAAGACTCCGTGGGTGATTTAACTGAGGAGTCCCTCAAGGGTGGGTAAATGGAATTTATATTCCACCATTCAGCTCCAAAATGCCTCCCATTTCAGCTTCTAAATGTCAGCAAATAAGTCAGTCCCTTCCTTAGGATTATTTTCTAAAACACATGGGACAAAAGGAAAGGTGATTTGGAGGAATGTTAGGGGCATGGAAGATTCTTACTATGGAACATCGAACAGGTTCTGTGTTGGGTGTTCCTTGAAGAATACCTCATAGATAATATAATACATTTGAGATGCTATTCCACCAATGATGAAGTCACCTGGCTGGTACCAGTCATGTGGAACAGGAATAGGATCATTCACAGGGCACCTCATGGTATCAGAAAGAGGAGGTATTTGGAGCAGCAAGACCAATAGCAGCAGCATTCTGGCTGCCTAGCTTCTTTCTGAATGCAGACTCTCCTGTCTTCATCTATGCTATCTGCCAAAGAAAAGGCTACATTGAAAGATGCATGGCTCTGTTCTCCCAGCCCTATAATAGAGAGTGTGAGCTGCCTCCAAGAGCTACAATTCATTTGTTGAATACTAACAGATATCACAGCATCAGAAATTAAATTGGCATAGCCCTGTGTGCCTCTGGCCCCAGCTCTCAGTACACAGGATTGGTTATAACCACTTTCAGGCTTGCTTGTTGATGATTTTCTAGTTGATTCCAGAAAGAATCTGAAGGTTTGAGCTGGTGAAGAAATTGCAGTGATTTGGGTAATTGCAGGGTAGGATTATGATTTACTTCTTCAGAGTTTGGTGTCTAAGTGGCAGTTCAGTTTTGCTTTTTTTTTTTTTTAATTGCCATTCTGCTCCTTACTGACAGAAAAAGCGACCGAATGAATTTTCCATGGTGAAGTAATGACACCAGGATACATTAGGCATCCGTGATCACTGTGCTGTTTTAGATGCCTGCTGAAAATTTATCTATTTTGTGGGCATACCTAGAATTTTTTTCCATTTGTTTAGCTTTGTATGGGTCCACCAACCTGTCAGTCATAGGATGTCACAAGTCAATGTTTCTTTTAAAAACATAGCTCCAAAGAGGCTTGTTCTTGGAGGTGGAAAGAGTTTCTCCTGCTGAAATGGAGTTTGCCCCCCCCCCCTCAATCCATTTCAATAGGAGTTTTAGGAAAGCTGCCTCCCCTTCTTGGAGCAAGGTGGGCTCCCATTATTAACCATCATTATCATTCAAATGACATTTCCCCCTGCCACTGTAATGAATCCAAATAAGAACTCTGGCCAAAGTTTTAACAAAAAAACATGCGTTTACTCATAAGTAATTTCAAACGTATTATCAGTTCTGTAAAGAATTACAGTCTTAAACAACAAATAGTTTCATATGAAAATTTTCTTTAAAGTCTTTTAGAGATGGCTGTCAGGGCTTCTCCAATGCGTGTCAGGTGTAAACCAGGGAGACCAGGACAGGGCCCCGTTTCGGCATGGATGCCTTCTTCAGCTGGCAATATCAAATAGTATTAAACAGCACAGAGTACATCAAGTTTCAAAATTGAGCATTTTAAACAACATCAAACGAGTTATGTAAGGTTTTAAACAGAATTATAAAGTATCATTCATTAAAGGTGATAATTCAACAACATCAAATAAATTATTATTACAGGAAGTTTTAAAGTCTCGTGCTTATATATGTGCCCAAGTGGCTTTTCAAAGTATTTGGTTCCTTACCTTATTTTTTATGGTAGAAGTATGTGAAAAATAAAAATGGTGTGTTTCTTTGATTCCTAAGAGGATATAGCGTCTGTAAACCATAGAAAAAACGACTGTTACAATTCTTCCATTAAATTGTGTACATGTGGAGTACAAGATTATGTGTGGTCTCACCTTAGAAGTTTTGCTGTATTTTTCTCTGTTTTTTTCTGGCGTTTCCTACTCATAGGTGAGTTTGTGGCCTTATATCTTAAATAATATATAAGGTCGTTTTTTCTATGGTTTACAGACGCTATATCCTCTTAGGAATCAAAGAAACACACCATTTTTATTTTTCACATACTTCTACCATAAAAAATAAGGTAAGGAACCAAATACTTTGAAAAGCCACTTGGGCACATATATAAGCACAAGACTTTAAAACTTCCTGTAATAATAATTTATTTGATGTTGTTGAATTATCACCTTTAGTGAATGATACTTTATAATTCTGTTTAAAACCTTACATAACTCGTTTGATGTTGTTTAAAATGCTCAATTTTGAAACTTGATGTACTCTGTGCTGTTTAATACTATTTGATATTGCCAGCTGAAGAAGGCATCCATGCCGAAACGGGGCCCTGTCCTGGTCTCCCTGGTTTACACCTGACACGCATTGGAGAAGCCCTGACAGCCATCTCTAAAAGACTTTAAAGAAAATTTTCATATGAAACTATTTGTTGTTTAAGACTGTAATTCTTTACAGAATTGATAATACGTTTGAAATTACTTATGAGTAAACGCATGTTTTTTTTGTTAAAACTTTGGCCAGAGTTCTTATTTGGATTCATTACAGTGTATTTGGCAATAAGAACTCCGATTTCCCCCTGCCACACACTCTCCAGTTTAGTTAGCAACTATAAGAAAGGACATTCCTGCTAAACTTTGGAAATAACTGTGGCGTTTCACCCCTAAAGGTTCTCCAAGGCAGGACCTTGGCAGGGAGGAGATTGACCAATGGGAGCTCACCAGGCAATTAGAATGTGGAAGGATGGCAGTTAGAGAGGATAGAAAAGGCAGTTAGAGGTTGGAAGTTAGGCAGTTGAGTTGAGTCAGAGTTAGAGGGGGGATAGAGATAGGGAGATAGAGCTAATGAGCAGAGCTAGAGCAGGTTAAATAATTAACACGAGGCATTAGGGATAGTTATTGGAATACTAGGTAGAGAGTTGAAATATACTTATCTCAATAACCATACAGTTATATTAAACGTTTTACCAAGTCATTTGAAACCATTACGCTTTGTACAAACAATAAAGAAACTTATGTTTTATTTTTACCACAATCCGAACCTGAAGTGAGTTATTCCTTGCCAGAGTGAATACTGGCTGGTGGCAGCGGATATACCATATGTTGTTGGGGCAGTTACCAATAGACCGTTAAATGTCCGGGGGTGCTGCTCAGGTCTGAGAGAGTGACCGCGACAATAACTTTATGATGGTAAGAGATGTTTGACAGTGGAATGGACTCCTTCATGTGTTGGTGGACTCTCCTTCTCTCTTGAAGGTTTTTAAGCAGGGGTTCGAAGGTAAATCTGTCATGGATGCTTTACTTGAGGTTCCTGCATTTAAGGGGTTGCTCTAAATGAACCCCAGGAATTCTTCTGACCATACAAATCTATGATTCTATGTTTCTGAGAAAAAGGGAGAAAGTGGCTTAACTGAAGAATAAAGGAACACATTTGAAAACCAGTCATAGGATAATTTCTGAATAAAGTAACAACAGAGCATAATAGCAAATATAAAAACATACTAAAAAGCAAGGTCTGAGTATTATTAATACAACAAGATTACCTGATTCTATATTACATCTCCTGGCAACAGCAAACTTAACAAGGAACAGAGTAGTTTCAAATGCTCCTGGAAAGATTTCTCTCATGATGTTCCTCACAGTCCTTCTCCTGCAGAACCTTCTTATAAGACTTTCAAATGGGGAAGCTGGGAGAACTGTAAGCCCCCCTCTAGGGAGACCCTCCAGGAAAAGAAAAACTGAACTTTCTTAAAGTTCATGATTGTTACTTTGAAGTCACATAGGATGTCAGCTGTGAAGATGGTGGATGTGGTTTGCCAGGAATGGTCTGAGAATTGGGACCCCACCTGCGTAAAATAGGGTCTACTGGCCAGATTTTCCTCACCTCTGTTTTAATTTCACAAACCTAAACTTTCCAAAATTGATCTCACAAAAGAGTATCACCTTGGAGGAGGGGCCAAAGTAACCACTTTTATACTAAAACCCTTAATATATAGCAATGCAATAAGAGAAAGAAAAAGAAACAATTTACATATTTTTCCTTATCAGTTGCTCCCTGTTATTCAGCTCAGGCCTCAGAACAATGATGTAACATTTAGGGGCAAAGATGCAGCCCAGTAACCCAGAACTGGAGGCCAAGATGGAGAAGATCTCCACCACCACCATGGATTTTCCTTTGGTGCTCAGATAGGTTGGAACAAAAGAAAGCCAAACACTGCAAAACAGCAACATACTGAAAGTAATGAATTTGGCTTCATTGAAAATGTCTGGTAATTTGCGAGCTGCAAATGCCACAATGAAGCTGGCAATGGCCAGGATGCCCATGTAGCCCAGAACACAGTAAAACAGGGTCACTGAGCCTTCATTACATTGCACAATGATTTCTTCTGCTACTGAGTCCATGTCCAGAGCAGGAAATGGGGGAGAAATAGTCAACCACACATTACAAAGAATCACTTGAATGACAGAGCAGAAAAGGACAATGGAGTTGGTCAGTTTTTTCCCTACCCACTTCCTCATGCTGGAGCCTGGCTTGGTGGCCATGAAAGCTGCAACTACCGTGATGGTTTTGGCCAACACACAAGAAACAGCCACAGAGAAGACGATGCCAAAAGTTGGTTGTCGAAGAAGGCAGGTCACTTTGCCAGGGAGTCCAATAAACAGAAAAGGTGAGAGGAAGCAGAGTAGAAGGGCAATGAGGAGAGCGTAGGTGAGATCCCTGTTGTTGGCTTTGACAATGGGAGTGTCTTTGTGTTGGATAAAGGTTCCTAGCACCAAAGCTGTGATGAGGGAAAAGGAAAGAGCAACACAGGCTAAGCTGATCCCTAAAGGTTCCTCATAAGAAAGAAAGCTTATAGTTTTGGGGATGCATCTATTTTTCTTCTTGTTTGGATACTGATCTTCTGGGCATCTGAAACAGTCAGCCATGTCTGAAAAATAGAACAAGGTCAAACTCCAGTTGCATTTCATGGTTTGTTTTTTTTTTGGCCTACTATTTAACACTTATTTTTCCTGTAGTTCTTGACCTTCTGATTTTTATTGAGCTGGTTGTATATCTGAATTACTCGTTGAGTTTTCTGCTGAATCTGACAGGTTTGTTTAAACTATTTTAGGCAACCAAGCTGCTCCAGGATTGCACCAGGATGGCAGAATGGGTGGAACCTTGGTTTCTCGAATCAACAGTAAACTGGGACAAAAATGTATTTTACTTCCATATTTAATTTCTCTGGTTTTGGAGGTTTACACCTTTCCTTCTGTATGTGGCAGTACCCAGTGTTAGGCATTCTAAAGCAGAAAATCAAATAGGCAGAGTCACAACAAAATGAGTGGAATATAAATGTTCTAGCAAAGGGTAGGAGCAAAGCATGTCCCTAGGTCAGATGAGGTGTTGGAGTAACCTGCTCCAACAATTCATGAAGGTCGTGAGGATTTGGAGAGATGATAGGAGGTTCAGGGCTGAAGAAGCGAAAGGCAGTTAAAGCAGCAAAGGCGGCCGAAGCAGCAGAAGGTGGCCGAAAATAAAGAGGACTGCAGTCGAAGCTTGTAGTGCACTCGATGGTAGCGAGTGAGCTCTGCCACCCTTGAACAGAGGCAGGGGCTATTTATTAAGAATTTGTACATCGTCATCAGCATAATATTAACCAATACCAACTCAGCATAACAAGCCCTTCCGGGCGGGAAATAGTCTCAGCGACCGTTAATGGAGGGGGTTTCCTAGCGCGCTTTTCTTGGAGCGGAGGGGACTTAACTCCAGCTCCGTGATCCTGGCTGGATCTTCTTTCTCTCCTTTTCTTCCTCCTGTGCGCGGCAGCACGGAAGGATCGGCACAGCGGCTGCGCACGTGGGAGGCATCGAAACGTATTCCCACAATGAGGCCCTGACTTCCCTTAACCCCTCCCACAGCTGCCTGCTTGGAACCTGGAT
The DNA here is from genome assembly GCF_009819535.1 of Lacerta agilis. NCBI lineage: Eukaryota > Metazoa > Chordata > Lepidosauria > Squamata > Lacertidae > Lacerta > Lacerta agilis. The sequence goes on along the minus strand of NC_046325.1, from coordinate 7,348,031 downwards.
GCTTGTCTTGCAATACACACAAGTCCAACATTGTTCAGCTCTCAAGGGTGTTGAACAACACATGGAATGCATTTCAAACAGCAAGTGCTGATTGGAATCAGGACCCTATAATCACCATAGTACCATGCAATCCCGTCTGACCTGAAGCATAATGAATAAAGTTCTGCCCTAGTTCCACCCAAGATGGATATTTCATTCCAGCCACACACAGATTCTCAAATCTGTAACTTCTGTAGCATTTTACTACTTGACAGGTTCACTTAAATTATGCGTACCACAAAGTCATTTTCTGGGGCCTACAGTACTTTCCGATCCTCATGCATGGGATTTTACCAGGCTTATGAGTTTTTAAAATGTTTTTATGAGAAGTTACTGGACGCGGGTGGGGCTGTGGGTTAAACCACAGAGCCTAGGGCTTGCCGATCAGAAGGTCAACAATTCGAATCCCCACGATGGGGTGAGTTCCCATTGCTCGGTCCCTGCTCTTGCCAACCTAGCAGTTCGAAAGCACATCAGAGTGCAAGTAGATAAATAGGTACTGCTCCGGCAGGAAGGTAAACAGCGTTTCCGTGTGAGAGCCAGTGTGGTGTAGTGGTTAAGAGTGGTATACTCATAATCTGGGGAACTGGGTTCGTGTCTCTGCTCCTCCACATGCAGCTGCTGGGTGACCTTGGGCTAGTCACACTTCTTTGAAGTCTCTCAGCCCCACTCACCTCACAGAGAGTTTGTTGTGGGGGAGGAAGGGAAAGGAGATTGTTAGCCGCTTTGAGACTCCTTTGGGTAGTGAAAAGCGGGGTATCAAATTCAAACTCTTCTTCTTCTTCTTCTTCTTCTTCTTCTTCTTCTACTACTACTACTACTCTGGCTCTCCAGAAGCGGCTTAGTCATGCTGGCCACATGACCCTGAGGCTGGACACCGGCTCCCTCGGCCAATAAAGCGAGATGATAGCCGCAACCCCAGAGTTGTTTGCGACTGGAGCTAAAGGACAGGGGTCCCTTTACCATTACTGGAATGTAGCAACAAACTATTCACATTACTCCAATCAGGATAGTGTGATCACATGCACAACACAGTATTTATATTGTTTTCAACAGATATTTGCTAATCTTTTAGAATGAAAAATGTTATTTACCATTCTGGTTTGAAATCTTCCCTTCTGTACATGGAGTACAATCATAGCAGCAAAATTTCTGCCCTTCCTTCCTTTTCTTCTGATTCCCAGGCCGGCAGTAGTCATTGCACACAGAAATGGGCATCACCTATGAGTAAACAGGAAATGATTACATAAGGAAGGAATATTTGAAAGAAACTTTCGGCCGCTAAACTTCAAATAAGAAAGTGGACCTCTCATATATATTTTCCCAGGACAGCTGATTCATATCAAGTTGAACTATTGGTCCAATTGTTTTATATATGGAATAAACTAAGGCTATTTTATTAACTCTAAATTTAACTAATTATAAACTGTATATGCAAAAGCCCTCGTGTGGCAATTCCTCTATCACTTTCCCAAACTTGTCAGTATGTAGTAAGGCCTTTTAGAGGCATAAGACTCCAAGTGAGTGAAACAAGTTAACCTGAAAATGCATCCATTCTCTGCCCCACAGGCTTGAGGCCATGGTATAAGTCCCTTAAATCAGGATTCAGCTGAAAAATGCCTCAGGGTGCTCGTCATTTTTGGCAAGTGGGATCATCTTTAAGGATGGTCCTGGTTGCGAGCAGGCCCCCAGGCCGGTTCCTCCCACCCACCCACCCCCCGGCGTGGGCGGAGTAATGCCGTCATGCCAGGGTGGCACCACAATGACCCCAGCTTCTTGACCAATCACTTTTGTGTGGGGTGATCATGGGGGTATATAAAAGTGGCAGCATGGTGCGTGTCAGGCACCTGCTTCACACTGTTGAGTCTGGTGTTGGTTGACAACTTCACCTCCCAAGACGAGTGAGAGTTTCCTAGCTGTCCAGGGGTGGGATGCACTGGGATGCACTGTTGCCTCTTATGAGGACCAAGGCGGCCTTGTGGCCTTCCACCTTAGCTAGGCGAAAATGACCTCCCTGTGTTAAAAGGCTTGGACTTACTGACTCGCATTATATTAACCTTAAACCAAAAATAAAATAAAATAAAATAAAATAAAATAAAATAAAATAAAATAAAATAAAATAAAATAAAATAAAATAAAATAAAATAAAATAAAATAAAATAAAATAAAATAAAATAAAATATGAAGGACTTGGAGGAGCTAGCGACAATCCTTCCTGCCATGACCATTTTTTGGTCACAGCTCCTTTCAAGGTGCGCTTGGCGTGGGAGTGTGTGCCCAGTTTCTATGGACAAAGCCAGAATGCGCATAGATCATGCTGCAGCATGGAAGGTGTTTGCTCTGGGTGGCAGGCTGATTCCCCACCCAGATGTAATTTTCAGAAATGCGGCCCTGTTTAGGGTAGATGGCGTGCACCTGTTTGGAGAACGTGAATGACCCATATGGAGATTTCAGACCTGGTTAAAGTCGTTGTGCCACATAATCAAGTCCTCATGAATGATGAATTCTTTTCCATCAACTGCACCAGAATCAACCCATCCCACCTTCACTTGAAGGAAGGACCTGTTTGGGAATGTGACCGTATTCATGATGTCAAAGCCACCTCCCATTTCTCTTTGATCAGTAAAGGACACAATTTCTCCAGCTGAGTTGTTAAATGAAATGTCATGAAGAATAGGGTGGAGCTAATAAAGAGAGGAAAGGGGAGTTGAACAGAAAATAACTTATTGGAGTATTTGACCAAAATGCCATGATTTGCAAAGGAATCACAGGAGAGACCTGGAAAGGGCTACTATCCTCTGTAGGTGGTGGGGGCTGAGAATTCTTGGTATTCTAGTTGTTTTGTTTGTAGTTTATAGAGCTCTTATATTATTGCATTGTGAAAAACATCAATCCTTTTCAGTGTATATGATCTGCAATAGCATTTCAACAACACCTGTGGATCATAATGTAACAAAGTCTTTCTTGTTTTTTAAAAAGATCTTTTTTCTAGTATATAAACTCAAAATAAGGAGCCCAAATAAATACTATTAAAACAGCTGAAAGCAGCATAAGTTTGGACATTGTTATTCTAAAATATACCAAAACATACATTTTCCCCCCATAAAGCTGTTGGGGTGGTTTATATGTTAGTGTAATGATAGTCATTATGGACCAAATTTTCCTCAATCCATTTAGGTATTCTTTGTTATTGTATTCTTAGTAGGAGTTATAAGGTTGAAAATTATTTCTGGATCATTTTCCGCAATAACATCTCTTAGACAACCAAGCAAAAAAGTTTTAGTATCCAAGGATATATAAAGCTTTCTGTTCTAGTCATGCAGAAAATGTATTTTGTTTCTCTTCATTCTCAGCACATTACCTGCCAAGGCTCCAGGTCTTGAGGTTTTGATCTTTCACTTCTCACCATTGCTCTCTGCTTGGATCTAGGTGAGTAAATGTTCTGCAAGGCTTGAGCCACAGCATAGACACCATTGTAGATACTGTAGCTGTGGCCAGTCATGCCCATTTCAAATAGAGACCTTGGAAGACTCTGCAACCTCTCCTCCCCAGTACACATGCCACTCAACTCCACTGGCACATCAAGATTTGGAAATAAACAGTCAAATGCTTGCTCCCAGAAGACTTTGATGAAACCATCTCCCTGTGTCCAGGAAGGCTTTATGTTGTGAAGAAATTCCCTGAATGCTGGAAGATTTTGTGAGTGGATTGTGAAGGAAAGGGAACCCTGGAAGAGCAGAACGTTCCAAACCTTAAGAAGACCCATAGATATGAAATCAGTCTGTGCTGTAAAGATCCATACCTTTTTAAACGATGTGTTTTTCTTATTTGTAGGATCTGGCAGAAATATGATAGCTCTCAGTGCTATAATGGCTAGAGATTCTCCATAAACAATAAATGTAGTGACTTTATTATCTCTGATTTTTACATACATATTTAAAGCTATATCATGCATTTCATCCACATTATCAATGTGGAGTTGTTTGGGGATTTTTTGTGTGAAGGCTGAGCAAATTCCATTTTGAGAAAGCAATGGCTCCAGGGTCTGCAAGAAATGTTCCCCGCTGTTATCATTCAGAGCAAGGAGTCCGATCCACATCCATCCAAAATGCTTTAGCAAGCGGATAATCCCCACAAACTGGTGGGATTCATTGGGAACCATGCGGTAAAAGGAAGGAACCTGTCTTGTATCACTCTCCACTACAGGAAATGAACCATATGCAAACTAAAAGAAAATGTACATATATTTTCAGGTTATGTTGAAATATTTTGGCTTTTTATTCAGTAAGTATCTGTTGAATTATATAGAAGATGATAGATAGATAGATAGATAGATAGATAGATAGATGATATAGTTAGTTAGATAGATAGATACAGTGGTACCTCGACTTACGAATTTAATCCGTTCCGAATGCACATTCGTAGGTCGAAAAATTCGTAAGTCGAAAAAAGCGATTTCCCCATAGGAATGCATTGGAAACAAAAAATTCGGAAAAATTCGTAAGTCGAGTAAACCACATCTAAAATTCGTGAGTCGAGTAAACCCCATCTAAAACCGCCAACGTGTGTCCTTTGGATGTCAAAAAATTCGTAGGCCTGTGGGCACTTTTTTCATTCGTAAGTCGAAAAATTCATATGTCGAGTAATTCGTAAGTCGAGGTACCACTGTAGATAGATAGATAGATAGATAGATATATAAGCGTTTTTCTTATTCCATATTTTTATTTTCTATTGATCTGATCAGTCTCGCATGCCTAGAAATAACAAAGAAAGAGAAATATCTAGGGAAGAAGGGATAAAGATGTAGAATTGTACTAAATTTTAAATTAATGATCATGACCGTTTGGCTTTTTATTCAATAAATTCTAAGCTTTCCTTTTTCCCTAATTGCACATTTTGATTTGAGCTGTGACCAGATCAGTCTCACATCCCTAGAAATAAAACAGAAAAAAGGAAAAGGAATATGAGCTAATGATGTAGGCTTGTGTACAATTATTTATCATGACTAAGATAGATCCATTAATTTTGGTGAGTCTGTTCTGAGTAAATCTACCGAGCAGAATACTTACCAATAGGCGTGCTCTGTGTAGAACAAACATGGAAGTAACCCATAGAAGGAGGAAGAAAAAAAAAATCCAAGGCACCCCTTCAGATCTCTTACCTGTGGAATCTTATAAAGACCTAATGCGTCTGCCATATGGAAGGTGGTATCATGGCCAAGACCCCCAATGGTGGATATGAGGGTTTTCTGAGTGTCACATTTGTAGTTGGGGACAAATGTCCTCATTTTAAAGAGGAGGTCTAGAGTCGTACGGTAGGTCATCCTTGCGTCATAATAGCTGTCATAGATGTGGAAGCCAAGTGTGGTATTGGGCAAGATGTTGGGATTCTCATTGACTTCTTTCACAGCAAATGCCAACGCAAGGACGTGCTGATAAAATTTTGGCACCATACTGCAAATAAAGTAAATTATTTAGAAATATGAATTTACTACAATATTGGACATCTTCTGTTTCAAATTGAAATGAAGATTGTGTTTGTAATTGACACATCTATGCTAATAAAATTCATACTGTCCAATGATCAGGGCATTACTGTTTTGCATGACACTTTCACACACCTGCTTTTCTTCTATTGCTTTTCTTCTATTGACATTTCCATCTTAGTTGATCAAGAAAAATAAATAAAACAAATCTGTTTCTCCTTAAGTAGGCAACAACTTCATTTAACTGAAATCTGCAATGTTATACAGACTTACATGAAAGTCCCATTGAATTCAGATAGCTTTTTTCCTCAGTATACGGCTGTGGTTGGGGCAGGAAGGTTTCTTACACATGACAACCACAGGTTTGAAGTGTGCAGGCTACTATAGCTAAGGACAGTCATTGATCCTGCAGTGCATCAGATGGAAAGGGGAGTCAGGTGGCATTGGACTTACCTTCACACTGGAAGACACAGCTGGTGGCAAAATTAGTCTCCTATTTCTTTAGGTTTTCCAGCCCAATGTCAGCCTCTCTTTCTGGGCTAATGCCCCATTCTGACAATCTCAGGTTTCCCTGTGTTATCTAACATGAACTGTCGCAATCCCTGTCTGCCTCAACACAATTCAACCAATTTCCATATCCCTCCATAAAGGATGACTTTCACCATGATGTAACAATTTACATAAGAAATCTATTCTAGTCAGCACACACTGAAACTTTAAAGGACTTTGAGTATGTGGTAGTAAAATATAATACTCCTTCAAAAGCCAAGGAAGTTTTGGGGATATTGAAGGACGGTGTATAATTTTATCTTTGAACTTATCTGTAATGTAACCTTATCTATTTGTTTACATTTTCTCCCTTCTCTTCCCCACTCCTCATAATATGTATACTGCAGAGAAATTGCAAGTACACTTTTTTATTCAAAACATTCTTTGTGAGCTGGTAGGTTTTTATTATTGTTATTGAAACAACTTCTTAATAACACCATTCAGTCAAAATGTGGCTCTGGTTGCAGTTTGAAAATGTCGGTGATAAGATATTCCCTCCCCTTAAGATTCCTGTCTGAAAAACATGAGAAAAAGAGAAAAGCAGTCCAGAGGGGGAATGGAAGTTTCTTACTATGAGACATCAAACAGGTTCTGTGATGGGTGTTCCTTGAATAAAACTTCATAGAAAATGTAATAGCTCTGAGAGGCAATCCCACGAATGATGAGGTCACCCGGCTGGTACCACTCATGTGGAACAGAAAAAGGATTATTCCTGGGGCACCGGATAGAGGTATTAGAAACAGGAATTATTAGAAACAGCAACACCAAGAGCAGCAACATCCTGGTAACCAAGCTTATGATATACATTTAATCAAATACATTTCTGTAGCAGTTAACAGAGATTATATTCTTATAAATTGCGACCTGCCTGACCCTCCATAGCATATGAGCTTATTTTTTAAACACTTTCTGTCTTGCTTGTTGATTGTTTTCTACTTACTACATGAAACCATCTGGGGGCTTTACCTGGTGAAGAAATTACAGTCATTTGAGTAATTGTAGTATAGGAGTATTAATCACTTGTTCAGAGATTGGAGTCTAGGTGACACTTTTGCTTTTTTTTTTTTTTTTTACTTCCAGTTCTGCTCCACATTGGGGGGGGGGGCAAGAATAATTTTTCCTTGGTGAACTAACAACAATAGGAAACTCAAGAGCAAAGGCTCTAGTTTTTGGATACAAAGCGGAAGTACTTTATATTGAGATTAAAGACACTTCTCAACTCCATTTTTAAACTATGATTAAAAACCAGGCAGCTTGTCTCATTTGCATGAATTATATGAAGGTATTGTTGTATTGGAGGGGTAGTCCATTCCCCGCCCCCAACAGCATGAGGACTGAATTCTTAGCAAAATAACCGTCCCAAAGCCATATGCCTGTGGGGGCTGGGACTAGAGGTGAAAGTAAACAGAATCCCTAATGTACATTTTAGTAGTGTATTGCGTCTACTTTATTCTCTTACACACCCACACGGGTCTATTCCCCATTCAAACCATCAAGAGTTCAAGGTCATATTGAAGGCAATCAAAAGAACTCCGCATATGTAGCAGAACAAGGGATATGTGTCTTGTTGTTGTTGCTGTTGCTGTCAAATAGTAGTAGTAGTAGTAGTAGTAGTAATATCTTTATAAACCATCTTTTTTTCCCTGAAGGGGTCCAAAGTAGCCTATGGATAAACACAAATATCACTAAAAACATGGAAAAAGCTAACATTAAAATACACCTAAACATTAATAGAATTTAAACTATATAGCTTCTATATAGGGCTTCCAGGAGAGGTTTTCTACAAAATAGATGCCAATATACTTAAATTCTCAGCATTGTTCAATCTGGTGACCATTAATAGACCACCGGAAATGAGAATGCCTTTTCCCAAACAACATTACCTTTGTTTTGGTATAATTAATGTTCAGTTGTTCTTTAGAACAGAAAACGCTGAACTAAGAGAGTAGCCTTCTCAACCCTATGCGAGAGATTGAAATTAAAAACATATCATCATCATCATCATATAAAAGAATAGAGATCTTATTTGACCTGATTGAGAGAGGGGGGAATTATGGGCCAGACAATACTTCCATTTGTCCAACTCCATGCAATGCTGGAATCTTTTTGCTCAATGTGGGGCTCAAACCAAAGACCCTGTTATTAAGGGTCTCATGCTCTACCAACTGAATTAGCTGCACCAGTAATTACAATGAAAGCAGCATGGCCCTCTTTCATTAATAGCAATTCCAGAAAACCTGCAGGAACAAGGAGGTACTCAGTTGCCAAAGGAAGAAGGGATCCAGTCTAGCTTATCCAGTGAGAGACTTCCATAGCTTAGGAGCAGCCACAGAGAAGGCCCTCTCCCACGTCCCCACCAATCATACCTGTGAGGGTGCTGAGATTGAGAAAAGGGCCTCCCCTGAAGATTTCAAAACCTGGGCAGCTATAGTCTGAGAGAATAGTCTTTCAGGGAACTTGAACCTACGTAAGCTGTCTAGAGCAGGGGTCAGCAACCTTTTTCAGCCATGTGCCAGTCCACCATCTTTCAGACCATGTGGTGGGACGGACTATATTTTTTTGTGTGGGCGGAATTGAATTGTTCCCAGAAACAGACTGCAAGCCAGTGGAGCTGTTCTAGCAAGGAAATCATATGCTCCCTAAAACCAGACTTGGTCAGCAACATGGCTTCATCTCTTTGAGCCCTTTGAAGCTTCTGAGCATTTTTCAAAGACAGCACCAAAGGGGAAGGAAATTATGCATGTGCCTCTGTCGCCAAATCAGACATCTCATGTCTGGAATGGGCACAACTGTGAATGTCACTGAGCATGAAGAGTGACTGGGGGTGGACCAATATAATATCTGCCAGTAATTAAAATTATTCATTGTATGGAACAAGAAAGGGGTCACTTGGAGGGTACCTCAAAGTATTTGCAGAAAGAGGGAGAATAACTCCTCCCTCCCTCCCCCCCCAATTTTAGCTAGAATTGGGAATTTTGGTAACAATCGTGCAGGGTTGTATGCTTTCCCCACAACTGACCACATGTCACCTTTGCTCCATGGTGACACCAAAAGTGGCAGAAAAGTGGCACTAGTTGCCAGTTACTGTCTGAAGGATTGTAATTTGGTTGTTGTTGTTTTTTTAGTTTATTGTTTTTAATTGGATTATTATGATTTGATGGATATGTTAATTGGCTGTTTTTATTGGAAAATTAATGAAATGTTTTAAAAAAATAAGAATAGACAAAACAATGTGGGGGCCAGGATGCATCTCTGTCTCACCCCCCTAGTCATCTCGATAACTGTCCCTGTCGACCACATCGGACCTGCAATCTGGTTCCATTATATACAGCTTTTATGAGGAATAGAAGTCGTTTATCCTGTAATATCAAATCTAATTTGGACCATAGCTGGGATCTGGGTATGGAATCAAATGCTGATTTCAGATCCACGAAGGCCATGAAGAGTTTGCCCTGTAGATGCTTGTTATTCTTTTCAGCTAGGAAGGACAGCATATGGATACAGAATTGACCTGTGCCTCCATGGACAGCTGTGAGTCCAAAATGACTTCCAGGCTGTGCACCTGGTCCTTCAGGGACACAGTTACCCCATTCAGGACCAGGGAGTCCTCCACACCTGCGCACCCCCTGTCCCCCCAAAACAGTACTTCTGTCTTGTCAGGATTCAGCCTCAATCCATTAGCTGCCATCCATCCTCCAACCGCCTCCAGGCACTCACACAGGACCTTCATTGCCTTCACTGGTTCAGATTTAAAAGAGAGGTAGAGCTGGGTATCATCCACATATTGATGGACACCCAGCCCAAACCTCCTGATGATCTCTCCCAGCGGCTTCATGTAGATGTTAAAAAACACAAGTGAGAGTCAAGTAAGTGGTCTGAACACTCATCCCCCACCACCACTTACTTGACACGGCCCAGGAGGAAGGAGCGGAACCACTTTATAACAGTGCCCCCAGCTCCCAGCTCCTCTAGATGGTCCAGAAGGATGTTATGATCAATGGTGTCAAAGGTCACTGAGAGATCCAGCAGAACTAGGAAACAGCTCTCACCTTTGTCCCTAGCCCGCCGGAGATCATCAACCAGTGTGAGCAAGGCAGTTTCAGTCCCATGATAAGGCCTGAATCCCGATTGGAAGGGATCCAAATGGTCCACATCCTTCAGGCGTGCCTGGAGTTGTTCAGCAACCACCCGCTCAATCACCTTGCCCAAGAATGGAAGATTTCAGACTGGGAGATAGTTGGCCATACTGGCCGGGTCTAAAGATGTTTTTTAAAGAAGCGGTTTAATGACTGCCTCTTTCAGTGGGTCTGGGAATACTACCTCACAGAGGGAAGCATTCACCACCCTGCAGAGCCCATCACCCAGCCCTTCCCAGGAAAAAATGAGATGGTTCCCATCCCTGTTCTAGGGTGACAGAGCACATTAATAGTTTTTTTTTTTTAATCTAAACTAAATTCCCCTTCCCAACAAAACAGTGGCATGCTGGAGACATTCATAATAAATATATCTTATAATAAATCAGTAAGATAAAAACAAAGGTATTGCTCAGCTCTTTTTCATTATTTGATCCCTATTGTTCAGCTCAGGCCTCAGGAAAATGATGTAACATTTAGGGAAAAAGATGCAGCCCAACAATCCAGCACTTGAAGACAAGATGGAGAAGATCTCCACCACCACCATGGATTTCCCTTTGGTGCTCAGGTAGGTTGGGACAAAGGACAGCCAAACACTGCAAAACAGCAACATACTGAAAGTAATGAATTTGGCTTCATTAAAACTGTCTGGCAATTTGCGAGCTGCAAATGCCACAATAAAGCTGGCAATGGCCAGGAGGCCCATGTAGCCCAGGACACAGTAAAACAGGGTCACTGAGCCTTCATTACATTGAACAATGATTTCTTCTGCTACTGAGTCCATGTCTAGTTGGGGGAACGGGGGAGAAGTCATCAACCACACAGTACAAATACTTGCTTGAGTAAGAGAGCAGGAAAGGACAATGGCATAGGCCAGCCGTTTTCCTACCCACTTCCTCATGCTGGACCCTGGCTTAGTGGCCATGAACGCTACAACTACAGTCACAGTCTTTGCCAACACACATGAAACAGCCAGTGAGAAGACGATGCCAAACGTTGGTTGACGAAGAAGGCAGGTCACTTTCCCAGGGTGTCCGATGAACAGAAATGATGAGAGGAAGCAGAGCAGGAGGGCAATGAGGAGAATGTAAGTGAGATCGAGGTTGTTGGCTTTGACAATGGGAGTTTCTTTGTATTTAATAAAAGTTCCTATCACCAAAGTTGTGATCAGGGAAAAAGAAAGAGCAAGGGAGGCCAAGCTGATCCCAAAAGATTCATCATAAGAAAGAAAGCTTATTCTTTTTGGGATGCACCCATTTTTCTTCTGGTTTGGATACTGATCTGCTGGGCATCTGATGCAGTCATCCATATCTGAAAAATATATGGTCATATAGCATTATGTGAACTACTTTTTGAGTAGTTAGCTGAATATATTCCATTTGAGTTTAAACAATTTATTATGCCTCGGGAAAGCAGGTTTGGGAAAGGAGTAGGGTGAAGAGAAGGTTATCATTTCAGTGAGGACCTGCTATTCGAGTTCCACTCAGTGGTTGAGATGCACCTATTACCCTTAAGAGTTGAGCAGCATTGGGCAGTGGTGTGCCACAGGACAGATCTCACTAAGCAACCATGGGCTGAGTTTAAGAAAGGCCAGCCTCATCTCAACTAGTGGCATGCTTTCATTCTGTGCCCTGCCATGTGCCTTGTCCCCTGCCAGCAACAAAAAGTGCCATCTTGTGCCTAATTCTCTGCCCCACCACTGTTATCACTGGTGCTAGAGGAAGCCCCCCCATGGGCAGGGTGCATAGAGAAGCAGCTTAATATAAGTGTCTGACTGAATTTCACCACATGAATGTCTTCTAAGTTTCATTCCAGTCATACTATCAAGCCGCAAACCTGCATCTTGCAGACAATTATACTTCTAGATGTGCGTTTAATGAGACATTTGAGATGAGTGGGGAGCACTTTCAAATCTATGTGCATTGTATTGCACCAGACATATTGGTTTTTAAATGCTTTCTTCAGAGGTTGCTGGAAAACAGTGGAAAAATATGAACACACCACTCCATGTAGGATAGTGCAAATACATGCAAAACGTAGTAGTTAAGTTATTTTAAATAGATCTGACACAATAATCTTTATTGATATTGAACAATGAAAAGTGTTCTATACCATTCTGGTTTGACATCTTCCCTTCTGGACATAGCATACAATCGTAGCAGCAAAACTTCTGCCCTTCCTTCCTGTTCTTCTGATTACCAGGCCGGCAGTAGTCATTACACACAGAAATGGGTGTCATCTATCCATACACAGGAAATAATTTCATAAGGGAGACTTCTTTCTTAAAAAAATGTTCAATCACTGCATTCAAATAATAAAGTAAACCTCTCACAACCGCCCCCCTAAAAAAAAAAAAAAGCCTTAGAAAGCTGCTTCATCTAAATCACAGCCATTGGCCCATTCTTTGTTAGTAAACCACAGAAAGAGGCAAGATAAAGAACATGGATTAAGCTAGAGCCACTTTATTAGATGTACTGTAACTTTAAGAATTTATAAATAGCAAAGGGCAGGCATAGGCAAACTCAGCCCTCCAGTGTGGTGTTTCTAGTTGAATTACCACGGCACGTTACTTAAAAGAATAGAGAAAAGACAAGACGTTTGAACCAGCAAACGACCTGTATGAGGATAAATGAGCAAGAGAGAGAGAGCTTCCTTCTCAGCCCTCATACAGGTACTTTTTATTGAACACAAAACCCGCCTTTCAAGATTCAAATCATCCAATCACAGTGTCCAGAGCAAACTCCCCCCACAGGCCATGTGGCCATGAGAAGAACAAAGAATCTTTGAACTTAGCAGAACTGTTTTGATCTAACCCTACTTCCTAGGCTACAGGTAATTAGCATTCCAAGATCAGGTAGAAGAAAGACACAAGATTGATAGGAGGAAGTGAAAGAACAAGCATCCTGGCCATATTGACACTTCCCAGGCCTCCAGGATGTTAGCAGATATACTTCAAAGAAACAAGAGGTACAGATGCTCTGAGGTTATCAAAGATACACTCATTGCCATGTAGTTGTAAATTAAACAGCAACCAAATTGGAAAAAGAGAGACGTGACTCTGCTGCTAGCCAGCAATGGAGTTTTAAGACACAGCCAATTAATGCAGCCAGATTCAGGTCATGTAGGATAAATATGAAAATCATATTTTGCCACCAGAACCAGAAAGGAGCTTTGCACTCAAACACAACCAATATTGGTCTCGGAATGTCCAGCTCGACTTCCACCATGTTCTTAGGCAATTTATTTATTCCTTATTTATCCCTGCATGAACACCACATATCAACCTTTTTTTTTCTTTTTTCTTTGTTTTGTTTTGTTTTGTTTGTTGCTGTTAATAACACATTACTGAAGCAATGGCATGGTATCATCTTCATCCGCCTGGAACTGTTGTTGAATCACGTATAAATCCCTTGGAGACAAACCTGAACCAGGTCTAAGAAAGATATTAGAGAAAATGTTGCAAAGAGAGGGAATGCATTGTATCAGGCAACCATATCACAACTAAGCTAACTAAAATCATTCTAACTAAGAAAATTAGAAAACATTAACCATTCTAAAATAAGCAAAGACTAGCAATATCAAAAATGAAATTAGACTACCTTATATTAGGAAAATCTTGAATAAGAAATAAGCATACAACAATTAATAGCAATTATGAAATAAGCATACAACAATAATAACATCATGAGATAAAATCATAGAATACAAACACAATGTTTACAGAAAATACAAATCAATACAGAAGGTACAATCAATACATTGAAGCAATAATAGAATCAGCAATCAACTGAAGAATGATGGATTTCTGATCAATGGTAACTAAAAGAAAGGTCTTCTGGGTAAAAGTTCTTTTTGCTAAAAAGTCTCTTAAACTTTCTGGATCACTCTGATCTTCTTTTTGAAGACTTGGCATCTGGAACACAGTCTTCAACTCTCCTCAGTTTAGTTGTCCAGTTATGATTGTCTGGTTAACTTCAGCATTAGGATGAAACTCTGGAACAGGAATCTTACAGGATTTTGCACGTCTGTGGTCACACACTTCAGCTATCACTGCACCATAGACCTGTTAAAGCAAAAACAATTGCTCCTTTGCTCCAAAATTAGAGCTGAGCGATATGATTAAAAATCTGTTTCATCTTCATACAAATCAAATGATTGAGAAGAACCTCTATCCTGAAACTAATACTTTATAGAAGAAACTTTTTTAATTAAAAACTATAATTGAGAATTGAGATTGTTTAGATTATCAATAACAACATAAGAAATACCTGTGAAAAGAAATATTTAATTAAGGAAATCAGAATCAAATTATTCTGTTCAAAATTCTAAAAGAAATTTTTAGTCTATTAGAGAAATTTTGATTAGAAATATATTTTTTAGAAAACCTAGTTCAGAAAACATCTAAGGATATAATACACCTTTTTTATTTTTATTTTTCTTTATTTTTTGTTCATGCACTAGAAAGGAAAGAAATTTCATAAAAACACTACTATATAACAACTTAACTGTAATAATAACTATGAAATTAAAGATTGGAAATCAGTAAACTAGAACTTCCAAAAAACTGAGTAGCACTGAGTAGAAAACTCCATTGGCAGTAGACAGAAAAAGTTTGGCTTGGAAACACTAAATTTGAAGCAAATAGCCGGGTAGGTAAATTTACTCCCGAGTAAGCTTTCTTCCAGCAGGAAACCTGTAAACGCAACCTGAGAACTTGAGTTTCCCTCCTAGGGGAGGGGCAATCTAAACACAAAGATCAAAGCAAAGATAATACACCACTGTAGATAAAACTTTAGAAATCTGAAAATGAAAACTTTAAAAATATAAAATATCACTTAATTCTAAAACTAGTTAAAAACTTTTAAAGAGTAACTTCTGGGAAAAACCTTATCAAAGGAAGAATTTTTTTAGAAAACATTCACAAAGACAACAAATAGATTAAACTGTAACACACCCTCTAGCTGTGAGCAAAAGAAATAACACTTTCATTCCAGTTTGAACCACTTTGAGGACTAGCAACTTAGCTACATAAAACATCAAAGAACAAAGAAACAGAGATTATAGTAATGCATCTGGATCTGTTTTCGTCTTCAGAGTGAGATCAACAAACCTCATATGGGAAAAAATATTAATAGAAATAAGAAACATGAAAGAACCTGGATAGTAATAAAAATAAAGTGTTAGACAACCATTTAAACCACATAAACACTAAATAGAGAAAAACACAACTAACAATGATTCTCCAGCATCCTTGCAGCGTTGTACTTAAGCTAGAAACAAAACAACGTTAGAAATAGAATTGAGAATTCTTTAGAAATTCTTTAAAATAACTCTTTTCCATGGAATTTTGCTGTAGGTCTAAAAATCATAGCCTGCAATTGAATAAAGTTTAGCACCATAAAACATTCTAAACTAACTTCAATACAGGAAATTCTGAATTATTATTTTTTGAAAAATCATTTTTTTTCCTCAACTGAAACTTGCTAAGGCAACCTATGCATGGAAAATAAATGTCGTTAAATCATAACATAAGGAAATTCTAACATTATATTCTAGAAAATTCTACATAGGCAAAAATAGTGTGCTTAAGCTAATTTCTACAAAAAATGCTGAAACTCGTTCAGAAACTTTGAATAGAAAAAAAGCATAAGATTGTTAAAATCCTAGAGTCATACAGTTGGAAAACAGAGTTAGAAGAGACCACAAGAGGTCATCCAGTCCAACCCTCTGCCAAGCAAAAAATACCATCAAGGCATTGGGAAAAGAAAAAAAACCCTAAATATGTAACTGAGTATAAACTTTATATACTGTAGCTGACTTCAGAGATAAACATTAAAACTTCAGCTCATTCCAAGGCTAGGAAATAAATAATTTTCTATAGAGAAACATCAGGCTTGAAGGAATGCATTTCAAAGAAAGACCTGTGAAAGCCACCATGAGGCAATTCCTCACACAAAGAGATAGAAGTGATCTTAGCTAATTTGCACTTAACTAAGCCCTTTAAAAAAAAATACTCTTTCCATGAATGGTAACAGCTCTTTGAACAGCAAAATCAAGCTCAAAAAATATACAGAAGCCATGAGATAGGAACTTTTGGCACTGATTTAAAAAAAAACCAAGTAGCTATGGCTGTTAATATTTTTTCCTCAATGCAGTAAAGCAGCTTCTTTACAGCAAAACAGGAATTTCTCAGTCTGAGCTGTTTGCAAACAGGTGTTAAGCAACAGTTTTTAAGGCAGACTGAAAAGGACTAGATTAAAATCTCAGCAGCTTTTTACAAGGAGATATTTGAGCAACTGAAAAGAAATTTTTACTAGTCAGTGTTCCCCAGGAAAGAAATGCAGATTTCTTACTTCCCTGGATCATAAGAAAACAATCGAGTCTTTTTGGAACTCTAATGAAAGGCAGAGGTGCTTCGGAGGAACAATAACATCAGTAGCGAAGCAATCTGAATTAGGATTCAGTGGCTTAGACAGAAAAGGAAGCAAGTCTCTGCTATTCTTTACATTGCAAGACTTTGCCTGATGGCTTTGAAAAATACCTAGAGTTCTCATTGGAGATCTGTAGCCATCTGTTTCACTAAACTCAGTGTGAGCAGAATCCAAAAACTTTTCCACGGAGAGATTGCAATCATTTAAATTTACACCTCTGAAACCTTTGCAACTATTGAAATCAGTAGCCATTAAATTCTCAGTGATTTCAGGCTCATTTAGAGAACTAGCAGGAAGACTGAGTGAGCTTTCCTTATCATTCTCACTTTGAAAACTGCTGGAAATTCCTAAAGGCAGTGTTCCAACAAACTGCTGTTTGGCATTAGCTATCAATGGAGAAAAAACACTGCTTTTTTCTTTACTAGGAACAGAGAGGACAGCTTTTTCAAGAACCATCTCTGTAGCTCCAATAGGCAGAGAAATAGCGGAGATTGGACTGGCAAACTGTGCCACTGGCAGAAATTCTATATCAGGCAGAATGCCAGCAATTTGCTTACTGCTTTCTACTATCACAATTGGAGTAACCACCTTTTGCAGATCCTTGCACACTGAAAGAGATAAGGATTCACAGATTCTATGTCCTGGAGCATTTTGCCCAATAGGACAGACTGCCAAAAGAGGCTTGGCCTCAGAAATATCCTCACTATTCTCCTCCTTTATGACCTGAGTAATTAATTGTTGCACAGCAGTCCTTGGTACCTGTTCTGCAGAAAAATCAGCAGAATAGGAAGGTGGTATTAAGTTTTCAACAGACTGAGGCACAGGAAAATCAGGAGGAGGAGAAGAAAGGCAAGCCAATGGACTAACAGTCGGCTGACTTTTTTCAGACTTTAATAATCCTGGCAGTTGCGATGGAGGTAACAATTTTAGGTTTTTTGAGACTGCCAGAGACTGAGATACAGGTCTGGACAATTTTGCTATTACATCACGGCACTTTCTCCACACGTGCAAGATTTTAACAGACGTTTCTGGAGATTTACGCAAAGCTACCCCTACTCTCTCCCATTTCTGAACATCTAAAGATCCACCCTCTGGGAACCACCCACAGGTTTGAGCAATCTGACAAAGCATTTGTTCAATTAATCTATCATAATCGCCAGTATAACCAGCAGAAGCTAATAAAAATACTAAATCTTGTTTATGTTGCAATTGAAGGTTTGATAAACCACCCCCCATAATCTTACCTGAGTTTGGCGCGCACCGGACTCCTGCAGAGCGATAAGATCTTTAAGCCTGTTTAACCCCTTCGACAAAGGCAGATTTAAACAGCACCGAGGAGGTATAAATTGCAAAGAAAGGGAGTTCGTTTTTAAAACTGTCCCTTTTAAAATAATACTTAGCCACACACAAGGGGCACCAATCTGTGGTGTTTCTAGTTGAATTACCACGGCACGTTACTTAAAAGAATAGAGAAAAGACAAGACGTTTGAACCAGCAAACGACCTGTATGAGGATAAATGAGCAAGAGAGAGAGAGCTTCCTTCTCAGCCCTCATACAGGTACTTTTTATTGAACACAAAACCCGCCTTTCAAGATTCAAATCATCCAATCACAGTGTCCAGAGCAAACTCCCCCCACAGGCCATGTGGCCATGAGAAGAACAAAGAATCTTTGAACTTAGCAGAACTGTTTTGATCTAACCCTACTTCCTAGGCTACAGGTAATTAGCATTCCAAGATCAGGTAGAAGAAAGACACAAGATTGATAGGAGGAAGTGAAAGAACAAGCATCCTGGCCATATTGACACTTCCCAGGCCTCCAGGATGTTAGCAGATATACTTCAAAGAAACAAGAGGTACAGATGCTCTGAGGTTATCAAAGATACACTCATTGCCATGTAGTTGTAAATTAAACAGCAACCAAATTGGAAAAAGAGAGACGTGACTCTGCTGCTAGCCAGCAATGGAGTTTTAAGACACAGCCAATTAATGCAGCCAGATTCAGGTCATGTAGGATAAATATGAAAATCATATTTTGCCACCAGAACCAGAAAGGAGCTTTGCACTCAAACACAACCAATATTGGTCTCGGAATGTCCAGCTCGACTTCCACCATGTTCTTAGGCAATTTATTTATTCCTTATTTATCCCTGCATGAACACCACACTCCAGATGTTTTGAGACTACAATTCCCATCACCCCTGACCACTAGTCCTGTTACCTAGGGATGAGGGGAGTTGTAGTCCCAAAACATCTGGCGGGCTGAGTTTGCCTATGCCTGGCAAAGGGGAAAGCCCATGCATAAAGAAATGTTTAGATCTTCTATCAGGTTCCTAAACCTGCCATGATGAACCGAGGTCTTTGTGATTCACACCACCTTTGAGACACACAACTCCAAGTTAGCAACACACGTTAATTTCAAAAGTCACCCATACCCTGCCACATGTTTCAGAGAGTCCAATGACAAGTCTTTAGAATCAGAATTTACAAGGAGCTCAACATCTTTGCCTACCTCTTTCCTTTTCTGCACCTACCTGCCAAGTGACCAGAAAGCCAATTCAAGTAATGAGAAAAATGGTGATTATCTGGCGAGTACCTTGGCTCAAGGGACACGGGTGGTGCTGTGGTCTAAACCACAGAGTCTAGGGCTTGCCGATCAGAAGGTCAGCAGTTTGAATCCCCGTGACGGGGTGAGCTCCTGTTGTTCGGTCCCTGCTTCTGCCAACCTAGCAGTTCGAAAGCACGTCAAAGTGCAAGTAGATAAATAGGTACCACTCCGGCGGAAAGGTAAACAGTGTTTCTGTGCGCTGTTCTGGTTTGCCAGAAGCGGCTTAGTCATGTTGGCCACATGACCCAGAAGCTGTAAAGTGAGGTGAGCACCGCAACCCCAGAGTCGTCCGTGACTGGACCTAATGGTCCCTTTACCTTTACCTTGGCTCAAAGGAATGATAGTTTCCATACCTGGTTAAAAGCTTTGTTCCATATAATCAGGTCCTCATGAATGGTGAATTCTTTTCTGTTGAGAGCATTGGGATCTACCCATCCAACCTTCACTCGAAGGAAAGACTTGTTTGGGAAGGTGACCATGTTCATGATGTCAAATCCACCTCCCATTTCTCTCTTATTAGTAAAGAACATTGTTTCTCCAGCTGAGTTGTTGAATGAAATTTCATGAAGAAAACGGTGCAACTAAATGAAAGGGAAAAGAGAGATGAAGGGGAAACTACATAATGGAGATGTTGAACAAAATGTCATGATTTACAAACACCTTTCTTATTTAGCTATAATTATGTAGCTTTACAATACATAGACCAAGTGTGAAAAATCAGTGGTGTTGATAAAGCAGATGAAAAAATTGTTATGCATTCACACACACACCCCAAATATATGAAGTAAATATGAAAGCATATAACTTTGTTTGTATGTGACGAGCAATACTATCAAAGGATAGCTTCTGCAATAAAACTGTGATGAAATCTTAAGTTGTACTTATTGTTTCAATGAAAGAATCATATGTTTGTTGCTCTTCATTTGTGAAGCATTACCTGCCAAGGCTGTACATCCTGAAGTTTTAAACTCTCACTCCTCTCCATTGCTCTCTGCTTGGATCTGGGTGAGTAAATGTTATGTAAGGCATGAGCCACAGTATAGACACCATTGTAGATACTGTAGCTATGGCCAGATATCTCCATTTCAAACAGAGCCCCTGGAAGACTGTCCAAGCTTTCCTCTCCAGTACACAGTTCTTTGGGCTCCACTGTCACATGGGGATTTGGAAATATACAGTCAAATGCTTGCTCCCAGAAATCCTTGAAGAAACCATCTCCCTGTCTCCAGGAAGGCTTGATCCTCTGAAGAAATTCACTGAACTTTAGAAGATTTTGGGAATGAATTGTGAAGGATATGGCACCATGGAAGACCTGAAAATCCCAGAATCTAAAAAGCCCTGTTACTATGAAATCAGTATGTGCTGTCAAGATCCACACCCTTTTAAATGATGTGCCTATTTTATTTGTTGGATTTTGCATAAATATAATGCCTCTAAGCCATATGATTGTGAGAGATTCTCCATAGACGATAAATGTAGTCACTTTATTATTTGTGACCAGTACATACATATTTAAGGCTATCTCATGTGTTTCATCCAGGTTATCAAGATGGATTTGATGTGGGATTCTATGTGTGAAGGCTGAGCAGATTCCATTTTGGGAAAGCAGAGGTTCCATGGTCTGCAAGAAATTTTGTCCACTGTCATCATCCATAGTAAATAGACCAACCCATGTCCACTCAAAATGCTTAAGTAATCTGATAATTCCCATGTATTGTTGGGCTTCATTTGGCACCATTCGGTAGAATGAAGGGATCTGACTTGCATCTCTTTCCTCCTCAATGTAAAATGAACCATATGCAAGCTGAAAGAAATTACAAAGATATTATAGAGCTACACTGGAAGCTTTCTTTCTGAGCATGTTCCTCCTTCATTAAAACAACAACAACAAAAATGTTGAAGCAATTTGTAGTTTCCATTAAAGTTCAATCCAACACCTTTTTCAATTAAACATTTCTACAGTTATGGAAATATTTTTGACATTAAAAAATCCATCAATTATATCATAGCCTTGCTGGGAAGTTACCTTTGACTTTTGATGAAGATCAAAACTGCAGAAATAGCAAGGCCATAATGGTCCCTAGAAAGGTCACAACTGTTTAATATACAATCTTAAAAGGAGTGGAACTACTCTGGGATCTTAGGTTGTAAGTGGAGGGGTAGAACCTCAGGTGCAGGTCACATTGTGCTCCTTTTTTGGAAGTCTGTCTACCTTTGGTCCACACCGTGCACTCAGATATCACCTTTGGCTCCTAGAAACTGTTAACCATACCCTAGGAAACAGCTTTGACCAGCTGGCTGAACCAGAGGAGGGGAGCCAATGGCTCTCACACCCTTGGTGAGTTACGGACTTCCCCTGCATGTGGTGAATTGAGTGGATGAAACATATAGTGGGTCCAATAATCAAGAAGGCAGTTAGTGAACATGCTGTAGTGGGAAATGAAGGGTTTGTCCACCTGGAAAGGTAGTCTATCTAGGAGAAGGAAAAACTCTGATCCTAAACCTCTGCTGCCTTGTGGGATATTTCAGGAGAAGAAAATCCTAAACCATAAACCCTACACAAATCCAGAGTAGAGTGCCTAGGTCAGTTGGATGGTGCCTTGTATGCATCCTTCTGGCAATGCCTGCAGCTAAGCTGGTGCCAAATCCACTTTCCTATGGACCACATCAGCAAAGCAAAAGGGGGGCAGGAATCCTACCTGTGGAATCTTATAAAGACCTATGATGTCTCTCATATGAAAGGAGGTATCATAGCTAATTCCCCCGATGATGGCTATGAGGTTTTTCTGGGTGTCACATTTATAGTTGGGGACAAATCGGTGTGATTTGAAGAGCAGGTCAATAGTGCTTCGGTATGTCATCCTTGCATCATGATAGCTGTCATGGATGTGGAAGCCCAGTGTGATATTGGGTAAGATCTTGGCGTTTTCATTAATCTCTTTCACAGCAAATGCCAAGGCAAGTATGTGCTGGTAGAATTTTGTCATCATACTGCAAATGGAGTGAATTAATTTACAATATCAGAGAAGAATTCTATAATGAAGAAAATCAACATACCATAATATTATGCATTTCTGCCTGAATCTGCTTGGGATTTAAATGTTACTGTTTTATTCTTAATTGATGTGTTCAAGCTAAATAGCATGCAGATCAGGAAAATGTAGGATTCATCGGGGCATTTGTGTGCTACATAGTATTTTGACACACCCACTCTTAACTCTTCCTTAATCTTTTCATCACAGTTGATTTAAGAATTGTGCAAATCCTCCCACCACATATTTCCCTATAGGTAGGGGATCACTTCTCATATCTGGCATCTCCAGGAAGGCCTACTGTGGACCTTGTGTAATTCTGCATTGATGCTGAGCTAGATGGACATTTGGTGGGACTTGGTGTAAGGCAGCATCCAATGTTAGTTTTTATGGCTACACTAAAACACAAAACACATTTTTAAAATTTATTTTTAAAGGGGGTTTGTTGTGCTTGACAGTGCTCAAGAATTGTTCTCCTCCAGTTAGCCACATCTCCATCTGCACTACCCTACATGGGACAAATTATTAATAAGTGAATGGGACCATTAATCTGTCCATCATCAGATTTTATGGTGATGTGTCTTTTGAAGGGACATATCGATACTATAAAGTTACCAGAAGATTGCTTTGTTTTATGTTTAAGATGAAAGTTAGACTATGCTTTTTTAAAGACAAAAAACAGCAAACCAGCTAAAAAGAAGAGAGGAAAGAGAGAGACACCTTTGGATTATTTCATATGTTGTAAAAAAAAAAAAAAGTTCTGCCAGTAAAAGTTTAAATGCATCATTTCCACAGTAGTCAGTTTTTATGCTTCCAGACACTTCAAACTGTGCAATATTTAATATTTGCAACAAAACCTAGGGATCACAATATAGAATACATGAATAAACTGAGAAAGAGGGCACTCTATTCTCTAAGGTTTCAATTCTAAAAGGCAGGACTCATAGGGAAAGGATGTAGAGAGGGAAATACTCTTACTGTGGAACCTGGAACAGATTTTGTGTAGGGTGTTCTTTGAAGAAAACTTCGTACAATACATAAAACAGCTGAGAAGCAATTCCACCAATGATGAGTCCACCAGGCTTATACCACTCATGTGGAACAGGAAAAGGATCACTCGGAGGGCAGCTCAAAGTCATTTCTTTGCACTCAACAGGGGACAACAGAAACATGAAAACCGAGAACCACAACATCCTGCTTCATTAGAAATGCAGACCTGCCTGTCACTATCCGTTTCCTGGCTTGAGCTACCTACTATGAGTGATACCTGTCTTTCGCAATACTGTTCTAGAAGAGAGCTCTATGAACTGGTTTTGAGAATCAAAAGATTACAAACAAATGTATTTCATAGTAGATAAAATTGTCAACCATCTGAATTCAAGTCTGGTCAATAAAACGGGGTGGGGGAGTCAGAAATGAAACTGATGAAGAATTTCCTGTCTCTTGCCCCTATTCCCAGCTATCCATAGCACATGTCATAATTTATAAAAGTTTTCAGAGTTGTTTTTTGACTTTGCTAGTGCCTACTAAAAACCTCTCTGGATTTGATTATGTGAACTAATTATGGTGATTTGGATGATTGCAGGGAGAGATAATAACTTTCTTAGATAGAACAAAATAAAAACTAAAAAAATCCTTCCAGTAGCACCTTAGAGACCAACTAAGTTTGTTCTTGGTATGACCTTTCGTGTGCATGCACACTTCTTCAGATACCTGTAACTGGAACTTTCTTAGATGTTCTTTTCTCCCCTTGCTCAGAGAGCCACTTTTTGGTGTTTCTTAACCTCTGCTCCTTTGTGGCACAACCACAAGCATCATGAAAATGAGGTAGTAAGATATAATAATCACAGGAGAAGGAAGCTTGGAGAAATTGGAGGATAAGGTTTGGCACAGCATTGGTAGTATCCACCATGTTACTTAGATAATTTTTTATTTATTTTCATTTCCACTTTTGTCCTCCCCAATTTCTATATTGCAGAGGAATTGCAAATACAGTTTGTGCAAAGAATACCATAAATAAAAAGTTTGTTTCTGTACTCTTTTAGAAAAGAGGAAGCATTTTTATTTTATTTTTAATAAAGAAAAAAAGTCATTTTTCCTGTCTACAAGCTTACTAGAAGACGACTCAGGTGGTGACCGAAACTGAGTCTCTCAGGTGTGGGTAAATGTGATTTATTGTCAATTATTTAAATCATTTCTTGTGAGCTGGCACAATATTTTTAATTGATAATCATCATCATCATCATCATCATCATCTATCATTGTCAAAAACTTCACCCAATGCAGCTTATAGATGTCAGTGATCTGACAGTCCCTCTCCCTAGGAATTTTTTTCCTAAAAGAGATCAGGCAAAAGGAAATGTGGTTTTGAGGGGCATGGGAAATTCTTACTATTAAACGTTTATATCATTGTATCATTTTAATTTTCTTTGTTACTGTATTGTGAAGTCTCCTTAAAAGACCCTCCCTTCTAGAGTAAATGGTGCATCACCTGTTCTATCTAAATCCCGATGTAGGGAATCTACTTGTGTAATACAATACTGTTAGACCTGCCATAAAGATACTTCTCTTTTGACGAATGTAAAACCCTGTAAACCAATTTTCCTCACTAGAATACCATTCTGTGTTAAGCATGTAATATTCACTATGTTAGAATTGTTTCCTGTATCTAACCAATATTAGAATGTAATTTCTCTGTACGTTAGAAATTCTTTTCTGTGTTAGGAAAATTGCTTACAAACTTGTGTGTCCCTAACATGCTTCAAAATAAGCCCTCTTTCCCCATACAACCTCTTTCTCACAGCGACACCTATTGAATCTATTCAGAATAACATGAATGCACATGGCCCGGTATATCAGAAAATAACCTTTATTTGACCAACGTGTAAAAACATTGACATCCATGACAGTGTCCAGGGCAGGATATCACAGGGCAGGATATTACCACCATAAGAGCTATCACCAAAAGGTGTTGAGAACCCAAGAATTGTCATTGATCTTCAAAGATTGCCCAACAATTTCAAAAGGATCCGTTCCTGCAGAGAAAAGAAAAGCAAAGATAGCAGCCCCCACAAGAAAGGGACTTATCATAACACCAAGAATATTTTCATGATCTTGTCAAGCACCATATTGCATCATGCAAATTTTCCTTTTGTGCCTTTTGGTTGTCATTGAGTTGTATTGGATGGAAAGGTATAAGAAGGGTTTTTTTTCCTGTTGTTCGGGGTCTCTCCTTATCGATCCTCGTGAAGCAGAGACCCTGCAGCTGCAGTTTTTTTATATATATAATACAGGATCAAACTTGTTTTTTCTTATATGCCGAGTTGGTCTCTGTCATTTTCCCAACCGGAGTTGAACCTAGAAAATTGCAGTTTCCTCCAAGCGGGCTCAGACTTCCTTATGAGGCTGTGACCCTTTTCCGGGGGGTATAGTTCTTATAACAGAGGGGTGGGCCTTCATTTTCTGCCTGACTATTGAATTTTCTTCGGGGTTGTTGTTGTTCAGTCGTTCAGTCGTGTCCGACTCTTCGTGACCCCATGGACCAGAGCACGCCAGGCACGCCTATCCTTCACTGCCTCTCGCAGTTTGGCCAAACTCATGTTAGTAGCTTCGAGAACACTGTCCAAACATCTCATCCTCTGTCGTCCCCTTCTCCTTGTGCCCTCCATCTTTCCCAACATCAGGGTCTTTTCTAGGGAGTCTTCTCTTCTCATGAGGTGGCCAAAGTACTGGAGCCTCAACTTCAGGATCTGTCCTTCTAGTGAGTACTCAGGGCTGATTTCTTTGAGAATGGATAGGTTTGATCTTCTTGCAGTCCATGGGACTCTCAAGAGTCTCCTCCAGCACCATAATTCAAAAGCATCAATTCTACGGCGATCAGCCTTCTTTATGGTCCAGCTCTCACTTCCGTACATTACTACTGGGAAAACCATAGCTTTAACTATACGGACCTTTGTCGGCAAGGTGATGTCTTTGCTTTTTAAGATGCTGTCTAGGTTTGTCATTGCTTTTCTCCCAAGAAGCAGGCGTCTTCTAATTTCGTGACTGCTGTCACCATCTGCAGTGATCATGGAACCCAAGAAAGTGAAATCTCTCACTGCCTCCATTTCTTCCCCTTCTATTTGCCAGGAGGTGATGGGACCAGTGGCCATGATCTTCGTTTTTTTGATGTTGAGCTTCAGACCATATTTTGCGCTCTCTTCTTTCACCCTCATTAAAAGGTTCTTTAATTCTTCCTCACTTTCTGCCATCAAGGTAGTATCATCAGCATATCTGAGGTTGTTGATATTTTTTCCGGCAATCTTAATTCCGGTTGGGGATTCATCCAGTCCAGCCTTTCGCATGATGAATTCTGCATATAAGTTAAATAAGCAGGGAGACAATATACAGCCTTGTCGTACTCCTTTCCCAATTTTGAACCAATCAGTTGTTCCATATCCAGTTCTAACTGTAGCTTCTTGTCCCACATAGAGATTTCTCAGGAGACAAATGAGGTGATCCGGCACTCCCATTTCTTTAAGAACTTGCCATAGTTTGCTGTGGTCGACACAGTCAAATGCTTTTGCATAGTCAATGAAGCAGAAGTAGACGTTTTTCTGGAACTCTCTGGCTTTCTCCATAATCCAGCGCATGTTTGCGATTTGGTCTCTGGTTCCTCTGCCCCTTCGAAATCCAGCTTGCACTTCTGGGAGTTCTTGGTCCACATACTGCTTAAGCCTGCCTTGTAGAATTTTAAGCATAACCTTGCTAGCGTGTGAAATGAGTGCAATTGTGCGGTAGTTGGAGCATTCTTTGGCACTGCCCTTCTTGGGATTGGGATGTAGACTGATCTTTTCCAATCCTCTGGCCACTGCCGAGTTTTCCAAACTTGCTGGCATATTGAGTGTAGCACCTTAACAGCATCCTCTTTTAAAATTTTAAATAGTTCAGCTGGAATATCATCACTTCCACTGGCCTTGTTGTTAGCAAGGCTTTCTAAGGCCCATTTGACTTTCTTCGGGGTAACCTTCCATAAACTTTATGCCATTGGTCAGTGGGACCAGAAATGAAAGAGCACAGAACATATAATCTAAATTTTAACAGGATTTCATGTCTACTTTACACAGACATTTGATTTGTTCTGTTCTTAAATTTGTGTGACCTAAAAATATATAGACTGCCTTTGATGTATCAAAACCATTGTTCAGTGATGAAAGTACCATTTTAGATTAACCCAGTAAGAGCCACAACATTGTAGGGAGTATGTTGCGTTCTGAATGCAACATGGAGAACTGGACTCTGATTAATGAGTAAAAGACCACACAGAGGCTTGTCCAGCAAGGCTCTGAGTGGAGGTGCGTGCAAAGTGTTCCCCCGCCTCTGCGGCCCAGGTCGTTTTTATTAACCAAGAGAATTTCAGCACAGGTTCGAAAGAACCAATCACATTTTCATTCATAGGAACCAATCAGATTCTTTCTGGACATTTCAAAACTCCACGTGGGACAAAATCAGACCCCCACATGGGAGCAAACAACTGCAGTAATTCTCTAAGCTACTAAGGCTACTTTGAAGCATGCATACATATCAAAGACAGATAAACAGGAAAGCACCATAGCAGATCCTAGAGGCAATAAACTACAGGAAGGATAGGTATTTATTGCCATTTATTACCCATGCTAGCACTGTTTGCCTGGCATTAAAAATCTACCTACGGATAAAAATCTACATCAAAAGCTACCTTCTTATCTACAAGGTTGAAAAGGATGCCTGGCCAGAATGTCTGGCAAACAAGCAAGTGGTCTGCATGAAATTGCTGTGAACCTGGTTGTAGGCATAGAGAAAATGGCATAGATGCAAAAATCCTTATGGGTAGATCCGAAATTATGTCCATGATATCACACCTAGTCAACAATGCATTCATCATGACACAATGGCATGATTCATCTTTCATAATTCCATAGCAATCCCAACATAACCACTACAGGAGTATATACTCTTCCATATTATCCTACCAAGTTGTTAGGAGTCTCAGTCCCTTAATCTTAGGCAATCAATTTATTTACTTAAGCAAATGTAGTTCAGCATTTTTGAAGAGAATGATGTAAGATTAATCAACCCCATGAAAGAAATATTTATTAATAAGTCAATACAGTCGAAGTAATTCATTTGAAATTGATTCATTCAATAAAATTGAAGTTATTCGTCCCACACTTTCCAATGCATTTCCCTATTTCTTTCTTACCCATAAAAACTCCCTTTTTATTATTGGGTATGTTGTGCTAGGGAAGAGATCAGAACTTGTTCCACGGCAGTCAGCCTGACGGCACTTCCTCATATTCCTATTTAGCCAAAGGTTGATAGCTGGTTGGGGCCACCAACCTGTTATTAAAACTTCCCGCGGGGGCAAGTTGAGAGACTGACCCCAAGGCGGATGAAGCTTCCGTGCCCTCTGGCTTCTTGAGTCCAGGGGCACAATTGTAATATGCAGTTGTTCCCAGCTTGAAAACAACATACACAAGCCATTTGGCTAAGATCTACTTTATTGTAGATAAAGAGCAGAGTATGCCTCTGCGTAGCAGCTCATAATTTCAGAGCTGTGTCTTAAAGCATCTTGCACCTCCTGATGCAAAACAGAAAGAAAGAATACAATAGTAAAATACAATGACATCACATGTGTGGGAGCTGGTATGCCCAGTGTAATTCCCACAGAGAGGAAACATGACTCTTGAGTCTTGTGACCTTGCTGCAGCGTTCGCAGCTCGTCATGTCATAATATCACAACATCCTCCCCCGATATTAGACAATGTAAGAGCGGCAAAAGTTAAGGCATCATTAAGAGAAGCAAACAAACAGTTATCATATACACAGTATGTATCTGTTGTCTTTGTTCCATCCTTGGAACTCTCTGAGACTGGTTCTACCAGTTTGAGCCTTTGATAACCAACTCTCCAGGGGACCAGAGCACTTGCTCTGTGTGTGTTGGCAGAAACAGTGTTGAACTTTGCAACCTGTTGCTGTGGCTTTCTCACATCTGTGAAATGAGCCTGAGTGCAAACTACAGCTACATTTGCAACAGCTGAGATTGCAAACTCTTTGGAGTAACGTTTGGGCGCCTGACCCTTTGTTACTCTCTCAGATCTACGCACAAGATGTAGATCCTCTTTGCTGAGTTTCTCCTTAACAGGGCTTTTTGGAGAAACTTTACCAATTGTAAACAGTGGCTCTAAAGATCCTAGCACATCATCATCTTGTTCTGATGGCCTGGAACTAGCATGAGTTCTCTCAATGACAGTTTCACCTGTGTCGGAACTAGTCGTGGTTGAGCTTGCACTGCTACTGCTGGTGTCAGTATCCTCACATGTATTGACATCAATGGGAAAGCTTTGGAGAATCTGTGTCTCCGGCTTTACAGTAGGTTCTACCTCCTGAGTAAGAATTACTGTGTTTGAGGAAGGCAATAGAATTCTGTATTGTCCTTTCTCATAGCCCATAAAAATGCCTTGGATGGTTGCACCTTCAAGTGATTCCACCCACATCTGAGAACCAAAAACCTTAAGATGCTTAACAGAAGGCTTTCTGTTAAACAATATCTCATAAGGTGAGCATTCCATTCCTTTTGGAACACTCCTGACCCAAGCATATGTGAAGGCAGATAGGCTTTCAGCCCAATTCTGTTCAGACAGCTTTGCACTTAGCAATTGCGCCTGCATACCCTCACGTAGTATTGTGTTAATTTTAACACACAAATCTTTGTTCCATGATGATTGGCTGACAGCAACTTTGTGCCGAATGCAATGTTGACTTAGGAAGTCCTTGAACTCCTGTGAATCAAACACTGGTAATTGATTAGTATACAAACATTCAATTTTTCCATCATGCATGAAATCTATCTTAGCACAAAATTCAGTGAACTTGGCCAAGACTTGCTGCGGACTTTTCATAGTATAAATCCAAGAAAATTTTGAGAAATGATCAGACAGCAATAAATAACAGGTAGCTCCGCCTCTAGATTTTGGCAAAAGTCCTATTACATCAGCAGAAACCTGCTGGAAACATCTTGTGACCTTTTCTCTGCGTGGCTGTTTGGTAGTCTCCTTGGACTTAGCAGCACCTGCAAAATAAGAGTCAACAACATCATAACAACAGTCAGTGGATTCAAAAGACAGTAAAAACAGTCCATCTTTGTTCTTCTGAGCTGTAAGGATCACCTGTCCATCTTTATGAATTGTGCACAGTCCTTTGCGTAATCTGAGCTCGCAGTCCTTCTCGGTAAGCTGCGATGCACTTAGCAGATTGTAGGCAATTTCTGGGACATATAGCACGTTGCTGATAGACAGCTGGAGACTCTGAAGATAAACAGTTCCAACTCCAGTCGATTTCAGGTGTGTTCCACTCACCTGCGACACGGTGGATTCCAGCTTCTTAAAAGTCTTAAACAAACGTTTGTTTGCGGTCATGTGGTGCGAACAAGCTGAGTCTATAACCCAGGCTAAGTCAGTATGCTGCTCCTGCACGCCTTGTGTAAGCAGTGCCTGTACGCCCTTTGGAGACTTTGGCTTGCGTTTTGCCTGTAGATCCAGCTGCATTTTGGCTCTGGATAGATCCCTTCTTGGGCTTCCTGCAGGTCTGGAAACTGTGTCCTCTCATTCCACAGTTTGTGCAGCGTATGACTTTAAGAGCTTGCACATACTCTATTGGACCACTAGGTGGGGTTGAGGACGCTTCACTCCCCCTTCCATTAGCCTCATTTTGAGCAGCACAACGATCTTGCTCATTTAGCAAAGTTGAGAAGACTCTGGCAACGGTTAAGTTTTGAGCATCCAGGGCACCTAGCTGTGATGCAATAGCACTATAACCGGCATGGAGGCTGTTCAAAACCATGACTGGTAATTTTGTCCAGTAAGCATTGGACAAAGGGAGCTGCTGCTCTGCTTGCTTTCCTTTGCCATAGTGGCGAAAAAGCAGGCTTTTTACTCTCTGTCTTCAGAAAGCAAATTAAGCTAACAAACCTAGCCTTCTGAGGTTTATTGCCTCGTAAATCAGTCCGGTACTACTCACAGTCAATTAACGCGTCTTCTCACAGTGGGAAAACGGCCGTCTTCAGCACGAAAAAACTCCCCCGGAACGAAGCACGCAGTTTAAGGCTGCTTTCTTTGCCGGCAGATAAACATTAGGCAGAAGTCATCAAAGGTCCGATGTTCGGAAACCAGCCAACTGCTACCAATGTTATTAAAACTTCCCGCGGGGGCAAGTTGAGAGACTGACCCCAAGGCGGATGAAGCTTCCGTGCCCTCTGGCTTCTTGAGTCCAGGGGCACAATTGTAATATGCAGTTGTTCCCAGCTTGAAAACAACATACACAAGCCATTTGGCTAAGATCTACTTTATTGTAGATAAAGAGCAGAGTATGCCTCTGCGTAGCAGCTCATAATTTCAGAGCTGTGTCTTAAAGCATCTTGCACCTCCTGATGCAAAACAGAAAGAAAGAATACAATAGTAAAATACAATGACATCACATGTGTGGGAGCTGGTATGCCCAGTGTAATTCCCACAGAGAGGAAACATGACTCTTGAGTCTTGTGACCTTGCTGCAGCGTTCGCAGCTCGTCATGTCATAATATCACAACACAACCTGTCACTCACTGAATGCCAAAATGCA
The DNA here is from genome assembly GCF_009819535.1 of Lacerta agilis. Classification (NCBI taxonomy): domain Eukaryota; kingdom Metazoa; phylum Chordata; class Lepidosauria; order Squamata; family Lacertidae; genus Lacerta; species Lacerta agilis. The sequence continues at coordinate 7,316,119 of NC_046325.1, read as the reverse complement.
ACGAGTCCTTTAAAGGCACATCTACAAGCAGGTTTGCTATAGAAGGTGGAAGAAGTTTATCCTGCAAAAATGAGTCCCTCATCTGCATTTGTTGCAGTTTCAATGAGAGCTGCCTCCCCCTCATGAGCAAAGTGGGCTCCCATTACTTGTCATCATCATAATCTTATTTGAATGCCAATCCCCCTCCCACAAACTAATGAAAGTGGCTTGAACCGATAGTAAAAGAACATGGGTAGGCAAACTAAGGCCCGGGGGCCAGATCCGGCCCAATCACCTTCTAAATCTGGCCTGCAAATGGTCTGGGAATCAGTGTGTTTTTACATGAGTAGAATGTGTCCTTTTATTTAAAATGCATCTCTGGGTTATTTGTGGGGCATAGGAATTCGTTCATTTATTTATTTTTCCAAAATATAGTTCGGCCCTCCCACAAGGTCTGAGGGACAGTGGACTGGCCCCCTGCTGAAAAAGTTGGCTTACCCCTGTAAAAGAACATCCCCCCTCCAAAAAACCACAAAACAATGTAATAGCAAATATAAAACATACCCCCCCCAAAAAAAACCCCATCAGAGTACTATAAATACAACAAAGATTACATGATCAACATTACACTCCTGGCAACAGCAAACTGAAGAAGGGAACGCAATGGTTTCACATAATCCCAGAAACACCTGCCCCATGAACTTCCTTGCAGTCCTTTCCTGCAGCAGGTTACTATCAGATGTTCAAAAGTAGGCACTGGGATAAATGAGGACATTGCTCCAGGGAATCTTTCCTCCAGCAAGAAAAGAACTGGGAACTCACTTTAAGCTCCTGATTGTGACTTTGAATTCAGCTGTGAGGCAGTTGGGTGCGGTTTGTCAAGATTGATCAGCCAATTAGAATCTTAGTTGGGCAAAATTGAATTCACCAGCCAGATTTCTCACCCCTGAGCTAGGGTGAGAGAGCATTAGAACCTGCTTTTAATGCCATAAACTTAAACTTTCCAATATGTGTTTGACTTCCTACTAGAGGTAACCACTTCTATACTAAAACCCTTAATATATAATAACAGCACAATAGAATTTTTTAAAAAAGGTACAATTTACATCTTTCTCTTTATTAGTTGCTCCCTTTTGTTCAGCTCAGGCTTCAGAACAATGATGTAGCATTTAGGGGCAAAGATGCAGGCCAACAATCCAGCACTGGAGGACAAGATGGAGAAGATCTCCACCACCACCATGGATTTCCCTTTGGCGCTCAGGTAGGTTGGGACAAAAGACAGCCAAACACTGCAAAATAGCAACATACTGAAGGTAATGAATTTGGCTTCATTAAAACTGTCAGGTAGTTTGCGAGCTGCAAATGCCACTATGAAGCTGGCAATGGCCAGGAGGCCCATGTAGCCCAGGACACAATAAAACAGGGTCACTGAGCCTTCATTACATTGAACAATGGTTTCTTCCATTACCGAGTGCATGTCTAGATCAGGGAATGGGGGAGACGTCATCAACCAGCCACTACAAATGCTCACTTGAATGAGGGAGCAGGAAAGAACAGTGGTGTTGGTCAGTCTTTTCCCCACCCACTTCCTCATACTGGACCCAGGCTTGGTGGCCATGAAAGCTGCAACTACAGTGATGGTTTTGGCCAACACACAAGAAACAGCCACAGAGAAGACGATGCCAAAAGTGGGTTGTCGAAGAAGGCAAGTCACTTTGCCAGGGTGTCCAATGAATAGAAGAGAAGAGAGGAAGCAGAGTAGAAGGGCAATGAGGAGAGCGTAGGTGAGATCCCTGTTGTTGGCTTTGACTATGGGAGTGTCTTTGTGTTGGATAAAGGTTCCTAGCACCAAAATCGTGATCAGGGAGAAAGCAATTGCAACTGCCATTAAGCTGATACCTAAAGGTTCCTCATAAGAAAGAAAGGTTATTAATTTGGGTATGCAGCCATTCTTGTTCTTATTTGCATACTGATCTTCTGGGCATCTGAAACAGTCATCCATATCTGAAAAACAGAAGAATGCCAAATTGCATTGACAATTTGTGTATGATGTTTGCCCCCCCCCCCCATATAACAGTTTTTGCTGTTTTTCATGTGAAGCTTCTGATTATGTGTCAGCCAATTATCATATAATATCTGAACTACTCTTTGATTTGTCTGCTTAATTTGACACAGATTTGTTTAAACATCTTAAATTGCCACTCGATGCACCAGAATGGCAGAAGGGATGGAATCAGAGCCATCTTAGCCATTGAGCCTGCTGGTGCAAGGCACCAGGGCGCCATGGCCTGGAGGGCACCTCCGCCCTCCAGCCCTACTGGCAGCGCCGCCCTCGCCCACCTCTTCTTTGCTGCGGACATGGGGAGGCCGTTGGTGAGCCTCCCACCGGCGCAGCAGCCAGGGCTCGCCGACAGCCTCCCCCCTTCCGCAGCCTGGCCCTTCCCAGCGGAGCGTGAGTTCGCCGTCCCCGCCCGCCACTGCGCCCTCCAGCTGCCCATCGTGCCTGGCCCTGCCCGGCGGAGCACGAGGGGCGCTGGAGGGATCTTCGCGCCAGGGCGCCGGGTGTACTTAAGACGGCCCTGGATGGAATCTTGAATCTTTGGGTCACCAGTTAATTGGAAATATATATATATATATATATATATATATATATATATATATATATATATATATATTACTCCCATACTTAATTTTCTCTGGGTTGAGGAGTCTTCACCTTCCCCTCAGGAAGTGCAAATAACAACCTTTGTTAGTTGATCTAAAGCTTTTGTTGAAAAGCTGGGCCAAAAAGCCATTAGGCAGAAACACATTATTATTGCGGACGATATAGGGCTTAGCAACAGATAGTATCAAGCCATGCCCTGAGGTCAGTTGGGGCCCAGAATTGCCCAAACCCCTCCCACAGTTGTGACTGGGAACCTGAATGCTTGTTTTGCCAACACACAAAAATCCAACATTATTCAACTCTGAAGGGTGTTGAGTGCACCTGCACAATCAAGTGGAATATCATTTGAACAGCAAGTGCTGGCTGGAATCATGACCCTATCTTCACCCTAGTGTCATGCCATCCCCTCCCTCCTGAAATGTAATGAATAAAGTTCTGGGCTGATTGCACCGACAATGGATGTCTAGTGTGTTTCATTCTTGCCACAGACACGTTTCACAAATCTGCAACTTCTTTACAATTGTAGTACTTGAAAGGTTCTCTTAAATTATGTGCACAATGAAATCATTTTTCTGTTGACTGGGGCTTCCTGTCAAATCCATGTGCATGGGATTTCACCAGGCTCAATAGTCTTTGAATGTTTCACTGAAAATTTACTGGAAAGTAGCAATAAAATGTACACACCACTCCAAGCAGTGTGGTCACATGCACAAGATAATGTTTAAATTATTTTCAACAGATACTTGCTAACCTTGTACAATGAAAAAATGTCATTTACCATTTCGGTTTGAAATCTCCCCTTCTGGACATGGAGTACAATCATAGCAGCAAAATTTATGTCCTTCCTTCCTTTTCTTCTGATTACCAGGGCGGCAGTAGTCATTGCACACAGAAATGGGCATCACCTTTAAACAAACAGGAAATAATTTCAGAAGGGAGAAATATTTGAAGCCACTGAACTTCAAATAAGAAAGGTGATCTTTGATTGGAAAGTTTATCGTTTCATCCAACTAGCTATTCAAAAAATTTCAATCAACCTATCCAGGAGAATAATCTGGAGAACGTAGTGACACAATAAACCCCTAGATTCCAGACCTGATTAAAACCATTGTGCCACTGAATCATGTCCTCAAAAAGGATGAATTCTCTTCCATCTATTGCATCAGGATCAATCCATCCAACTTGCACTCGAATGAAGGACCTGTTCAGGAACATGACCATATTCATGATGTCAAATCCACCTCCCATTTCTCTTTGATCAGTAAAAGTCACTGTTTCTCCAGCTGAGTTGTTAAATGAAATACTATGAAGATAAGAATGGAGCTAAGAGAGGGAAAGAGAGAGGGTGGGGGGGGGAGAGAAAATAACAAAAATAACAAATAAGCAAAAATAACAAATGCCATGATTTACAGAAACCCTTCCTTATGAGCAGGGCCAGCCCACCCATGACATAAAGTAAGGCAACCTCCTTTGGTGACAAGATCCATAGGGGCAGCCATAGGTGCCAAGTCATTTTCAAAACATTACCTGCCAAGGCTGTAGATCATGAAGTAATCTTTTACTTCTCCCCATTGCTGTTTGCTTGGATTTAGGTGAGTAAATATTATGCAAGGCATGAGCCACAGTGTAGACACCATTATAGATACTGTAGCTGTGACCAGTCATGCCCATTTCAAATAGAGAGCTTGGAAGATTCTGCAACCTCTCCTCTCCAGAACACATACCATTGACCTCCATTGGCGCATTGAAATTGGGAAGAATACAGTCAAATGCTTGCTCCCAGAAGCCTTTGATGAAACCATCTCCCTGGCTCCGGGAAGGCTTTATGCTCTGAAGAAATTCTGGGAATGCTAGAAGATTTTGCGAATGAATTGTGAAGGAAATGGCACCTTGGAAGAGCAGAACATTCCAAACCTTAAGAAGACCCATAGATATGAAATCAGTCTGTGCTGTAAAAATCCAAACCTTTTTAAATGATGTGTTTTCTTTATTTGTAGGCTCTTGCAGAAATATAACAGCTCTCAGTGCAATAATTGTTAGGGATTCTCCATAGACAATAAATGTAGTGACCTTATTATCTGAGAATGGTACATGCATATTTAAGGCTACATCATGCATTTCATCCAAGTCATCAAGATAGACTTGTTTTGGGATTCTTTGTGCAAAGGCTGAACAAATTCCATTTTGAGAAAGCAACGGCTGGAATTTCTTGATGAAATTTTCTCCACTGTTATCATTCAGAGCAAAAAGTCCAACCCACATCCATCCAAAATGCTTAAGCAAACTGATAATGCCCATGTACTGGTGGGCTTCATTGGGCACCATGTGGTAGAAAGAAGGAACCTGACTTGTATCACTCTCCACTGGGGGAAACGAACCATATGCAAACTAAAAGAAAATTTACACAAACACACAAAAAAATCTAATTAAGCAGAAAGCATTCATCCTGCACCATATGGCATTTTATTCAACAAATATATGTTGAACACTTTTTAGTTGTCATTTTAAAACATTTTTTAGATTTTAAATGATTGTTCCACTCCCTTCTTATCCTGGTATATTTAGGGTATATTGTTGTTGTATGTTGAAGTAATATATAAATTAAATCAAGAAACCTTCCAGTCAAGGCTTATTCTCAGCTTTATTTCTGATTGCACATTTTGATTTAAGATTTGAACAGATCAGTCTCACATCCCTAGAAATAACAGAGAAAAAGCAATTTGCAGGGAGCATGGGAGACAGATGTAAGCTGGTATCCAATTTAAGTTTAAATCAAGGATCATAACTAATATAGGTCCATTAATTTTGATGAGTCAGCTCTGAATAACCTACTGAGAAGAATACTTCCGAACAGATCTGCTCTGTGTAGAACAAATATTGGATAAAAACCAAGTATGAGGTGGGGGGGGGGATAGCCCCATATCCTCATTTATGCATCTTACCTGTGGAATCTTGTAGAGACCTAATGTATCTGCCATATGGAAAGTCGTATCAGAGCCAAGTCCTCCAATGATGGCTATGAGGTTTTTCTGGATGTCACATTTGTAGTTGGGGACAAATCTATGCATCTTGAAGAGGAGGTCTAGAGTCGTACGGTAGGTCATCCTTGCATCATAATAGCTGTCATAGATGTGGAAGCCAAGTGTGATATTGGGCAAGATGTTGGGATTCTCGTTGACTTCTTTCACAGCAAATGCCAATGCAAGGACGTGCTGATAAAATTTTGGCACCATACTGCAAATAAAGTAAATTAGTTACAAATATGAATTTACTACAATATTGGACATCTTCTGTTTCAAACTTCTGTTTTATTTTTGATTAATGCATCTGAGCTAATCAACACCATACTGTCAAAGAAAACCCATGGCTGATTAGGACATTACTGCTGTGTATAGTACTTTCAAACACCTGATGTCCATCTATTGCTTGTCCTTCTCATCTCAGTTGATGAAGAAAACAACAGTAAACTTTCTGTTTCTCCTTACATAGGTGACTACATCCTATTTCTAAAGAACCATGCTCGTGACCCTAATACTTCCTTATCTGAATGTCCCATTGAATTCAGTGTGGCTTACGTCTCTGTATAAAGTTGGAGTAGGGTTAGGAAATATGGTTGTAAATCAGAATCACAGCTATGAGGTGTGCAGTCCACAGTAGTCAAGCACAGTCATTGATCCTGTGAGGCATCAGACAGAAAGGAGAGTCAGGTGGCATTGAATTTATCTTCTCACTAGAAGACACAGCTGGCGGTAAAATTTGTCTCAGGTTTTCCTGCCCAATGCCTGCCTTTCTTCCTGACCTAATGTCCCATCCTGACAGCCTTCGGTCTCTCTGTCAAACCTGAAACTTAGCAATCCCTGTTTGCCTCAATGCAACTCAACCCTTCCACAGATAACTCCAAATAGCCCCAGTGATGGAACTTAGATTACAGCCCAGGGAGTTTCACCATCACGTACCGGTAACTTCTCCCAAGGAGAATAATTTTTCAAACGGAAAGAAAAGTACCCTCAGGAATGTTAGCCACATCACACCCAAGACGTAAAGTCAACCCTGCACACATTGAAACTTTCAATCAACTTGAAAATGAGCTAACAAAACATAATTTCCCCACCATGTAAGCTTTTTAAAATTTATTTTCACTTTCACCCTTCTCTTCCTCACTCCTCGCAATATTCATGCTGCAGAGAAGTTGTGAATACACTTGGAGTAAATAAAATAAAATACATTGGTACCTCTGGTTACGTACTTAATTCATTCTGGAGGTTCGTTCTTAACCTGAAACTGTTCTTAACCTGAAGCACCACTTTAACTAATGGGACCTCCCGCTGTCACTGAGCCACCAGAGCACAATTTCTGTTCTTATCCTGAAGCAAAGTTCTTAACCTGAAATGTTATTTCTGGGTTAGCGGAGTATGTAACCTGAAGCGTATGTAACCTGAAGCGTATGTAACCTGAGGTACCACTGTATTCATTTACAAAATTGAAAGTATTTATTATGGGAGAAGAAAAATTGTATTTCCTGTCTATAAGCTTAGGTTGTGAAAGATTCAGGAGGTGACTGAAACCAATAGGTCTCTCAGAGATGTATAAACAGGAGAATTTTTGACAGTCATTCAAATCATTCTTTGTGAGCTGGTAGTTTTTAAACAATTGAAACATCTTCTTTGAATCCACCTTTCAGCCCAAAAGTGACCCCTGTTGCAGCTTGAAAAATGCAGGTGATAAGATAGCCCCTCTCCCCGAGATTCCTGTCAGAAAGGCATGGGACAAAGGGAAAGGCAATCCAGAGGGGGAATGGAAGACTCTTACTATGAAACATCAAACAGGTTCTGTGATGGGTGTTCCTTGAAGAAAACTTCATAGAAAATGTAATAGCTCTGAGAGGCAATCCCACCAATTATTAAGTCACCCGGCTGGTACCACTCATGTGGAACAGGGAAAGGATTATTCCTGGGGCACCAGATAGAGGTATTAGAAACAGGCGGTATTAGAAACAGCAACACCAACAGCAGCAGCATCCTGGCAGCCAAGCTTCTCTCTGAGTGCAGACTCTGCTTTGTGCACCCATAGTAGCTATGTTTGAATAGGTTACAGTGGATGATACATGGCTCAGTCACGCCACTCTCATGAGAGACATTATGGGCTGTATTTAATCAAAGGGTTGCATCTCTTGAGTAGTAACAGAGATTATAATGTCAGAAATTACATTGACCAAGCCCTGCCTGCCACTTGCCTCTACCCTTGTTCTCCATAGCACGTAAAATTATTTATAACCATTTTCAGGCTTGCTTATTGATCTTTTTCTATTTCCTTCTAGAAAGCACCTGGAGATTTGACCTGGTGAAGAAATTGAAGTCACTTGAGTAATTGCAGGGTAGGATCATTAATTACTTCCTCTGAGTTTTGGTGTCTAAGCGGCACTTTGGTTGTTGTTTGTTTTTCAATGCCCAGTTCTAACCACAAGTCTCTTCTGCACCTTAAAGTGCAGGGAACTCAGACTAACAGGGAACTCAGAGTGAAGTTATTACAAAAGGGAAGTGCAGAATTTTGAGATAATGGCCACTTCCCAGCTCCAGTTCTCTCCAAGGGAATGAGGGTCAAGACTTCTCTGGCTATAGTTCTCAAGACTATATTTTAAAAACCAGTTGTTTGACTCACTTGCATTAACTAACAGAGAATATTCCTGTACTGGAAGGTTGAGAAATCTTTTTCAGCCTGAAGACTGAATTCCCTTCTGAGTGAGCTTCTGAAGGCCATATGCCACTTGTGAGTGGGACCGAAGGTGAAAGTGTATAACGTAAATTTAACTACTGCATGGGGGCTAGTTTCTACACTCACACATAGACCCCTCTCTGATCACCAAGAGGCATTATCCCTGTTCAGGGAAATTCCAGGCAACCAACCCCCCCCCCCCAAAAAAAAATCAAGCACAGCTAGTGAGTGATATAACCTGTAGAGAGTTCTGAGGTCCAGATATAATCTAATAAGGCAGTACAAAATAAAGGCCATCATTCATTCTTTCCAGACTTTCAAATTCACACTTTCTCATTCCACAGTTTCCTTATTTCCCAGTTACTGTTCTAACCACAAAAACACAATTTTAATTTATTTTTTAAAGAGGGTTGTTGTGCTTGACAGCGCTCAATAATTGTTCCCCTCCAGTTGGCCACATCTCCATCTCCGCTACCCTACATGGGCCAAATTATTGATAAGTGAATGGGACCATTAATCTGTCAGTCATCAGATTTTATGGTGATGTGCCTTTTGAAGGGACCTATTGTGGGGGGGGGGGAGCTTTCTCCATAAGCAGTTCCTTCCCCATCCATTATAGTAACTGTTTCAATGGTAGCAGCATCCTTCACCTGGAGCAAGATGTGCTCCCATTCCCCATCATCATCATTTCATTTCTGTGCCACCTATCCATGTGGCATACAAAAAGAGAGGGGGGGGATATGTGTCAAAATGAGTTGAGAATAGTTTTATTACAACTTAAAAGAACAATGTTGTAATAGCAAATGTAACAACCTACAAAAAGCAGCATTTCTGTACTATAAATGAAATGGAACATTAGCAACATTACAGCATCTGGAAATAGCAGATTATCCTTGGTCCTAGAAACATTGTTCACAGTCCTGCTCCTTCAGCAGCTTCTTATAAGGCTTCCAAAAGCAGTGGGCGGGGTAGCAGGAAAGATCCCTCCCTTCAGCTATTGGGAAGGGGACTTTCCTCCAGAAAATGAACCATCAGGAAATACATTCAAGCTGCTGCCTATTTCTGTGAGGCCATGTCAGTACCTTCACTTCATTCTCCTTATTAGTTGCTCCTTCTTGTTAAGCTCAGGCTTCAGCACAATGACGTAGCATTTAGGGGCAAAGATGAAGCCCAACAATCCAACACTGGAGGACAAGATGGAGAAGATCTCCACCACCACCATGGATTTCCCTTTGGTGCTCAGGTAGGTTGGGACAAAAGACAGCCAAACACTGCAGAACAGCAACATGCTGAAGGTAATGAACTTGGCTTCATTGAAACTGTCTGGTAATTTGCGAGCTGCAAATGCCACAATGAAGCTGGCAATGGCCAGGAGGCCCATGTAGCCCAAGACACAGTAAAACAGGGTCACTGAGCCTTCATTACATTGCACAATGGTTTCCTCTGTTACTGAGTCCATGTCAAGAGCAGGGAATGGGGGAGACGTCTTCAACCACACAGTACAAATACTTGCTTGAATGAGTGAGCCGGAAAGGACAATGGAGTTGGTCAGTCTTTTCCCCACCCACTTCCTCATACTGGACCCTGGCTTGGTGGCCATGAAAGCTACAACTACCGTGATGGTTTTGGCCAACACACAAGAAACAGCCACAGAGAAGACGATGCCAAAAGTGGGTTGTCGAAGAAGGCAGGTCACTTTGCCAGGGTGTCCAATGAACAGAAGGGATGAGAGGAAGCAGAGTAGGAGGGCAATAAGGAGAGCATAGGTGAGATCCCTGTTGTTGGCTTTGACAATGGGAGTGTCTTTGTGTTGGATAAATGTTCTTAGCACCAAAGTTGTGATCAGGGAAAAAGAAAGAGCAAGTGAGGCCAAGCTGAACCCTAAAGGTTCCTCATAAGAAAGAAATTTGATAGTTTTAGGGATGCATCCGTTTTTCTTCTTGTTTGCATACTGATCTTCTGGGCATCTGAAGCAGTCATCCATGTCTGAAAAACAGAAGAATGCCAAATTCCATTGACAATTTGTGTGTGTGTATGTGTGTGTGTATGTTGTTGTTGTTGTTCCTGTTAATCTGATACTTCTCAATATTAGAGAGCATTTTTTTATGGCTGAATTACCATTTGAGTTTTCTGCCGAATCTGACATAGGTTTGGTTAAACCATTTTAAGTGGTCACGCGGTACTCACTGCAAGCAGGGGGTAGTTGGATCCATGATGGCAGAGGGGTCGGATCCTTAGGTTCCATTTGATGCTTGGGGTTTCCAGTTAACTGGGACAATAATGTAATTACAGTCTAGAAAGGGCAACTGAAGAAGAAGGAGAAGAAAGCACTCGAGCTATAAGGCTCCTGTCTTTGTAACCTATCCTAATAATATTCAGCTAAACTCCAGTAGACAAGAAGGCAAGATTCATTATACTGGTGTGAATGAAGGGGTTGGAAACAATATGTTCGGGTTAGAGACTCTCAGCTCCTATCCTGCTACCAATATATTTCCCAGTGTTGGGCCAGAGGACCAAGAACAGCAGTGGCAGACCTTAGAATGTTAAAGGTGGCTTTGGAAGTTACAGTGTGTAGAATAATTCCTGCCACTCCCCGGGAGGAAGAGATGGGTAGTGGTGGTAGGTGACTCCCTACTTAGGGACACAGAGGCAGTAGTTTGTGGAGATAACAGGATGTCCCGGTAGGACATTGATCAAGACATGGCTCTAGATTGGATGGGATTCAGCCTTGCCTAAATCCATACCATGTTTGCCTAGCGGGTGGGTGGATTTTTGTTTTGCCACACCCTATGGTCCAACCCTGGCAAGCTCTGAAGGGCGTTGAGTGCATCCCAACCATCAAATGGAATACAATTTTAACAAGTGCTGCCTAAGTGCAGAATGTTACATTTGTCCCCATTGAAATTCATTTTGTTAGCTTGTGCCCATTTCTCCATTCTGTTAAGATCATTTTGAATTCTGATTCTGTCTTCTGCGGCATTAGCTACCCCTCCCAGTTTGGTGTCATCTGTAAATTTGATGGGCATCCCCTCAATTCTTTTATACAATTCATTTATAAAAGACGTTGAACAACAATGGGCCCAGTACAGAAACCTGCAGCACCCCACTTGTCACTTTTCCCCCAGGATGACGAGGAACCATTAAAAAATTAATGGAAAGCAGTAGAAAAATATTCACACTACTCCAAGCAGGATAGTGTGACTACATGCACAAGACTGAAACGATAATATTTTTTTTAAACCAATCTTGTATGACAAGAAATGTCATGTACCATTCTGGTTTGAAATCTTCCCCTCTGGACATGGAGTACAATCATAGCAGCAAAATTTCTGTCCTTCCATCATTTTCTTCTGATTACCAGGGTGGCAGGATTCACTGCATATAGAGACGGGCATCATCTATCCAAAAACAGGAAACAATTTCAGAAGGGAAAATGTTAAAATAAATAAATAAATCAGTCATTGAATTTAAAATAAGTTAGTGGACCACTCATCACAAAAAATATTGGTGTTTGTATAATGGGGGGAAAGATTCACACCCAGTTTGAGGCCTCAAACTCCAAGCAAATGACACACGTTAACCTAAAAAGTCAGCCATACTGTGCTCCATGGGTCACAGAATCCTGTGTACACATTTCTGGAATCAGAATTCACCTGAGGAATAGCTCAGGATACTCATCATTTTTCACAACCTCTTACATTTTTATTTTTATTTTTTTGCACATACCTAGCAAGTAATGAGAAAACCAATTCTTACAATTGCATGTCTGCCAGCAGTAACTGCATTTATGTGGCACTGCTGGGTGGAAGTAGGAAGTGGGTGGAAAAGGTCACTCAGCCTATCCCTAGCCCACCAATCACAAGGTTCCTACTTGTTCCCAATTGTGCCAACCAGCACCCTGGGAGTGAGGGCTAGATTCCATGTATCTGAAGAAGGAAAAGGCGAAGAGGAAGGTGGAAGGAATTTTATATCCTAAACCATCTCCTCCACAGCACAAGCACAAGCACAAGACTATGGACTGAGCTGGAAGTGGACACTTGATAAGTTTCTTGCCCCACCCAGACTGGGATCAGACTAGTGGTGCAATATAGAAATGCTTGGGGTTTTCAGCCCTACACTGACATGGCTCTCCTGTACTGGTGGACCTCCAGGATATAAACCAGAAGTGGATACTTTCCTGACTTCTGGCACCTATCACAAATATACTTTCACCTGGACCCCTTTGGGACAAGGCAGGGGGTGCAATATTACCGGTAGCTCTCTAGAAATACAGATGAGGTTCACTTAGACAAGAAAAAAAATGATGTGGGATCTTCATCTGATCTATGGCCACTTTTCAATGAAAATAGATACACATCTATTTTTGGTTCAGGAGTCAATTTTATCTGGATCATCTGGAATCCTGCCATATATAAATGTGGCACAGTAAATATTATTAGAAGTTCATTTCAATTAAGACCATAGTATGGTTACAAACAGCTAGATATCCAGATTCTTGCTATGACCTGGCCAAGAGAAGAATGATAGCTATTTTGAGCATCTGAATGACTGATCTGGAGAGTGTGGAGCCCACAAGAATACCCCAGAATTCAGACCTGGTTAAAACCATTGTGCCACATAATTATGTCCTCATGAATGTTGAATTCTTTTCCATCAAGAGCATTAGGATTCACCCATCCTATTTTCAAACGGATGAAAGACTTATTTGGGAATGTGATCATGTTCATAATGTCAAATCCACCTCGCATCTCTCTGTTATCAGTAAAGGACACTGTTTCTCCAGCTGAGTTGTTAAATGAAATGTCATTGATAAAATGGTGGAGCTAATTGAAAGAGCCGGGGGGGGGGGGACATAATGGGAAAAGAATGTAATGCAGACTTTGAGCAAAATGTCATGATTTACTAACACCCTACTTTATTAGTATTATTTAAATATAGCTATATAGCTTAATTTAACGAAGACAAAGTGTGAAAAATCAGCTGTTTTGACACAACAGATAGGAACTCTATCATGCATTCACTGCACACAAAATAAAGTTTCAATCAAAATGTAGACAAGTTAAAATGCACACATAAATCTTGGCTAGTGAATAAGACATGCAATGGCATCACACCTGTATTGTGGATGAAAATTGTGATACAGTCATTTGTTGCACTAATCTGTTTATTGGAATAATAATATATTTTGTTGCTCTTCATTTTCAAAACATTACCTGCCAAGGCTGAAAATCTTGAATTTTTAATCTTTTACTGCTCTCGTTTGCTCTCTGTATAGATCTAGATGAATAAAGTGCATGCAAAGCATGAGCCACAACATAGACAGCATTGTAAATGCAGTAACTGTGGCCAGTCATACTCATTTCAAAAAGAGACCCTGGAAGGCTCTGCAGCCTCTCCTCCCCAGTACACATGCCATTGACCTCCATTGGTGCATCAAGATTTGGAAATATACAGTCAAATGCTTGCTCCCAGAAGACTTTGGAAAAACCATTTCCCTGAGTCCAAGAAGGCTTTATGTTCTGAAGAAAATCTTGGAATGCAAGAAGTTTCTGTGAGTGAATTGTGAGGGAAATGGCACCTTGGAAGAGCAGAACATTCCAAACCTTAAGAAGACCCATAGATATGAAATCAGTCTGGGCTGTCAAAATCCACACCTTCTTAAGTGATGCCTTTTCCTTATTTGAAGGATCTCGGAAAAATATAATAGCTCTCAGTCCTGTAATTGTCTGAGATTCTCCATAAACGATAAATGTTGTGGCTTTAGCATCCATAAATAGTGCATACATATTTGAGGCTATATCATACATTTCATTCAAGTTATCAAAATGGAGTAGTTTGGGGATTCTTTGTGTGAAGGCTGAACAAATCCCATTTTGAGAAAGCAGGGGCTCCAGAGTCTTGAGGAAATATTCCCCACTGTTATCATTCACAGCAAATAGTCCAACCCATGTCCATCCAAAATGCTTAAGCAAACTGATAATACCCATGTACTGGTGGACTTCATTAGGCACCATGCGGTAAAAAGAAGGAACCTGACTTGAATCCCTCTCCTCTGGGGGAAACGAACCATATGTGAGCTGAGGAAAAAATGTACAGATATTGCCAAGTTCATTCTGTGACTATGCGAGTTCCTTTCGACAAATATTTCTTCAATCAGTTTATAGATTAAATTCAAGCACTATTCCATCCAGGGCATATTTAAGCTTCTTTTTTCCAACTGCATATTTTGATTTGTGATTTGGACAGATTGGTTGCATGGATGGGAAACATGAGATTAAGATTTAGGTTTGTATTCAACTGAAATGCATAGAAGAAGCAAAAGTTAAATCCTGATGCCTAGTTCATACATCTTACCTGTGGGATCTTGTAGATTCTCAAGGCATCTGCCATGTGGAAGGAGGTGTCAGAGCCAAGCCCCCCAATACTAGCTAGGAGGTTTTTCTGGGTGCCACATTTGTAGTTGGGGACAAATCTATTTGATTTGAAGAGCAGGTCCAGCGTGGTCCGATAGGTCATCCTTGCATCATAATAGCTATCATAGATGTGGAAGCCAAGTGTGACATTGGGCAAGATGTTTGGGTTCTCATTGATTTCTTTCTCAGCAAATGCCAAGGCAAGGATGTGCTGGTAGAATTTGGTCATCATGCTGCGAATAAAGTTCATCATTTAGAAATAAAACGTACCACAATACCAATTCTGTTCTGTCGTCTCAGAATGCTTTAGACCAAAATCAAAGTATTTTGTTTATCATGAACGTTTCGAACCTAATAAACACCATACAGTCAAAAATTAATGGTGGGCGATAGCACTTCTATTTTGCATAGTGGTTTCACTTCACCTTCTGTTCATCTTTTTGTTTGACCTTCTCAGTTCATTTGGTCAAAACAATAAATCACCTCTGTTTCTCTTTAAGTATGTGACCATTTCATATATCTGAAGAAGCATGGTCTAGGCCATGAAAACTGCAATCCCATACTTGCTTAACTGGAAATAAGTCCCATTGGAGTCAGTGGGGCTTATGTGTCAGTAGACAGTTGGGAGAAGGGCACAGCTCTGTAGCAGAGCATCTGATTTTCATGCAGAAGATCCCAACTTTAATCCCCAGCAACTACAGGAAAGGCTAGCAGCTTTGGTGCAACATGCATGACGAGGCTTTCTACCTCCAAGGTCTATGTATAACGTAAAGAAAAACACCTTCACCGATGTCAGCCACCAAAGGTAACCTCAAGCCCCCCCAAACATTGAAACTTTAAAACACTGTGGAAAAGAGGCGAAAAACACAGTACTTTTTAAAAGGGGATGAAAGCTGATTTGGCACATCTCTAGTTTTAGGTTATGAATTTCTTCCCCACTATACTTTATTGAGTCATTCATTTATTTATTTTCATTTTCATGAATCTCCACACCAATAGCTGTACCGCAGAGGAATTGCAAGCACTCCAAACACAAAATTACAAAGTCTCTTTCGCCATCCCTTTGCAAAACAGAAAGCGTTATGAGTGAACAAAAGTCCTGCTACTTGTCTGTAAGCTTAGCAGACTGCATAAGAATCAGGAAGGAATTAAAAATGGGGAGTGTCCTGGGGTTCATCAGTTGGATTGTTCTTAATTGTTTAAGGGATTCCCTGTTTGTTTTTACTTGAAGGATTATTTATTATCTTAAAAGGTAAAGGTAAGGGACCCCTGACCATTAGGTCCAGTCGTGTCCGACTCTGGGGTTGTGGCGCTCTTCTCACTTTATTGGCCGAGGGAGCTGGCGTACAGCTTCCAGGTCATGTGGCCAGCATGACTAAGCCACTTCTGGCGAACCAGAGCAGCGCACGGAAATGCCGTTTACCTTCCCGCCGGAGCGATACCTATTTATCTACTTGCACTTTGACATGCTTTTGAACTGCTAAGTTGGCAGGAGCAGGGACCGAGCAACAGGAGCTCACTCCATCACAGGGATTTGAACTGACGACCTTCCTGTCAGCAGGCCCTAGGCCCTGTGGTTTAGATCACAGCGCCACCCGCGTCCCTTTATTTATTATCTTACACTTCGGGGGGGGGGAGTCTTGCATGGCAGCTAACAGCATGCTAATAAATGTGAGTATCGAGACAGTCCCCAACCTAAGTGACATGAGCCGAAAGGAAAATGGATGTGGAATGGTGCTGTAGCAGGAGGTAGAGAAGCTCTTACTATGTAACGTCAAACAAATTCTTTGCTGGGTGTTCCTTGAAGAAAACTTCATAGAAAACATAACAGATCTGAGAAGCAATCCCACCAATGATGAGGTCACCTGGCTGGTACCACTCATGTGGAACGGGAAAAGGATTATTCCTCAGACACTTGGGTGTTTTACACACAACAGCAGGCATTAGAAACAAGAGCACAAATAGACACAACATACTGAGACCCAAGCTTCTCTCTAAATACAAACTCTGCTGTGTCCATCCATCGATAGTAGCTGCCCTTGAAGAGTCCACATTGGATCATGCATGGTTCTTCCAATACAGCTCTTTGAGATCTCAGAGCTGCATCTTGGGTTCCAAGTGTTACTAATACATGACTCGAGTACTAACAGAGATTATGATGTTAGAAATTAAATTGATCGCTCCCTGCCTACCTCTTGCCCCTACCCTAGCTTTCCATAGCACTTAGGTTTATTTATAACCACTTTCAGGCTTGCCTAGAAAGTCTCTAGAGGTTTGACCAGGTGAACAAATTATAGTGATTTGGATAAATGTATGTGCATCTGGGGGGATTATTGCTTCAGAGTTTGGCTCTGAGTGACATTTTGTTTCTCCCCACAAGCACCATTCCTCACCATTCCTCTCCTCTGCTCCTTAAGAGACACAAAAAGTGCCAGGTACAATTTTCCATAGTGAGCAAACAACAACAGGAAACTCAGAATGAAACCATTGGCTTTAGGATGCAAACAGTAGCACCATATTTTTGAGATTATGGCCACTGCCTAGTCCAATGTTTCTGAAGGAATCCAAGTTAACATTTTTCATTGCAGCTCAGCTATAGTTTAAAAACACCTGCGTGAACCAACAGAAGGTGTTGCTGTATTCATTGTGGAGATGGGGTGGGGAATCAGCCTGTGCACCAAATTGTTGGAAACGTTGGGGGGAGAAGACGACTCCATGGCCATAACTCAGGAACGTATCCAGCATGTAGTAGTAGTAAGGGACGTGGGTGGCGCTGTGGGTTAAACCACAGAGCCTAGGGCTTACCAATCAGAAGGTTCGGCAGTTTGAATCCCCACAACGGGGTGAGCTCCTGCCAACCTAGCAGTTTGAAAGCACGCCAAAGTGCAAGTAGATAAATAGGTACCACTCTGGCAGGAAGGTAAATGGCGTTTCCGTGTGCTGCTCTGGTTCGCCAGAAGCGGCTTAGTCATGCTGGCCACATGACCCGGAAGCTGTACGCTGGCTCCCTCAGCCAGTAAAGCGAGACGAACGCCGCAACCCATAGTCATCCGTGACGGGACCTAACAGTCAGGGGTCCCTTTACCTTTTTTACTACTACTACTACTACTACTACTAATAATAATAATAATTTTATTATTATTTATACCCCACCCATCTGGCTGGGTTTCCCCAGCCACTGTGGGCAGCAAATAAATCAAAGCTATTGAATTGAAGAGACGTGGCAAATATACTTAATTACCTGGATCCCAACTTCAGTCTCTCAGCAAGGAAAGACTGACTTAGTACCAAAAAGATAACAATATTTATACTCCATCTCTCCTTTGAAGAACAATTGAAATAAAAATTTTAACTTTGAATTTTTTAGCATATGTGATGTATATTGAAATAAAGCAATAATTTTAATATCAGTATTCTATTTGCAGGTGTTTTAGTCTAAATATCATTTACTTGTTGTATAAAGCAGGTGGTGTGGAACATTTGGCCCTCCAAATTTTGCTGACCTATAACTCCCATTATCCCTAGCCACTAGCCATACCTGCTTAGGATAAAGGGAGTTGCAGTTTCTCAGCATCTGGAGGGCCCTACCTTTCAATCACTTGGTGTCGCAATGCCAGGTAATGAGTTTATCTGAAGGCACATTTCCACAGAAACATCGTCTTGGAGTAGGAAATGTCTTCTGCTGCAAAATTGAGTTTTTGTCTGTATCTTAGTAGCAGTTGCTGTCAGGCGGCTGCCAGCAACTCCCACGACTGGTTGCCCAGGAACATACAAACACCAGGAAATGTTTCTTACTGTCCACATTTTATTCAGTATTTACAGAGAAAAGCTTTAGAACCCAACCTCTTGGATAATGGTGTTGTCCCGAATGAATCTCCACCACCACCACCACCATCACCCGTCTCTCCCATTTCTTCATTCGTCATACTGATCACCTCCTCCAGTGCTGACAAGTGCCCTCTGCCTTTGAGCTCTTTGATCTCCTACTTTCAATACTCGACGGTTCTGGGAGATTGGGGGGTGGATCCGGAATGCTTTCTAAAGACACTGTGTCCATCTGCTGTCGCCCCCTGGTGCTTCCTCTTCCTCCACCTCCTCTCCCATTATTTCCCAACTTTCCCCCTCCTCTGCCTCCAAGCTATGAGCTCCTTATAACCCCTGTTGTAATTCTGAACTGTCTTCCTCCTCTCTGGGAGGGTCAACCTGGGGAGGCAGTCTCCACCATTCCTCCTCTGCCCAGTCCCTGACAGTTGCTCCTGTGGCACCTTCTTACTGCAAATGAAAAATAAAGAACTCACTTTAAGCTCCTGATCATTCCTCTGAAATAATTGGTAACTGTGACACAATGTCAATTATATAGTCTGATGAGGGGTAGATGGGTATGGATGGTCAGGAATGATCTGGCAATTGGAATCATTCCTAGATGAAGTTTGGCCCACCAGCCAGAGGTTCCCTACTCCTGTGCTAGCATATTAATCCACTTTAAATTCACAAATTTGAACTTTTTAGTACATGCTTGTACTTCTCCCACAAAAGAGTTATAGAATAGAGGTACTTATAGTAACAACTTTATACTAAATTCTTTAATATACAACAGTAGAATAGAATAAAGAACTAAGATACAATTTACATCTTTCGCCTTATTATTTGCTCCCTATTGTTCAGCTCAGGCTTCAGCACAATGATGTAGCATTTAGGGGCAAAGATGCAGCCCAACAATCCAGCACTGGAGGACAAGATGGAGAAGATCTCCACCACCACCATGGATTTTCCTTTGGTGCTCAGGTATGTTGGGACAAAAGACAGCCAAACACTGCAAAACAGCAACATGCTGAAGGTAATGAATTTGGCTTCATTAAAACTGTCAGGTAGTTTGCGAGCTGCAAATGCCACAATGAAGCTGGCAATGGCCAGGAGGCCCATGTAGCCCAGGACACAAGAAAACATGGTCACTGAGCCTTCATTACATTGCACAATGGTTTCCTCCGTTACCGAGTGCATGTCTAGATCAGGGAATGGGGGAGAGGTCATCAACCACCAAGTACAAATACTTGCTTGAATGAGTGAGCCAGAAAGGACAATGGAGTTGGTCAGTCTTTTTCCCACCCACTTCCTCATAATGGACCCAGGCTTTGTGGCCATGAAAGCTGCAACTACAGTGATGGTTTTGGCCAACACACAAGAAACAGCCATGGAGAAGATGATGCCAAAAGTTGGTTGGCGAAGAAGACAGGTCATGTTGCCAGGGTGTCCAATGAATAGAAAGGATGAGAGGAAGCAGAGTAGGAGGGCAATAAGGAGAGCATATGTGAGATCCCTGTTGTTGGCTTTGACAATGGGAGTGTCTTTGTATTTAATAAAAGTTCCTAGAACTAAAACTGTAATTAGGGAACAAAGAACAGCAATTGAGGTTAAGCCGATTCCTAAAGATTCCTCATAAGAAAGAAAGGTTATTAATTTGGGAATGCATCCATTTTTGTTCTTGTTTGCATACTGATCTTCTGGGCATCTGAAGCAGTCATCCATATCTGAAAAATAGCATAAGGCCGAACTCTAGTTGCAATTCAGGAGTGTCCTTTGGCTCTTACATATAAGTTATCATTCATGTTCTCAGACTTCAGGGAATTCTCTCCCTCCCCTGGTGGCCACAAGGAGCAGAGAATAACAAGAGTTCTACTAATGAAGAAGAGGAGGAGGAGGAGGAGGAGGAGGAGTTTGGACTTGATATCCCTCCTTTCACTCCCGTTAAGGAGTCTCAAAGTGGACAACAATATCCTTTCCCTTCCTCCTCCACAGCAAACACTCTGTGAATTGAGTGGGGCTGAGAGACTTCAGAGAAGTGTGACTAGCCCAAGGTCACCCAGCAGTTGCATGTGCGGGAGCGGGATAGTGAACCTGGTTCACCAGATTAACCAATACACCATGCTAGTGAGTTTATTAAATCATCACAATGCAAGACAAAGGAATCAGTCTGCCTACCAATTAGTGGTGTTGCTCCAAATGAGCTCCTCCTGCCTCCCTTTGTAGCAACAGCACTTCCCCTGGTGGCAGCTGCCAGAAGCTGTCTCTGAGTCCTTTGTTCTTGCACCCTCAACGAACTCCGAGTTCTTGGAGAAGGGCGTCAGAAATACTCTCCAGTGATGACATGTCAGCTGGCTGCTCTGTCTCTCTGGGCTCTTCTCCCAACAGCTCTCAACTCTTCTGTTCCTCTGTCTCTGAGCTGTGACTTTCCTAAACCAACTGGTGTTATTCAATACTGCATTCCTCTCCTCTGGAAGCTTCGGGAGGGGAGGAAACTTCCACCATTTTCTTCCTCCTCAATCTCATTCCATTCAGTCCAGCCCCTGCACCTGTTTATCTCAATCTTCCGAAATTAAGCCAGTTGGTGGTCATGTAATATTATCTGAATTACCTTTAGAGCTTTATTTATCACAGCTTTGTTCAAAACATTTTAATTAATAGTTATTTTTGAAAGTTTTTATAAGAAGTTACTGGAAGGCAGCAGAAAAAAAATGTTCATGCAACTCTGAGGATAGTGTGGCTACATTCACAACATAGTTTTTTAAATTCTTTTAAATCAATGTAACTAATTAATCATTACTAGTCCAGTATGATGAAGAATGTCTTTTACCATTCTGGTTCGAAATCTTCCCTTCTGGACACGGAGTACAATCATAGCAGCAAAATTTTTCACCTTCCTTTCTTTTCTTCTGATGACCAGGGGGGCAGTGCTCATTGCACACAGAAATGGGTATCACCTATTCATAAATAGAAAAGGAGTTTCAGATCCTTTTCTTCCGATAACCAGGGTGACAGTAGTCATTGCACTCAGAAATGGGCATCACCTGTCAACAGGAAAGCCTCTCTCTCTCTCTCTCTCTCTCTCTCTCTCTCTCTCTCTCTCTTGGAGGTTGTGTTGAATAAACTTTATTAGGGTTTATAGATAAAAATACAAAACTTAATATCAAATATTTTCCCTCTTCAGAACAACTAAGACTTTGATCTGAATAGAATAAAAACATAAAGAGATGGGGGGAGGAATAAAGGCATAAAGAAAGAGAAAGAGAGAAACAAAGAAATAGAAATAGAAAAGAGGTTAAATGAGAGAGAAAAATAAAATTTAGAAGGTAAGGGACTGCTCATCCCATATATGTTTGCACAGGAAATTAGATCAGCCATTGGCCAATTCGAATTAAGAAACCAGAAAAGGGCAACAAAGAAGACACGAATTAAACAAGGGTCTCTGTCCTAACCCTAAATTTTGGAACTTATAAATTGCATAGAGAAAAGACCATGTGTGGAAAATATTTAAAACTTTCATCAAGCTCCTAAGCCTGTCATGTTAGGGTGAGGTATTCATGATTCACACACCCTTTGAGGCCAACACCAGCAAGCTAATGACACGAGTTAATGTCAAAAGCCATCCACACAGGTCACTGAGCCACTGGAAAAGCACTTACCAGACTGCCTCCACTAACTGCACCTCTCCAGTACTGCTTGTAAGGTTTACAATGAAGTTGGGAAATCTCATCTGCACCACAAACCATTCAGACAATCACAGGAGAGAAAAATCCTACTTGGTTTAAAACAATGGCGACCAGTTTACCTCAAATTGTATATGGGGAAGGAGGAGGAGGAGGCAGATGAGAGACAATCTATATTCTATGGCAGTGCCTCTCAAATGCTGGCACACATGCAAAACGTAGCCCAACACACTTTTCTGGGCCAGGGGGGGCGGGGAGTGGTAATAATACTTTAGGAATACAGAAATGGTTAGGGATGTGTCATATAAATGTGTCATAGTAAATAGTATTAAAACATTATTATTATTATTTTAAAAAAACAAACCATTAGCTTTGTTTTGGAAGTTTATAATAGCATCCAGCTAGATATCCAGATTATTTCCATGAGTTTATGAAAGAGATCATTGGTGGTTATTTTGGGACACCTGAATGACCCATCTGAAGAATGAATACCCCTGGTTTCCGGTTCCGCTCTGCCTTAATGGAGGCAGACCCCACAACAGTGGAAGGTCGTTTGCGAAGGAAAAAGAAGGATGGTTGAGGGTAATTATCATTGCGAATTCTCCCCAGGGACAGGGGGGAGTGGGCTTCACTCAGAGTTCATCTTGCTACCAGGCTCTGGCTCCAGCATGGATTGCGAGGGGGCAGTGAAGTGCTGAGTGCAAAACCATTTCACCTGCTGGCAACACTCCAATGTCGCCATTAAGAAGCAGAGGGTCTCCTGTTAATTAGAGCTTAATTGGACTAAAGTACGGGCACATGCTAGAAGAGATGGGGTCACAAACTGTGGAACAAAACCACCTGCAAGGACTTTAAGGTTTGAACTTGAGATAAGACTTCATTTGGTGCAAAAGACTTTGTAGGGAGGGGAGTCTACGGTTTCCTTATTTAAAGTATTATTCTTTGCATTTATGATTTGGCAACCCTCCTCTGAATGTTAGTTCAAATCATATTTGTACAAGCGAGGAAGGAATAAATTGGATTATAAATATGGAATACAACATCAAACGGAACTGTGTGTGTAAAAAAAGGGAAAGAGGAGGGAAGCCCTATTTTGCAAAAGGTTTATGATGGAAACTTTGATCTGACTTTTCCCTATCCTTTATTATTTATTGAGTGAAATGAAAAACACTAAGAAGACTTGGAATTTAATTTATTTGGAAGTATAATTGCTCATATATTTTCAGCTGGAAGGATGGATGAAAGGAGTATGTTAACTGGCAAGGAACTGTTAAGGTTTTTTTTTATTGAGTCAGTAGTTTGACAGACCTCTCTTCTTACCAGAATGAGAGGGAAAAAATGGTGAAAACAGGTTAGTTATTGGGAAAGAGTGATTTTTGCAACTGTTGTTAAAGTTGCAAAACAACAAAACACAGGACAGAGCAGTGGAGGAATTTCTGGAACAACAATGGGATATCAGCTCCGCCCAAGGCATGATGGATAACCGCAACAACCGGGGGACATAACATTTTGCAAAGACAGGAAGAAACACCATGGATAGAATAATTGCCACACACAGGAAGAACAAGGATATAGTTTGAGTTCCTCACTTCTAGCTTTGTGTCAACAGAAATAGAAGTTATTAATATTGCAGTTGCTGTATAAGGAATTATTATTATGACTGGAATGTAATGGAAATCAATAAGATTTTGGAATGCAGAAATTAAGCAAATAATCAAATCTAGCACGTGGGGAGCTACATTATCTAAATTATATAGTTCGTTATTTGCACAATTGGTATTAATAATTGTATGATAAATTGGTATTGTTATAATGAGGCTATTGATCGATTGCAATTGAAAACTTATAAAAATTATTATGAAAAAAACAAAGAAATACAAGAAGAAGAAGAAACAGAATGAATACCCCTTATGCCAGACCTGGTTAAAACCCTCATGCCACATAATCATGTCCTCATGAATGATGAATTCTTTTCCATCAAGAGCATAGGGATTCACCGATCCTATTTTCAATAGAATGAAAGACTTATTTGGAAATATGACCATGTTCATAATGTCAAATCCACCTCGCATTTCTCTGTTATCAGTAAATGATACTGTTTCTCCAGCTGAGTTGTTAAATGAAATGTCATGGAAAAAATGGTGCAGCTAATGGAAAGAGACAAAGGCAAATATTTTTTGAAAAAATGCCATGATTTTCTACCACCATTCTTTAGGAATATTATTTACCTATAGTTATTTGGCTTCTTTTAACAAAGACCAAACATGAATCAGCTGTTTGATATTAAATATTTTTCAGTGAATGCAAGACGTAATACCATTTCAGCAGTTACTTGTTTATGACAATTGTGATCAACCATTTACTTCTTACCAATTTGCTCACTGAAATTGTCTGATATTTTGCTACTCTTCAATTGCAGTACATTACCTGCCAAGGCTGCAGATCCTGAATTTTTAATATTCCACTGTTGCCGGTTGCTCTTTGCTTGAAACTAGTCAAGTATATGCCTTGCAAAACATGAGCCACAACAAAAACAGCCTTGTAGATACTGTAGCTGTGGCCAGTCATGCTCATTTGAAATAGAGACCCTGGAAGACTCTGCAAGCTCTCCTCCCCAGTACACATGTCATTGACCTCTATTGGCACACTGGGATTTGAAAATGTACAATCAAATGCTTGCTCCCAGAAGTCCTTGAAAAACCCATCTCCCTGTGCCCAGTAAGGTTTTATTCCCTGAAGATATTCTTTGAACTGCAGGAGATTTTGTGAATGAATTGTAAAGGAAATAGCACCTTGGAAGATCTGAAGGCCCCAACTCCTTTGAATTCCTGTTAATATGAAATCAATCTGAGTTGTTATAATCCACACCTTTTTAAATGATATTTCCCTATTTTCAGGATCTCTTAGAAATATAATACTTCTGAGCCATAAAATTGCCAAAGATTCACCATACATAATGAATGCATTGGCTTTGCCATCTGTTAAATGAACATAAATATTTAAGACTATATCATGAAATTCAACCAAGTTATCAAAACGGGCTATATGTGGGATTCTTTGTGTGAAGGCTAAACAGATTCCATTATGGGAAAGTAATGGCTCCAGGGTCTGCAAGAAATGTTCTCCACTATTATCATCGACAGTAAAGAGCCCGACCCACGTCCATCCAAAATGCTTAAGCAAACTGATAATCCCCATATGCTGATGGGCTTCATTGGGCACCATGCGGTAAAATGAAGGTACTTGGCTTCCATAATTTTTGTCTGGGGGAAATGATCCATATGTGAGCTAAAAGAAAATGTAAGTTAATTATAGAGATTGGTTAGGAGCAGATGCCTGTTTATTCAATAAACACTTGTTTAAGCAATTTATGGTTTAAATTCAAGGCTGGCTGGCTGGCTGGATTTGTTTGTTTGTTTGTTTGTTTGTTACATATATTGTCCTTCATCTTAAGATCTCAGGGTGTTCCCAGAAAAAAAAAATCAAATAAAACCATAAGATACCTACCTGTAATATAAAAAAGAACAAAACAAAACAATGACCCCTACTCCCTCCCACATGGTTTTTGTATGTGAAAGGAAAGGTGGAAGTTGAAAATGCAAATGAATGGAGAAAGACAGATAACTAGAGTAGAATTTTTTTAAAAAAAGGAAGGGATATTAACAGAGAAGGAATGAAAAAGAGCCAGGAAGTTTGGGATAAAGTTGAAGAAGGAGCAAGCACTTTGAAAGAATTGAGGCATAAAGTTTCCTGTGACTGAAGGATGTTGGAAGGCAGTGGTTTCCATTTTGTTTCAGTGAGTGTGAATGGGGAGGAGGTTGGGAGCTGTAATTTCCAGCCCCAGGTTTGTTCACAGAGCAAGCAGGTTGGGGCTAGCATAGCTGTGTCTTCGTTATGGCCAACATGGAGATGGGAATGCATTGGCTAGAATGGAATGCTAGGGAAATGGCTCTTGTAGGGGGATACTCACAGATGTACTAGGCCAGCTTTAAACCAGATGGGGTAGAGTTGCAGAGAGCTCAGGTCAGCTTAACACCCTGCAGCCTGTTATAACAACAGCAGCAACAACAACAACAACAACAACTTCAGATTTAAATGTCAGCCATAAACCCTTCCTCTTACAATGTTAAGGCAAGAGTGTATTTTGTGATACCATTTCAGAGATCCTACTGTACCTGTGGAATCTTGTAGAGGCCTAATGTATCAGCCATATGGAAGGAGGTGTCAGCACTAAGTCCCCCAATGATGGCTATGAGATTTTTCTGGGTGTCACATTTGTAGTTGGGAACAAATCTATGTGATTTGAAGAGCAGGTCAAGAGTGGTACGATAGGTCATTCTGGCATCATAGTAGCTATCATAGATGTGAAAGCCGAGGGTGATATTAGGACAAAACTTGGGGTTCTCATTTATCTCTTTCACGGCAAATGCCAAGGCAAGAATGTGCTGGTAGAATTTTGTCACCACACTGCAAGCAAAGTTAATTAATGTACAACTTTGGAATATGAAATCAACATGCCACAATGCCATTTTTAAGAGAAACTGATGTAGATTGACATGAA
This sequence comes from Lacerta agilis, assembly GCF_009819535.1. NCBI lineage: Eukaryota > Metazoa > Chordata > Lepidosauria > Squamata > Lacertidae > Lacerta > Lacerta agilis. The sequence goes on along the minus strand of NC_046325.1, from coordinate 7,289,305 downwards.
ATTATTTTAATTTTCATTGATGTTTCTAGCTAATAAACTCAGTGCAGTTCATATAAAAAAATATGCTTTGTCAGGATATGCCTAACACTTTGAAACACATACTATTAATATCTTTCTTGACCTTCTCAGTTCTCGTGGTTCCCCAGTGGGAATCTTGGGAGACAGTCTACTATACTCTTGAAAACTATCGAATGTTACATTTTTAAAAGTTTTTTTTTTTTTTTACTTTTCAAAAGGGGAGAAAATGTTTATTTAGGCTAAATGAAGGACATTCCTTTATAAAGTAAATCAGGAAGACCACCAATCACAGGAGCTTATACAAAAGATTTTCTGTCAATAATTAAAAATGACTCCTTGAGGCATGGTAGATGCATTGAATCAAACATTCTTTTAATGCCTCTCTTCAGCTACAAGAGCAAAGGAAATTTGGAATGATGCAAAGAGAGGAAAGGCTCTTACTATGGAATATCAAACATATTCTGTGAAGGGTGTTCCTTGAAGGAAACTTCATAGAAGACATAAAATATCTGAGAAGCAATCCCACCAATGATGAGGCCACCCGGTTGGTACCACTGATGTGGAGCAGGAAATGGATTATTCATGGGACACCTAAGAGTATCTACTTTGCACACAGCAGGAGGAGGAAGAGATAACATCAATAGCCACAGCATCCTAGTGGGCAGACTTTTCTCTAAACACACACCGTCCTGTTTCCATTCAGAGCAGCTGCATGACTTGAACAGGATACATTGGGTAATTCCTAGCTCTGTCAATACAGCTTTAGAAGAATGGTTTACAACCAGCATTCGAGAATCAAAGGGTTACAACTGTATACCTTGTTAGCAGAGATTGCCAACACTGTGATGCTAAATCTGATCAATATCATATATATATATATATATAGGTGACACGTGAGCATTGAAACTTACAGAACCTTGACTGCCTCTTATCCCAATTTACTACTCCCAATAGCATGGAGTTTCTTTATAACTACTTTGAGGTTTGCTTATTGACTGATTTCTTGAGTTCTAGGTAGCCTGGGAAGGTTCAGAGAGGTGAACAAAGTATAGTGATTTGGATAATTGCTAGGTGAGATAATTACACTTTCATTGCTTTGGCTGTAAGTAGCAGTTTTGCTAACAAACATGCTGAGCTGCTCCCACTTTTAACCATCTGCTACTTAGGGGCAGAAAAAGTGACAAATACATTTTTCCATGATGAGCAAATACAAAAAGAAAACTTTTGACTTTGATGAAAGGAGGCTAGTCAACTGCAGTTTTATCAAAGAAATGTGAAGCTACAATTTCTTTTTGCCAAGAATGGATAACCTGTGGGGTTCCACGGGCTGCTGGGATACAGCTTCCATCATTTCCCACCACTGACCATGTAGGCAGTGGCTAATAGGGTGGGGGGCAAATTTCCTTATCTCTCTTCTAAGAAATAAATCTGAGAGAGAAAGAGAGTAAATGAGGGACAATAATAAATTTTAATCTTAAGGAATCCCATCAGTCATGTTCCAGATAGAGTATCCATTCATCATCATCATCAACATCATCATCGTATTTATTATTATTATTATTATTATTATTATTATTATGAAAACAATTCTAGTGTGCCATATTGTTTTTCTGTAATTCGGACTCCTTTAAAAGCAGGAAAATGGAGTAGCTGGTTTCCATTTTTGGGCATCATAGAATTCTAGAGTTGGGAGAGACCTCAAGAGTCATTTAGTACAACCTCCTGTAATGCAAACTGAGATTGTGGTTGACAAGAAAATAGGATAGCCTTTATCAATGTTATCAATAACATTTAAACAAAACAAAACAAAAGTTACGCATATTGCCAGCACACCTGGAAATGAATTTCATGAGACATAAACTGTCACAACTTTATTAACGATAAACTTGAGGGTGTGACATAGAACACCGAACATATTACACACTGGAAATTTGCAGAATCCATCATGAAGGCTAGGCTTTGTGGTTTTTACCTGGCAGTTCATAAGCTGGCTGGGAGGGAATGGGAACAGCAAAAGAAATGATGGAAAGCCCAGAGTCTTCTCCAGATGGTTTCTATTTTGAAGGAGGGAATAAATTTCATACTGGCAAATTTAGCTTTTTTGCAATTAAAGTGAATTAAAGTGCTCTTGTGCAACAAGCAAACTTAAAAAAAAAATGGAATAGGGAGTGGGGGATATACACTTGAACGTGTGGAATAATAATTGCTAGTCATAATTGCTAGTAAGTCATAAAATCTCTGCAACCAAATAAGGGTGAATGCTCAATAAACAGAGGGCATTATATAACCTCTCCACGAGCTTTGTGAAGAATGAATTCTCAATAAGCACATTGCTTGAAGGCACCCAAGGTAGACCATTGCAAATAAATTTCAGTGATTAATATTAATCTATTTTCTCCTAAAATCAGTGTTATTTTTTCTAGAAAAGAGGTTCTGGAACACACCATAAATGCCTTTGTTGTTTCCTTACAATGGCAATGGCACCCACCGGGGAGGTGCCAAAACTGAGTTCTGGCAAGTTCTGGCTGGACAACCAACCAAAAGCCCTTCCTAAAATCATTACCCTTCATATAAAACAATACAAACAATACAAAAGGTGGGAGAATCAAGAGTTCCTTTAATTCTTTCTTCTCCTTAGTTGTTCTTTGCTGTTCAGTTCAGGCTTCAGAACAATGATATAGCATTTAGGGGCAAAGATGCAGCCCAATAACCCAGCACTGGAGACCAAGATGGAGAAGATCTCCACAGCCACCATGTATTTCCCTTTTGTGCTCAGAAAAGTTGGGATAAAGGACAACCAAACACTGCAAAATAGCAACATACTGAAAGTAATAAACTTGGCTTCATTGAAGCTGTCAGGTAGCCTGCGGGCTATAAATGCCACAATGAAGCTGGTAAAGGCCAGGAGACCCATGTAGCCCAGGACACAATAAAACATAGCAATGGACCCCTCATTACATTGCACAATGATTTTTCCAGTTACTGAGTGCATGTCTAAATCAGGGAATGAGGGAGAGGTTGCTAACCACACAATACAAATACATGCTTGGATAACCCAACAGAAAAGGACAATGGAATGAGACAGTCTTTTCCCTACCCACTTCTTCATACTGGACCCTGGTTCGGTGGCCATGAAAGCTACAACCACAGTGTTGGTTTTGGCCAACACACAAGAAATGGCCACTGAGAAGATGATGCCAAAAGTTGGTTGTCGGAGCAGGCAAGTCACTTTGCCAGGTTGGCCAAAGAACAGGAAAGAAGAGAGAAAGCAGAGTAGGAGGGAGACAAGGAGAGTGTATGTGAGGTCCCGGTTGTTTGCTTTGACAATGGGGGTGTTTCTATGCTTAATGAATATTGCTAGCACAAAAGTTGTGACTAGAGAAAAAGAAACAGCAATTGAGGCTAAGCTGATCCCTAATGGTTCTTCAAAGGAAAGAAAGTTCAGAGTTTTGGCAACGCATCCGTTTTTGTTCTTGTTTGGATACTGATCTTCTGGGCACATGAAACAGTCATCCATATCTGGAAAAAGAAGAAGAAGAAGAAGTTCACATTCCAGTGGCAATTTATTTAAGATGCATGGTGAATTGCTCTGCATCTCACATGGTAGCTATTGCTCCTCTTAATTTGAATCCATTTGTTCAAGGGTTAGCGTATTTGAATAGGATGTATCTATTATAGTGATGCACTGCATGTAAGAGTTGTATTAACAAATGGAATACTGGGATAGCTGGGCAGCTGAATAACATCCTTTTTGGTTCGTTCTGGCAATCCAACCATGAAATTAGGCAAAAATCAATATATCAAAAGGTGATGAATAACTTCATTGGCTACCAAACATTTCTGATATTCTTTATGTTCATAACATACCACTCTGGTTTGAAATCTTCCCTTCTGGGCATGGGACACAATCATAGCAGCAAAATTTCCGCTCTTCCTTCCTTTTCTTCTGATTGCCAGGGTGGCAGTAGTCATTGCACACAGAAAGAAGCATCATCTGTCGACAAACAGAGAAGATTTTTTAAAATAATAATAATAATAATAATAATAATAATAATAATAATAATAATAATAATAATAATAATATAAAAATTTCTGCTGCTCAAACAAAGAAATTGAATACTCAGGTCAGTAATGCACCCTAAACGGCCTCAGCCCAGTATACCTGAAGGAGCTTCTCCAACCCCATTGTTCAGCCCAGACACTGAGGTCTAGCTCCAAGGGCCTTCTGGCAGTTCCCTCACTGCAAGAAGTGAGGTTACAGGGAAACAGGCATAGGGACTTCTCAGTGGTGGTGCCTGCCCTGTGGAATGCCCATCAGATGTCAAGGAAATTAGCAACTATCTGACTTTTAGAAGACATCTGAAGGCAGCCCTGTTTAGGGAAGTTTTTAACGTCTGATGTTTTATTCTGTTTTTAATCTGTTTGGAGCTGCCCAGAGTGGCTTGGGAAACCCAGCCGGATGGGCGGGGTATAAATAATAATAATAATAATAATAATAATAATAATAATAATAATAATAATAACAACAACAACAACAACAACAACAACTACTACTACTACCATATTATTGTTGTTGTTGTTGTTGTTGTTGTTATTATTGTTATTATTATTATTATCAGATGCACTTGAAGGACCATCTGCAAGGAGATTTCCTAAAAAGTCCTTCAGGATCTCAATATATGTGATATTTCCATCAGTGTTGCTGCCTCAGGCTGCCTTCTTCACAAGAATTTGTATGTTTATGCAGGGGTTGTGAAGCTTTGATACCTCAAGGTTAATCAGACATTATTATTATTATTATTATTATTATTATTATTATTATTATTATTAGGCCCCGTTCCTCTTCAGGGGTGAGGAACATTTTTCCAGCCATCATACGCAAAAATGTGGGGTTTGCATACTAACTGCAAAATTGGAAAATGAATGTAACCCTTACCTTTGTAACTTGAAGTCCAGCTAAGTACACATGCATACACCAATGAGAAGGGGCATGACCTGGTAGGTATTTGAGGACCAAACAGATCTGGTCTGCATTCAGCCTCTGGTACTGAGGTTCTTCACACACAATGTCAAAAGGGTAGCTTCAAGCCCTGCCTGGATATGCAAGGGATTGGCATTCTTTTCCCATTCAAAGCATTTGTTCTGGTGACCACAACCCAGTAGAAATTGTGATGGCCAACTTGTGCCATCAGAACAACTTTGTTCTGAATTTCCTAGAACCCTCCCATATTTAAGAAATACACAGTGAATACCATCAACACTTCACCTGCCAAAAGTACAGCATTATTTTGCCAAAGCAAAACGTTGCATCTGAATTTTGGATGTGGATGGCAGTGAGATTCTCTAGGTAAAGGTAAAGGACCCCTGGATGGTTAGGTCCAGTCAAAGGTGACTATGTGGTGCAGTGGTCATCTCACTTCAGAGCGCATGGAAACGCTGTTTACCTTCCCGTCACAGTGGTACCTATTTATCTAGGGAAGTGGGTGGTGCCGTTGTCTAAACCACTGAGCCTCTTGGGCTTGCCAAGTTGGCAGTTCAAATCCATGGGATGGGGTGAGCTCCCATTGCTTTGTCCCAGCTTCTTCCAACCTAGCAGTTCGAAAGCATACCAGTGCAAGTAAATAAATAGGTACTGCTGCAGTGGGAAGGTGAACGGCGTTTCTGTGCGCTCTGGCACTTGTCACGGTCCTCCATGCGGCTGTAGCAGTTTAGTCATGCTGACCACATGACCCGGGAAGCTGTCTTTGCACAAACGCTGGCTCCCTTGGCCTGAAGCAAGATGATTGCCACACCCTTTATTTGCCTTTGACTGGACTTATCTTCCAGGGGTCCTTTATCCTTACCTTTCCACCTATTCATCTATTGCACTGGCATGCTTTTGAACTGCTAGGTTGGTAGAAGCTGGGACGGAGGAACGGGAGCTCACCCCGTCACATGGATTCGAACTGCTGACCTTCCAATCGGCAAGCCCAAGACGCTCAGTGGTTTAGACAACAGTGCCGCCTGTGTCCCCTTTCAGATTCTCTATGGTCCTATCCAGGAGAAACAGGAATGATTGTACAGAAAAGGGGATTTTCAGGTACTCAAATGACACATCTGGAAAATGAAGGGAATGCAAAGAATACCCTAGAATGCAAACCTGGTGAACACCATTGTGCCACACAATCATGTCCTCATGAATGATGAATTCTTTTCCTTCAAGAGCATCAGGATCCACCCATCCAACTTTCACTTGAAGGAAGGACTTGTTTGGGAATATGACAACATTCACGATGTCAAATCCACCCCCTATTTCTCTTTTATCATTAAATGAAACTGTTTCTCCAGCTGAGTTATTAAAATAAATTCTTTGAAGAAAAGAGTGGAGCTAATTGAAAGAGAAAGAGACACAGCAGAATAATATAGTGAACATTTACTAAAACCCACCCTAACCAGTATTGTTTAAATAGCTTCACCCAACAAAGATAAATGCATAAAAAGCTATTTTGCAACAATCAAGGAAAAAAATATACTGCAAATGTAAAATGTTTTAAACATTGGATTAAAAAACAGGCCCAATATACTCAGAAAACAGTGAATGAAAAATACAACACTATTGTGGGCATTCAATACTAGTTCTACTCATAGTAGACCCCTTGAATTTAATGGACATAACTAAATTAAGTTTGTTAACTTTACTGGGTCTACTCTGAGTAGGACAATTCCAAAATATCAGATGCTCACAATAACTCACAGTAGGACTTTCACTGGGGCTCCCTGTGTTCTGTAGAACAATATTACTGTTAAGTTACAAGTGTCCATTATCTGTACTTTCTGGAAATGTGTCAAGGCATTCTTATTTTCCATGTGATTTTCCAGATGAAAAGATCATTTTCTGTTGTTTCTAAGCCCAAACTCTGCTTTTCTTCTTCTAATTTAAAAATCATTTTAGCTGGGGTTTGTTTGTTTTTTTTAAAAAAATGATAATCTTGGGAAGGCAGTGCACAAATCCATTATTATTATTATTATTATTATCATCATCATCATCATCATCATCATCACCATCATTACATTAGTTAGTTGTGAGTGGCTATCCATATGTAGTAGCGCCTTGCACAAATTAGTTCATTGAAATAAGGTTTCCTTTCCATGACATTACCTGCCAAGGTTGTGGATCTTGAAGTTCAAATCTTTTATAGCGCACCATTATCCTGTGCTTCATTCTAGTAGAGTAAATGGCTTGCAAAGCATGAGCCACAACGTAGACAGCATTGTAGATACTGTAGCTGTGGCCAGTCACACTCATTTCAAACAGTGGCCCGGGAAGGGTCTCCAATCTCTCCTCACCGGTACATGTTTTATTTACTTCTGTTGGCTCATGAAGAGTCGGAAATGTACAGTCAAATGCTTGCTCCCAGAAGTCCTTGAGGAAACCATTTCCTGAGGTCCAGTAAGGCTTTGCAACCTGAAGAAAATGCTTGAACCCTGTAAGTTCTTTTGAATGACTTGAGAAGGCAATGATGCCTTGAAAGAACTGGAGATCCCACCCTCTTTGAAAGCCTGCTAATACAAAATCAGTCTGGGTTGTCAATATCCACACCTTTCTTAATGACATGATTTCATTATTTATAGGATCCCGCATAACTATAATCACTGTCAGCCACGTCAGTGTCAAAGATTCTCCATAGATGATAAATGTACTGGCTTTATCATCTGTGAATGGTAAATAAATATTTGAGGCCAGGTCAAGAACATCACCAATGGAATCGAAATGGGGTACGTGTGGGATTCGCCGTGTGAAGGCTGAGCAGATTCCATTCTGGGAAAACAAGGACTCCATCGTCCGTAAGAAATGTTCTCCACTGTTATCATTCACAGTAAAGAGTCCAATCCATGTCCATCCAAAATGCTTCAGCAATGTGATAATCCCCATGTATTCCTGGGTTTCATTGGGCACCATGTGGTACAAAAAAGCAACCTGACTTTTATCGCTCTCCTCTGAAGGAAATGAACCATATGTCAGCTAAAAATAAATGATCAAATAGGGTAGAGATGTGTTAGGGCTGTTATATGTGAGAATATGCTTGTTTATCCATGAAATATTTCTTGAAACAAAATTTAAAAAATTCCATCCAGTAGCACCTTAAAAAGGCAAAGGGACCCTTGACCATTAGGTCCAGTCGCAGACGACTCTGGGGTTGCGGCGCTCATCTCGCACTATAGGCTGAGGGAGCTGGCGTTTGTCCGCAGATGGTTTTTCCGGGTCATGTGGCCAGCATGACTAAGCCGCTTCTGGCGAACCAGAGCAGCACACTAAGTTTGTTGTTGGTATGAACTTTTGTGTGCATGCACACTTCTTCAGATCCTTCAGCTATTTCTTGAAGTTGTTTGTAGGTTCCATGAGTACTATACTAGGAGTATTTCAGCTAAATTTTCTAGAGATAAGGAAACAGTATACAATTTCTAGGAATTGTCATCCCTCAGGAATTGTAGAGGGAGTGCTTTCTTCAATTCCACTTTTTATCAACAGTTGATCAGATGTTGTATTAAGGGATCAATGGAACCCCCAAACCCCAATAACTAAGAGTCCCTCAAGATGAACCATTTTTGCTTCCACCTGCAGCATAGGAATGGCATGCAAATGACACAGCAACAGTGTTATTTATGGAAATCCCCATGTCTCCAATACATTCCTACCTGTGGAATGCTGTACAAGTCTAAGATGTCTGCCATATGGAAAGACGTGTCAGAGCCAAGTCCTCCGATGATGGCTATGAGGTTTTTCTGGGTGTCACATTTGTAGTTGGGGACAAATCTATGTGATTTGAAAAGTAGGTCCAAAGTTGTCCGATAGGTCATCCTTGCATCATAGTAGCTGTCATAGATGTGGAAGCCAAGTGTGACATTGGGTAAGATCTTTGGATTCTCATTGATCTCTCTCACAGCAAATGCCACAGCAATGGTGTGCTGGTAGTATTTTGTCAGCATTCTGCAAACAAAGCAAATTAATTTACCATTTTAGAAGAAAATTCTACAATGCAAGAAATAAACATATTATTTATGAGCTAACGGACACCTTCTCCTTAGAAAAAATATAATTTAGGCTGCATGAGTATATTCTGCATAGTATTTCGACACCTCTTAGAGTCTGACTTTCTGTTGCAATCCACAATCCCCTGGAAACAAGTAGGGTTTACTCATGAATAAGCATATATGGAACTGCATCATATTTGTTACATTTATTCCCACTGAAATATTTGAAATAAAATAATCTGATTTATTATTATTATTATTATTAATTTTTAATCTGATGTCCTATTATGATGGATGAGTAATATGTAAGATAGCAGTTTTAGTCTGAATACAATCCTTAATCTTTAAGGTACCAGAAGGTTCTTCCCTTGTTTTGGTTAATGATTGGAGATTGAGTGATAGCAATTAATTTCAATGGTTCTACTCTGAATACCACCCAGTGTTTATGTTTCCCCCTTTAATGTTTTGTTACTAGCAGCTTGGGTTCAAGAAACATGAAGTGTGTGTGTGTGTGTGTGTGTGTGTGTGTGTGTGTAGTTCATTGCTGTTCTTAATATGCAACAAATAAGCTTCCTGCAAAATATCTGAGAATGATGCACAAAAATCAGTGCACACACACACACACACACACACAGAGAGAGAGAGAGAGAGAGAGAGAGAGAGAGAGAAAGAGAAATGAACTGTCTTCTGTCACCTTGAAGACTAATGAACCTAATATGGATTCATTTTTGTTGATTACAATCAATTTCATTAGTTGCAAGAAGTGTTACCCTCAGATTTCTCTCCCTGTTCCTATGTTCCTTGCTAAAAATAGAAACATTCCTATTATATGTTTTATTAGTTCCCTAATAAAAATCACCTAGTTGACTTTCAAAACATAGCACAATACACTAAAAAAGTAATTAAGCTCAATAAACACAACAACAACAACAACAACAACAACAACAACAGTGAAATATCAGCAGTATAAATACACTAAATGCCTGAGAATATACTGGAATAAAGTCCATATGTACTGCCTGAAAGCTTAGCAGAATGCACAAAATTCAAAATGTGATTGAGAATGAGGAGCTGGCCAACAGGATTTCTGTCAGTTATCAAGACAATTCTCATGAGAACTGACCAAGTCCAGAAGATGGAGAGTAGGGATTGATCCTTACTGTGGAACCTCAAACATTATCTGTGAAGGGTGCTCCTTGAAAGGAATTTCAGAGAAAACGTAAAATATCTGAGAAGTAATTGCACCAATGATGAGGTCACCTGGCTGGTACCACTCATGGGGAACAAGGAGAAGATTGGTCACAACATCTAGTCTGCACACCACAGGAGGAAGCAGAAACAGCAACACCAATAGTGACAACATACTGGCAACAAAGTTTCGCTCTAAATACAGTCCTTCCTTTCCCCATCCATACCACCTGCCTTAATTAAATAGGTTTTGTTGAATGATGTCAATACAGCTGCAGAAGAATAATTTATCAGTTGTAAATTTAACTATTAAATGATTGACTCTGAACATCTTGATTAACTGCTGAGATTACAAACACTTTGATATGACATCTGACCAGTATTATAGGGCAGAAGAAACATCAGGAAGGCTGCTAACAAAGCTCTGTCTGCCTTATGCTCCTATGTCCTATTTATAAGCACTTTCAGGCTTACTTGTTTATTGTTTCATGATGTGTTCTGGGCAGTCTCTTGAGCTATGCCCATTTTTTGTGATTTAGATAATTGCAGGGGGAGAAAAATCACTTATTCAGAGTTTGGATCCTTTAGTGGCCCTTTTGATAGAAAACATGTTGGTCCATATGCCACCTCTGTTCTTTAGTGGCACAGAAAGTTGTGGATTGGCTACAATTTTCTCCAAAGAGCAAATGCCAAAGGGAAAGTGAGAGTGAGGCCATTTTCTTTGAAAAAACGAAGCAGTGCAAAAATCCTAAAAAACAATGGCTACTGCCAACTTGAGTTTTAGCAAAGCAATGTGCAGCTACAATTTATCCATGCAATAAATCAATGCCTAAAAAAGTATGGAATTGACTATAGGGGGTAAAATTGTATATTTAATCTCAAAGAATGTCTAGGGTTGGCTTGACATTGAGCATCTGTGAAATTTATTCCATTGTCATTTCTAACTTATTAAAAATAAATAAATGAAACACTGAGTGACCTATTTGTTTTTATGGTGGCATATACAGAATGCAAACAAAAAAGCAACTGCTGTGTTAGAAACCTACTTGCATGTTGAGGTCCCCAAAAGGTAAAGGTAAAGGGACCCCTGACCATCAGGTCCAGTCGTGTCCGACTTTGGGGTTGCGGCGCTCATCTCGCTCTATAGGCCAAGGGAGCCAGCGTTTGTCCGCAGACAGCTTCTAGGTCATGTGGCCAGCATGACAAAGCCGCTTCTGGCAAACCAGAGCAGCGCACGGAAAACTTCGTTTACCTTCCCGCTGGAGCGGTCCCTATTTATCTACTTGCACTTTGATGTGCTTTCGAACTGCTAGGTGGGCAGGAGCTGGGACCGAGCGACGGGAGCTCACCCCGTGGCAGGGATTCGAACCGCCGACCTTCTGATCAGCAAGCCCTAGACTCTGTGGTTTAACCCACAGCGCCACCTGGGTCCCCCAAACCACACCTCAAATGAAACACACTTTGCACAGAGATTTAAGTTTAAGGTTTTTGGCATAATTTTGACCACAACTTTATTAAGATACAAAATATGTGAGTGGTTGCTTAGGCATTGGTTAAGACTATCTGTCCCGCTGGGGACAGAACTGACATCCACCCACTTGTGGAAGTCAGTAAAGGGAAAACACTTTGGGGAGAGAATGGGAGCCGGGGGTCTGACCCTTGCCTCTCCCCTAATGCTCAAAGGGGCTCTTGCGTGGCTCTGGCCCCTGACCAGGGGATATGGACAAAAGCATGGTGAGCCCTTGGATTCCTTTAATGGAATTCCTGCACAACAGCAGCATTGGAGGGGCAGCCACAGTCAATCCTGACCCCTCCACCAACACATCAATAACCAATGCCTAACCACCAACCTTACAAGTTGTGACGAATTGCTACGCAGTAGGCAAAAACCAGATGGCACCAGCTGATCACCAAATGGAAAAATTCCTACCAGGCCCCTGCCCCAAAAGCAGACGACCCCATGGCAGGCATAGCAAGGTCATACGCAGAAGCCTAATAATAGGGAGGAAGGGAGGGTGATCCGATGCAGGCAGCAAAGAGGAAGCTCACCCTGCGTGCAAAGACATATATAAGCTCTGGGCTATCCATCAACAATTGCAACATAGAAATCTCCCCAACGACACCCAGGGTGCAATCACACCAATGGCCATCTATACGATCCCACCCAGCAACGGAGGGGTGACTTGCTGGCCCCCACCGCAACACATGCTCTCCATGAAGGAGAACCCGCTTTGTAAGCAGTCACCAGAAGGCTATCAAATCAGCACACACATGAGTGGGAAACTGCCTGGGTAGACCGACATGATCATCATGGGCTGATGAAAGAGTTCACTCCCTTCACATGTAGGTTGGCTCCAATCAAAATCACACACATGTGCACATAGACATATACACACTTATTTATGATAAATAAAAAGGCTTCAAAGAGTTTGCCGTGATGTATAACATGCCATTTTCTTTTAAATTTAAATCCACAGAGAAAAGTGTGGCCATATGCTGACTGAAGAGTTTCTATATTAGTCTAAACCTGCATTCATGATTTAGAACATAATTCGTACCAAATTCTTCTCCACGGAAGTAATTCAATGGTCAATGGCAGGGCAGCTATGAAAACGCTGGTTGTTGTTCATCATTTTGCTGAGGCCTTTGACTAATTAAACAAACTATGGCCTTTAAGTGTGGGGGTGCATTATTTTTGTTTGTTAACATGTTATCCATTTATGTGTTTTTAAATTGTAAAACACCCTGTGATCCTCTGCTGAGTGGTATAGAATTTAACAAATGAAATAAATATAAATAAATTGCTGAGGAAGGAAAGCAGTAGAGAAAGTCAAATATTTCTTTGACAGCTTTGCTGGATAGCCATCACATCACAACTGCATGCTAATGTATTGCTTTGTGAGGAGACAATGATGGAAGCAGTCTAACATTCAATTAATGTTGTTTTTAAACATAAACACCACATCTTTAAAAGGAGAGGGATGGAGACACTGTGTGTAATCCATGAGAAATGAGCAGAAGGGGACAAACTTGGTTGCTTGGTGTTTGGTAGAAAAAATGGATAAACTGTAAACAGTATTTCCAAAAATATATATGTTGGAAGCTAATGATTATTGGAAAGGTGTTTTTTAGTTGAATTTGAATATTGCTGGGAAACAATTGAAGGAGGTATTGGCTGTGGGAGAGAGCAGGGGCGTTCTTAGCCCCTTGGCTGCCGGGGGCGGGAAGCCAAGAGGCACCCCTGGGGGCGGGGCATCACAGTGTGTGCGTGCGTCATGACGCACGCAACGCCCCGCCCCGGGGGTGCCGGGTGGCAGATTCGGGAGTCTTTGCGGGCTGCACTGGGGAAAAAAAGGAACAATGCCCAGCAGATTGCAAGATAAAGTGCCATTGACTGCTGGTTAAAGCTGTGCAAGAGCTTTCAACACAACAGGAACAACACTATTGAGAGGCAACACTGTCCTAGAAAGGCATGGAATCAGTGACCACCATGAAGGAATTCATTTCCAGGACAAATGTTGTTGTTGTTGTTGTTGTTGTTGTTGTTGTTCAGTCGTCTAGTTATGTCCGACTCTTCGTGATCCCATGGACCAGAGCATGCAGGGCACTCCTGTCTTCCACTGCCTCCCACAGTTTGGTCAGGCTCATGTTGGTAGCTTCGAGAACACTGTCCAACCATCTCGTCCTCTGTTGCCCCCTTCTCCTTGTGCCCTCAATCTTTCGCAACATCAGGGTCTTTTCCAGGGAGTCTTCTCTTCTCATGAGGTGGCCAAAGTATTGGAGCCTCAGCTTCAGGATCTGTCTTTCCAGTGAGCACTCAGGGCTGATTTCCTTAAGAATGGATAGGTTTGATCTTCTTGCAGTCCATGGGACTCTCAAGAGTCTCCTCCAGCACCATAATTCAAAAGCATCAATTCTTTGGCTACCAGCCTTCTTTATGGTCCAGCTCTCACTTACATACATCACTACTGGGAAAACCATAGCTTTAACTATACAGACCTTTGTCCAGGACAAATACCAGCAGCAAATGCAGCATGGAAAAAGTGACTAGCAAGCAGATTATGTTCCTCTGGCTTAGAGTTAATGAAAGAAAGCAAAACTGCTAGTCATAAAGCAATTTATTCGATCCCCACCCCCACCTATTTGCCATGCTATGCGCATTTGTCAGCGAAATAGACAAATGGTTGTCACTTTCCAGAGGTCCACAGTGACACCCCTGTTCATTTGTGGAAGTTTAATTTTTTGTTGGCCTCATGGCAGATCTCTGTGATGGGAAATGAATTTTAGAAAACTTTGATTACTCCAAAACAATGGATTCCTATCTATCCTATCTATCCACATACAGGAATAATTACCTCCAATTAGTCACTTTTGGTGATATATTTTCTTTTTACAGACTCAGTTGTCTGGCTGGCTTCTTTTATTTAACCTGCTTTTTTCTATGCTGAGACCCAATAAAACTTTCTTTTTCTCCCTACTAAGTAGGACCAACTCAAACTTTGGCTGTGATAAGGTAAACATGATCTTTTGCAATCTGATAGAAGGATTTCAACAGAACTGGCAATTAGCTAATGTGTAATTATCCAATTAATCACAATCACTTCTGCTTCTCTTCTCCATCCCAGGGGAGTGAAAATAGCCACATACAAACTATGAAGCAAAACTGGAGGAAGCAATTTACAGACCCTGTGCCATTCAGAGCTCATGTTGGATCCAAGGCTCTCCCAGACTGATCACTGATTTCTTTACCCTGAGTGGACCGCATTGTCACATGCATTTCAGAGACACTTTCCTCATCAAGAATACTTGAATTCTGCACCAGTATTATCAGTCTGGGGACTTCATCATTGGTGGCATCATGTCTCAAATTTATATAACCTCAAAAATATTAACCTTCCGTAAACCTCCCTCTCCTGAATTTTTTGATGACATTTTGTAAGGAATTGTGGTTTTTATATATTAAATATAAGTTTAATGAGTATATTTCTGCATTTGACATATGATGATTAAGAAGATGACGATGATTTCTACTAGCCTTCTCTTCTTCGTAGTAGTTTAGATGCTTATTGGGGGTGGGGTAGAAGATCTTGAGGTATACCTTAAAATTATTTGTGCAAGTTGTGCCAACCTTTGATTCAGAATTTCAATTTATAAGGGAGGTCTGAAACTAGCATCTAGCCATTATAAAATTATCACAAGGCAGCAGAAACAGTATTATTCACTTTCACTTTTTTAAGGTTTTACAGCTATTACCCACGGAAGACTTTGAATTTGAGAATCCATATTTGACATTTCTGAAACCTGCCATAAATGGTTAATCACTAAGATTTGAAAATGACCTTGTTACCAGCTTTGGGCAGTGCTGTATGAATGTATGACCAGGCATTGCCAACTCATTAAGCAGTATAATATATCATTATTATCATCATTAGGTTTGGTAATAATAACAATGATAATAGAGTTGGCAGGAACAACTATTTACATTCTGCAAATAAGAAGCTCTATCCTACTTGAAATATGGCCTTAGGTCACATTCTGTTGTGGTATATGCACAAAATGTCCGAATACCAACATAACATTGTATTGGTAGAATCCTTTCTCTTTCCGAAACTGCTGTCATACTAGTGATCACAATTAGAGTAATAAAATTATGGGGGAAAGTAAGTTAGATTTTTGTGATTTCTCTCATGCTCACTACATATTTCAATGGACTGAATCCGTTCATTATAGGATTCAATGCCAGTATTGTGTGATTTTTTTGACATATAGAAGGGGAATTATGTTGATACTGAGTTTTTCAGGAAACAAAAGCAGGGGAAACAGAGTGCTGTGCTTGTATCTGTGCAAAGAGGCTATTACTTATCAACATCAAAGCCAGTGCTTTTTCTTTTTTATTAAAAAAAAAGTTTAGGGGTACTTCCATTTTCCCACTCATATTGAAATACTGCCCCTCATTGAGGCCAAACTTAGATTCACAAAATATTTAGGGGTATGGATACCCCTGTGTACCCCCAGAAAAAGCACTGATCAAAATCATGTCAAGAGTGGACTGTTCAGGGAAGCCAAATGTTCATGTCTATCTATCTACTCTGAAGAAATTTCCATGGACTATGGGCATACAATCTATTTTTCTGAGCATGCACTGTTATGCAATATGTTATGGTTTCCTTTCAGCCCAGTGACACAACTCTATCAGCATGTGGTGGCCTTGGCATTTGCTGTGAAGGAGATAAATGAGAATCCACGTATTCTACCCAATGTCACACTCGGCTTCCACATCTATAACAACCATTTCATTGCAAGTTGGACCTATCAAGCCTGTCTTCAACTTCTATCCAGGCAAGGCAGATTCATCCCTAACTACAAGTGTGATGCTGAAAATATTCCAATAGCTGTCATTGGGGGATCAAATTCAGACTCATGTCTCCAGATGGCCACAATCCTGCGCAGATACAAGATGCCCCAGGTAAGATGTGTGCCTAGAGCATGGATGGTGCTCAAAAGATTTAAACTTGTCTTTGATGATATTCCTTCAGGCTGAATGTTGGTACTTGTACTGGAGCATCTTTAAAAATTGGAGGTACATCACAAACCTCAGGGATGAAACAATTTTGGCCTCAAGAGAACAGGGATTTTTTGATACTGGCTGAAGCAATTATTTAAAAAGAATAGGTCATTGGTAATATTTGAATGTATTTTCATGGATATTGAAAAATGGAATTTTAATATACACTCATACCTATGTAGGAAACATAGGGGAAACAAAACATAAGTTATGAATCCATAAATTATAACTTGTTTGTCCTCTCTGACTCCTCTGGACAGCATGTTTGTTAAGTTTCCACACGCAGCAAAACAACGATGAAAAAACCAGCCAACCTCCAACTCCTACCCTCTTTTCTAAGACTAAC
This sequence comes from Lacerta agilis, assembly GCF_009819535.1. Classification (NCBI taxonomy): domain Eukaryota; kingdom Metazoa; phylum Chordata; class Lepidosauria; order Squamata; family Lacertidae; genus Lacerta; species Lacerta agilis. The sequence goes on along the minus strand of NC_046325.1, from coordinate 7,272,176 downwards.
ACACAAACGCACACTTTTAAAGGGAGTTAACAAATGAACAAGACAATGATTCAGGATTTGTGTAACCTTAATTGGAGTCACAATATTTTGCAGCTGTTACATAATATTGCATAGGTTTGATTTTCCCCAGTACAATTTATTCTTTGTAAAATACATTTTCTAACAGATAAAGTACAAATACTAACAATTCCATACTGACATAAAGGAATAAAATGGTGGGTTATCCCTATTGTTAAGTACTAATCAGATTTCTAAAAAAAAATAAAAATGAAATGTAGTATTCAGTAGAATTGGTGCTTCTTAGCACAATTTGCTAGCAGTTTTTGCTGCCCTTCCTTTTAGCTCATCTATGGCTCTTCTCCCATGATGGAAGACAATGTACAAACACTTTTCTCCCACTGGATGTCCCCAGATGGGACACATCAGTACAATGGGATACTCCAGCTTCTGCTGCATTTCAGATGGATATGGATTGGGGTGCTTTCTCTGAGTGATGACACTGGAGAGAGATTTGTACAAAATGTTCTTCCCATGTTTGCGCAGAGGGGCATCTGCTTTGATTTTATAGGAAGATTTCCTCAAGTTAAGTTTTCTGGAGAGTTTAGTCAAATGGTGACTGATGGTTCTGAAACAATGCGCATTGTGAAGGACAGCACTGCCAGTGCTGTGGTGGTTCATGGTGAAATTTTAACGATTCTGGTCATGAGAATAATCCCAATGATTGCAGGAGCATATAATATACCATTTAAAGCCACATCAAAAGTCTGGATAATGGCTACACAGATTGAATTCACATCACTTCCCTTTCAAAGAGAGTGGGAAATAGATTTCCTGCATGGGGCTCTATCCTTGGCTGTTTACTCAAAGGATCTTACAGGATTCCAGAAATTTATTGAGATGAGAAACCCTACCTTAGAAAGAGAAGATAGGTTTCTTGGGGTTTTATGGGAAGAAGCATTCATCTGTTCTTTCCCCAATACTCCTTGGGATAAGAAATATGAGGCATTCTGCACAGGGCAGGAGAAGATTGACACCCTTCCTGGGACTGTTTTAGAAATGAGTATGACTGCCCAAAGCTACAGCGTCTACAATGCTCTATATGCTGTAGCACATGCTTTGCATACCATGCAATGCTCCAAATCCAAAGGCAGAGCAATGGCAGATGGAATAACATGGAACCAGCTAAACCAACAAACATGGCAGGTAATGCTCTGATCGAATCATTGCAAAAGTTATATAAATATATATGCATTTGGCTGAATGTGGGCTCTCCTCTTGTAGATTATTTGTTCTTGTAGTTTTTCCCTTTTAGGAAGACTTGTCAATGACCTCTAGTTCATTACAGAATCAGGCACCCCATGTATTAACATTGACAAAGTTTTGAATTCCCTAAATTGTATCTTCAGATGCCAAGCACATTTATTCCTATTCTGATTTGCCTAGTGTACCTCCATGTCATCATATATGCAAGAAACTAAAGGTTTGTCTCATCATGCGTGTCCCAGAATGGCTCTTTTAATGTTTGTATATTCTGGGATGTCACTGGGTATCATGTCCAACAAAAAGTGGGTTTCTACTCTTTGTCTCCAAGTCTGCCTTCATGTGTCTCTTGTTCCTCCACTGTCTTTCTTCAGTTTCCCTCTCCATGCAACATTCTCAGGCTTCTTTTTTCATGGTCCATCTACAAATGTATCCCAGCTTCCAATCTTGTGTTCCCCAGTCAGCTTTCTAGCAACACTTTCCATAAGGAGATTAAAGTAGGCTCCTTCTTTCCATGCACTTTCATCTTCATCGTGTCATCCATTGGGCCATGCCACATTGATCTTGCTCATTCACCTATTTGAAACACCATCTCACATTCACATACCAGCAGATAAATCAAAAGACTGGAATCTGTATTTGCCCCACACTCCACATAACATTGGACATCAGGTGTGTGGTAGGTAGGTATAGTTTAGGGGAAACTGCATCTTAGCTCAAAATGGGTGGAGAGCCATGGAGAGACCTGATGTTCACATTCATCACTGTGTTTGAAGATGACAGTGGATTGAATGTGAGGTGGCAGACTAAAACTTATTTGGGACAAGATTTTTGCAATGTAGTTCATCTGGTCAATCAATATAATGAGATGGTCGGCTTTTAAACAAATCATGGACCAAAGCTCTCACATATGTAATAAGGAATTTTTTGTAGATCATCATGATTTCTCCCCACCCCAATTTAGCTCCAGCGCTTTTTGAGAAGTGTCTCTTTCAACAATAATGCCGGAGAAGATATTTCCTTTGATGAAAAGGGAGCATTAGTAGTTGGATTTGATATTATCAACTGGGTCACATTCCAAAATGAATCCTTTCTTAGAGTCAAAGTTGGGAAAATGGGCCCACAGATTCCCCAAGAAAAGGGGTTCACAATTAATGATGATGCCATTGTATGGCCCAGCTACTTCAACCAGGTAAATTCCATTTTAGCATATATCCAGTCCTTTGCCCAATTTTAACCTGCTCTCTCCCCATGTCAATAAAGACTTGGCTAGAAAATCCATTGCAATTGCACTTATCTGGGGTCATTTCACCAACCTAAAAATATCTACCAAAGCAGTTACTGCAAGTGTGGTAGAGAAAAATTACAGATTAACACATTCCTGAAAACATCTGGGAACATATACTCATGAACTGAAATGCATACTTGAAGTTTGATGACGCCAAATAATTGTTGATTCATTACGAAGTTATTAATATTCCAAATAACAACAATTTATAAAAGTGTCATGCATTGAGTATACCTACAAAGGGGGGGGGGGTCTCCAGTGTTCTGGGATTATTTTTTTAAGAGTTATAACTTCATAGAATTTTGGACTCTTGCGAAGGGATATTCTAAGACAAAGCTCACAGAAACTCCACCTGCAAACTAATATGTTTAGAACTTGACCAAGCAAAGGTTATCTTTAAAAACATATATTAATGGTGAAACATAAAAGCAGGGAAGTTAACTGTGCAAGTAAGAAATACTGAAAACTTGTATGAAATCCAGAGAATTAGGACAATCGGAACCTGAAAATGTTCTAAATTGACAGGTGTCAGGATTGATCCTTCCCAGAGTGGCAGCAAAGGCTCCGAGGGCCGAGGGGGGTGGCAAGCAGAGAGAGAAAGAGGCTTTCTTTCTTCATGTGCGAAGAGTGAGGCGAGCCCTTCCCATCGTCCTGGAATGCAAGACATAAATTTACAGGACAGTGTAAGGCTGGCGGAGGGGCCGCAGCTCTCAGAGACGCTCTTAGGGGAGGAGGGGTAAACTGGGCAATCTGCTCATGAGCCTCTTCGTACTACGAGAATGAGCAGAGTTCAGGCTTGGCGTCAAGCCCACAGAAGGAGGAGCAGCTGTTGGCGGATATCCTGTTGGAAAAGAGCAGATCCTCCAGTGGGTTCAAGTGGCCCATCGAGTGAGGAAAATTGAGCTGTGTGCTCGGACTGAACTACTGTGAACTGCCAATAAATATGAATGTTATAAAACCGCCAGCCTGCCGTCTCTTGGTGTGAGAGGGAGATCGTAAATTCTGGCAACAGGTCATTGAATCAAGAGGATGAGGTCCTGGTTAAGATTCACTCTTCCACAAACACCCAGTCTTCTCCTTAGATCACCCACCCACCCTCCTTATTCAGTATGGGCTTTTGCTTGTAGGAATTCCGGGGCCAGGACTCATCTTTTCCATCTACTTCATACAGTTGGGAGTAATTTGTTGCAGTAGTGTTTTCATTTATTTGTTTTAATTGGCTGTTGGTCCAGGGAAGAAAGACAAAGCAAGAGATGATATGGTAAATAGCCAAGGCAGTAGTTAGTGAAGGGCACACTTTCATCACCTTATACTAGCTTTCAGTGGGTCATTGGGTGAGCCCTCTAGGCTTGGCATGCAAACTAGGTGAAACATTGAGCCAGTGAATCTGCTACTTGCTTCTCACAAGAAGGAAGCATTCCTTCCATTTCTTTGCTCCAAGGCTGCAGGCATTGCCAGTAAACATGTCCAGGAGAGGGGAGTGACCTGCCTTAAAGAACTTTCTGCCCAGACTCTATTTTGATTGCCAAATTCAGTCTGATTTGCACATCCTCTAGGCTGTTATATTTAATAGCCCTACCTGCCCGCAGACTGTCTTGCCAGAGTGGTGCATGCTCTGGACTACTGCAATGCGCTCTATGTGGGGCTACCTTTGAAGGTGACCTGGAAACTGCAATTAATCCAGAATGCGGCAGCTAGACTGGTGACTGGGAGTGGCCGCCGGGACCACATAACACCGGTCCTGAGAGATCTGCATTGGCTCCTAGTACGTTTCTGAGCACAATTCAAAGTGTTGGCGTTGACCTTTAAAGCCCTAAACGGCCTCGGTCCTGTTTACCTGAAGGAGTGTCTCCACACCCACCGTTCAGCCCGGACACTGAGATCCAGCACCGAGGGCCTGCTGGCGGTTCCCTCACTGTGAGAAGCAAAGCTACAGGGAACCAGGCGGAGGGCCTTCTCGGTAGTGGCGCCCGCCCTGTGGAATGCCCTCCCATCAGGGGTCAGAGAGATAAACAACTACCTGTCATTTAGAAAATACCTGAAGGCAGCCCTGTTTAGGGAAGTTTTTAATTTGTGACTTTGTATTGAATTTTAATATTTGTTGGAGGCCGCCCAGAGTGGCCGGGGAGACCCAGCCAGATGGGCGGGGTATAAATATATCATCATCATCATTATTATTATTATTATTATTATTATTATTATTATTATTATTATTATTATTATTATTATTATTATTATTATTATTAGCTTTCTTCCAAACTAATGTTTTGAGTCTTCTTTAAGATGTGTTGGTAAAGGCAGTATTCCCAATGGTATAATTGATTCTGCCTGCAGCTGCATAAAAATGCTATCAGGGGCTGGAGGTGGCATTTTCCTATATTATTATCATTCTAATTATGAACTGGTATTTCAATTGTGCCAGCAAGATGTAATCACTGAATCGATTATCTTCTTTTATTTTTACACAGACGCCACCTCTTTCTTTGTGTAATGAGAATTGCCCTTTAGGTTACAGCCGAGCCAAGAAGGAAGGGAAACCTTCTTGCTGCTATGATTGTCACCCATGTCCAGAAGGGAAGATCTCAAGCCAGAAGGGTAGGAGATGTTGTTGTTGTTGTTTTCTTATAACCCACCCATCTGGCTGGGTCTCCCCAGGCACTCTGGGAGGCTCTCAACAGAATATTAAAAACATGATAAAACATTAAAAACTTGATTGTCGCTCATGTCCAGAAGGGAAGATCTCAAGTCAGAAGGGTAGGAGATGTACTGTGTGTGGATTCTTCAAAAATGATATCAGGATCTGGATTGGTATCACCACGGAGATTTCTATTTAGTGTAGAATTATGAATAGCATGGGAGGATTTGGTTTGGTAGGAATTTTAGCAGAACTATGTATTTCATTTATTATTTACTGATAAAAACCAGTTGTGTACCACAATTTCATTAAAAATATCAAAGTACCTGTAGTTTGCAACCAAAAATAGACATAGACAGAAAGATAGTCATGTACATACAGAAATATTACGTGTGTGTGTGTGTTTGTGTGTGTGTGTGTTGTTGTTGTTGTTGTTGTTGTTGTTGTTGTTGTTGTTGTTGTTGTTGAGAGAGACAGAGAGAGAGAAGGATCAGCAGCTATTTCTTACAGGATATATTTTTTCTTTATGTTCTGCATCATAGACAGACGTCTACTGTGTCTTATCTGCAGTTTATATGGAAACACTCAGGTCTGGGTTAGGTGTGACCGACAGGGCCATTTATCCAAGGAAATCCAAACCTACCATGGTGTTAAACAAGGCTGCGTTCTTGCGCCTACTTTATGTTCTGCATAGACTTGACAGCAATAAAATTATTCAGCAGATGTCTAAAGTCTACTGTAGAAGATTCCTCTTAATTCTCTATTGAATTCTCCTATATTCCATAGGAGTAGTCTATTATCAATAAAGTCTTCATCACAATAACTCGATACAACAACCAATCCTCCTACAGATCATCTCAATCATCAAGCTGGAATAGAAGGGCTCAGGCTGTACCTTCAGTTCCTTGATCTGAGGTGTTGAAAGCTCTGAAAATTAGTACAAGGACCATGAATCTTCCTTAGTAAAAGATGACAAGTCAATACAGAAATATTAACAATGGCCATGTATGCTGTCAGCTATGCACCACCAATAACAGGGGGGAAGCTATCACAGCCCAGGTAATGACCATGATAGCCCTTCACATGGATCTAGGATGTTAATTGTTGGGGATCATAACCAAAAGTGACTGCTCAATATAAGGGTATGTCCTTTACTGACCTAGGAGTCATATTTCAAGGCTTTCTAATGTTTATGCATTATTTCTGCCAAGCATGACAGAGAGGATTTCAATGTATAGCAATCTGTCTTTTCTTTTTCAGACATGGATGATTGTTCTGGATGTCCTGGCGACCAGTATCCAAACAATGATCAGGATGGATGCCTTCCAAAACAAATTACCTTCTTGTCTTATGAAGAGGCTTTGGGGATAATTTTGGCCACTTTGGCTCTTTCCTTTGCTTTCCTCACTGCTTTGGTGCTTGGAATCTTCGTGAAGCACATGGATACTCCCATAGTCAAAGCCAACAATCGGAACCTCACCTACACTCTCCTCATCTCCCTCTTGCTTTCCTTCCTTTCTGTTTTGCTATTCATTGGCCAGCCTGAAGCAATGACGTGCCTCATTCGACAAGCTGCTTTTGGCATGATCTTCTCAGTGGCGGTTTCTTGCATATTGGCCAAAACCATCATTGTTGTTCTAGCTTTCATGGCCACCAAGCCAGGATCCAAGATGAGGAGATGGGTGGGGAAACCATTGTCCACTTCCATAGTTCTTTCCTGCTCTCTTATTCAAGCCACCATTTGTACTTTGTGGCTGTCAACTTCTCCCCCATTCCCAGATTTAGACATGCATACCATGATGAAGGAAATTGTACTGTTCTGTAATGAGGGGTCAGTCCTCATGTTTTATTGTGTACTGGGCTACATGGGCTTCTTGGCTGTTGTTAGCTTTACTGTGGCTTTTCTAGCTCGGAGGTTGCCCGACAGCTTTAATGAAGCCAAGTTTATCACCTTCAGTATGTTGGTCTTTTGCAGTGTTTGGCTGACCTTTATCCCATCCTACCTGAGCACAAAAGGAAAATATATGTTGGCTGTGGAGATCTTCTCCATCTTGGCCTCCAGTTTTGGGTTATTAGTGTGCATCTTTTCCCCCAAATGCTATGTTATTGTACTGAGGCCAGAGCTGAACACCAGGGGACAGTTAGCTAGAAGAAACTAATAATCAGCACAACCAAATTAACTAAATCACATTACCTTTAAATTTCATTGATTGGTGAAGAGTGGCACAGCCTCACAGGTTACAAAAGCAATGGGACCTGTGTATGGAACCATGTGTTCCATTAAGTCAGGTATGATGATGCCATGAAAGTTGGGAAATAATGTATCAAAGTGCCCCTTGGAAGATTGCAGCCAGCAATGTTCTTCACTTCTAGTAAGGTTCGATTCCAATAAATCATAATTCTCCAAACGAACTTTTATTTTTCTTGTACTGTTCCTTTCAATATATTTATTGCCCCTTTCGTGTGATATTGATTGTTTTAAAATAGGATTAGATAAATTCATGGAGGATAAAGCTATCTGTTGCTAGCTTTGTAATTATTCACAAACAGTGTATTCCTGTCCTTTCCCATCTTTAAGTTGTGAATAGATTATTCCAAGTCTAGGAATAATTACTTACAAATTGCTTAATTTGGTTTTATATTTTCTTTTTATGTACTCAGTTTTCAGGATGACATTTTTCTTTTAAATTTATTTTTCTTCTCTTTAATGAAACTCATGACAGCTTTCTTCCATTCACTACAATGTAGGACAAACTGAGACTTAAACTATGATAAGGTATACATTATTTTATTTTGGAATGTCATAAAAACACTCAGCTCAGAAGTAGCATTTATCTCTCTTCTAATAATCCAATTTATTGTAATCATTTCTGCTGCTTCTCCCCATACCAAGGGAGTTTCAGAAGTTGCATGCCAACTACAAACCACAAGTGGTGTTTGCAATTATTAGACCCCTCAGAGAAGTCTAAGGCTTGCTTAGACTGATCAATGATATTTCAACAGTGAGCAGACCAAATTGCCATGGGTTTTCAGTGAGACCTTCTGAGCACAATTCAAAGTGTTGGTGCTGACCTTTAAAACCCTAAGTGGCCTTGGTCCTGTATACCTGAAGGAGCGTCTCCACCCCCATCGTTCAGCTCGTACACTGGGGTCCAGTGCAGAGGGCCTTCTGGTGGTTCCCTCACTGCGTGAAGCAAGGTTACAGGGAACCAGGCAGAGGGCCTTCTCGGTAGTGGTGCCTGCCCTGTGGAACAGCCTCCCATCAGATGTCAAGGAAATAAGCAACTATATTACTTTTAAAAGACATCTGAAGGCAGCCCTGTTTAGGGAAGTTTTTAATGTTAATGCTGTATTGTGTTTTTAATATTTGGTTGGGAGCTGCCCAGAGTGGCTGGGGAAACCCAGCCAGATGGGCAGGGAATAAATAAATTGTTGTTGTTGTTGTTGTTGTTGTTGTTGTTGTTGTTGTCAGGTGCAGTTGAAGGACCATCTACAAGGAGATTTCCTAAAAAGTCCTTCAAGATCCCAATATAAGTGATATTTCCATCAGTGTTGCTGCCTCAGGCTGCCTTCTTCACAAGAGTTTGTATGTTTATGCAGGGGTTGTGAAACTTTGATACCTCAAAACACTTTGTGCAAGGTTAAAAGGTAAAGGGACCCCTGACTGTTAGGTCCAGTCGCGGACAACTCTCGCTTTACATATTAATTGAGTTGGCACCAGCAAACGCTTACATTATTCAAGTAGGATGCACAACCCTACTCAAAATAGGGCCCTAGATAACATTCTGTTGTAATATATCCACAAAAGATTCAAATAGCAATATAACATACCATTGATATCCTCGGCTTCTTCATGTTCCATGTTATCATAAAACATTTTATTATATTCCCAATCAATAAAGTAGTTGTATCATACAAAGGTGTGCCTTGATGTTGGATTCAGACTGATACTTGGTATCTGACGTGACAGTGAAAATAAATTAAGTTTAAAATCCCTTAAAAAAAATAAAAAACAAGATCAGGACTGCAGATCTTAGAGCAGCCTTTCTTCCTGGCTGTTGTTGAACTACAACTTCCATCATCCCTAGCTACCTGGACCAGTGGTCAGGGGTGATGGGAGCTGTGATCCAACAACATCTGGGGACCCAGAGTTGAGAAAGGCTGCATGAGAGCAAGAGAAGGTGGTACATGGGAGTTGAGGTAGATTGCACGTTGCTGCCAGAGAATTTTGTGAATGCTTCTGGGATTCCATTGAACAGGCACTACTGATGTGCATTGAAGCAAGGTGAAACTACACCAGAGAGGCAACCAGCAACACAGCTATGTCAGCAAAAGAGAGCAGCAGATCCCTGATTGGTTTGAGGCCGGCATTAAGAATATGGAGCTTCTTTTCGCTGCAAAGTGCAATGTGCTTATGAACTATAAATGTGCACTGGGAAAGAAAAGGAACAATGCCCAGCAGATTGCAAGATAATGTGCCATTGACAACTGGTTAAAGCTGTGTCAGAGCCTTCAACTCAACAGGGACAACAATATTGAGATGCAGCAATGTCATAGAATCAGCAATTGAAGCTGTAATAGGAAAACTGCACCACTGAAAACCTTGTCTAGAGCAGGCATAGGCAAACTCGGCCCTCCACATGTTTTTGGCATACAACTCCCATGATCCCTAGCTAACAGGACCAGTGGTCAGGGATGATGGGAATTAAAACATCTGGAGGGCCAAGTTTGCCAATGCCTGGTCTAGAGAGATCGTCACAGACTGCAGCAAGCAGATGAAGTGATGGGCAGAGAACTATCAAGAACTGAACTTACTCCTGGGAATTGAAACCATCCAGGCTCTATCTTGGAAGAGCTGGATGTCCCTCCCACCCTTCAAGAGCTGAATAATTATCTGTGCTATTTTATTGGTACTGTTGCTGTGCATTTGTCATGGGCTTTGGTTAGAACAATAATCTTCTATTGATTGAATGAGAATAACTTGTGGGATGTGAAACACAAAAGCAATCAAGTACAACATCCCTATAGTGGACATAAAAGGGGATGTCTGGACCAGTCAGTCGGAACTTCCTGTTTCTCCTAGGCTGGGATAGACTTCCTCTGCATGTGACTAGAGGTGGGTGTGACCTCACCTGCCCAGATAACAAAAGAGCAGGACTGGTCAGCCATTTCTCTCTCTGACCACATAGTCCAGAAGTGATTAAATAGAACCCATTTTTTTTTAATCTATTATTTAAATGATTCTGTGTGAATCAACAAATTTATTTTCTTGAAGCACTGTTTTGATCTGACTCTTCAGCCAAAAGAAATCTTACACAGCAGTTTATGTCAGTGATAATCTAGGGTCAAGCCTAGGGTTCACAATCTAAAATACCTTTCAAAATGAGAAAGGAGATTTGGAGGAATGTGGATGCCAGGGAATACAGTGAAAGGATTGTGATGGTGATGATAAACAGGCATATCTAATGCTTCTAATAATGTGCAAGACTAAGAATGTGATTGAGAAAGAGGAGTGCCCAGAGTGGACCAGGATGGTATTTTTTTTTTTTTTAACAACTCATAGATTTATAGATTCAAGTATTACTTTCTCTCTCTCTCTCTCTCTCTCCACCTAAACAGACCTCCAACACACCAGCAGATAAATATTAAAAATGTGACACTCCCTTCTCTGAGGTTTGCAATCTAAAAGGTATAACAAAAAAGGAAAGGGGATTTGGAGGAATGTAGACAGGAAAATACTCTTACTGTGGAACCTCAAATATTCTGTGATGTGTGCTCTTTGAAGAAAATTCATAAAACACATAAAAGAGCTGGGAACCTATCCCACCAATTATGAGGCCACCTGGCTGGTACTACTCATGTGGAACAAGAAATGGATTCTTCACTGGGCACCGCAAAGTATCTTCTGTGCACTCAACAGGGGATTTCAGAAATATCAATAGCCACAACAACATAGCCATCCAGCTTTTCTAAAAATGCAGGACTTCATGTGCTCATCCTTAGCTAGAGCTGACTATTATGGGTGATGCCAATACAGTTCTACAAGAGCCCCCTGTGAACTGTTTTTGAGAATCGAAAGATTATATATATAAAAAAAACATGTTATTAATAGTATATGAGAGTGCTGAAACTCTGATTTAAATTCTGGTGGAGCGGGGCGGCGGCGGCGGGGGGGGTCAGAAATGAAACTCATGAAGTATAATTTTCTGTCTCTTGCTCCTATTTCCAGCTATCTATGGCATATGAGATTGTTTTTGATGGTTTTCAGATTTGTTTTTTTTTTTTTTTTACTAGTGCCTTTGAAAAAACGACTCTGGCTTTGATTAGGTACACCTTGCTCACAGGTCCTCCTCCAGTTAAAAAAAACAAACAAACCCCACCACTGACTCCAGTGTTGCTTCTCCCATAACCACAGCCTTGATTCATGCAGTAATAAAAATTCATTTAAAATAGGGGAAAATAAAATGGGTTTTTTATATCCTTTTCCTTATTAATTGTTCTCTACTGTTTAGCTGAGGCCTCAGCAAAATGATGTAGCATTTAGGAGCAAAGATACAGCCCAATAACCCAGCACTGGAGGCCAAAATGGAGAAGATCTCCACAGCTACCATGTATTTCCCTTTGGTGCTCAGGTAAGTTGGGACAAAGGACAGCCAAACACTGCAGAAGAGCAACATGCTGAAGGTAATGAATTTTGCTTCATTAAAACTGTCAGGTAATCTGCGGGCCAGAAATGCCACAATGAAGCTGGCAATGGCCAAGAGGCCCATGTAGCCCAAGACACAATAAAACATGGCAACAGACCCTTCATTACATTGCAGAATGATTTCTGTGGTCACAGAGTGCATATCTAAATCAGGATATGGGGGAGTAGTTGCCAACCACAAAGTACAAATATTTGCTTGAATAAGACAAGAGGAAAGGACAATGGAGAAGGCCAATCTTTTCCCCACCCATTTCTTTATGTTTGACCCTGGCTTAGTGGCCATGAAAGCTACAACAACAGTGACAGTTTTGGCCAAGATGCAAGAAACTGCCACAGAGAAGATCATGCCAAAGGTAGTTTGTCTCAGAAGACAAGTCGCTATCCCAGGTTTCCCAAGGAATAGAAAAGTAGAGAGGAAGCAGAACAGAAGGGAGATGAGGAGAGTGTAGGTGAGGGCCCGGTTGTTGGCTTTCACAATGGGAGTATCTTTGTGCTTCACAAAAGTACTAAACACTAAAGTTGTAACAATGGAAAAAAACAAAACAATTGAGACTAAACTGATCCCTGATGGTTCTTCATTTGATATGAAGTTTAGAGTTTTGGAGAGGCATCCATTTTTGTTCTTGTTGGGATATTGATCTTCTGGGCATCTGAAACAGTCATCCATATCTGAAAAACAGAAGTAGGTCAGATTCCAATGACAATATTATATTATGCTGAGTATGCTGAGTATACAGGTGAAACTCGAAAAATTAGAATATCATGGAAAAGTCCATTTATGTAAGCAATTGTTTGCATTAGCTACTGGAGTTTAATATATGCGATAGACTCATGACATGTAAAGCGAGATATGTCAAGCCTTTATTTGTTATAATTTTGATGATTATGGCGTACAGCTGATGAAAACCCCAAAGTTGAAATTGTTAATTTGGGGTTCTCATCAGCTGTATGTCATAATCATCACAATTATAACCAATAAAGGCTTGACATATCTCGCTTTGCATGTCATGAGTCTATCTCATTTATTAGTTTCATCTTTTAAGTTGAATTACTGAAAGAAATGAACCTTTCCAGGATATTCTAATTTTTCGAGTTTCACCTGTATAACACTTTAAATCACTTTAATATTTCTCCTTTTTAGGTTATCTTAATGTGAAACTGGGACGTGGGTGGAGCTGTGGTCTAAACCACAGAGCCTAGGGCTTGCCAATCAGAAGGTTGGTGGTTCGAATCCCCGCGACGGGGTGAGCTCCCGTTGCTCGGTCCCAGCTCCTGCCAACCTAGCAGTTCAAAAGCACGTAGAAAGTGCAAGTAGATAAATACGTACTGCTCCAGCAGGAAGGTAAACGGCGTTTCCGTGCACTGCTCTGGTTTGCCAGAAGCAGCTTAGTCATGCTGGCCACATGACCCAGAAGCTGTCTGCGGACAAACGCCGGTTCCCAATAGAGCGAGATGAGCTCACACCCCCAGAGTCGTCTGCGACTGGACCTACAGTCAGGGGTACCTTTACCTTTACCTTTAATGTGAAACTAAAGGTAGCCCCAATCTTCATTGGGGCTTACTCTCAAATCTATGTAGAAAATATTGGACCAGGAGTATTTGTTTTACTACCGTAATTATTATTGAGAGGATAATGGCATCAGCAGAGAAACATTTGCAAATCATTCTAAGCAAAGTACAGTGGTACCTTGGTTTTCGAACAGCTTAGTTCTCAAACAACTTGGAACCCGAATGCAGCAAACCTGAACTTTGTGAACTTTTTTTGAAAGCCAAACATGCTCCGTTTTTAGTCCTCTGCTTCCAATTAGAGTGTTACTCTTCCAGATTGAGTGTTGCGTTTCTGATTTGAGTCCCCCACTTCCGATTAGATATTTGGAGCTTATATTTGGTGGTGCTGTTTTTGCTTTGCTTTGCTTTTCTTTTTTTGCATTTTTGTTTGTGTGGTTTTCCTGGTTAATTTGTTTTTGTGAATGTGTAGAACCCAGTACAGCTACTGATGGATTTATGGAACGTGTGTCTGTGGAAATGGATAAATCTGCAAAGTCAAGAGAACCATTAACAGAACAACAATAGAGGTAGTAAAATTCATGTTAAATTCCTGTTTTAGGAGTTGTTTTTAAAAGTCTGGAATGGATTAATCCATTTTGCATTACTTTCTATGGGAAAGTGCACCTTGGTTTCAGAATGTTTTGGTTTTGGAATGGACTTCCGGAATGGATTAAGTTTGAGAACCAAGGTACCACTGTACTTTACTTATATATACAGAATGATAATTTAACATTTGTAAGTAGATACAGTATTAGAAAACAATCCATATTAATCCTTTCTTTAAAAAAGAGAAAATATTATTTCATTGTCATATACCATTTTGGTTTGAAATCTTGCCTTCTGGACATGCAGCACAATCATAACAGCAAAAATGTTTTCCTTCTTTCCTTTTCTTCTGATAACCAGGGCGGCAGTGCTCATTACAAAGAGAAATTGGAGTGACCTATCCATATACAAGAAAGGAGTCTGAGGTGAGGTTTTTCTGTTTGATGGACAGTATCAGGATCAAAATACATCAGAACACTGATATCTCTGGAAACAATTATGTCAGTTAGAAAGTTATGTAATGCAACGTCTAACTAGAAAAAATATTTGACCCCTTTTCCCACACTGATTTGTCTTTATGTTTGTGTAGAATGACCACTCCCCGCATCAAATGGGGGGCGCCTTTTGAGTGGTCGTGCGCAGCCCCCCGGATCCCAATGCAACACCTGGTAGTCCGGGCTGGCTTCATCCTCCCCAGGCTGGATACCTGGAGGTCTCTGCCTACCTCAGCCAACTGCCCAATCCCGCCTGGGGAGGTGTTGCCAGGGGATTGGCCAGGCAAGGGGAGGGACTGTCATGCCCACACAACAGAAGGTGAATCTTACCTGCGAAGCTGCAGTCAGCTGGGGCTTGAGGCAGTGACCCACGCCCCCCCATGCAGCGGTGATACCAGGGTTCCCTGTTAAAGGGGTCTTGAGGGGAGGCATTGGCCATACGCCGATAGGTTGTGATTGCTCTCCCCTCCAACGGCGGCAAAATGGGGGGCGGTCTCTCTGCTTGAACATATGTTCTCCAGAGCTATCCCAATCCCCACACATTCTGAATAACGCTGAAGTCTCCCAGATCCCCAGCTGGGGACTGGGAAGGATAAGCGTCCAATGCCTGAGCCAAGGTCTCCCTACACCTGAAACTTAATAAAGTTGTGGCCAATTTTAATCCCACAGCACATTGTCTTGAGTCATTATTCCATTCGGGGGTCGCCTGGGGTAGGGGGGACTCTGCCTGTCCACACAAAAATATTGTGTAATTTTGTGTAATAATGATAACGCTTCTATAAAACACATGGTTTTACAATGTCCTGTAATTAATAGGTTTTGGGAGAAAGTACTGGATTATATAAATATCAAAACCAAAACCAGAGAATACTGTTATTTTGAACTAACGACATACGTAGTGTATAGAATTTGACAACTAGACAACATGAATGGATTCTCCTTACCTTTACTATGGCCAAAAGACTGATATTGCTGCATTGGAAAGATTAATGCATGACTCCATCTGTTAAATGGACTGAAGACCTAACTACACTTACCATACAGGAGTGGATTGTTTCTAGATGTGGGCTTTGAATAGACATCTATAATTAAACTTGGAACTCATTTATACAAAATAGAGTTGGTTAAAAAAATGTAAGTGTAAACTGTAAACAATTGTTATATTGATTTACTATACCCCCCCTTCCTCTTTCCCATTTTCTTTTCTTTCTTTCTTCATTTTTTTAAAAACATTTTTTCTACATGGCATTTAAATTTGTGGGGGTGGGGTGATTTGCCACTTACGCAATGCAAATAGAGACTACCCACTACTGGCTCACTAATACATTTTAAAATGCCATATATAAATGTGGTACAGATAACATCTATATAAAATATAGCATTGAGTTCTTTTCTTTTCTTTTCTTTTTATACTTCATTGCTGCACCTATCCCTTCAGTGTGGTAGACAGCCACACTATTCCCATGACCCTATAATATAAAAGACAGATGGTATGTAGAAAAGAAGTGATTCTTCTGCCAGGCCACATCTATGTAGCAAATGCAGGGGGTAACAATAATAACCAAGGATCTGGACCTGGTTAAAACCTTTGTGCCACATGATCATGTCCTCATGAATGATGAATTTCTTTCCTTCATGAGAATGGTCATCCACCTGCCCAACTTTAATTCGGAGGAAGGACCTGTTTGGGAATGTGACCATGTTCATGATGTCAAATCCACCTTCCATTTCCCTTTTAGCAGTGAAGGCCATGGATTCTCCAGCTGAGTTGTTAAAGGAAATATCACCAAGAAAAGGGTGGAGCTAATTGAAGGATAAAAATATGAAATGAGAGGAAGTAATGCAGATTTTGCACGTAATGCCATGGGGAGACCCAGCCAGATGGGCGGGGTATAAATAAATTATTATTATTATTATTATTATTATTATTATTATTATTATTATTATTATTATTACTACTACTACTACTACTACTACTATTTAGAAACACAGTTCTTTACTAGTATTGTTTCTCAATAACCAAGAGTGAAAAATCAGCAATTCTGCTATAGCTGATATTGTTACAGAAGCCCAGGATCTGTCCCTCTCTCTGCCAAGCTGTGCCAAGAGTGCATGGGATCCCAGGCAGCCAAACAGGGTCTGTGTCCCTTTTGAGAACAGAAGACACAGAGGAGGCTGTCGTGCTTCATGAAATAAGGTTTATTCTCCTATTTACACCCTCAGTCTCTCTTTCATATCACAAATAACCTCAAATCCTAGCATTTATTAATGTTAGTGTTTAGGGGGACCCCCACACCAGTTCTGTAACAATATTAACTCCATAATATGCAAGGTGTTTTCAGTGAATAAAATATACCATTCCAGATGAGAATCTGGAAATTGTCTTATATCATACTGATGGACTCAATGTTCTATTTAAAACAAAACAAAAAAACAAAAAAGCCATTACCTGCCAAGCCTGCAGTTCTTGAAGTTTGAATATTTTATGACCCCTCCTTTTTCTGTGCCAGGACCTAGTTAAATAAATGTCATGTAAAGCATGAGCTACCACATGCACAGCATTGTAGATACTGTAGCTGTGTCCAGTCATGCGCTTTTCAAAAAGAGGATCTGGAAGGTTCTCCAGTCGCTCCTCACCAGTACATTGTTCACTGATGTCCATGAGGACACTGGGGTTTGGAAAAGTACAGTCAAATGCTTGCTCCCAGAAGTCCCTCAGAAAACCATCTCCGTCTCTGCCACCCATTTTTATGCTCTGAAGAAATTCCTTGAACCCTATAATTGTTTTTGAATGAATTGTGAAGCAAATGGCACCTTGGAAGAGATCAAGATCCCAAGTCCTTTGAACCCCCAACAATATGAAATCTACCTGAGTTGTTATGATCCAAACCTTTCTAAATGATGATCTGTTCACATTTTCAGGATCTCGCAGAATGACATTAGCGGTCACCCATATAGTTGCCATAGATTCTCCATAGACAATAATTGCATTGGCTTTGGAATCTGTAAGATCTGTATAATGACTCGACAATGCATCACACAATTCATTCCACATATCAAAACGGGGGAGTTTGGGGAGCTTTTGTGTAAAGGCTGAACACATTCCATTTTGGGAAAGCAAAGGTTCCATGGTCTGCAGGAAATTTTGTCCACTCTCATCATCAACAACAAAGAGTCCAACCCATGTCCATCCAAAATACTTAAGCAGGTTGATAATCCCCATGTATTGGTGGGCTTCATTAGGCACTGTGCGGTAGAAGGACGCGATGTCACTTGTTTCACTCTCCTCTTCAGTGGGAAAGGAACCATAAGTGAGCTAAAAGACATTGTACTGATATTACAGAAGGAAACCAGGAGAATTCTTTGCGAGTATATGCGAGTATTGTTTATTCAACAAATAGTTGAAGCAATTGGTAGTTTCTGTGTGTGAGGGTGTTACCAACTTGCTCCGTAACCGCTGGACCAAACAGCATCAAATTAGGACATAGTATTCCATGACCATCAGGGAATAACATGGGATAATTAAATTTCAAAAAAAACCCACACCTGACATACCTAAAATAAATAATAAACGCAAAAAATTGGTGCGCCTATTAGATGTCACCAGCAACAGCACTGATATCACAACCAGCAACCAATAGAAAGGCACCACCCAACTCCCAAGGCAACAACTTACAGCCAGGCTTTGCGAGGCCAGGTTGCTATGGTAACGCAGGGCAAAAATGGAGGCCACCAACCCCCGAAGAAGATGTCTGTGTGTGCGTGCGCACCTTCCAGGGCCACAGCAATCGACAGCCGCTTTCCAGAATGTGAACTCCATTTGCAATTATACAGCAGTAAGCAACAGAGTTTTGGGGTGACCAGGGAAAGTGCGGGGGAGGGGGAGGAAGCAGGCAGAAATGGGGGAAAGACTGAGAGGAGACAGGAAGAAATTCAACAGGAGAAGATGTGTGGAGGCAGTCAGAAACGGGGGGAAGACAGAGAGGAGGCTGGCGGAAATTCAACGGGAGAAGCTGTGTGGAGGAAGGAAGAAACGGGGGAAAGCAGAGAGGAGGCAGGTGGAAATTCAATGGGAGAAGTTGTGGGCATGGACAGTTTACATTTATATATATATGTATAGATCTTCCTTTTCCATTTCACAAAAAAAGCTACTGCAACATGCGGCCGGGCCAGCTAGTTTTCTAATAAAATGGGAACTACCAAAAGGGTCCCCTGTGCTTATCTTAACATTTGAGGTGATCTGTGGAGAATGGTTTAGTCTTTTAGACATTTTGTGTTGTTTAGGGCTAAAAACTGAACAGGCCTGAGCCTCTTGAATTGGACTCATAAAGGAACAGGAGAAGTATAGAATTGTGGAAATCATCATTTCACCACATTTACAAACCCCACCTGTGGAATCTTGTAGAGGGATATGGTGTCAGCCATATGGAAAGAAGTGTCATAGCTAAGTCCCCCGATGATGGCTATGAGGTTTTTCTGAGGGTCACATTTGTAGTTCAGGATGAAATGATGTGATTTGAAGAGCAAGTCGAGTGTGGTACGATAGGTCATCCTTGCATCAAAATAGCTGTCATAGATATGGAACCCAAGTGTGACATTGGATAATATCTTGGGGTTCTTGTTTACCTCTTCTACAGCAAATGCTAAGGCAAGGACATGCTGGTAGAATTTTGTCATCATACTGCACATAAAGCGAATTAATTGAAATTTTCAGAGGGGAAGTGTACCGTACATTTCAACCTACAATAATAGGAGTCATTTATATCTCAAACTAATTCAGATTGAAATAATATTATTGTGTGTGTGTGTATATATATATATACATACATACTAAACTATGGAACAACAAACTGTCAATAGAAAATGTATGTTTCATCAGGACAGTAGTATACTGTACAGTATTCTGACACACCTGCTGTTAATATCTTGATTGACCTTTACAACTCATTTGATTAATAATAATAATAATAATAATAATAATAATAATAATAATAATACTTTCTCTTTTAGTAGGTGATCACAAATCCGATAAAGTGTGTCCTGGCCCATAAAAGCTGCAGTTCTATATATGCTTAACCTGGATGTAAGTCTCAAAGAATTCAGAGGGACTTGTCACTTAGTAAAATGTAGCAGAAAGGTCACAGCTCTGTGGTGAATCAGGCTTTTTGCAGGTGGTCCCAGGTTCAATCCCCAGAACCTCCAGGTTGTGCAGGAAATTTCCTGCTTGGAAACCTGGGGAGCTGCTGGCAGTCAGTGATGACAATACTGGTCTAGAAGGGCCAATGAAATGACCTGAGATATGACTTCATTTGTACCACCACATTATACATTCATTGTTATAAGTTCAATTGAAATCATTGAGAGAAGGTAGGTAGGCCTTTAAAGTTCAGAATGATTTGAAAAAGAAGGAATTTTCAAACTTGTATGTTTTTTGCTCAGAAATACATCCCATTGAGTTCAATGATGTTTACTGTCAGATAAATTGGTGTAGAATTGAAATCTTACATTTCTGTCTCCAACAATTAATTTGTTTTAATCCAACTGAATCCTTTTAAAGATACAGGCAGATTATTATTATTTTTTATCTTAGGTAATCAAAAAGGCAGCTAGAACTACTGTGAGGAAATTTTGGTTCACTGTCATGAAGTCTACAACCAATTGTGAAATTGAGATTCATTCTTCTAATGGAAGATATTATTATTATTAAACTCTTTAGAGAAAAACAAAGTTTCCTACATAAGCTCTTAGGTGTCAATGATAAAAAAAAAATTCCCTATTGTTAGCTTTACAGTCTAGAAGACCTGACAGAAAAGTTAAGGGGATTTGGAAGGATGCAGAGGGCGAGGGAAAACCCTTACTGTGGAAGTTCAAACATATTCTGTGAAGGGTGAACCTTGAAGAAATCTTCATAGAAAACATAACAGATCTGAGAAGCAATCCCACCAATAATGATGTCACCTGGCTGATACCACTCATGTGGAATTGGAAATGGATTGTGAATGGGGCACTTCATAGTATCTGCTTTGCCCATAAAAGGAAATAACAGAAACAGAAAGACCAATAGCCACCACATTCTTGCAGCCTATCTTCTATCCATATTCCCCTTTGTCTATCAGTAACAGCTGACTGACTTAAACAGATTGAAGTGGATGATGTCTGACTCTGCCAATACAGCAGCGTAAGGAAAACCTAAAAGTCTTATTTTAGAATCAAAGGATTATAGACACATGCCTTGAATGTCATTAAGATTGCTAACCCTCTGGTTTTAATTCTGGCCAGTAAATAATGGGGGGGGGCATATAAAATTGATAGAGCCCTTCCTTTCTCTTGCCCCTACCCTTCATGGTACAGAGACGTATTTATTGTAATCACTTCAGGCTTGTTCATTCTCTGTTTTCTAATTGCTCCTTCTCTTGTGGACAAATTATAGTGATTTGGATAAGTGCAAAGAAAGAGAACTTCTTCAAAGCTTTAGCTCAAAGGGGCATTTAAATGTGTAACAAACATGTTGGGTTGTGTGTTTTTCCCAAGTCTGTGCACATGTTACCTCTGTTCCTTAGTGGCACAAAAGGTGACAATTTGCCTACAGTTTCCATGGTGAGCAAAAACCACAGGGAAAGTCAGATTGAAATCAAAGTGAAATGAAGTTGGACTGGATGGCCCTTGTGGTCTCTTCCAATTCTATGATTCTATGCATTACAAAGCAGCAAATCCCAAAATAAAGATCACTGCCCAACTCCAGGTTTACCAAACACTGGACAACTCACATTTCTCAGGAGAATAGAAATGGAGTATGATACAGTTGTGCCATCAAGGTGATGGGACTTACAGGGCAATCATACACACAATAAACTGGTGTAGAATTAAATTACACTGGAATAAAGTACACTAGATACAAACCAAGATCCAGAACTGGACTACCGTTGGCTGAGCTGCCCAAACCCAACAGAAGGAAAATAAGCCCACCTCTAGTGTCGCCAGTCAAGAAACATTTGTGTGTGATACAACACCTTTATTGAGGACAGATGTTACAAAAGCATTCACAATAATTCACTGCACAGAAGCATATGGTTTCAGCTAACTTTGGTTAGCTTAAGCACTTTAAATACAAAGCTAAATCCTCCCTCACCAGGGGCGTCATTTCCCCACACACACATTGTGGGGGCATCAGCGCTCACCCGGGGTGGAGGGGGATGGAGGCGCTCAATATTGGGGGCAGGGCTTAGCCCCCTTCCAGAAATACTGAGAGGGGTGAAGCACCTTCCATCGTCTACAGATAACACCCCTGTCCCTCACTCTTTATCCCAAAACCATGTTCGAGAACAGTGCTGACCCTACTAGCCAGTGTGGTGTAGTGGTTAAGAGCGGTAGACTTGTAATCTGGGGAACCGCTCCTCCACATGCAGCTGCTTGGTGACCTTGGGCTAGTTACACTTCTTTGAAGTCTCTCAGCCCCACTCAGCTCACAGAGTGTTTGTTGTGGGGGAGGAAGGGAAAGGAAAATGTTAGCTGCTTTGAGACTCCTTCGGGTAGTGATAAAGCGGGATATCAAATCCAAACTCCTCCTCCTCCTCCTCCTCCATCTTCTCAGCTTATCTCACCCTGCCACTAACCGTACACTCCCTCCCACATCCAACTCCAACTTCCCTAACTCTTATCCAATCATTAATCACTTCCAACATTCCAGGCACACCCTGTCCCATCGTAATACTCATCTAATATGCTTGTCTACATATTTAGCACAATACGAACCAGAACAGACTGATTTGAAATAATTCCTCAACTATGTCTCTATATGAGAGCATCATAGCCCAATAATATTGGTGGCATATTAATAATTTTTTTTTAATTATCCCTGCTTTTATTTTCCAAACTACACATCATCAACTTTCCAGTTTCCTAGAGACCAAATCTTCACTGTCAGTCCAACAGCACTCTAAAAGAAACCTGTGAAGACAGAGAGGATATATTTTCCCTTTCTGCCTCAATGAGAACTGCAAATATAAGTCGAATAGAACTCACCATTGTCTGCATGCACACATTTTGAGTTTTTCTACCCGCTTTGAGATATGCTACAATCAATCAGGATGTTTTTATGAAAGAAAAATAAAACAAATTTCCACAGAGCCAGAAAGATACACATTTCAATCTGTTTTGTGGCATCTTCTTGTACAACATAATTTCTCAGTCTTCTTCATACCAGGTCAACCTTAGATGACATTTCTAAACTTGATATTTTGAAAACTCCTATAACACACTTGGGAGTTTGCTACATTGGGAAAGAAAAATACCTTCCTATGTGTTGTATATACATATTATTACACTGTGAAACAAATTGGTGCTGTGGAGTTCCATTTTTGCCAATATGATTCTCATACAAAGTTTACAACTCGATTAACTGAAATGCTTATTTGATGTGTCTAGACCCAGACTTGGCTTTCTATAACCCTATTCTCTACCTTCCTATTAATTCACGAATGCTCAGATTCTACCAGAATACAACTCTTCCCTGAAGGGCACATTTTTACTGTTCAAATTGCATCACAATGCAGTTGTTCCTTTTTGCTAGTTTCCATGCCCAGGAACTAACAAAGGACTAAGGCCTCAAACCAGTTACATGAGCTTGGGTTGGCATTGGAATAGCAGCAGATCCACTCTGGGGAGGCTGTGGTAAAATGACACTTCATATATAACAAGACAATGGAGGAAAATCGCAAATGTTATTTTTAATTCTTTCTCCTTATCAGTTGCTCTCTGTTGTTCATCTCTGGCCTCAGGGCAATAATGAAGCATTTTGGAGCGAAGATGAAGCCCAATAACCCAGCACTGGAGGCCAAGATGGAGATGATCTCCACCACCACCATGTACTTCCCTTTGGTGCTCAGGTAAGTTGGGACAAAGGACAGCCAAACACTGCAGAAGAGCAACATGCTGAAGGTAATGAACTTGGCTTCATTAAAACTGTCAGGTAATCTGCGGGCCAGAAATGCCACAATGAAGCTGGCAATGGCCAAGAGGCCCATGTAGCCCAGGACACAATAAAACAGGGTCACGGACCCCTCATTACATTGCACAATGATTTCTGTGGTTACAGAGTGCATATCTAAATTGGGGAATGGGGGAGATGTCATCAACCACAAAGTACAAATAATAGATTGAATAAAAGAACAGGAAACTACAACAGAGTAGGCCAGTCTTTTCCCTACCCACTTCCTCATGTTAGAGCCTGGCTTGGTGGCCATGAAAGCTACAACTACTGTGATTGTTTTGGCCAACATGCAAGAAACAGCCATAGAGAAGATCATGCCGAAAGCAGGTTGTCTGAGAAGACAGGTCACTTTCCCAGGTTTGCCGAGGAACAACAAAGAAGAAAGGAAACAGAGCAAAAGAGAGACCAGGAGAGTGTAGGTGAGGGCTCGGTTGTTGGCTTTGACTATGGGGGTATCTTTGTGCCTCGCAAAAGTGCCTAATACCAGAGTTGTGAGAAGGGAAAAAGAAAGAGCTACAGAAGCTAAGCTGATCCCAAAAGGTTCTTCAAAGGAAAGAAAGCTCATGGTTTTGGAGATGCATTGGCTTCTCATTTTGTTTGGATATTGATCTTCTGGGCATCTGAAACAGTCATCCATGTCTGAAAAAATAGAAATAGTCAAATTCAAAAGACAATTCATCTTGTTTCTTTATCTCCATATAAGCATGCTGATTCTTAGTACATGACAATGTAACATTTCATTTTGGCAGACCACCAGGGTCAATAGTATTATTATAAGTACCAATATGTGCCAAATATTCTGGTTGCTGCATGAATTTGGGCTGGTTGAAGAGCTAATAGACGAGCCCCCACATCCTATTATATTATTCATTATTTTACCATAACCCAATGAGCACATTAAAATTAATCAAACTGGGATAAAGGAAACTTTTTGCTTTTTTATGTCCTTCAGTGATATATATCATCACTCAACCATTTCCTATCTTGAACTAACACCAATCTCTCCTGAATTTAAGATTATTAACAGGATATAACTGACTTCACAGTATTATTTTAAAAATTTGAATTACTCAATGAATCCACTCCTACAATAAAATGTACCATGTGACCCAACTCCTTCATCACAATTACAGATACTCCCGTATCTTCAAAATCATCCATCTTATATAAACCAATAACATACCATTCTGAAAAAGATGTAATGCAAAAATAAAGTATACCAATATTGTCTTATGAAGAAGGTTTTTGTTAATGGGTGGAGGTTTCTTAAGTTACAATAATATAGTCTTTCTCTGACCATTGAGGATTTAAGAGAATTAGCAATTATGTAATATACATTTGCATTTTTCAAAGGAAGTTTAGTATAACTTTCCCATCTTACTAATCTTCTCTTTGGGATGCTCATTGTATGGTTACCAGTCTTACTCTTACTGATCCAGAAAGATGTTATTCCAGTAGGGTTTCTAAATTATCCCTCGGTAATTTAGATTTTGTTGTTCTTATTACTTAACCTAATTTATCTTCTCATCCATAAATGTCAAAAAGTTCTGTTAAGTACATTAACTTTATCTTCTCAGCATATTATCAGCTTATAATAATAATTCGTGCTGATATGGAATGGGACAAGGCCCCCCCCTTATTGTGGGAACTGGGCTGAAACAACTATCAGGCCCAGAACCTGGGGCATATAATCAAGTTTAGATCTCACTTTGAACAGATTGAAATAGTCATCACCACCATAAATTCTATCCTCGTTATCAATACTTTGTGATGAAAATGAAATGATTTCTTTCTCATGTACCATTCTGGTCTGAAATCTTGCCTTCTGGACATGGAGCACAGTCATAACAGCAAAAATTTTCACTTTCCTTTCTTTTCTTCTGATGACCAGGGGGGCAGTGCTCATTGCACACAGAAATGGGCATCACCTATCCACAAATAGGAAAGGAGTTTCAGGTTGGAGAAGTTCTCTTTCTGAATTTCCTTTAAAATATTTTTTTGCATAGGATCTAGCTTTATCTGCAGTCTGACCTTCAAGACCGCTTTCTTTCCAAGATTATCAAAATTGTTTCTAATGTTTCTCATTTGTATTTTGATATGCAAAGGACTGGCAGAGGGGAGTTGACATGTTAAGGGAGAATTTTTCAATTGAGATTTCTGCAATGGATACAGAGATAACCCAATGCTGGCTCACTAAAACATTTCATTGAGATCCCTCAGATGAGGCATAGCTTTAATTTGCAACAGATATGCTATTGGTTGCTGATGGTTCAGTGTCCCAACTAGGCTTTCAATGTGCTTGTTATCTGGGTCTTTAGTAGCCTAATGTGCATATAACATCACAGAAAATATAACTTTGTTTTTTCACTCACTGTTGTGCCGAAGCTTTCATTCTGCTAGACAGAAGTGTTATCCCTATGAAATTTTCAATAGAAAGATAAAGAGTTTGCAGAAAAAACCAAAAATTTCTGGCAGGACACATTTGTAGGTTACAGCAGACCTTCCCCCACACACCCAAAAACACTGTTAGAATGCTGACCTGGTTAAATCCTGGGGGCCACACTATCATGTCTTCATGAATGAAGAATTTCTTTCCTTCACGAGCATTATCATCCACCTCTCCAACTTTCACTCGAAGGAAGGATCTGTTTGGGAATATGACCATGTTCATGATGTCAAATCCACCTCCTATCTCCTTTTTCGCAGTAAAGGACAGTGATTCTCCAGCTGAATTGTTAAAGGAAATGCCATGAAGGTAAAGGTGGACCTGATTGAAAGATCAAAAGTCAAAAGGGCCGGGAGAGAAATGAAGACTTTGAATGTAATGAAATGATATAGAAACACACATTTTACTATTTGTGTTTGATCGTATTATCTAAGCAAGACCAAAAGTGAAAAATCAACTATTTTCCATAAAACCTAAAAACCTACATTATACATTGAGAGCATAATGTCTTTCCAGGCCGGAATGTGCAAAACATAACGTAAATATAGAAAGCTTTGTGAAATTTTAAAAAAAATACATAGCACCAGTTCATGCATTTTTAATTTTAATATTTTAATTTATTTCAATTTTTTAATCTTTGCAAATATAGATGTGGACTTCTTTTCAGCACATTACCTGCCACGGCTGCAGATCTTGATGTTCAAATACATTATGACCTATCCTTGCTCTCTGCTTGGATTTCATTAAATAAATGTCATGTAAAGCATGAGCCACTGCATGGACAGCATTGTAGATACTGTAGCTGTGGCCAGTCATGCCCATTTCAAAGAGTGGATCAGGAAGACTCTCCAGGCTTTCCTCTCCAGTACATTGTTCACTTGTGTTCATTCGCACACTGGGGTCTGGAAAATCACAGTCAAATGCTTGCTCCCAGAAGTCCTTCAGAAAGCCATTTTCATTTACTCCATCAGGTTTTATTCTCTGAAGAAACTCATGGAACCCTGGAAGCTCCTTTGAGTGAATTGTGAAGCAAATGGCCCCTTGGAAGAGACCAAGATGCCAACCTCTTTGAAGCCCTAACAACATGAAATCAATCTGAGTTGTTATGATCCAAACTTTTGTCACTGATGCAATTTCATTCTTTTCAAGATCTCGTAGAAGAAAGAAAATAGCTGTCAGCCATACGAGTGTCATAGATTCTCCATAGATGAGAAATGTGTGGGCTTTGTCGTCTGTGACATATTTGTAACAACTTAATAGTGTACCATAAATTTCCGCTGAATCATCGTACCGGGGTAGTTTCGGGAGTCTTTGTGCGAAGGCTGAACAAATTCCATTTTCGGATATCAATGGCTCCATGGTTTGCAAGAAATTTTGTCCACCTTCATCATTCACGACAAAGATTCCAACCCATGTCCATCCAAAATACTTCAGCAAGCTGATGATTCCCATGTATTGATGGGCTTCATTTGGAACCATGCGGTAGAAGGAAGGAATCTCATTTTCACCAATCTCATCCTCACTGGGAAATGAACCATAAGTGAGCTAAAAGATATTGCACAAATAATATCGTTATGAGCAATGATTTTCAGTTTATTTTCGAAAGTTATTGAGATATTTTAATGACTCAAAAAATACCCTTAACAATCCTATTGGACTTTTTTCCGGGAATATACTTTGAAATACATTTAACAATAAATAAATTGCAATTTCTGTACTGTTCTGCTCTCCCAGTTTTCCTATGCAGGAACAAACTGCTAGGATTCTAGCACTAACCTTTTCTTCCCATTTTATCTTCATCCTTCTTGTTTCATATTGAATGGTATTTTATTTTATAAAAATAATACGTATTTTATTAGTTCTATAGAAAGTGCGATGCTTTAGGTCCACAAGGAAGATCACAGGTCTGTTCTCCCTAGGAATCATTACATCCTCCCTGTTATTCAGAGAACCTACCTGTGGAATCTTGTACAAGCCTATGCTGTCTCTCATTTGGAAGGAAGCATCATAGCTAAGTCCCCCAATGATGGCCATGAGGTTTTTCTGCGTTCCACATTTATAGTTGGGGACAAATCTGTGAGATTTGAAGAGCAAGTCAATAGTGCTTCTTTGGGTCATCCTTGCATCGTGATAGCTGTCATAGATGTGGAACCCAAGAGTGATATTGGGCAAGATCTTGGGGTTTTCGTTGATCTCTTTCACAGCAAATGCCAAGGCAAGTATGTGCTGGTAGAATTTTGGCACCATACTGCAAATTAAGTGAATTAATATACAACTTCAGAGGACAATTCTACCTTGCATACAACCAACATACCACAATTCTGACCATTTCTGTCTCAAATGACCTTGATTGAAATGAAGACTTGCTACTTGCAATTTATCATTCTAAGCTAAGATACAACACAGAGGAGATGAAAATCTTCTATTCTGCATGGTACTTTGACCGACTCAAATTTCATCCCTTCCTCTAACTTCACAGCTCATTTGATTTGAAATGCAGAAATACTTTATCCTTTTTAGGTTACTGAACACTTCACATTTTCACGCTTCACATGAACAATTTTCTGACTCATAATGTTTATTTCCTATACTCACTTACCTTGAAGTAACCTCAACTGAATTAAATGGGATTTATCTCTGTGCTGAAGCTCAATGACAACATATGTGCGATTCTGCCAATTTTGTTTTACCTTTGTTTCCAATCTTAATGTCAATTCTTCACATTTTCACATTAGCCCAATGTCCACTTGCTGTATGAAATCTTGCCTAATATACCAATTTCTTTAAATCCTTTTTTGTGGGGGGGGGTGTAATATTTTCTAACATAATGTACTTTTGTATGTTATTTTGATTAATATGCATCTTTGTAAACATAACTTTTTGAAGCAGTGCATTGTAGAAAATTCCTGTGTTTTGGTTCATGGTTTTGTTTTTCAGAGTGTTAAATAAGTTAGTTTACCTTTAAATGTGCCCCAAATTGAATTCAACCCCAACATGGCAGATCATCTGTTTTTTTTTCCATGTAGACAGTCCATGATATAATCAGGGCATATACTGATATGTCTAGCAAAGACTAAAGTCAACCAATTTTGACAATACTGAATTAGAAGGAACAGTGGATTAACTGAGTTTAAGACAGCACCTGATATTCATGTATAGTTTCTTAAATCACTGAAATCAATGAGATGAGGCAGGCCTGATTTCAAACCCCATTAATTTTAAAAGAAAACAATTTCACTTAACTTTTGAGTGAATAGTCATACCAATAATTGTGTCCAATTGTGTTTACATTCAGGCCTACATTCGAATAAAGATTCCATATTGATGCCTTGATTATCTATATATTTATATTTTATCTATTTATTTCACAATTGTGAAGGCTGCTATAAATTTGGGAAATTTCAGTATCACTGCCCCATAGCCCGTAAACCATAAATCCAGGATTCCAGCAATCCACAAATATCATTCAGGTGTTCCACAGCTAATTTACATTAAAACTTTGTATGGCTTTTTAATTGTATATTATTGCTATATTTTTTTCTATTCTATGCATTTTATTGAGTTGTTGTTTGATTTCTATGGTGTTCCGAATGAAATATATTAAAACACAATATAAAAAGCAGCAAATATAGAATTCAAAATCTAGCCCAGCAGCTTACAGATGCCAATTTACAGTCACAACCATCATGTTTACAATCTTACGGACATGAAACAAAAGGAAAGAGACTTCAGAGAGACGTAGGGTTTGAAGGACACTCTTACTATGAAACATCGAACACATTCTGTGAAGGGTGTTCTCTGAAGAAAGCTTCATAGAATACATTAAAGATTTGAGAATAAATTCCACCGATGATGAGGCCCCCTGGCTGGTACCAGTCATGTGGAACAGGAAATGGATCTGTCATTGGACACTGGATAGTATCTGCTCTGCACACAACAGGCAGAAACACAAATAGCCACCGCATCCTGGCAGTGCAGCTTTTATCCTTTTCCAACAAACCTCCTAAGTAGATTTTACACCTGCACTTAAAATGATTTTTCGATGTTTTCAAATGTTTCATTAGTGTTGTGCTTTGTGCATGCCCTGGTTTTGTTTAGCAGGAATCGGCTGCATTGAATGATTTCAAGACTATTAATACAAATATGTAGTAAATCTAAAAGAGTGGTTTGTGAGCTGCATTGTAGAATCAAAGCATGGCAAATGCTTCCTTTGATGCATAGATAAGGTTGTCAACACAATTATATGAACAAGGTGAGATTTCCTAAATAATGGCCATGTGGTGCTGCTTGCCTCTTGCTCATATAGCCATCTGTCTGGGGAGAAAGCATACTTTATTACAACCTCTTCCAGGGATGCTTATAGAATGTTTTCAAGTGCATACCAGAACTGTCTTAAGATTTGGCCAATTGAACTAAATATAATTATTTTGATAATTGCTGGAAGAGATAATATTTTTCTTAGTTTTCTAGCTCAGAGTGACACCTATTGCAGCTGACACGTAGGGTTGGATTTGTTTATCCAAATCTGACTGCATATTGCCTCTGCCCCTTAGTTGCCCCCAAAGTGGCAATTGGCTTAATTTTTCCATAGCAAGCAAGCAGGAAAGTGATGGTGAAACTTTTTACTCTGTAGATGTAAAGCAGGGATCTCACGATACAGATGTTATAGCAAAATGGAGCTGAGTAGGATCAGTTTTCTGATGACACCTTGCTCCAAATTTCCTAATGCTCAAATCACATAGACCACATCATACAACTATCACTAGGGACACTAGGAAAATGGTCTTCTCCTGCACAACTTCCAGGGCACTGAAAGATCATCAGTAGGGCTGTGAACAGAAAACACCACCCCCAATCTGCCCTGTGGTTATGATTTAGGGGGCAGGGTATCAGGCTAACCTGCCCCAGGTTGAGCCAGGTACTTACTCAACCCAGAACATATCCCAAAATAAATGTAGTGTGGTCTGCCATAGACAAAAAAAAATCTTTCCAGTAGCACCTTAGAGAGCAACTAAGTTTGTTCTTGGTATGAGCTTTCGTGTGCATGCACACTTCTTCAGATACTTCAGATACTTCAGATACAGTACTTCAGATACAGTGTCTGAAGAAGTGTGCATGCACACGAAAGCTCATACCAAGAACAAACTTAGTTGCTCTCTAAGGTGCTACTGGAAAGAATTGTTTATTTTGTAGTGTTATATTCAGGAATAATAGTTCTCCACCACTATGTTGAGGGTACTCAACCCAAATTGCAACAGCCAATAAGCCAAGTGGGGAATATTCGTTCCGTGCCCCTGTCCCAATGACAGACGACACACGACGGCATAGCAGGGTCAAGCACAAGCCCGAAATATAGGGAGAGGTGGGTGGGTGGTCCAATGCACTGGCCCAAAAAAGAAAGCTCAGAGACAAGTGCATGGGCATATATAGGTCCCTTGATCCATTTAGCTAGCGTCCCATTGGTCTGATTAAACCCAGCATCGAGCGACCTACCAATAGGGTGTTGTGGCTACCCAAACGAACCCACTCACAACACAGGGTTTGGTTGCCAGGTCACACCGCAACACGTGCCCTCTTTGAGGGAGGACATGATTTATACAGGTTTTGCAGAGCAATGGGTTAGACACCCTTTTTCTCTCTCTCTGACCCAACACCGCAAACAATCCCTCAAAGCCAGATACCACATGGATCATTCTCCTAGTGAGGGATATGTGTGAGGTTTGGAGCTTTCAGGGTTAAATAAGCTCAACAGTACGCCCCTCCCACAGGGAAGAGGATGTGTCACAACATCCGGGGTATCTGGTGTATGCGAATGCCTATGTGATTGATGTGGCACACTGTTATTGTCAGTTTCACTTTTGACTGAACTGGAGTGGAGAGGTCATCCGTATCTCCGGGAGGGTGTCCGTGATTTATATGCTTGTAATTAAAGCTTGCTTACTTTGAAACAACCCAGACGTTGTGGGAGTTTAATTGCTGGCACGAAAGGCACACATACCGTTGCACAAGAAGAAGTAAGAGGTTTGAAGTTTGAAAAAGCACTGGAGAAGCAGGAAAACGCAGAGGAAGCTTAGCTGGACACCACTCCAAGTGCTAACCTGGTTTTGAGGCTTTTCCAGTTAAAACCAAAAGCCCAACAGGTTATGGGTCGAGTTTACAGTTCTGGACTGGTTCTGAAGCAGTTCTGAAGGATCCAAAATGTGTGTGCCAAGCTGAGAGGTGCCTCCCTGGACTGGGACTTTGTTGGAATGTCCAGGG
This sequence comes from Lacerta agilis, assembly GCF_009819535.1. Classification (NCBI taxonomy): domain Eukaryota; kingdom Metazoa; phylum Chordata; class Lepidosauria; order Squamata; family Lacertidae; genus Lacerta; species Lacerta agilis. The sequence continues at coordinate 7,240,006 of NC_046325.1, read as the reverse complement.
ATTGTTTCTGTGCCGGCAGGAGCACTCAGCAGTCTGCTGAATGGCTAAGCTGTCTGCAACTTGCTGCCAGAGCTACAAGGCAGCAAAACCCAGCAGAAGGCAGTTTTACCTTGCTGGTGGCCCTCATCTTCATTGCCTGGGTGAAGAGCTACAGAATCGTGAGTACGCATCCCCAGGACAGGATGGAGGGAGTCTATGGGAGTTATGCAGCCCCATCCAACAGAGGAAGGCCACCATCCACCGAGAGTGGGCCATTAGGATGGGACTATTGCTTCAGCAAGCACCACCACCCTCACTGTTTCCTGGCTCAGTTTCAGGAGCACATTAGGTCGCAGCTGTTGCTCAATGCAGAGAAGAGGCAGCAGGAGGGATATTTGTCCAGAGAGTAGCCCAGTTTCCTGAGGCTGAGGGACTGGCTGAAGAGGCTTTGGAAAGCCTGCCCCCAGCTCAGCTTATGGCTGTTGAAGAGCAACAGCGTCATGGAAAGCAGGGGAGCCAGATAGCCGTGGGCCATGTTTCAAGTCTGCAGTCCCCGTGAAGGCAAATGCTGCAAGGCATTGTTTTGGAGGATCTCCTGACCATTTGCTGCTGACGTGCATGGCTGAAGATAAGGCCAAGGTCATTTCTCAGATGACGTGCTGGGCCTTTGAGCATGGGAATGCAAACAGTTCTACCAGAGGCGGGAAGGAAGATAACACCTGCTGTTGTTATTCAGTTGCCGTGGCAACGAAGAAGGCCAACACTGGTCAGCTGAGATGAGTGATCGACAGTACAGCATCCCACCACATCGTTCCTCCTGGTGGACATGTGAGGAACTGCAGGTCCTTTTCTACAGAGCAGTTCCTGGAACTGGTTGATGGAAGCAAGAAAAGCCTGACTTTGGGGGGGACTGTTTATGCAAGCTTCTTATAGACAGATCTGGAAGTTTTTGTGTTTCCTGGCATGGGAATGTGTTTGTTGTCTGTACCAACACTTCCGTCCGAAAGTTTTAAAGTCTGTTTTAAATCTAACAGCTGTTTTATTTCCAGGAGTGGAAAGTTGCTGGTTCGAGTGGAACGTAGCGAAGACAGAGTGTTTGCTATTGAGACGCCTCTAGTAGGTACAGGTGGAGGTATCAATGATACAGTACAGGCTCAGTGCACTGTGCCCACGCACCACATGTGCGCACATCTGTGGCGCAAACGGCTGGCACATTGCCCCTGGGACAGTGTGCTGGAGCAGCCTGAGTTCTCTGAAGGGTGCAAGTTGAGGGCATGTGATGACTTTCTTGATTGCAAAGTCAAAGGGAAGACGTCCAGCTACCCCAGGTCCAAAAGGGTTGCCACTCAACCTTTTGCTCTGATTCATGTTCACCTCTCTGAAAGGATGTCAGAGGCCAGCCTGGGGGGGGGGTCAATGTCATTTTTTGTGTCTGGTTGACTCATTCTCTCACCATGGGTGGATTACGTTGTTCAAGGAGCCAAGTGAGTCAACATCGCTGATTGAATGTTGGTTGTCACAGGTAGAACAGCAATTTTCTACTAGAGTAGGCTGTGTTCAGTTTGTCAGATGCGAGGAGTTCCTTAGATCCTCGCTGGAGGCTTTCTTCCATGAGAGGGGGATTAAGCACAGAGTGACTAACCCACTTTCTTCACAGCTATGTGGTTTGGCTGAACGTCAGAACAGAACGTTGCAGCAAGCCGCTGAGGCCATGCTCTCAGAAGCAGGTTTTCAGCCAAAGGTACACTTCTTTCGCTTTTTTGGTTCTCAAGCGATGGTCTCTGTACCACGTGCTGAGTGCAAAGAAGGTGGTTCCAAGTTGCAGAAGATGATTTTCTGTGGGTACGAGCCCAGCTTGCATAGCTGGAGGTTTGCTCACCTAGATGGTGATCAAACACAGGTTCTAGTCAGCAGGAGTGCTGAATTCTGTGAGCAGAATGGATGGGAATGCATCCCTAGAATTCCTGATGTTCTTCCAGATGTTCTGGAAGGTCCTGTCAATGCTGGACAGGCAGATGCGCCACCTGCTGGTGGCGAGGGTCCAGGTGGACCAGCCCCAGGTGGGGGTATTGCTGTGGTTTTAGCACCTGCTGGTGGCTCGGGCCAAGTTCCCGGCCATGACGAGGGTGCAGCGCAGCTAGGGGCAACTCCAAGGCAGGAGCCTAGAAGTGCACCCACACCTCCAGTGTCTAGGACTGAGAGGCAGGCCATGCGTGGCAAATCTTCTCCAGGGGAGCCTGACTCAGGTCTTGTCCCGGAGCAAGAGGGGGGTTCTTCTGTAGTGAATCAGAAACCCAAAGGCATGCCAACGTCATCCTTAGGTAGCTCAGCTAGGATGCAAAGGCGCAGCAAGTCAGTAGGAGAGATACCTAGCATCGAGGACAGGCAGAATCCTGTGTGACTGAGGCAAAGGGGAAACCTACGGTGGTATCACAGCAGTCTGCACGATCCACTGAAGGGATTCTACCTGAAAGGTGCACGGCCACTAGCATGAGTGCTTGTTTGGTTCAGTGTGAACCGAAGAGTCTTGAGAAGGTTCAACAGTTGCCTCAAGAGGAAGCCCAGAAATGGCATGATGCCATGGGAGAGCAGGTGAGCTCAATGAGGTCTTTGGGTGTTACAGACCCAAGACAGCGGCAACTCGAGTAGCCACAGGTTTCACTCAGGAGGAGGGGGTCCATTGTTCCAAGGTACTGCACACATCCTTTCTCAGAAGCGAAACCACACGGATGCTTTTAGCGGTCGCGACTCACAGAGGTTTTGAGGTAGAACATTTTGGTTTGGATGCCTGTTTGGATTCCGACCTGGATGAGGAGAGGTATGAGGTTCCTCCGCCAGGGTTCGAGGGCAACAGGCCAGATCAAGTGTGGAAGTTGCACAAGGCAATCAATCGCTTGAAGGAGTCCACCAGAGATTGGCCCTCATGTGTGCAAGAAGCTTTGGATAAGCTAGATTTCAGCCAGAGTCATGCTGATAGCTGCCTGTTTCTGGCAGGAGAAGGCACAGAGCAGGAGCTCGTTCTTCAGTCCAGTGTGGACATCCTTTATCTGGCAAAGACCAGGGAACAGGTGCAACAGTTCACAGAGGAGCTTGGTCAGCATTTCCAGTTCAAGAACCTAAGCCCTGTTAGTGTTTACCTAGGTGTTCAGGTAGACAGAGCTGAAGACGGTAGTGTCTTGCTCAGTCAGACAGGTGACATAGTACAGTTGTTGAAGAAGTTCAGGATGTCTGAGTGTGCTAGTGTCAGAACACCCATGGAGACTTGTTCCGTTAAGGACAGTCAGACCGGGGAACGCTCTGAGTTCGAGAGCCCTGAGGTGTTCAGGTCAGCTCCAGGGAAGCTGTTGTTTCTTTCCCAGTGGAGCAGAACTGACATAGCAGTTGCTGTGAATCTCCTCAGCAAGGAGGCTACAAAGCCCAGTGTGCATGCCTGGAATGGCATCCAGAGAGTGCTGAGATATTTGCAGAAGGCAGAGGAGTTTTGCCTGAAGTTGTGAGCTGCCGGTGAGCCTCAGCTCACGTGCTGGTGCGACAGCAGTTGGGCAAATTCTGAGGAGAGGAAATCTGTGTCTGGAATGGATGTGAAGTTGGGAGGAGCTCTCGTCAGGACGAAGTCCCAGAACCAGAGCCTCATTGCACTGGAAAAGCAGGAAGCGTAGCTGGACACCACTCCAAGTGCTAAACTGGTTTTGAGGCTTTTGCAGTTAAAACCAAAAGCCCAACAATATGGAATGTTTATGGACAACCCCCACTCCCCATTTTATGGTGTTTAAAATCTCCCCCCCATTTTTTTGATTTAAATTCTCAGAATGCATCAATCACTTCCCAAACTGGTTTATTTAATTGGATAATATCAGGTGGCAATTTTATGAGGTTGAAGTAGACTGGGAGCAGCAACAGGAACTTTATGAGAAGGTAGGTAGTAAAATATATTTGGTCTTCAACAATAGGGCTGAATATATAATGTGGTAATGAGGGCACATTACAAAGAGTCTTTAATGCATTCTCCTTATTAGTTGCTCTCTGTTGTTCAGCTTGGGCCTCAAGACAATGATGTAGCATTTTGGAGCAAAGATGCAGCCCAATATCCCAGCACTAGAGGCCAAGATGGAGATGATCTCCACCACTACCATGTATTTCCCTTTGGTGCTCAGGTAAGTTGGGACAAAGGACAGCCAAACACTGCAGAAGAGCAACATGCTGAAGGTAATGAATTTTGCTTCATTAAAACTGTCAGGTAATCTGCGGGCCAGAAATGCCACAATGAAGCTGGCAATGGCCAAGAGGCCCATGTAGCCCAGGACACAATAAAACAGGGTCACGGACCCCTCATTACATTGCACAATGATTTCTGTGGTTACAGAGTGCATATCTAAATCGGGGAATGGGGGAGATGTCATCAACCACAAAGTACAAATAATAGATTGAATAAAAGAACAGGAAACTACAACAGAGTAGGCCAGTCTTTTCCCTACCCACTTCCTCATGCTAGATCCTGGCTTGGTGGCCATGAAAGCTACAACTACTGTGATTGTTTTGGCCAACATGCAAGAAACAGCCACAGAGAAGATCATGCCGAAAGCAGGTTGTCTGAGAAGACAGGTCACTTTCACAGGTTTGCCGAAGAACAACAAAGAAGAGAGGAAGCAAAGCAGAAGAGAGACCAGGAGAGCATAGGTGAGGGCTCGGTTGTTGGCTTTGACTATGGGAGTATTTTTGTGCTTCGCAAAAGTGCCTAATACCAGAGTTGTGAGAAGGGAAAAAGAAAGCGCTACAGAAGCTAAGCTGATCCCGAAAGGTTCTTCATAGGAGAGAAAGCTCATAGTTTTGGAGATGCATTGGCTTCTCATTTTGTTTGGATATTGATCTTCTGGGCATCTGAAACAGTCATCCATGTCTGAAAAAATAGAAATAGGTCAAATTCGAAAGACAATTCATATTGTTTTTTTACCTCCATATAACTACAGTGGTACCTTGGGTTACAGACGCTTCAGGTTACAGACTCCGCTAACCCAGAAATAGTACCTCGGGTTGAGAACTTTGCTTTAGGATGAGAACAGAAATCATGCAGCGGCCCCATTAGCTAAAGTGGTACCTCGGGTTAAGAAGAGTTTCAGGTTAAGAATGGACCTCCAGAATGAATTAAGTTCTTAACCCGAGGTACCACTGTATGCTGATTCTTAGTGAGTAGATGACAATGTAACATTGTATTTTGACAGGCAACCAGAGTCAATATTATTATTAGTACCAATATGTACCAAATATTCAGGGTGCTGCACCAATTTGGGCTGTTTGAAGACATAATGGATGAGGCCCCACAGGTAATTATATCATTCATTATTTTACCATAACCCAATGCACCACATTAAAATTGATCAAACTGGGATAAAGGAAACGTTTTGCTTTTATAATGTCCTTCAGTGATAGATCAAATGTAATCACTCAACCGTTTCCTATCTTGAACCAACATCAATCTCTCCTGAATTTAATATTATTAATAGGATAGCATTATTTTAAAAATTTGAATTGCTCAATCTACCCACTCTTTCAATAAAATGTACCAAGTGACCCAACTCCTGCATCACAATTACAGGTACTCCTGTATCTTGAAATCATGTATCAACCAATCACATACCATTCTGAAAAAGATGAAATGCAAGAATACAGTATAGCAACTTTGTTTTATGTAACAATTTTTTGTTTGTGGAGGACCACCATGAGTTATGTTCCAATAATATAGTATTTCTCTGATAATTCGGGATTCAAGGGAATTTGCAATTATGTAATATACTTTTGTATTTTTCAATGTAGTATGTAGTATGAATATTCCATCTTTGGGGCATCTAATCGGTCTTCTCTTTGGGATGCTCTTTGCATGGTTACCAGTCTTACCCTTAATGATTTCACTAGGGTTTCTAAATTATCCTTCTGTATCCGTAAATTAGATTTTGCTGTTCTTATTCCTTTACCTAATTTATCTTCTCGTCCATGAATATCAAAAAGTTCTGTTTAGTACATTAATTTTATTTTCTCAGCATATATGCCAAAGACTTATCCCTGTCTCTTAAATATTATGTTTGTTGATGTGGAATGTGGCAAACCCTCCCCTTTAATGTGGTATGTGGTATCTGCTTCAGAGGGAACTGGGGTGAAACAACTGTCAGACTCAGAACCTGTGGCATATAATCAAGTTTAGATCTCACATCTGAACAGATTGCATTAGTCATCACCGTCATCTTTTCTATCATTTCTTCCCTCCCAAAAAAAGAATTTATTAAATTTTCAAACAATAAAAAACACAAACATTACAAATAAACACTACAAACACTAACAAAAAAAATTACGAAAAACACGATACAAAAAAGAAAAATATAAAAATTACAGTATACATCTTATTTCTTAACATTGTTAATTGACTTCCTCACATCCTCTCCTTCTGCGTTCACTGTATATCATCATTAGTAATTTCTTAACATTATGAACTCATCATTTATATCTAATCTTATTCTTAATCTATATTTTCATTATCATACTTCTATCTTTCTTTGTCTTATATACTTTCCATATCTGTAGCCTATCTAGTCTTCCAGTTCAATTCTAATCTTAGCATGAATTTTCAAATATTCTTTAAATTTATTCCAATCTTTCTGTACCATCTCTTCCCTCTGGTCTTGGAGTTTCCTGGTCAGTTCTGCGAGTTCCATATAGTCCACATCTTTTCTATCATTTCTATCATCATTATCACTTGACTGCTGAGTTATAATAGTCTTGCTTAAACTATTTTCATAGGTCTACTTTTTATATCTTAAAGTATATGGTCAACTAAATCATTTGGTCTACATTGAGGCTTACTCACAAATCCATGCAGATAGAATTGCACAAGGAATATTATTTTTTTCTAAGTACTGGATGTCAGCAGAGATCTATTTGCACACCATACCAACCAGGAAAACTTTCTTACATGCACAGCATGGCAAATAAAGATTTGTAATTAGTTCTTTGGCATCAGTGACAATACTTTGTGATGAAAATAAAAATTATTTCTTTCTCATGTACCATTCTGGTCTGAAACCTTGCCTTCTGGACATGGAGCACAATCATAGCAGCAAAATTTTTCACCTTCCTTTCTTTTCTTCTGATGACCAGGGGTGCAGTGCTCATTGCACACAGAAATGGGCATCACCTATCCACAAATAGGAAAGGAGTTTCAGGTTGGAGAAGTCTCTTAATGAATTTCCTTTAAAATAAATTTTTGCATAGAATCTAGCTTTATCTGCAGTCTGACCATCAAGTCCTCTTGTTTTCCAACATTATCAAAAGCTGTTTCTAATGTTTCCCATTCGTATTTAGAGATGCAAAGGACTGGCAGAGGGGAGTTCACATGTCAAGCATGATTTCTTCAATTGAGAATTATGAAATGGAGACAGAGATAACCCAATGCTGTCTCACTAAAACATTACATTGATATCCCTCAGATGAGGCATAACCAATATTCCATTGGCTGCTGATGGTTCAGTGTTCCAACTAGGCTTTCAATGTGCTAGTTATCTGTGTCTTTAATAGCCTGATGCACATATAACATGGCAGAAAATATAACTTTCTTTTTTCACTCATTTTTGTGCCGAGGCTTTCATTCTGCTAGACAGCAGTATTATCCCTATGAAGTTTTCATTAGAAAGATAGAGGGTTTGCAGGAAAAAAACAAAAATCATTTGTAGGTTACAGCAGACCTCCCCACACACACCAAAAACACAGGACGCTGACCTGGTTAAATCCTGGGTGCCACACTATCATGTTTTCATGAACGAAGAAATTCTTTCCTTCTGGAGCAGTATCATCCACCTCTCCAACTTTGACTCGAAGGAAGGATTTGTTTGGGAATATGACCATGTTCATGATGTCAAATCCACCTTCCATTTCCTTTTTAGCAGTAAAGGACAGTGATTCTCCAGCTGAATTGTTAAAGGAAATGCCTTGAAGGTAAAGGTGGAGCTGATTTAAAGATTAAAAGTCAAAGGAGTGGGGGGGGGGAGAAATGAAGACTGTGAATGTAATGAAATGATATAGAAACACACATTTTACTATTTGTGTTTGTATTATCTAAGAAAGACCAAAAGTGAAAAATCAACTGTTTTCCATAGAATCTAAAAGCCTGCATTATACATTGACGATATAATGCCTTTCCAGTCCACAGTGCACAAAACATAACGAAAATATACAAAGCTTTGTAAAAAAATAAAATAAAAATAAAAATGTGGAGTACCAGTTCATGGTTTTTTATCTTTATCTTTATCTTTATTTTTTATATTTGCATATGACAATATGGACTTATTTTCAGCACATTACCTGCCAAGGCTGCAAATCTTGAAGATCAAATGTGTTATGACCCATCTTTGATCTGTGTTTGGATCTCTTTAAAGAAATGCCATGTAAAGCATGAGCCACCGCATGGACAGCATTATAGATGCTATAGCTGTGGCCAGTTATGCCCATTTCAAAGAGTGGATCAGGAAGACTTTCCAGTCTCTCCTCTCCAGTACATTGTTCACTTGTGTCTACACTGGGGTTTGGAAAATCACAGTCAAATGCTTGCTCCCAGAAGTCTTTCAGAAAACCATTTCCTTTTATCCCATCAGGTTTTATGCTTTGAAGAAACTGATTGAACCCCAGAATCTCTTTTGAGTGAATTGTGAAGCAAATGGCCCCTTGGAATAGAACAAGAGGCCAACTCCTTTGAAGCCCTAACAACATGAAATCAATCTGACTTGTTATGATCCAAACTTTTGTAACTGATGAAATATCATTATTTTTATTATCTTGTACAAGGAAAATAGCTGTCAGCCATATGAGTGCCATAGATTCTCCATAGATGATAAATGTTTGGGCTTTGTCATCTTTGACCTCCTTGTAACCACTGAATAATACACCATAAACATCATCAAGGTTATCAAAACGAGCTAGTTTGGGGAGCCTTTGTGTGAAGGCTGAACAGATTCCATTTTTGGATAACAATGGTTCCACAGTCTGCAAGAAATTTTCTCCACTTTCATCATCCACAACAAATATTCCAACCCATATCCATCCAAAATGCTTCAGCAAGCTGATAATTCCCATGTATTGATGGGCTTCATTTGGAACCATGCGGTAGAAGGAAGGGACATGAATTTCATCACTCTCCTCCTCAGAGGGAAATGAGCCATAAGTGAGCTTCATAAAAATGCACAGATATTACTGAAACACATTATGAGCAATTACTTCAGTCAATTTTCTACAATTACTGAGATATTACTTTTCTCAGGCATCACCCACCAAACAAACTGGCAACGTACAACTTAAAAAAAAAAAAAGTTATGGGAGTTCTAAATGTATAATCTGACCATGGGGCACTTGGGGAGGAAGTTTTAATTTACTGGATTAATAATGGCCGGTAGTCAAAATACCAGAATTGAAGTTGGAAAATACAAGGCAAAATAGGCAGGGCCAGGAGAAAGGGAGGAATGGTAGTGGGACTTTGCTCATTGAGAAACATATTTGCTTCTAATGAAAGGGAATAATACCACAAACAGCAACATTCAAATTACTGTGCTTTTTGAGAATGATTTTCAAATAATAAAGACACTGATTTCTACCAGCTTGGTCAATTTTCCATGTTATTAACTTTGGAGAATGATTTTGAAATACTTTATTTAATTATTTTCATTTGCAGTTTGTTCATTCCCCTGCTAGCTCAGTTTTTCAGTGCTGGAACTAAATGCTAGGTATCTTGTGCTAGCCCTTCCTTCCCACTGTATAATCATCCTACTGGTTAAATATTTAATATCAATGTTTTATAAATTATATAGAAAGTGCCAAAATCCAGCTCCACAAATAAGATCAGGAGTCTATTCACCCTAGAAGTCATTTTGTGGCTTCTGCTATTCAGAAATCCTACCTGTGGAATCTTGTAAAAGCCTATGTTGTCTTTCATATGGAAGGATGTATCAGAGCTAAGTCCCCCAACGATGGCCACGAGGTTTTTGTGTGTGTCACATTTATAGTTGGGGAAAAATCTATGTGATTTGAAGAGCAGGTCTAATGTGGCACGGTAGGTCATCCTTGCATCATGATAGCTATCATAGATGTGGAACCCAAGAGTGATATTGGGCAAGATTGTGGGGTTCCCATTGATCTCTTTCACAGCAAATGTCAAGGCAAGTATGTGCTGGTAGAATTTTGTCACCATGCTGCAAATGAAGTTAATCAATATACAATTCCAGAGGAGTATTCTACAATGCATAAAATCAACATACCACCATTTTGGCCATCTTTGTCTCAAATGATTTTTATTGAAATGAAGTTTTGCCTTTTGCAATTCATATTTCTAAGCTAACAGACAACACACCATTGATGAAAATGTCTGATTCATCAGTGCATCTGTGTTCTGCATGGTTCTTTGACACACCTGCCTTTCATCCCTTTCTCAACCTTTGCAGCTCAGTTGATTTATTATTATTATTATTATTATTATTATTATTATTATTATTATTATTATTATTTTAAAAAAACCTCTCCCCTCATTCTTCTCTTTAGTTAGCTGAATACTTCACATATATCATGAAGTGCTTTCTGACTCATAAATGTTTTTTTGCTATACTCATTTACCTTGTATAACCTCACCTGAATTCAATGGGACTTTTCTCTGAGTGGATGGATATACATAGATCTGTCAAAGCTCAGTGGCTCCATATGGGTGATTCATCCAATTTCGTTTTATCTTGGTTTATATTTGCAATCTTAGATTCAGTTCTTCACATTTTCACATCAGCCCAAAGGACACTTCCTATAAGAAATCTTGCCTAATATACTGATTCCTGTAAATACCACTTTTGAGGTTGTTGTGTTTTTTTTGCAATATTCTCTAGCATGAAGTATTGTGATTAATACATGTGTTTTATGTACACTTAACTGCAACATATTTTTGGAAACATTATTTTTCTGGAGCATTTCAAGGGGTCCATAATTTCAGTCAAGTGGTTCACAGGACATTCACATTAAATATTTGTAATTATTTTTATTTTATTGATTTATTTACTTTTTACGTTCTATGTATTTTATTTCATATCCTTTGATTTATATGCCATTTCAAATGAAATATATTAAAATACAATATAAAAATAAAAGAAGCAGAAATGTACAATTCAATATCTAGCTCAGCAGATTATAAGTGTCAATGTACAGTCTCAGCCATCAAGCTTTCAATTCTAAGGACATGACAATTCTAAGAAAATAGACTTGTTGGGTTAGGAGGGAAACACTTACTATGAAACATCGAACAGATTCTGTGAAGGGTGTTCTCTGAAGAAAACTTCAGAGAAGATGTGAAGGATTTGAGAAGAAATCCCACCAATGATCAAGTCCCCTGGCTGGTACCACTCATGGGGAACAGGAAAAGGATTTTTCATTGGACACTGGATAGTATCTGATCTGCACACAACAGGCATTTGCAGGAACAGCAACACCAATAGCCACAGCATTGGCAGTATTGGATGAAGCCTGATAATGGAAATAAAAATAGTGATAAATCTCAAAGTGAATTGCCAGCTACATATTAAATTCAAACCCTGACAAATGCATGCCTTGATGTATAAATAAGACTGTCAACATGCATTTAAGTCTTGACACTTTTCAGGTGCAAACAGAAAGTCTCTTAAGATTTCACCAAGTGAACTACATATAATTATTTAGATAATTGCTGGAAGAGATAATCATTTTCTGGGTATTTTGCCTCAGAGTCACACTTTTTTTGTAACCAACATGTTGGGTTCGATTTGTTTATCCAAATCTAATTACATATTGCCTCTGCCCCTTAGTGGCCCCCAAAGTGGATTTTTTTCAAAGCAAGCAAACTGGAAAGTCATGGTGAAACTATTTACTTTGTGACTGCAAAGACAAGATTTCTAAATCTCATGATTTAGATGTTACAGCAAAACAGAGCTGAGTACGATCAGTTTTTCTGATGACACCTTGCCCCACATTTCCTAATGCTCAAATCACATAGACCACATCATATAATTAGCAATAGGCACACTAGGAAAATGGTCCTCTGCAGCACCCCACAGCACAATTTCTACAGTGCTGAAAGATATTTAGTAGCACTGACCACTGCCAAAACCAACCCTAATCTGCTCTGTGAAGGGCAGGTTACCTGGCGTTCCTATCCTTGGTTGATGCTGATACTACTCAACCCAGAGCAAATCCAAAAATAAATGTGCATGGTGAGGCTATTGTTCATTTCAGGGAAAATACTGCTCCACAGCAATGTTGAGGGTACTTAGAATCCATTGATTCCATGGCTGTATGAACCCCAACATTACACTGAGGCAAGAGTCTCAACAGGAGTGCTAGGCAGGTCAGCCAGAAAATCCCTAATTTAATTGGAGAATCCATCAAATTCTCTCACTCTCCAATATTGACCAGCTCAATGGTTCCCCAGCCATTGAAGAGTGTTAGCAGCAATAATAAATGGGGAGGAGGGGAGAGACAATATAAATTTGAAAGGTCTCCCTGAGTTCTCCATTTAAATGCTCACAGTGCATAACAATCCAGCTCTTCCCTAACTGAATTGAATTGAATTGAATTTACTTTATTACGGTCAAAGACCAGAATAAGCAAAACATCTAAATAAATAGCATTACAGTATCTCTAAGCAGATAATTATAAAATACATGGGAGCAAGAACCAAACGTAGATTAAAACATATACATAAAATACTTGATTAAACGTATGTAATGGATGAGTAAAAACTGATAAGAAAAATTAAAAGAGATCAGAAGTGTGGATCTAACAATATGGGTCTTCAATTTAGAACTGCCTTGTAGAATAGACCAACCTTTGACGAATATCTATCATGACAGTACAGAATCTGGCGACTGAATATGTGACTTCTGGGCTTTCGTCCTGTAGTAATAGGGAGATGTAGTGTTGTTCTTAATGCCCAGGGAACTTGTATGGGATGGGCTGTATAAACCTGGCTTGAATGTCTATATAATACTGGCAGTGAAGAAGGGCATGCTCCATTGTTTCCTGCTGCCTAGAGCCAAATGGACATTTCCTCTCCTCATATGGAATTTTCCTATAACGGCCCTCCTGAACTGCTGAAGGGAGGGCCTGACAATGGGCCAAAGTGAAAGTCCTCCGTTGTTTTGGTATTTCAAGGTTAGCTATGTATGGCATTTGGGAAGTCAAGTATCTTCTAGTTTCACTAATTAAAAATTTGGGGGACCTGGCTGGGTCTACCTGTTGTTCTATGTCTACCACATGCTGTTTAATAATGTTTTTTGCTTGTTCATGCCCCATGTTTAGTAAGATCTGTGGATTGAATCCTAGAGTTGTTATGATATTATTCACTGCTCGTTTCCATAATGATTGGAAATCGTCTTTAATAGTCAGGGAAGCATCCTTGTTTGACTCCTTTCTCAGTTTCTATTGCATTAGACATTTGGCCCTGGGAGGTACAACGTATTTTTAATGAGGTCCCTTCATGTAACATGTGTATTAGGTATAGCAAGGGTCTATCTGTTGTGGAGGTCTCCAGTTTTTCCCATAACTTTGTTCTGGAAATAGAGTCAAAGGCTGCTCTGAAGTCAATGAAGGCCACATAAAGAGAAGCAAAATTACTAGATGAGTATTTCTCTATTTAGGGATGCGGGTGGCTCTGTTGGGGGTTCAAATCCCTGTGATGTGGTGAGCTCCCATTGTTCAGTCCCAGCTCCTGCCCATCTAGCAGTTCGAAAGCACGTCAAAGTGCAAGTAGATAAATAGGTACCGCTCTGGCAGGAAGGTAAATGGAGTTTCCGTGTGATGCTCTGGTTTCACCAGAAGCGGCTTAGTCATGCTGGCCACATGACCCGGAAGCTGTATGCAGACAAACGCCGGCTCCCTCGGGCTATAAAGCAAGATGAGTGCCGCAACCCCAGAGTCGCCTGGACCTAACGGTCAGGGGTACCTTTAGCTTTACCTTTACTTCTTTGTTAGATGTTGAAGAACTAAACATTGGTCGATGGTCGAACGGCTTTCTCGAAATCCCGCTTGCTCGTGGGGTCAAAAAAATGGATGTACCGTGCAGCAAAAAGATTCCATTGAGAATGGATGAATATGAAGAAATCTGGAACGAATATTTAAGCAATAAGGTGCATAGTGGGGGGAAGTGGGGGGAGGAGAGAGAGGTGGGAAAATATTATTTAAAAAGGTGTGGCCATAGGTATATCAGTGTATTCAAATCTGAATTGTCAGATTGTGTTGTTATTGTTATGGTTTTTGTTGTTTGTGTCTTTTGCGGTTGAGGTTTGTATCGAAAAAAATGATTAAATAAATTAATAATAATACCACTTGCTCCTTACAGGCAGTCAGGAGGTTATCATGTTAGCATGAATGGACTGTAAGCTTTCTGAGTTCAGTATTTTAATTACTTTATTATTTAGTAGGGGAGTGAATTAGGCATCCTCATTGTGTTTCTTCTGTATCATTTCCGTCAAAAGAAGTAAGACTGGGAAGTGGCCACTCTCAAATCTGGGTATGACCTCCATATTGCTTACGTATTGGAGAAGGTCCTCAGAGACAATTATGTAATCAATGGCACCCATCCTGATTCTGGACAAGAAGGTGAACTCAGCTGGATGGTCCTTTCTAAGGGCACCATTTAAAATGTAAAGACCTAGTTTGAAGGACATTTGTGCTAGGTAGAAACCTGCAAAGTTGGACATTTGGTCTTTTGAGGCTCGTGTTGTTAGTGGGCCTACGATCTCCAGATCTGGGGGGTATGGCCAAACCGTGTATATAGGGTTTGGTCATTAAGTCCTAGTCTGGCATATAAGTCCCCTCTCAGCACCACCATTGCGTTAGGCTTCTGTAGAATGAGGTCTGCAACATATCTTTGCCTGGACAGGCGGAGTCCCCCAACCCCCAGGTGACCCCCGAGTAGAATATTGACACAAGACATCGTTGTATGGGATTAAAATTGGCCACAACTTTATTAAGATTCAGATGTAGGAAGACCTTGGCTCAGGCATTGGGCGTTTATCCTTCCCAGCCCACAGCCGGGGATCTGGAAAACTTCAGGGTCATCCAGAATGTGCGGGGATTGGGCTAGCCCTGGAGAACATAAGTCTGTGTGTAGCCTGGGTATTATTGTGTAGTTTCAACTGTCTGTCAGCAACATGAGGTTCCTTGAAGGTTATTAGGAAGGGAGTGTCAGGGTTGTCAGACTCCCTCCCCTTCAATAGAGAAGGCCTAGTGGTTTCTATATTCGAATGAAAAATAATAATATTTTTATTGGTTTTCAATTGCAATCCAATAATAATATTGTTAACACTTTACTGGAAATAAGCTTTTAAAATGGTGTGGTGGGTATAATTACATGGAAATGGACTGCATTCTACTCTGACATAGTATGTGTATATCCTGCGCATTGCATTGCATTGCATTGCATTGTCATTCAAGTGCTTTACTAACGCATCTTCCTAAGATGTACAATACCCCCTTTCCAAGCCTCTTTTCCCTTAGTTCTGTGGTTTTCTGGCACCAAATCAGAGCTACCTCAACTCACCTGTACCTCCTTCCCCCCTTCTCTCTAAGCTGTGCAACCATACACTGGGTTTCTTCTAAGTTATATGCAACATTTGTGTGATGCAAATAAGAAAATCCTGTTCCATACGGTCCAACATTTCTTCAATGAAAATAAGGACATCCTAAGGAAAACTGGGATATCCCGGAATCACATCAGCAACTAGGATATCTACTGTAAATCTGGGACTGTCCCTGGAAAATAGGGTGACATGCAGAGACTGTTGGTTTGCCAGTGGAATAACAGCAGAATATCTAGCGGAGGATATAGGTAAAATTGCCTTGGTATTAAACAATACCACTTCACATATAGAATACAATGAAGGAAAATCCCTAAGGTTCTTTTTAATATTTCCTCTTAGAAAACTCTTGTCATATGCTTCCCATTCTGTAACCCTGCATTCTACCTTCCAATTAATTCATAAATGCTCACATTCTACCAGAATACAACTCCTTGCAGAAAGGCGTGTTTTAACGTTCACATTGCATCACAACAGAGTTCCTCCCTTTTTGCTAGTTTCAATCTATCACCAGGTCTGAGGCAGAGAGCCAGTTCTATGAGGTTGGAGTGATATTGGAATAGCAGAAGAATTACAATAGGGAGGCTGTAGTTAAAAATGCCGTCAATTTTAAACAACACCAATTCATATATAATAACACAGTGAAGGAAAATTACTAGGGTTCTTTTTAATTACTCCGTCTTATTAGTTGCTCTTTGTTGTTCAACTCAGGCCTCAAGGCAATGATGTAGCATTTAGGGGCAAAGATGCAGCCCAATAACCCAGCACTGGAGGCCAAGATGGAGATGATCTCCACCACTACCATATATTTTCCTTTGGTGCTCAGGTAAGTTGGAAGAAAAGAAAGCCAAACACTGCAAAAGAGCAACATGAACTTGGTAATGAACTTGGCTTCATTAAAACTGTCAGGTAATCTGCGGGCCAGAAATGCCACAATGAAACTGGCAATGGCCAGCAGACCCATGTAGCCCAGGACACAATAAAGCAGGGTCACAGACCCCTCATTACATTGCACAATGATTTCTGTGGTTGCCGAGTGCATATCTACATCAGGGAATGGGGGAGATGTCATCAACCACAGAACACAAAGGTTGGATTGAATAAAAGAACAGGAAACTACAACAGAGTAGGCCAGTCTTCTCCCTACCCACCTCCTCATGCTGGATCCTGGCTTGGTGGCCATGAAAGCTACAACTACATTGATTGTTTTGGCCAACATGCAAGAAACAGCCACAGAGAAGATCATGCCAAAAGCAGGTTGTCTGAGAAGACAGGTCACTTTCCCAGGTTTGCCGATAAATAGCAAAGAAGACAGGAAGCAGAGCAGAAGAGAGACCAGGAGAGTGTAGGTGAGGGCTCGGTTGTTGGCTTTGACAATGGGGGTATCTTTGTGCTTCACAAAAGTGCCTAATACCAGAGTTGTGAGAAGGGAAAAAGAAAGAGCTATGGAAGCTAAGCTGATCCCGAAAGGTTCTTCATAGGAGAGAAAGCTCAGAGCTTTGGAGATGCATTGGTTTCTCTTCCTGTTTGGATATTGATCTTCTGGGCATCTGAAACAGTCATCCATATCTGAAGTCCAGAAATAGTTCAAATTCCAAAGACAATTTAGAAGCATTTTTTTTTTTTTTTTTGGCCTTCCATATACGCTTGCTAATTCTTAGTGAGTAGATGGTAATGTAACATTGTTATTTGATAGTACACCAGGCTCAAATTTATTATT
This sequence comes from Lacerta agilis, assembly GCF_009819535.1. Taxonomy (NCBI): domain Eukaryota; kingdom Metazoa; phylum Chordata; class Lepidosauria; order Squamata; family Lacertidae; genus Lacerta; species Lacerta agilis. The sequence continues at coordinate 7,222,687 of NC_046325.1, read as the reverse complement.
ATTGTAAAATTTAAATTCTCAACCAATTGACACCTACAAGAAAATTTACCCAAGTGACCCAACTCCTTCATCACAATGACAGGTACTCCTGTATCTTCCAAATCATGCATCATATATGAACCAATCACATACCATTCTGAAAAAGATGCAATGCATAAATAAAGTAAAGCAGTATTGTCTTTTGAAGAAGGTTTTTGTTAGTGGGTGGAGGTTTGTTAACTTACAATAATATAGTGTTTCTCTGATCATTGATGGTTTAAGGGAATTGGCAATTATGTAATATACACTTATGTTTTCTCCAAGGAAATGTAGTATAACTGTCCCATCTTTGGGGCATCTAATCGGTCTTCTCTTTGGGATGCTCATTGCATGGTTACTAGTCTTACCCTTGATGATCCAGGAATTTATTGTTTCACTAGGGTTTCTTAATTATCCTTCTCTAAGTTAGATTTTGCTGTTCTTATTCCTTTACCTAATTTATCTTCTCGTCCATGAATATCAAAAAGTTCTGTTTAGTACATTAATTTTATTTTCTCAGCATATATGCCAAAGACTTATCCTTGACTCTTAAATATTATTTTTGCTGATATGGAAACCCTCCCCTTTAATGTGGTATCTGCTTCAGAGGGAACTGGGGTGAAACAACTGTCAGACCCAGAACCTGTGGCATATAATCAAGTTTTGATCTCACATCTGAACAGATTGCATTTGTCATCACCATCATCATTTCCATCATCATTATCATTTGAGTGCTGAGATTATATCAGTCTCACTTAAGCTATTTTCATATGTTAACTTTTTTAGATATCTTAAAATGGGGTGAGCTCTTGTTGCTCAGTCCCTGCTCCTGCCAATCCAGCAGTTTGAAAGCACGTCAAATTGCAAGTAGATAAATAGGTACATCAGGAAGGTAAATTATGTTTCCATGCACTGCTCTGGTTTCGCCAGAAGTGGCTTACTCACGCTGGCCACATGACCTCGGCCAGTAAAGGGAGATGAGCGCCGCATCCCCAGAGTTGTCTGCAACTAGACCAAACAGTCAGGGATCCCTTTAATTTATTCTTACGCTGAATAGTAACAATACTTTGTGATGAAAATAAAAATGATTTCTTTCTCATGTACCATTCTGGTCTGAAATCTTCCCTTCTGGACATGCATCACAATCATAACAGCAAAATTTTTCTCCTTCCTTCCTTTTCTTCTGATGACCAGGGAGGCAGTGTTCATTGCACACAGAAATAGGAGTCACCTATCAATACACAAAAAAGGAATTTCAGGTTGGAGACTAAAGAGAATTTCTCTTACTGAATTTCTTATAAAATGAATTTTTGCCTAAAATGCAGCTTTATCTGTAGTCTGACCTTAAATTCCCCTTGCTTCTAACATTATCAAAAGTTGTTTCTGGTGTTTAGCAACCCAAATTAGACATGCAAAGGATCGGCAAAGGGGACTTCACATATCAAGCATGATTTCTTCAACTGAGATTTATACAATGAAAAGAGAGATAACCCAATGCTGGCTCACTAAAACATTTCATTGAGATCTGTGAGATGAGCCATAGGTTTAATCTACAACCAATATACCATTAATTGCTGATTGTTCAGTTTTGCAACTAATCTTTCAATATGCTTGTTATCTGGGTCTTTAAGAACCTAATGCATATATAACATAGCAGAAAATATAACCTTTGTTTTTCAATTAATTCATTGTTGTGCCTAGGCTTTCATTCTGCTAGATAGTAGTATTATTCCTATGACATTTTCAATAGAAATAAATTTTCTGTCAGAACACATTTGTAGGTTACAGCAGACCACCCCCCAAAAAAACCGAAAACACTGTTAGAATGCACACCTGGTTAAAACCTGGGTGCCACATTATCATATCCTCATGAATGATGAATTTCTTTCCTTCTGGAGCAGTATCATTCACCTCTCCAACTTTGACTCGAAGGAAGGACTTGTTTGGGAATATGACCATGTTCATGATGTCGAATACACCTCCCATTTCCTTTTTAGAAGTAAAGGACAGTGTTTCTCCAGCTGAATTGTTAAAGGAAATGCCATGAAGGTAAAGGTGGAGCTGATTGAAAGATTAAAAGACAAGGGGGGGGGAATGAAAATTTTGAATTTAATGTCATGATATAGAGGCAATCATTTTACTATTAGTGTTTGTTAGTATTATCTAAGAAAGACAAAAGGTGAAAAATCAACTATTTTACATAGAAGATAAAAACCTACATTATACATTGACAGCATAATGTCTTTCCAGGTCAAAATGTGCAAAACATAACGTAAATATACAAAGCTTTGTAAAAAAGGCAGAGTACCAGTTCATGTATTTTAATTATTTTTATTTTTTCCCCAAATTACAATATGGACTTGTTTCCAGTACCCTACCTGCCAAGGCTGCAGATCTTGAAGTTCAAATGTGTTATGACCCATCATTGATCTGTGCTTGGATCTCTTTAAAGAAATGTCATGTAAAGCATGAGCCACTGCATGGACAGCATTATAGATGCTATAGCTGTGGCCAGTCATGCCCATTTCAAAGAATGGATCAGGAAGGCTCTCCAGTCTCTCCTCTCCTGTACATTGTCCACTTGTGTCCATTGGCACACTGGGGTTGGGAAAATCACAGTCAAATGCTTGCTCCCAGAAGTCCTTCAGAAAGCCATTTTCTTTTACTCCATCAGGTTTTATGCTCTGAAGAAAATCATGAAACCCTGGAAGCTCTTTGGAGTGAATTGTGAAACAAATGGCACCTTGGAATAGAACAAGAGGCCAACTCCTTTGAAGCCCTAACAACATGAAATCAATCTGACTTGTTATGATCCAAACTTTTGTAACTGATGGAATGTTATCTTTTTTAGATTGTTGTACAATGCCATTCTTTTGAGGATCTTGTAGAAAAAAGAAAATAGCTGTCAGCCATATGAGTGACATAGATTCTCCATAGATGATAAATGTGTGGGCTTTGTCATCTTTGACATCTTTGTAACTGCTTAATAACACATCATAAACTTCATCAAAGTCATCAAAACGGGGTAGTTTTGGGAGCTTTTGTGTGAAGGCTGAACAGATTCCATTTTTGGATAACAATGGTTCCACAGTCTGCAAGAAATTTTCTCCACTTTCATCATCCACAACAAATATTCCAACCCATATCCATCCAAAATGCTTAAGCAAGCTGATAATTCCCATGTATTGATGGGCTTCATTTGGAACCATGCGGTAGAAGGAAGGGACATGAACTTCATCACTCTCCTCCTCAGAGGGAAATGAGCCATAAGTGAGCTGCATAAAAATGTACAGACATTAATAAAATACATTTAGAACAATGATTAAGTTATTTTTCTACAGTTATTGAGATATGTTCAGGATTCAAAGAAATCTTTCATCCATCATAGTAGACGTTTTCTGGGAATATGCCTCCTTAGATTGTTTATAGACAGTTTCTGAAGCTTAGAATCACATCAGTAATAGTGATACTTCATACAATCATTTTATTTCCAGCATGTCCTTCAACAACAGGTGCTGGGATGGTGACAATAATTTAACATACAATAGAAAGAAGAGCTGCATCATGGCAGGTGTTTCCAGCTCCCCTACACTTTGCCCTTGGAAGCCTCATAAAAAAGCTTTTTAAGGCGAAGGAGTGTGAGCAACCTTAAAGGTGGTTTGTTTCTAGGACAAAGGTGAAATTGTGAAGCTCCCATCTTATTTTTGCTTTTAAAAAAGTGCCAGGAGAGAGGGAGGAAGAGTAGCTGGACTGTGCTCATTGAAAAACAGATATTTGCTTCTAATGGAAGGCAATAGTATCACAAACACCACCATTCAACTTATTGTTCTTGTGGAGAGGGATTTTGAAATAATAAAACCACTGTTTTCTACCAGCTTGGTCAATTTCCCATGTTATTAACCTCAGAGAATGATTTTGAAATACTTTTATTTTTCATTTTGAGATTGTTCATTGCACGACTCTCTCAGATTTTCAGTGCCGGAACTAAATGCTAGGTATCTTGTACTAGCCCTTCCTTCCCACTGTATATTCATCCTACTTGTTACATATTTAATATAAATGCTTCTGCTGTTCAGAAATCCTACCTGTGGAATCTTGTAGAGGCCTATGTTGTCTCTCATATGGAAGGAGGTATCAGAGCTAAGTCCCCCAATGATGGCTATGAGGTTTTTCTTGGTGTCACATTTATAATTAGGGACAAATCTTTGTGATTTGAAGAGCAGGTCTAATGTGCTACGATACGTCATCCTTGCATCATGATAGCTATCATAGATGTCGAACCCAAGTGTGATATTGGGCAAGATTGTGGGGTTCCCATTGATCTCCTTCACAGCAAATGCTAAGGCAAGTATGTGCTGGTAGAATTTTGTCACCATGCTGCAAATGAAGTCAATTGATATACAATTCGAGAGGAGAATTCTACAATGCATAAAATCAACATCCCACAATTTTGACCATCTTTGTCTCAAATGATTTTTATTGAAATGAAGTTATGCCTTTTGTAATTCATGTTTCTAAGCTAACAGACAACACACCAATGATGAAAATGTCTGATTCATCAGGACATCTGTGTTCTGCATGGTTCTTTGAGAAACCTGCCTTTCATCCCTTCCTCAAACTTGTTTTGAAGCTCAGTGTCCCAGATGTTTTGAAGCTCAGTGTCTTCCTATGGGCAATTCATCTAATTTCGTTTTATCTTGTTTTATATTTCCAAACCTAGATTCAGTTCTTCACATTTTCACATACTTCACATTTTTGCATACTTTCCTGATCTACTGATTCCTGTAAATACCTCTTTGGAGGTTGTTGTATTGATTGATTGATTGATTGATTGATTGCAATATTCTCTAGCATGAAGTATTGTGATTAATACATGTGTTTTATGTACACTTAACTGTAACATATTTTTGAAAACATTATTTTTCTGGAGCATTTTAATCCAGGGTTCAAGGGATCCATAAATTCAGTCAAGTAGTTCACAGGACATAAGTATCAAATATTTGTGATTATTTTTAATTGTATTTTATTGATTCATTTACTTTTTGTTGTATGTATTTTAATGAATTTCCTTTGATTTCTATGCCATTCCAAATAAAATATATTAAATACAATAAAAAAAATAAAAGAAGCAGAAATATACAATTCAAAATCTAGCTCAGCAGTTTATATATGTCAATGTACAGTCTCAACCATCAAGCTTTAAATCCTAAGGACATGACAAAAAAGAAAAGAGATTTGTTGGGTAGGAATGAAAAACTTACTATGAAACATCGAACAGATTCTGTGAAGGGTGTTCTCTGAATAAAACTTCAAAGAAGATGTGAAAGATTTGAGAAGAAATCCCACCAATGATCAAGTCCCCTGGCTGGTACCACTCATGAGGAACAGGAAAAGGATCTTTCATTGGACACCGGATAGTATCTGCTCTGCACACAATAGGCATTTGCAGGGACAGCAAAACCAATGGCCACAGCATCCTAGCCTGACCAATGCATGCCTTGATGTATAGATAAGACTGTCAACACTCATTAAAATCTTGACTCTTTTCAGGTGGAAACATACAATCTCTTAAGATTTGGCCAAGTGAACTAAATATAATTATTTGGATAATTACAGGAAGAGATAATAATCTTCAAAGTATTTTAGCTCAGAGTGACACTTTTTGTAACCAGCATGTTGGGTATGATTTTTTTTATCCAAATCTGATTACATATCACCTCTGCCCCTTAGTGGCCCCTAAAGTGGAATCTTTCAAAGTAAGCAAACTGGAAAGTCATGGTAGAAGCATTTACTGTGATACTTGCAAAGCAGGGATTTCTAAATCTCATGATTTGGATGTTACAACAAAACAGAGCTGAATATGATCAGTTTTCTGATGACACCTTGCCCCAAATTTCCTAATGCTCAAATGACATGGACCACATCATATAATTACCACTAAGGATATTAGGAACATGGTCCTCTGAAGCACCCCACAGCACAACTACTACAGTGCTGAAAGATATGTAGTAGCACTGACACAGCCCAAACCAACCCCAATCTGCCCTGTGTGTGTGTGTGTGGGGGGGGGGGTAATCAAGCTAACCTGTCCAGGGTTGAGGCCAATACTACTCAAACCAGAACAAATCCCAAAATAAAGATTCATGGTGAGGCTATTGTTAGTTTCAGGGGTAATACTGCTCCACAGCGATGTTGAGGGTACATAGAGTCCATTGATTCAATGGCTGTGTAAACCCCACCATTACACAATAAGGCAAGAGCCTCAACAGGTGTGCTAGGAATGTCTGCCAGAAAATCCTTCAGTTCATTGGGGAATCCATCAAATATTTTCACTCTCCAAGAGTGACCAGCTCAATGGTTCCCCAACCACTGAAGTTTATTAATAATAAATGGGGGGAGACAATATAAATTTGAAAAAGTCTCTCTCCCTGATTTCTTCATTTAAATCCTCAGAGTGCATGACAATCCAACTCTTCCCTAACTGACTTATTGAAGAAGGCCTAGTAGCTTTTATCTTTGATTGAAGCATGTTGTTGTTGTTCAGTCATTCAATGTCCGACTCTTCGTGACCCCATGGAACAGAGCACGCCGGATTGAAGCATAGGCAGGACAAAATCTGCAGTAAAGGTGTAAAAATGGAGAAAACAAAAATAAAAACCAGGATTCAATTTCCGGCCTCATCCACTGGCGACTGCCAAACTCCAGTTTTACCAAAGCAATGGCAGCTCCTATTTCTCAAAAGTATGAATGAATTCAGAGAAGAATACACTTGTGCCATCAATCAGATACACAAGAAGCTAGTGTAAAATTAGATTCCATTGCGATAAAGTACACCATGGCACTGGACTACTGTTTGCTGAGCTGCTGAAACCCTAGCAGAAGGAAAATAAGCCTTTTCATTATCATTTTTTTAATAATATTTTTATTAGTTTTCAATTACAATCCAATAATAAAATCATTATAACTTTACCGAAAATAAGCTTTTAAAATGGTGTGGTAGGTGCAATCATATGGAAACGGACTGCATTCTACTCTGATATAGTATGTGTATTCCCTGCACATTGCATTGCATTGCGAATCAAGTGTTTACTAACGCATCCTACTAACATGTACAATTCCCTCTTTTCACACCTCTTTTCTCTTAGTTGTGTGGTTTTGGCACCAACTCAGAGCTACCTCAACCCACCTGTACTTGCTTCCCGCCCCCTCTAAGCTGTGCAGTTAAATCATACCCTCTAAAATGTCAACATTTCTTCAATGAAAATAGGGACATCCTAAGCAACATTGGAATATCCCAGCATCAAATCACAAACAGGGATACATTCTGTCAATCTGAGACTGTCACTGGAAAATGGGGGCACTTGGAGAGTCTGTAATGTGACTTACACATGTGACTCCAACTTAGAGATGCAAAGGACTGGAAGAGGGGACTTCACTAGTCAAGCATGATTTATTCAATTGAGAGTTATACAATGAAAAGAGAGATAACCCAATGCTGGCTCGCTAATACATTTGACTGACATCCCTCAGATGAGGCACAGGTTTAATCTACAACCAATATACCATTGATTGCTGATGGTTCAGTGTGTTGCAACTAAGCTTTCAATGTGCTAGTTTTCTGGGTCTTTAAGAGCCTGAGGCACATGTAACATGGCAGAAAATATAACTTTGTTTTTCAATTTTGTATTGTGCTTAGGCTTTCATTTGGCTTAGACAGCAGTTGTATCCATATGGCATGTTTCAACAGAAAGACAGGGTTTGTAAGAAAAATAACTCTTCTGTGAGGACACATTTGTAGTTTACAGCAGACCTCCAAAACAAACAAAACACTCCTAGGATGCTGACCTGGTTAAAACCTGGGTCCCGCTCCTACTTGCGAGCAACATTTCCAACATTTCTGTGATGAAAATAAGGACATCTTGTTCCATACCCTCCAGCATTTCTCCAGTGGAAATAGGGACATCCTAAGCAAAACTGGGATATCCCTGGATCACATCAGAAACTGGGATATCTTTTTTAAATCTGGGACTGTCCTTGGAAAATAGGATGGCATCCAGAGACTGTTGGTTTGGCACTGGAATAACAGCAGAATCTCTAGCGGAGGATATAGGTAAAATTGCCTTAAACAATACCAGTACACATATAGAAGACAATAAAGGAAAATCCCTAAGATTCTTTTTAATTATTCCGTCTTATTAGTTGCTCTCTGTTGTTCAACTCAGGCCTCAAGGCAATGATGTAGCATTTTGGAACGAAGATGCAGCCCAATAACCCAGCACTGGAGGCCAAGATGGAGATGATCTCCACCACTACCATGTATTTCCCTTTGGTGCTCAGGTAAGTGGGAAGAAAAGACAGCCAAACACTGCAAAAGAGCAACATGCTGAAGGTAATGAACTTGGCTTCATTAAAACTGTCAGGTAATCTGCGGGCCAGAAATGCCACAATGAAACTGGCAATGCCCAGCAGACCCATGTAGCCCAGGACACAATAAAACAGGGTCACAGACCCCTCATTACATTGCAGAATGATTTCTGTGGTTGCCGAGTGCATATCTACATCAGGGAATGGGGGAGATGTCATCAACCAAAAAGCACAAACAGTAGATTGTATAAAAGAACAGGAAACTACAACAGAGTAAGCCAGTCTTTTCCCTACCCACTTCCTCATGCTAGAGCCTGGCTTGGTGGCCATGAAAGCTACAACTACAGTGATCGTTTTGGCCAGCATGCAAGAAACAGCCACAGAGAAGACCATGCTGAAAGCAGGTTGTCTGAGAAGACAGGTCACTTTCCCAGGTTTGCCGATAAATAGCAAAGAAGACAGGAAGCAGAGCAGAAGAGAGACCAGGAGAGTGTAGGTGAGGGCTCGGTTGTTGGCTTTGACTATGGGGGTATCTTTGTGCTTCACAAAAGTGCCTAACACCAGAGTTGTGAGAAGGGAAAAAGAAAGAGCTATGGAAGCTAAGCTGATCCCAAAATGTTCTTCATAGGAAAGAAAGCTCAGAGCTTTGGAGATGCATTGGTTTCTCTTCCTGTTTGGATATTGATCTTCTGGGCATCTGAAACAGTCATCCATATCTGAAGTACAGAAATAGGTCAAATTCCAAAGACAATTCATATGCTTGCTTTGCCTTCCATATACGCTTGCTAAGTCTTAGTGAGTAGATGGTAATGTAACATTGTTTTTTGATAGTATACCATTCTCCATATTTTTATTATCATACCAATATGTGCCAAATATTCCTGCTGCTGCACCAATTTGGGCTGTTTGAAGACCTAATGTATGAGGCCCCACAGCTTCTTATATCATTCATTATTTTACCATAAACCAATGCACCGCATTAAAATTGAGCAAACTTGGAATTAAAGAAATCTTAACTTTTTACTATCCTTAAGTTGTATAGTTCACACCAGTATTTTAAAATTTTGAATTTATCAGTTCACACCAACAACAATATTCCCGTATCTTTGAAATTATGCATCTCATATGAACCCATCACATACCATTCTGAAAAAGATTTGATGCAAAAATAAAGTATACCAATATTGTCTTATGAAGAAGGTTTTTGTTAGTGGGTGGAGGTTTGTTAAGTTACAATAATATAATGTTTCTCTAATCATTGATGTTTTAAGAGAATTGGCAATTTGTTAATATACAATGATGTAATATACATTAGTATGTTTCAAAGGAAATGTAGTATAACTATCCCATCTTTAGGGCAACTAATTGGTCTTCACTTTGGGATGCTCATTGCGTGGTTACCAATCTTATCCTTACTGATTCAAGAAGTTATGATTTCACTAGGGTTTCTGAATTATCCTTCTGAAAGTTAGATTCTGCTGTTCTTATTCATTAACCTAATTTTTCTTCTCCTCCATAAATGTCAAAAAGTTCTGTTAAGTACATTAATTTTGTTTTCTCAGCATGTATGCCAAATACTTATCCTTGACTCTAAAATATTTTTTTTGTTGATATGGAATGGGGCAAGGCCCTCTCGGTAGTGGCACCTGCCCTGAGGAACACCCTCCCATCAAATATCAAAGAGATAACTACCTGGCATTTTGAAAACATCTGAAGGCAGCCCTGTTTAGGGAAGTTTTCAGTGTGTGACATTTTAATGTATTTGAATCTTTGTTGGAAGCCACCCAGAGTTATTGGGATCTGGAATTATTTGGGATCTGTTGCAGAAGGAACTGGGCTTAAACAACTGTCTAACCCAGAACCTTTGGCATATAATCAAGTTTAGATCTCACATCTGAACATATTGAATTAGACATAACCATCATCATTTCTATAATCATTATCACTTGACTGCTGAGGTTATAATAGTCTTGCTTAAACTATTTTCATATGTCTACTTTTTGAATATCTTAAAGTAAATGGTCACTAAATCATTTGGTCTTCACTGAGGCTTACTGCCAAATCCATGCAGATAGCATTGCCCAAGGAATATTAGTTTCTCTAAGTACTGGAAGTCACCAGAGATCTATTTGTACACCATACCAAGCAGGATAACTTTCTTACATGCATAGCATGGCAAATAAGCATTTCTAATTTGTTCTTAGGCAGAATAGTAACAATACTTTGTGTTGAAAATAAAAAAAATGATTTATTTCTCATGTACCATTCTGGTCTGAAATCTTGCCTTCTGGACATGGAGCACAATCATAGCAGCAAAATTTTTCACCTTCCCTCCTTTTCTTCTGATGACCAGGGGGGCAGTGCTCATTGCACACGGAAATGGGCATCACCTATCCATAAATGGGAAAGGAGTTCCAGGTTGGAGAAGTTCTCTTACTGAATTTCTTATAAAATGAATTTTTGCATGGAATCTAGCTAATCTGCAATCTGACCTTCAAGTACTCTTGCTTTCTAACTTTATCAAAAGTTGTTTCTAATGTTTACCAATCCAATTTAGAGATGCAAAGGATTGGAAGAGGGGACTTCACTTGTCAAGCATGATTTATTCAATTGAGATTTATACAATGAAAAGAGAGATAACCCAATGCTGGCTCGCTAATCCATTTAATTGACATCCCTCAGATGACCCATAGGTTTAATCTACAGCCAATATACCATTGATTGTTGATGGTTCAGTGTTGCGACTAAGCTTTCAATGTGCTAATTTTCTGGGTCTTTAAGAGCCTGAGGCTCTTAACATGGCAGAAAATATAACTTTGTTTTTCAATTTTGTATTGTGCTTAGGCTTTCATTTGGCTAGACAGCAGTTGTATCCGTGTGGCATGTTTCAATAGAAAGACAGAGGGTTTGTAGAAAAAATAACTCTACTGTCAGGACCCCCAAAACAAAGAAAGAAACAAAACATTGTTTGGATGCTGACCTGGTTAAAACCATTATGCCACATTATCATGTCCTCATGAATGATGAATCTCATTCCTTCAGGAACATTATCATCCACCTCACCAATTTTCACTCGAAGGAAGGAACTGTTTGGGAATATGACCATGTTCATGATGTCAAATCCACCTCCTATTTCCTCTTCAGAAGTTAAAGACAGTGTTTCTCCAGCTGAATTGTTAAATGAAATGCCATGAAGATAAATATGGAGCTAATTGAAAGGTTTAAAGGGGGGGGGGGTGAGAGAAATGAAGATTTTCAACATAATGCCCAGATACAGAAACACACATTTTACTATTAGTGATTGTTGGAATTATAAAAAAAAGATCAGTAGTGAAAAATCAACTATTTTGCCATAGAAGATAAAAACTTTCCTTATGCACTGAAGACTAAATGTCTGTTTTTGTAAATGACGATGCAGACTTGTTTTCAGCACATTACCTGCCAAGGCTGCAGATCTTGAAATTCAAATATGTTATGACCCATCATTGCTCTGGGTTTGGATCTCTTTAAATAAATGTCATGTAAAGCATGAGCCACCACATGGACAGCATTGTAGATGCTATAGCTGTGACCAGTCATGCCCATTTCAAAGAGTGGATCAGGAAGACTCTCCAGTCTCTCCTCTCCAGTACATTGTTCACTTGCGTCCATTGACACACTGGGTTTTGGAAAATCACAGTCAAAGGCTTGCTCCCAGAAGTCCTTCAGAAAACCATTTCCTTTTATCCCATCAGGCTTTATGCTCTGAAGAAACTCGTGGAACCCTAGAAGTTCTTTTGAGTGAATTGTGAAGCAAATGGCACCTTGGAAGAGACCAAGATGCCAACCCCTTTGAAGCCCCAACAACATGAAATCAATCTGTGTTGTTATGATCCAAACTTTTGTAACTGATGAAATATCATTTTTTTTAGGATCCCGTATAAAGAAAATAGATGTCAGCCATATGAGTGCCATACATTCTCCATAGATGATAAATGTTTGGGCTTTGTCATCTTTGACATCCTTGTAGCTTCTTATTAACACATCAAAAACTTCAGCATAGTTATCAAAACGGGGTAGTTTGGGGAGCATTCGTGTGAAGGCTGAACAGATTCCATTTTTGGATAACAATGGTTCCATAGTCTGCAAGAAATTTTCTCCACTGTCATCATCCACAACAAAGATTCCAACCCATATCCATCCAAAATGCTTAAGCAAGCTGATAATTCCCATGTATTGATGGGCTTCATTTGGAACCATGCGGTAGAAGGAAGAGACATGAACTTCATCACTCTCCTCAGTGGGAAATGAGCCATAAGTGAGCTACAAAAAAGTTCACAGATATTACTGAAACAAATTATGCACAATGACTTCAGTTAATTTTCTACAGTTATTGAGATACGTTCAGGATTCAAAGAAATCTTTCATCAGTCGTAATAGAACTTTTCTGGGAATATGCCTCCTTAGATTGTTTATAGACACTTTCTGAAGCTTAGAATCACACCAATAATAGCGATACTTAGTACAATCATTTTATTTCCAGCATGTGCTTCAACAAAAGGTCCTGTGATGCTGACAATAATTTAACATACAATAGAAAGAAGAGCAGCATCATGGCAGGTGCTTCCATCTCCCTTACACTTTGCCCTTGGAAGCCTCATGAAATGCTTCTTCAGGCAAGGGAGTGTGAACAACATCAAAGGAGGCTTTTTTCTAGGACAAAGGTGAGATTGTGAAGCTGCCATCTTATTTTTGCTATTGGACGCTGCCTATTAAGTAATTTTGCATGTGTATTGGAATAGGGTTTTTTGGTAAGTTCTCAGGAGAAGGGAAGGTTAATGAATAAAATGTGAATTCTAAATGTACAATCTGACCATGGGGAACTTGGGGAGGAAGTTTCTATTAAATGGAACCATAATGGCCAGTAGTCCAAATCACAGAACTGTAGAGTTGGAAAATACAAGGCAAAATAGACAGGGTCAAGAGAGAGGGAGGAAGGGTAGTGGGGCTTTGCTCATTGAGAAACATGAAAGGAAATAATATTACAAACAGCAACATTTAAATTACTGTGCTTGTTGAGAAGGATTTTCAAATAATAAAGACACTGTTCTCTACCAGCTTGGTCAATTTTCCATGTTATTAACTTTTGAGAATTATTTTGAAATACTTTTTTTTAAAAAAAAAGAATCATTTGCATTTTGTTCATTGAACTGCTATCTCAATTTTTCAGTGCCGGAACTAACTGCTATCTTACCCTAGCCCTTCCTTTCCCACTGTGTATTCATCCTACTGGTTAAATATTTAATATTAATGTTTTATTGATTCAATAGAAAGTGCCAAAATTCAGCTTCTAGAAATCAATTTCTGCAGTTCAGAAATCCTACCTGTGGAATCTTGTAAAAGCCAATGTTGTCTCTCATATGGAAGGATGTATCAAAGCTAAATCCCCCAACAATGGCAATGAGGTTTTTCTGGGTGTCACATTTATAGTTAGGGACAAATCTCTGTGATTTGAAGAGCAGGTCTAATGTGGCACGGTAGGTCATCCTTGCTTCATGATAGCTATCATAGATGTGGAACCCAAGAGTGATATTGGGCAAGATTGTGGGGTTCTCATTGATCTCCTTCACAGCAAATGCCAAGGCAAGTATGTGCTGGTAGAATTTTGTCACCATGCTGCAAATGAAGTATATTAATACACAATTCCAGAGTCAAATTCTACAGTTCATAAAATCCACATACCACCATTTTTGCCTTCTTTGTCACAAATAATTTTGTTATTGAAATGAAGTTATGCTGTTTGTAATTCATGTTTCTAAGCTAACAGACAACACACAGTTGATGAAAATGTATGATTCATCATGGCATCTGTGTTCTGCATGGTTCTTTGACACACCTGCCTTTCATCCCTTCCTCAACATTTGCAGCTCAGTTGATTTTTTTAATTAAAAAAAAATCTTTCCTCTCATCCTTCTCTTCAGGTAGCTGAATACTTCACATATCTCATGTAGTGCTTTCTGACTCATAAATGTCTTTTTGCTATACTCATTTACCTTGTATAACCTCATCTGAATTCAATAGGGCTTTTCTCTGAGTGGATGGGTATACATGGATGTGTTGAAGCTCAGTGGCACCCTATGGACGATTCTTCCAATTTCATTTCATCTTGGTTTATATTTCCAATCATAGTATTAGTTCTTCACATTTTCTCATCAGTCCAATGCACATTTTCCTAATATACTAATTCCTGTAAACACCTCTTTTTAGGTTGTTGTGTTGTTTTGCAATATTCTCTGGCATGAAGTATTTTGATCAATGCATGTGTTTTATGTATAGTCTACTGCAACATATGCATTTTTGGGGGAAAATAAATTTCTAGAGCTGTTTAATCTAGAGTTTGAGTGTTCCACAAATTCAGTCAGGTGGTTTGCAGAACATTCACATTAAATCATTATGATTATTTTTAATTGTAATTTGTTGATTCATTTACTTTTTATGTTCAATGTATTTTAATGAATCTCCTTTTAATTCTATGCCATTCCAAATATTCCAAATATATTAAAATACATGATTATTATATTAAATGAAATGTATTAAAATAAAATATATTTTAAAAAGAAAAGAACATGACAAAAAAAGGAAAGAGATTTGTTGGGTAGGAAGGAGACTCTTACTATGAAACATCGAACACATCCCGTGAAGGGTGTTCTCTGAAGTAAACTTCATAGAATACATAAAAGAGTTGAGAAGAAATTCCACCAATGATGAAGTCCCCTGGCTGGTACCACTCATGAGGAACAGGAAAAGGATCTTTCATTGCACACTGGACACTATCTGCTTTGTATACAACAGGCATTTCCAGGGACAGCAACACCAATGGCCACAGCATCCTGGTAGTGTAGCTTTTATCCTCTTCCAACAAATCTCTTAAGGAGAGCTGTTTCCCAATACTGAAATTATATTTAGATGTTTTCAGAAGTTTCAATCGATTTATATTTTGTGTGTCTGCTGCCCTGGTTTCTTGGATCGGCAGTATTGGATGAAGCCTGACAATGGAAATAAAAGTAGTGATAAATCTCAAAGAGTGAATTGTCAGCTACAGATTAGAATTAAATCCTGGCAAATGCATGCCTTGATGTATGGATAAGAGTGTCAACGCTCATTCAAGTCTTGACTCTTTTCAGATGCAATCAGAAAGTCTCTTAAGATCTGGCTAAGTGAGCTACATATAATTATTTGGATAATTGCTGGAAGAGATAATCATTTTCTGGGCATTTTGCCTCAGAGTCAAACTTTTTTGTAACAAACATGTTGGTTTGATTTGTTTATCCAAATCTAATTACATATTGCCTCTGCCCCTTAGTGGCCCCAAAAGTGGATTTTTTTCAAAGCAAGCAAACTGGAAAATTATGGTGAAACTATTTACTTTGTGGGGTGGTAAAATGAGATGACGTCTGTGGTCTTTGTCAGTGTTTTTCAACCACTGTTCTGCGGCACACTAGTGTGCCGCGAGATGTTGCCTGGTGTGCCGTGGGAAAAATTGAAAAATTACTTTATATATAGTCAATATAGGCACAGAGTTAAATTTTTTAACATTTTCTAATGGTGGTGTGCCTCGTGATTTTTTTCATGAAACAGGTGTGCCTTTGCCCAAAAAAGGTTGAAAAACACTGGTCTTTGTCATCCACTGGAAGATGCTTTGTTGCATAAAATCATGTTTTTAGCTGCGAAAGATGTACTATCTGTACAATGTAAGCATGTACAAACACTCCCATATGGCTATGGAACATTGTGTCCAAATTTCAATGGAATTGGTCAAGCGGTTACGGAGAAAAGCAACCAGTAACAAACATACACCTTTTACATTTATATATATACAGATATACATAACCTTAAACATATAGTTAGTTGTGTACAAATACATTGTATACTCTTAACTTCCCAGCTTTATTTTCCTTATATACTACCTCCCTTCCTCCCCGCTTAACCCTGTGACTTCCCTCCACCCGACTGTGTCTTCCTTATTGATTTTATATTACCTTCATATTGAGATTATTTTTCTATATCATAATTTTATATTTACCTATTGTATCTTGATTTATTTTAACTTTGTGAACTCAGTCTAGACATATCAATAAATTTTTATTAATGCCTCTTTTAATCATATATTCATCAACACATTTCCATTCTTGTTTGAGATTTTGATTGGATTGCATTCTATTTGATGCCGTCATTCTAGCTAATTCTATCATTTCGAAAAATTTATTTTGCTATTCTTCTAAAGTTGGGACTAATTCTGATTTCCAATTTTTTGCAATTAATAGCCTTGCCGCTACAGTTGGATATAAAAATACCCTTTTCATATCTCTGGGTATATCGTTGGTTACAATTCCTAAAAGAAACGCTTCCGGCCCTTTGTTCTTTCTCTTTGCTGTCTGCTGCTAGAGAGAGAGGGAGCCATGTTGCAGAGCTCCGTGTGTGTTTAGATGTAAATAAAGTAGTTTAGCCACAATGCCGAGTTGCTGAGGTCTGTTACGCAAGCTGAGCAAACTCTGCAGATCCCTAGAGTGTGCTGATATCTTCTGGCATCAGTCGCTGTGATGTTTGGGCTGAAGAATGCTTGAGAAGCTCGCAAACGATCGCCCAGGAGGGAGGGAACATGCCAGTTGGGCATGTGTCTCTGCCAGGGTTCTACTTGTGAGTAGGACATTTCCTGATAGCACCCCCCCCCCCCCGCTCCTGCTTGCAGGCAACTAGGAGTAGGATCGGGCTGCTCAGCTAGGGAAGTGCAGGCTCCATCACGCTTTCGTCGAGCAGTTTGCGGCTGCACTCCCCTCAAGGGAAGTTTAAAAGAGCCCCCACCTCTGCATGAGAGCCCTTGCACCACCTCAAGGCTGTCAGGCACTCGCCAACATCTCAGCAGATTGAATTAGTCATCAACATCAACATTTCTATCATCATTATCACTTGACTGCTGTGGTTATAATAGTGTTGCTTAAACTATTTTCATATGTCTACTTTCTTAATATCTTTAAGTATCTGTTCTGGCAGCTTACTTATATGCACAGCATGGTAAATAAATATTTGTAATTAGGTCTTAAGTACAATCCATAACAAAACTCTGTGATGAAAATAAAAAAATGATTTCTTTCTCATGTACCATTCTGGTCTGAAATCTTGCCTTCTGGACATGGAGCACAATCATAGCAGCAAAATTTTTCACCTTCCCTCCTTTTCTTCTGATGACCAGGGGAGCAGTGTTCATTGCACACAGAAATGGGCATCACCTATCCATAAATAGAAAAGTTGTTTCAGGTTGGAGAGTAAAAAGATATTCTCTTTCTGAATTTCTTATAATATGAAGATTTGCACAAAATGCAGCTGTATCTATAGTCTGACCTTCAAGCCGTCTTGCATGCTAACATTATCAAAAGTTCCAGTTAAAGGTAGGTAGCCATGTTGGTCTGCCATAGTCAAAAAATAAATAAAAAATCCTTCCAGTAGCACCCTAGAGACCAACTAAGTTTGTTCTTGGTATGAGCTTTCGTGTGCATGCACACTGGTATCTGAAGAAGTGTGCATGCACACGAAAGCTCATACCAAGAACAAACTTAGTTGGTCTCTAAGGTGCTACTGGAAGAATTTTTATTTTATTTTTTTATTATCAAAAGTTGTTGCTGATATTTTCCATCCCTACTTTGTGATGCAAAGGATTGGCTGAGGCGACTTCACATGTCAAGCATGATTTCTTCAACTGAGATTTAGGCACTGGAATCAGAGATAAACTACGGTAATGCTGGCTCGCTAAAACATTTGCTTGAGATCCCTCAGAAGAGGCATAGCTTTAATCTATAACACATACACCATTGATTGCTGATGATTCAGTGTTGTGACTAGGATTTCAATGTGTAGTTATCTGGGTCTTTAACAGCTTGGTGCACATATAATCAGGGGCGTACCCAGGATCAAAACTGGGGGGGGGGGGAAGCCATGGTCGCTCAGGTTGTGACATTTCAGCACCGAAAAGGTGAATGAAACCAAAATTTTAAGAAAATTATATATAATTATAGCAGTGCTTTATTACGATAGTTATTACAATGATTTGCTTGAAAAAAATAAATTTTTATTCTAGTTACATGTCTTATACTAATATCATTTTTCTTGGGTTTGAAGAAAACTTGTTCAAAACTTTCATTTCAATCCAGTCCTGAGGGTAAAATCCCAACTTTACACAGCATATAAATTGGTTTATTCCTACAGCCTTGACTGTAAAGCATGCTTAAATTCAAGTGTGCCAATTTACATGGAATATTTCTCCTTTATAAAGAACTAGTGGTTTAAGCCTGTTAAAATAACGGGCGCTAGAACAGATGGTGGAGTGGTGGCATCCAGTTCACCTCCTCTCCAGCTACCACAATTCCTTTCTCCCCACACAAAGGGATGTGTGGGTCTCTCTCCCATAGGAGACACCCCATCACATCTCTTCCACCCCCTCACCCCATCCTTCACTCCACTTCCCCCAACACACCCCTCACCTGCCAAGCCTTTCTCCTCACAGGCCACCTTCTTTCTTTTTCCTTTCTTTTTTCATCATTTTCAGTTTATATTGTTTTGCTTACTATTTTCATACAAAAAAGGTAAAGGTAAAGGACCCCTGGCAGTTAAATCCAGTCGCAGATGACTCTGGGGTTGTGGCATTCATCTCGCTTTACAGGCAGAGGGAGCTGGCGTTTGTCCACAGACAGTCCTTTCCGGGTCATGTGGCCAGCATGACTATGCCGCTTCTGGCACAACTGAACACCCGAACCAGAGCAGCACACGGAAATGCGGTTTACCTTCCTGCCAGAGTAGTACCTAATTCTCTACTAGCACTTTTTAGTGTGCTTTTGAAATGCTAGGTTGGCAGGAGCTGGGACCGAGCAACAGGACCTCACCCTGTTGCGGGGATTTGAACTGTATGCTAATTGAAGGAAGCTTTATTACACATTAGTGTACCAGGTTCTCATTTCATAGAAAACACTCACTCTTTTCTGATTAGCTCCTATCTTTCATGGGACTGGTGGCAGTTACCTGAGAGCGATATGAGGTGAGGTGAATAAGCAGGATTTGGAGAACCAATATAAACAGTGTGAGGAGACATGTAAATCATTTGAATTGAACTTGTGCAAATGGTATAAATGACCTTTGCATAAACCTTACCCTTCATTTATAACATAATGGTAGCATAACGAAGTAAGGCTTTAATAATTTCTCCTTATTAGTTGTTCTTTGTTGTTCAGCTCTGGCCTAAGCATGATAATGTAGCATTTCGGGGCAAAGATGCAGCCCAGTAAGCCAGCACTGGAGGCCAAGATGGAGAAGATCTCCACCATCACCATGTACTTCCCTTTGGTGCTTAGGTAGGTTGGGACAAAACACAGCCAAACACTGCAAAACAACAACATGCTGAAGGTAATGAACTTGGCTTCATTGAAACTGTCAGGTAATTTGCGGGCCAGGAATGCTGCCAGGAAGCTGAGGGAAGCCAGGAGACCCAAGTAGCCCAAAACACAGGAAAACAGGACCACAGACCCTTCATTACATTGCACAGTGATTTCTTCCATTAGTGAGTGCATGTCTAAATCGGGGAATGGGGGAGAAGTTGCCAACCAGAGAGTGCAAAGACTTGCTTGAATCAAAGAGCAGGAAAGGACAATGGAGTTGGCCAGTCTTTTCCCCACCCACTTCCTCAGGCTGGACCCTGGTCTGGTGGCCATGAAAGCTACAACTACGGTAATGGTTTTGGCCAGCACACAAGAAACAGCCATGGAGAAGATGATGCCAAAAGAAGGCTGTCTGAGAAAGCAAGCCATATCCCCTGGTTTGCCAAGGAATAACATAGATGATTGAAAGCAGAGCAGTAGAGAGATGAGGAGAGTGTAGGTGAGGTCTCGGTTGTTGGCTTTGACAATGGGTGTATCTCTGTGCTTCACAAAAACTAAAAACACTAAAGTTGTGACAATGGAGAAACAAATAGCAATTGAGGCTAAGCTGATCCCTAAGGGTTCTTCATAAGAAAGAAAGGTGATAGTTTTGGAGATGCATCCATGTTTGTTCCTGTTTGGATATTGGTCTTCTGGGCATCTGAAACAGTCATCCGTATCTTTAAAACAGAAATAGGTCAAATTCCAAATGTAATTCATATTCATCCTCTGCCTCCCATATGACCATTTTGGGAGTTCAACCTGAACATTCCTAATGAACTGGGATAAAATAAAAAATGCACTTTAGTATTGCAATAAGCCCCAAACACATTTAAGTTGTGTGCATTCAGCTTTAATCGCTTGACAGGCAAATAAATAAGTAATAATAAAATTAAAATAGGATGAAAGGGAGAGTGCATCTGGGAATAAAGGCTTTGGCAATCCCTCCCACCATGGAACCCAATATGTTTTAACCATACACCATTTTTTTGTTTTAGGTGTGATCCCCAGCATGTAACTCACGTAAGTTGTGGGCTTACTGTATAACAATTATTCTTAGGAAAGGACTAAACATACAGAAAAACTCTCTGAGATCTTTTTGAAAGGGGACCAGTTTCCCTGAAAAAGGTTGTGGACTCTCCTTCTTTGGAGTTTTTAAGCAGAAGTTGGATGGTCATATGTAATGCATGCCTTAGCTGAGATTTCTGCATTGCAGGTGGTTGGACTAGATGACTTTTGGTGTCCCTTCCAACCTAATCATCCTATGATTAGGCTTATTGTATGGTATTGTGGAACAGATATTCCAACTTCTGGACCTGTTTTGGCTGACTGTGACGACATTGGATCAGACCACATAGCTAATTCTTTTATTAATGATTATACTTTTCTTAAAAATGAAGCAAAATAAGACTGAGGTATTGTTAGTGGGCAGTTCCCTAGACAAGATTGGTGGGAGACTGCCTGCTCTTGGCTGGCTTACAATCCCTCAGCTTTGGCTTGTGGCTCCATCTGGACAAGGATAGCCTAACTTCTGTTCTGCATGCTCTGGAAAAGTCTAGGTTAGATTACTGCGAAGGTATAATTTTCCTTATGTGATGCCTTTTGGAGATTGACCAGTGGTCAATCAAGCCCTGGTATATCACCACCTCACTATTGCCTATCTTGAACTACCTGTGTCTCTAGCCATACAAGTTTAAGCTTGTGTGAAGCTTCTCACTGCTGATACAGAGGGGGCTTAACTTTCCTCCCCAACATAGCAAATGTTGCAGAGAGAATTAAGAAGAAACTTAACTCTCAGACCCAGCATTTACTACTCATAATCACATTTTGATTTCACCTCTTAAAGGCAGAAATTTGTCAAAATCTTCATGATCAACATCAAGACAATCATCAGGAGTGTTAACATTCCTCTACTAATTACAGGTGGGTAGCCGTGTTGGTCTGCCATAGTCGAAACAAAATAAAAAATTCTTTCCAGTAGCACCTTAGAGACCAACTAAGTTTGTTCTTGGTATGAGCTTTCGTGTGCATGCACACGAAAGCTCATACCAAGAACAAACTCAGTTGGTCTCGAAGGTGCTACTGGAAATAATTTTTTATTCCTCTACTAAGTATATCTTTGGCAACAAACAATCTCTCTGATGAAAACAAAAATGGATTCTATGTCACAAACCATTCTGGTCTGAAATCTTCCCTACTGGACATGGAGCACAATCATAGCAGCAAAATTTCTCCCCTTCCTTCCTTTTCTTCTGATGACCAGGGGAGCAGCAGTCATTACACACAGAAATAGGCACCACCTATCCATCAGGAGGAAAGAAAATTCAGATGGGAGAAAGTCTCCATTCCTCCCCACAAAATAATAATAATAATAATAATAATAATAATAATAATAATAATAATAATAATACAATCTTTATTAAGGTCCATAGACCCATCAATTCGTAACAAATCAATAGCCAATTAGGTCATCCTGCCTTCAGGTTACACAAGCAATTTGTTCAAACTTAAAGTAGGGATCATCGGATCACAGAGAAATAGGCACCACCTATAAATAAATGGGAAATTAAAATTCAGATCCGAGAAATGCCCCTACAGAAAAATATTATGTAATTTCTTTGTTTGTTTAATTTTTGCCCAAGAATGGGAAATAAACACTTTCCAGAAATTTTAACTATAAACCTATATTACAAAAGTAGAGCAATAATCCCTAAGAAAACGCAAAAGAAATTGCTCTTTATGATTACAGACTTTTGTTATTTTCAAGCCCTACTTAGACATGCAGAACATGGGACCATTACATTTCAACTATTTTTGTTATTCAGATGAGCTTTAGACTCTCACCAGTGGGACAGAGCTTGCTGGGATCATAATAACACTCCAGGACCCATACCTGGTTAAAACCCTTGTGCCATTTAATCATGTTCTCATGAATGATGATTCTTCTTGATTCAAGAGCGTCATTGTCCACCTGTCCAACTTTCACTCGAAGGAAGGACTTGTTTGGGAATGTGACTATGTTCATGATGTCAAACGCACCTTCCATTTCCTTTTTACCATTGAAACTCACTGTTTCTCCTGCAGAGTTGTTAAATATAATGCTACGAAGAAAAGGTTCCAGCTAATTGAAACATAACAAGACATAAAGGGGTTACAATTGATATGAAATATAACATAATGCTGTTATTTGGAAAGTCCCCATTTTACAACTATTGCTAGATGTAGAAGCTTAGGTGAGGGCAAAAGGCCTTTAATTCAGATTTTGGCTCATACAACCCCTTCTACCCAGAATGGGTTCTGCTGGGTTTACGAGTCATGTGAATGAGCTTAAAAGGTTTTAGAATTGTGGTAATTTTCACCCTCCCATCCCACTAACACCCCCTTTTTGCAACCTATTAAATCCTTGGCTCAGTCAGCTGAAACACAGTTAACCTGGGATGGAAGAGATACATCAGACTATCTTGAGTATTTCTGAGATGGGAAAAATCAGATGGATCAGCCTGAGAGCCATGGATTCCAATAAACCCTCATCCCAGCAGATCTCAGGTTTGGCTTGCTGCCTTTCCATAACAGATTTATTGTAGACCAAATTTATTTTCAGACAAAATGTGCGTGAGATGATGTAAACATAAACCAAATACATTCCTACATTGCTGAGATTGGACTAGATGAGCCTTGTTCTCCTTCCATCTCTAGAATTCTATGACTAAATGATTCTAATTTTCTCATTGAATCAATGTATAATGCCATTTCATCAGGTACTTGTTGACGCAGCCCCACCTTGGAGTATTCAATCCATTGAATTAAGAAGAAATTGATTTCAATATATTACCTGCAGAGGTTGCCAATCTTGAAGATTCAACTTTCCATCTGCCATTAAAGTCTTCTGCTTCAATCTAGTTGAGACAATGGCATGCAAAGCATGAGCCACAACATAGACAGCATTGTAGATACTGTAGCTGTGGCCCGTCATGCCCATTTCAAACAGTGCCCCCGGAAGGCTCTTCAGTCTCTCTTCCCCAGTACAATGTTCATTACTATCCAAAGGAACGCTGGGGTTTGGGAATGTACAGTCAAATGCTTGCTCCCAGAAGTCCTTGAGGAAACCATCTCTGTCTATTCTATCAGGCTTTGTATTCTGAAGAAATGTGTTGAACCCTAGAAGCTCTTCTGAGTGAATTGTTAAGGAAATTGCACCTTGAAAGGACTCAAGATCCCAAGACCTTTGAAAACCTGTTAATATTAACTCAATCTGAGTTGTTATGATCCAAACCTTTCTAAATGATGAGCTTTCCTTATTTTCAGGATCACTAAGAAATATTGCAGTTCTCATCCAAACAACGGTTAAACTTTCTCCAAAGAGTATACATGCACTGACTTTATCATCTGTTAAACACAAATTAATATCCGAGAACACAGCAAATGTTTCACTCAGCTTATCTAAATGGGCTACTTGTGGTATATTTTGGGTGAAGGCTGAACAGATTCCATGCTCAGAAAGTAATGGTTCCAGGGTCTGCAAGAATTTTTCTCCGCCGTCACCCTCTACAACAAAAAGTCCAACCCATGTCCATCCAAAATGCTTTAGTAAGCTGATGATTCCCATATATTGATGGCTGTCATTGGGTACCATGCGGTAAAAAGAAGAGAACTGATCTGCATCACTCTCCCCTGGGGGAAAAGATCCATATGTGAGCTAAAAGGAAGTGTACAGAGAGAATGGAGTTAACATTAAGATAAACCTTCATTTTCAGCATGTGCCTTGTTGTGAAAATCCACATCCCTGTTCCCATTCAAAATTGGTACCTGAGGAATTTTGTAGAGGCCTATGGTGTCAGCCATATAGAAGGAGGTATCAGAGCTAAGTCCTCCAATGATGGCTATGAGGTTTTTATCCATGTCACATTTGTAGTTGGGGATAAATCCATTCGATTTGAAAAGTAGGTCCAGAGTTGTCCGATACGTCATCCTTGCATTGTAATAACTATCATAGATGTGGAATCCAAGGGTGAGATTGGGTAAGATCTTGGGGCTGTCATTTATCTCTTTTACAGCATATGCCAAGGCAAGGGTGTGCTGGTAGAATTTCATCACCACACTGCAAATGAATTCAAGTGTAAATTCTACAATGTGTGAAAACAACATATCAAAACAACAATATGCAAAATTTCTGTGTCAAATTAAAATATAGATCCTAAGAAACCAGAGGCTTTTCTCTTGAGCATGGTTAACGGTGAGATACCCAGCCAGGATAGAATGTTTTTTATGTATGCCACAACAGCCGCTAGAACTTTGCTTGCAAGAAACTGGAAAGGTGAAGAGATTCCGACAGTGGAAGAATGGCAGATGAAGTTAATTGACTTTATGGAACTCGCCGAACTGACCGCGAGAATCCGAGGCCAGAGGGAGGAGAAGGTGCTTCAGGAGTGGAAGAATTTCAAAGACTATCTAAATAAGTGTGTAAAATTGAATATTTGAGCAGAATTAGCTAGATGAAATGGCTTTAGCTAATTGATGTTAGATAAAAATGTGTATAAGAACTATAGTCATGAATGATTTAAACTTGTAAGAACCTTAGGATGGGTAGCCTAAGTGTTGAATTACATTTGATTAATTATCCTAAAGATTTTAAGAAGTATTGTTAATGTTTATGGGAAAAAGATACAAAGTTACCAAAGTATATTCATGTTGAATGCAGCCGGGTTTGCGGGGGAGGTCCATGGTAGAAGAAGATTGAAACTAGAATTAATAAGGATAAACATATATTTTTGTTCATTTTAGGTAGGTATATGTTTTCTTTTGTTTATTGTGATTTTTGTTCGAATTCTTTATTATGTTTTGTTATTTCCATGTGTATTTGTATATGTGTATTGTGTCTGTTCCTTATGCTGAAAATAAAAAAACTATATATAATTTTTTTTTAAAAAAAAACACAAATTAAAATATAGATCAACGTGAGATTATTTTCTCTTCTCGTAAATCATATTTCTAAGCCAAAAACTCCAAACAATCCAAATAACATTTATTTTTCATCAAGTCACTTGCATTCTGGATATTTGAAAAATCTATACTTAATCTGTTGCTTGTACTTTTCAAATGACGTGATTTTAAAAAAAACATAACAAAACCCACAGCTACATCACTTTGGTATGTGAGCAATTCATATACCACGTTTGTCCTGGACCATGAAACCTAGAACCCTAAAAACAGTGACTGCCTAGTAGTGTCTTTCCTGAATTTCTGCTGCAGTTGGCTTTCAAAATCGCTTTTGCAGGTCTTTGGACTATAATAAAGAATGTGTGTGACAATTCTGTACTTATCAGGAAATGTTCCATTGAACTCTGTGGGGCTTACCTCTTAGTAGACAGTTGTGGGTGGGTTGCTGCTCTGCGACAGTTTGGTGGATCATCTGTTTTACTTCTAGCTGATTCCAGATCCAATAATTGACATCTCCAGCTATCTCTGGGAATGTCGTTCTGCTAGAAACTCTGGGGAACTGCTACCCATTACTCTTTATTATACTGAGCTAGATTAAGTATAGTACGGCTCTGCGAAAGCCAGCTTCTGGTGTTTATTTGTAGGACTGCACCATATGAGCCAAGTCCTAGGTGTCCCTGAAGTTACCCCCTCCCCCTCAAAAAACCCACCCCACATTTTTTCCTGCCTGTGACATCAGGACATCGTGTTTGATTCCTTCAGTCATCTTGAGAAGATGGCGGCTCTGGACTATATCATTATTTCCTTACAATTATTTCTTATTAAAATCAATGAAACAAGTTCATTTCAACGTCCCATTGATCCCAAAAGGAAATCATCTAACACATTCCCATTCCAATCTATGCATTTCTATTCAGAACAGCAATCCATTTTGTTCAGTGGGTCTTATTCTCAGAGAAATGAAGCCCTGTGATTTAGTGTGTTTGTGTGTGTGTGTGTGTGTGTGTGTGTGTGTGTCTGTCTGTGTGTGTGTGTGTGTGTAATATGCATTCTTTCATTAAAAATCGCATCCATTTACAAAAATTGTACATTAAACGATACAATAAGAAACATATAAATATTATAATCAGAAATCAGATTTTACATAAACATTTATGCATTCTAAAATGCTTGCATATGTTTGATGTGTAAGAAACATTTTCAGAAGGCATTTAAATGTTGAAATATGTGTATTTTATTGCTTTTAAGTTGTTCTTTTATGTGTAGATGTCTTAGCTGTTTTCATGTCTCATGATAATAAGTTGAATTGCAATTCTGCTGAAAACAGAAATAGGAGCAGAAGTTACCACTGTTGCTCATTCCTTTTATGTCCAGACAAAAAAAATCACTCCCGGGAATATGATAAACATGTGCTGTTCCAGTTACATACAAGATGCAAATGACAATTGATTTATTAAATTTCCCTCCCATTCTTATTGTGTTTCTTATGCATTGAAATTAATTGCATGAAACAATGCAATGGTTACATACGGTACATAAATTCATCTCAGTGGACAGCCAGATGAATAGTTTAGTTTTTGGTGGAAGATAAACTTCAGCAGAAAGGGACATGAGTGGCACTGTGGGTTAATCCACAAAGCCTAGGTCTTGCCAATCAGAAGGTTTGAATCCCCGCGACATGGCGATCTCCCTACTCCTGCCAACATAGCAGTTCAAAAGCATATCCAAGTGCAAGTAGATAAATAAGTACCGCTCAGGCGGAAAGGTAAACGGCGTTTCCGTGCACTGCTCTGGTTTGCCAGAAGTGACTTAGTCATGCTGGCCACATGACCCAGAAGCCGTACGCTGGCTCCCTCGGCCAGTAAAGCGAGATGAGCTCCGCAACCCCAGAGTCATCCCCGACTGGACCTAATGGTCAGGAGTCCCTTTACCTTTACCTTTAAACTTCAGCAGAACAGAACAAAATCTGTGCTGCATGAGATATATACAAGGTAGAATGGAGAACAATGCCTTTTTTCATCTTTAGCCTGATATAAAGCAATTCGGAAATGGAAAAAAAAACCCAATATAAATTGAAGTAATAAATACCTTCCATTAATTTGAGAAGCATGATCCTGAAAATTGAAAGAACACTTCAAACTCCTAATGTGGGACTTCCGGCGGCGACGCCATCGCGGGCGGTCGTGGGTTGCCTCGGCAGTGAGGCGACCCAGGCCGTCCGGGGGTTGGAGCCCCGCTACCGCTAAGCGGGGCTCCGGCGAGGTGCGGGAAGAGCGTCCCGCACCTCGGGCTCCCCGGCGGGCCCACCAAGGCTCCGAACCCTTTCCTCGTTCCCCCTGTAAAGGGGGAGTGGGGGTGAAGGGGCAACAGAGCCGGGCTATAGGGGACATGCCCCAACCGGGCGGCGAAGCGGCGACTGCCGCCCGCGGTGAGCGACATCGTTCTACCTGCAGAAGACTAGAGGAAATAAAACCCGGTGGCCGTGAGTACTTGAATAACGGATCTATTTTGGACATTTGGCGGTCCGGGAGAAACGATGGAGGGGAAGCCCGTTTTTTCTCCCTTCAGAATTAAAAAGTAACTGCTT
The DNA here is from genome assembly GCF_009819535.1 of Lacerta agilis. Lineage (NCBI taxonomy): Eukaryota > Metazoa > Chordata > Lepidosauria > Squamata > Lacertidae > Lacerta > Lacerta agilis. Next base: position 7,194,340 of record NC_046325.1, on the reverse strand, counting down.
GAATTCTGACTGCTGTTACAGTGATGGAAACAATGTTTCGATTCTTTGACAAGTGAGACTGATTAGATCCCTTTCGGGGGAGTAAGTAGGAGGTGGATATTTCTCTTTTAAAGTGGATGGATTGTAATCTTTTACCCCCGACTTCGGGGAAAATGGCTGCGAAAATGGCTGCAGAGGTGTCTGTGAGAAACGGAAATGTGCTGCGATAAAGATGGATAAACATTGAAATTTGATACTCTATGCCCGCTTCTACCATGTTAGGTTTCGTTTTTAAGTTAGCCTTGGACACTGAACTGACACATGAACAAAGGATTCCTTTTTTGCAGTTAGAATTGACATACCAGAAATTGACTTTGCTGAACCAGGATTTGGCAGAAAAGACATTTCCCACAGAAAAGACTGTTCAGTCTATTGTTGGAATGGAAGGAAACCTTGGCGGAAAGCTAAGGGGAATTATTGAAGAACAAAACAAGAGGTATCTGCAACTCCGTGAAGACGAAAGATTCAGGATGAGAAAATCGTTTATATCCAGTTTCTGGGGTGAGGGACCAGAAATGATAGGGAAAAGACTTTTAAATTTGCAACCAGAAGAAGAACGGAACTTTGAACTGGAGATGCTGGAAAGAGATGATTTGAGTACCCTGATGCTCCCTGCAAGGACTGTAGAAGACTATGTCTGGAACTGTGGACCTGCAAGAAAAGAGGACTTCCTGGGAAAGGGTATTGGCGTGGGGAGAAAGAAAATGGATAGAAAAGGGATAGGGTGAATTGTATTAAGAATAAATTTGGGATGGCTTATTGGTACCTTGAAGTTGGTGTGTTTAAGATTTTAAGTTTTTGGAACTAGCGAAGAGATATCCGATTTTCTTTTTTTATTAACAGTAGTCTTAGAGTAAGAAGATGATTGATATGATATAAAATAAGAGGTAATATTTGGTGTTATGAAGTTATGAAGCTGAATTATTAATGGTTATGAAGTTAAAATGGGATTAGATACAATGTAAGTTGAAGATTATTGTGAATTTAAAACAAGTTTTTAAGAATTATGTTAAGCTTAGATTGTTAAATGATTTTTTGTAGAGATGATAAGTTACTAAAGCAAGAATGGAACTGGAACCGGAGGAGAGATAGTGGGGGAAGTCACGTGACAATGATTCAACCAAGAAAAGTTTTTTTTTCTTTTTTTTGTAACCAAGAAAAAGAATTGTTGTTATATTTGTATTTGTATTAATGTTGGGTTTGTGTTTGTGTGTATGTTTGTGTTGTGTGATTCTTTGTTTTGGAAAACTAATAAATTCTTTATAAAAAACAAAAACAAAAAACTCCTAATGTGATTGAGAATGAGGATTTTCCAGGGTTGGATGTATTGGATTATTTGTGACCCAGTTATTTATTTACTGGAAGTGTTTCTATCCCTTCTTCAGCAAAGCGGTTTACACAGGATAATTAGTGCTATAAGCATTAAATTAGTGCTTTAAGCATTAAAATCTAAAGTATATGACACAAAGGTCACAGGTTTCTGGCATGTGTTTGAGTGTGTATGTAGATGTATGTGTATGTGTATGTGTATGTCGGGCTAGCTTTAAAGGTGACCTGGAAACTACAACTAATCCAGAATCTAGACTGGTTACTGGGAGCGGCCGCCGAGCCCATATAACAGGTCCTGAAAAACCTACATTGGTTCCCAATACGTTTCCGAACACAAGTCAAAGTTTTGGTGCTGACCTTTAAAGCCCTAAACGGCCTCAGCCCAGTATACCTGAAGGAGCGTCTCCAGCTACATCATTCTGCCCGGACACTGAGGTCCAGCGCTGAGGGCCTTTTGGCAGTTCCCTCACGATGAGAATTAAAACTACAGGGAACCAGGCAGAGGGCCTGCTCGGAAGTGGCGCCCGCCCTGTGGAACGCCCTCCATCAGGTGTCAAAGAGAACAACTACCAGACTTTTAGAAGACATCTGAAAGCACCCCTGTTTAGGGAAGTTTTTAATGTGTGACATTTTAATGTATTTTAATGTTTGTTGGAAGCCACCTAGAGTGGCTTTGGAAACCCAGCTGGATGGGCGGGGTACAAATAATACATTCTTCTTCTTCTTCTTCTTCTTCTTCTTCTTCTTCTTCTTCTTCTTCTTCTTCTTCTTCGTAGTATTAGTATTATTATTATTTATATATGTGTATGTGTATGTAGATAGATGATAGGTAGGTAGATAAATAAATAGATATAGATAGATAGATAGATAGATAGATAGATAGATAGATAGATAGATAGACATTTCTTTAAGGTTGCCATATTTCAAGAAGTAAAAATCCGGACACAGGTGCTCATCCTTTTGGGGGGGTGATTGTCCAAAGTTCAGCTTTTTTTTTTTTTTTAGCAGGGAACACAGAAAACCCTGGACATATACAGGTAATATTAAATTAAAAAAATCCCCCCAGGTGCCAAGGAAGCACATCCACCTCCCACCCCTGCACATTACTTAAATCCTCAGGTTCATATGGCAACCCTACTCAATCGGAAATAAGTTGGTGCACAAATGCTTTTTTAAAAGTTAAAAGGAAGCTTAAAATCTAGGAGGCATGACACAAAAGTAATGGGGATTTGAAGGGACACAGGGGAGACACTTACTATGGAATTTTGAACATGTTCTGTGAAGGCTGTTCTCTGAAGAAAACTTCATCAAATACATAAAAGATCTGAGAAGAAATCCCACCGATAATGAGGCCACCTGGCTGGTACCACTCATGGGGAACAGGAAAGGGGTCACTGGTGAGACACCTGCTCGTATCTGCATTGTACACACTAGGTACATGCAAAAACAGAAACACAAATCCACAAAACATCCTAGCAGTGCAGCTTGTTTCCTTTTGCACAAGCCTCTTACGGAGAAAAATCTTGCAGTCTATGTCTTTATCAGTATACCTTTTAGATATTTTCAGGTGCTTTAACTGATCTGTAATATGTTGTTGCTCTCATTTCCTTTGAGAGCAAAAGACTACATTGGGTAATAACTGGCTCTGGCAATACTGTTCCAGAAGATATTTATGAGTTGCATTTACAATCAAAGGGTTACAAATGGAGCCTTGATTAGAAGGTGAGATAGCCAGCAACCATTTCAGGTCTGGCCAATAAAGGGAAAATGTGAGAAATAAGATGAGCATGGTCTCCTCTGGCCTTTGCCTCTACCCTCACCACTCCACTAAATACAGAATCATTTATTATAACAACTTCTAGGCTTTCTTATTGAATCTTTCCAAGTGACGACTGAAAAGTCTCCTGAGTCTTGACAAATTGAGCAAAATATAATGATTTTTTTTAATTGCATGCATAGAAAATATTGTTTTCAAAGTTTTAGCTCAGAGTGGTAGTTTTGGTAACCAACATGTTCAGCTGGGTTTGTTTTCTAATATGTGACTCCATGTTACCTCTGTCCCTGACTGGCCCACTAAGTGGCAAGTGGCTTGAAATCTTCTGTGGCAAATAAACATACCCAAGAAAGTCAGAGTCGTGCCATTTTCTTTGTGGATGCAAAGAAGCAAATCCTGAAATAAAGGGCACAGGTGGAAGCCTAGTTTTACTGAAGCACTTGGAAACACATTTCTTCACTCAATTAATATAGGGGAGCCTCCTCCCAGCAAGCACAACACTCACACACTAGATGCATTATCAAAAAGAGGAGAAATAATCAATTGATTATCCAGACCGTTAAAACTTCCAGATGTTGTTGTTGTTCAGTCGTTCAGTCATGTCCAACTCTTTGTGACCCCATGGACCAGAGCACACCAGGCACCCCTATCCTCCACTGCCTCCCGCAGTTTGGCCAAACTCATGCCAGCCGCTTCGAGAACACTGTCCAACCATCTCATCCTCTGTTGTCCTCTTCTCCTTGTGCCCTCCATCTTTCCCAACATCAGGGTCTTTTCCAGGGAGACTTCTATTCTCATGAGGTGGCCAAAGTACTGGAGCCTCAACTTCAGCATCTGCCCTTCCAGTGAGCACTCAGGGCTGATTTCTTCAAGGATGGATAAGTTTGATCTTTTTGCAGTCCATGGGACTCTCAAGAGTCTCCTCCAGCACCATAATCCAAAAGCATCTATTCTTCAACGATCTGTCCTCTTTATTGTCCAGCTCTCACTTCCATACATTACTACTGGGAAAACCATAGTTTTAACTATATGGGCCTTTGTCGGCAAGGTGATGTCTCTGCTTTTTAAGATACTTTCTAGGTTTGTCATTGCTTTTCTCCCAAGAAGCAGGCTTTTTTTATTTCATGACTGCTGTCACCATCTGCAGTGATCATGGAGCCCAAGAAAGTAAAATCTCTAACTGACTCCATTTCTTCCCCTTCTATTTGCCAGGAGGAGAAGGGACCAGTGGCCATGATCTTAGTTGTTTTTTTTTTTAATGTTGAGCTTCAGACCATATTTTGTACTCTCCTCTTTCATCTTCATTAAAAGGTTCTTTAATTTCTAAAACTTCCAGATAGTGTTTTGCAAACATGCATAACCTCCAGATTGCATTACTAATGCAGTGCACCTTTCTCTCAAAGCTATCACTGCCATCTTATGAAGTTTCTTACTATCTCTGTCAATGGATTCATTCCACACCTTCAGCATCACAACTCCACCATTTGTTTGGCTCACTCCTCCAGGAACCTTTGTGAAGGTCTTGTCCATTACATCCTCTGCAACCATTCTCCTTTCCTGCTCAGGCAGACCTTGATCAGTACCCCCCTCCCCCAAGGTCCTGTGTATTCCTTGGTCTAATCTTTCTCTGATCCATTTGTATTCATCATTTTATCCTCAGCTATGAGCTCATTCAATTGCTCACTCAATAAATGCCACACAATACCAATAATCAGTGGGGTATTCAACAATATCATCACCATATAGGATTATATTTCTCTCCACTTTAACAGTGTCTGCCTTGAAATCTTGTGTCTGTCTCTTTCACAAAGAAGTGCTAAGCAATGTAGTTTCAGTTCTGCAGCCAGTACTCACAGATAGGAAGGGGTGTTAAAAGTAAGGGAAAAATAATAATAATTCTTAATCACCAGAGCATCCTTATCCATTTATCATCTTTCTAAATCTGAAATAAATAATTATGTCTTTGGTATTATTTTACAGTCTGGTAGTTATTCCAGCTAATGTTATTGGTATTTGGTATTGGTTATTTGGTATTATTTTACAGTCTAGTAGTTATTCCAGCTCTTTTTATGGCAGCAGTCAATTAAGGTTAATTGGCAGAAAGTGTCATCCAAATTAAAATCTCAAAATATCCATATCTCAAGTATTGTTAAAAGAGAAGAGAAGTTTAGCTGAACTGAGGTGCTGAGAGCTAACCTTCAAGGATATTATACAGTATCTGGGCACAGTGGTGGATTCTTGCTCCAAAACTTTATCTGCAGCCAAAAAGTTCTCATACTCAGTTTAAAGAATGGCTTTCTTCAGAGCATGTGAGGTTAATCTCCCTATCACACAAGGGAGGGTGTACTAACAAAGAATTATGTCTTGGTTATCAATGAGAGTATCAACCAGCAAAATTTCCTCCAAGAAGTCAACATGTAAATAATTTTAAATGACCTTGTGTAAATAGTATAAATGAATTGTGCACAAACCTTCCGTTTTAAAAATAAAATGATGGCAAATCAAAGAGATGCCTTAATTCTTTATTCTTATTAGTTGCTCTCTGTTGTTCAGCTCTGGCCTCAGCATGATAATGTAGCATTTCGGGGCAAAGATGCAGCCCAGTAAGCCAGCACTGGACGCCAAGATAGAGAAGATCTCCACCATCACTGTGTATTTCCCTTTGGTGCTCAGGTAGGTAGGGACAAAGCACAACCAAACACTGCAAAAGAGCAACATGCTGAAGGTAATGAACTTGGCTTCATTGAAATTGTCAGGTAATTTGCGGGCCAGGAATGCTGACAGGAAGCTGAAGAAAGCCAGGAGACCCAAGTAGCCCAAAACACAGGAAAACAGGACCACAGACCCTTCATTACATTGCACAGTGATTTCTTCCATTAGTGAGTGCATGTCTAAATCGGGGAATGGGGGAGAAGTTGCCAACCAGAGAGAACAAAGACTTGCTTGAATCAAAGAGCAGGAAAGGACAATGGAGTTGGCCAGTCTTTTCCCCACCCACTTCCTCAGGCTGGACCCTGGTCTGGTGGCCATGAAAGCTACAACTACAGTAATGGTTTTGGCCAGCACACAAGAAACAGCCATGGAGAAGATGATGCCAAAAGAAGGCTGTCTGAGAAAGCAAGCCATATCCCCTGGTTTGCCAAGGAATAGCAAAGAAGATTGAAAACAGAGCAGTAGAGAGATGAGGAGAGTGTAGGTGAGGTCTCGGTTGTTGGCTTTGACAATGGGTGTATCTCTGTGCTTCAGAAAAACTAAAAACACTAAAGTTGTGACAATGGAGAAACAAATAGCAATTGAGGCTAAGCTGATCCCTAAGGGTTCTTCATAAGAAAGAAAGGTCATCATTTTCAAGATGCATCCATGTTTGTTCCTGTTTGGATATTGGTCTTCTGGGCATCTGAAACAGTCATCCATATCTGAAAAACAGAAACAGGTCAAATTCTAAAAAAAAATATTTTGCTTCTTCTGCCTCCCATATGACCATTTTGCTATTTTAACCTTGACATTTTTTAATGCACTGTGGTAAAATGAAAGTGCTATTTAGTTAGCCCACAACTTACACACATTTGACCTTTGTGCAATTTACACAATAGGCAAGCAAATGAAAAATAAATAGAGCAAAACGAGCTTGTGTCTGGGAAAAAAAGACTTGGCCAATCCCACCAGCTGTTGAATCCAGTGTTTTTGACTATACACAATTTGGACTATGTGTGATCCCAGAATGTAAGTCCTGAGTAAGTTATGGGCTGAAGTAAAGGTAAAGGTAAAGGTAAAGAGACCCCTGACCATTAGGTCCAGTCGCGAATGACTCTGGGGTTGCGGCGCTCATCTCGTGTTATTGGCCAAGGGAGCCGGCATACAGCTTCTGGGTCATGTGGCTAGCATGACAAAGCCACTTCTGGTGAACCAGAGCAGCACACCGAAACGGCGTTTACTTTCGCACCAGAGCAGTACCTATTGGCAGGAGCAGGGACCGAGCAGCAGGAGCTCACCCCATCGCAGGGATTCGAACCACCGACCTTCTGATCGACAAGCTCTAGGCTCTCTGGTTTAACCTACAGCGCCATCTGCTGTGGGTTAAACCATAGAGTAAGTTGTGGGTTTACTGTATAACATTTATTCTAAGGCATGTTATGTGATACTATGTAGCAGCTATGACAACACCTGCACCTATTTTGCCTGAAAGCAGAGACAGTGGGTAGCTATTTTCATGATTTTACTTATAAACTGAAGCACAATCCAGATAAGAATGAGGCATTCTTTGTGGATGGTTCCCTAGATTAATTGGAGGTTGCCCCCTTCAGCTTTGGCCGCCACCACAGCTACCTTTTTCTGGACAGGGATAGCCTAACGTCTGTCATCTATGCTTTGGTACTACAGCAGGTTATAGATGGGCCACCACAGAACATGATTTAGAATCTTCAGCTGGTGCAGAATTCCGTGGCCATGTTGTGTTCTACGCAAGACAGTGTGAACATAAAACTCACTCTAGCCTGACTGCACTAGGTTCCCATTAGTTCTTGGCCCATTTCAAAGTTCTTGTTTTGATACATAAGGCCTTAAAATGGCCCAGGATGAAATCCTCCCAGGACTGCCTCTCCCCATTTGAACTGTACCAGAATTTCCTATTGCCATCGGAGGCTCTTCTCCTACTTCCTCTACAAGAGATCTGGAGAATGGCAATCCCCCAAATTGACGTTTTGTGTGGTGGTTGCCCGTTTGTGGGATGCTCTCCCCGGGGATGCTCCTGTCGGAATATCATTATGTATATATTTAGGTTCAAGGCAAATGTGTACATTGACAAGCAAGCCTTTTGGCTTGTAACTATATGTGGCCTTTTAGAAGTGGGTGGAATGTTTTCAACGTATTTCTCTTGGCTTTCATATATGTATGTGGAGTTTATTGTTTATTTCAGGGTTGGCCCAAGACATTTTGGCACCTGAAGCAGATCCCAAGTGGCAACAGAAAGAAGAGGGGATGGAAAATTCACAATGATATCTTGTACCCATGCGCATTCTGCTTCCTGAGGCAGTCACCTGACCTTTCCCCATCGGTAGGTTGGTTTTGAATTAAGAACCATACTGGGATTTGCTGCCCTGCTGGACCTTAATGGTAGACCTTCATATTTCCTCATGGGTCAGCCAGCCCTAGTCTATTTGGTCGTAAATCACAATGTAAAGTGATTTTAAAATTTAATAACCGAATAATCAATAAAACAATCCCAATGCATAGTTTTTATTATAGCCTTGGGAGATGGTATAGACATTGAACGCAGAAGTTCCATTGACAGCCAGTGTTGCTGTATCTTTTTGTTAAACTGTTGTATCCCTGGGGAAAGAAAGGGGTCTAACAAAACTTCACTGAGGAGGGGATCTTTACCTGTTGTGAGGCAGACATTAACCAGCATAGAAGAAATCTTGCCCAGGCAACAGTCTCTACCTTGTGTAGACCTCCCTCAAGAAACAAAATGTCCCTGGGAAGATATTGGAAGTCAACAGAGAAACATTCCAGGCAGCATGGTAATTAAACATAGCAATTAGATCTAAAGAAGCAAACCATCCTAATCCTATCCTATGAAAATAAAACATGAATTATATGTCACAAACCATTCTGGTCTGAAATCTTCCCTACTGGACATGGAGCACAATCATAGCAGCAAAATTTCTCCCCTTCCTTCCTTTTCTTCTGATGACCAGGGGAGCAGCAGTCGTTACACACAGAAATAGGCACCACCTATCCATCAGGAGGAAAGAAAATTCAGATGGGAGAAAGTCTCCATTCTTCCCCACTAATAATAATAATAAAAATAATATACTTAATTTCTTTATTTGTTTTCTTTTTTGCTTATGAACTGGAAAGACTCAATTCAGAAATTTTAAGCATATATAAAAGTAGAGCACAAATCCCTAAAAACGTGGATAAGACAATTGATCATTGGTCCATCTGATTGTTTTTTATTACAAACCAGTGTCATTTTCAAAGCCCACTTGGAGATGCAGAGGGAACATGGGACCATTGCATTTCAGCCATTTTGTTCTTCAGATGAGCTTTGGAATCTTACCAGTGGGACAGAGCCTGCAGGTCCCACAATTACAATCCAGGGCCCATACCTGGTTAAAACACTTGTGCCATGTAATCTTGTCCTCATGAATGATGAATCTTCTTGCTTCCAAAGCATCATTGTCTACTTGTCCCACTTTCACTCGAAGGAAGGACTTGTTTGGGAATGTGACTATGTTCATGATGTCAAATGCACCTTCTATTTCCTTTTTACCATTGAAACTCACTGTTTCTCCTGCAGAGTTATTAAATATAATGCTACGAAGAAAAGGTTGCAGCTAATTGAAAAATAACAAGACATAAAGTGATAAAATTGATAAACAATTTAAGCAAAATGCTGTGTTTTGAAAAGTCCCTCTTTTAAAACTATAATGAAACCACGGTTCCCAAACACCTTCATCATCTTACAATTTGGCTCCCGAACGCCAAAAAACCTAGAACTAATTGCTCTTGTTTTCAAATCTTTTTTTTTTTTTAAACCCAACCTTTGACACAGATTCTGCTTGAGTGTAAGAATCTCTTGCAACCAATCAGAAGCCCCACCTTGGTTGTTGAAGGTTTCTGGAATGGATAAACAGGTTGCAGGAACGGATTGCGTTCAAGAAATAAGGTTTGACTTTATTTCAAAAAGTGAGGGCAAAAGGCCCTTAATACAAAGTTTGGCTTATACAACCCCTTCTCTCCCGGAATGGGTTTGTCTCGGTCTCTAGCTCATGTGAATGTGCTGAAAAGGTTTTAGAATTGGAATAATTTTCCTGCCCTCCGCCCAACACCCCCTTTGTGCAAACTATCAAATCCTTGGCTCAGTCAGCTGAAACACAGTTAAACTGGGATGGTGGACATACATCAGAGTATCTTCAGTATTACTGGGGTGGGAAACATCAGTTGGTTAAGCCCGAAAGCCACCAATTCCAATAAACCCTCATCCCAGCAGATCTCAGGTTTGGCTTGCTGCCTTTCCATAACAGATTTATTGTAGACCAAATTTATTTTCACGCAAAATGTGCATGAGATGATTTAAACATAAACCAAATACATTCCTACATTGCTGAGATTGGACTAGATGAGCCTTGCTCTCCTTCCATCTCCAGAATTCTATGACTAAATGATTCTAATTTTCTCATTGAATCAATATATAATGCCATTTCGTCAGGTACTTGTTGACGCAGCCCCACCTTGGAGTATTCAATCCATTGAATTAAGAAGAAATTGATTTCAATATATTACCTGCAGAGGTTGCCAATCTTGAAGATTCAACTTTCCATCTGCCATTAAAGTCTTCTGCTTCAATCTAGTTGAGACAATGGCATGCAAAGCATGAGCCACAACATAGACAGCATTGTAGATACTGTAGCTGTGGCCCGTCATGCCCATTTCAAACAGTGCCCCAGGAAGGCTCTTCAGTCTCTCTTCCCCAGTACAATGTTCATTACTATCCAAAGGCACGCTGGGGTTTGGGAATGTACAGTCAAATGCTTGCTCCCAGAAGTCCTTGAGGAAACCATCTCTGTCTATTCTATCAGGCTTTGTATTCTGAAGAAATGTGTTGAACCCTAGAAGCTCTTCTGAGTGAATTGTTAAGGAAATTGCACCTTGAAAGGACATAAGATCCCAAGACCTTTGAATTTCCAATAATATTAACTCAATCTGGGTTGTTATGATCCAAACCTTTCTAAATGATGAGCTTTCCTTATTTTCAGGATCACTAAGAAATATAGCAGTTCTCATCCAAACCACGGTTAAACTTTCTCCAAAGAGTATACACGCACTGACTTTATTATCTCTTAAAGAGAGATAGATATCCAAGACCACATCTATTGTTTCAATCAGCTTATCTAAATGGGCTACTTGTGGTATGTTTTGGATGAAGGCTGAACAGATTCCATGCTCGGAAAGCAATGGTTCCAGGGTCTGCAAGAATTTTTCTCCACTGTCACCCTCTACAACAAAAAGTCCAACCCATGTCCATCCAAAATGCTTTAGTAAGCTGATGATTCCCATATATTGATGGCTGTCATTGGGTACCATGCGGTAAAAGGAAGGGAAATGACCTGCGTCACTCTCCCCTGGGGGAAAAGATCCATATGTGAGCTAAAAGTAAGTGTAGAGAGAGAATGGAGTTAACATTAAGATAAACCTTCATTTTCAGCATGTGCCTTTTTATTCAACAAATGTAATTCAAAGCAAAGTGTGGGTTCAGGGACAGGTAAACCCATCTTCCCTTTTCTAGGTAAATTTTCTAGAATTATTATGATTTTTTTTTGGAAATTCAGCACTAGAGTGTTAGGCTAGTGCCTCTGTTGATAGTATTTTTCTAAAGCTTTATTATTATTATTATTATTATTATTATTATTATCATCATTATGATCATCAGTATTATTACTATTATTATTATCATTCTAAATTGAATCCCAGCTATTAACATAACTGCTTTATTTTTCACCAGTTGATGTTTCAAAAATGTTTTCTAACTGAGCTTGATGGCCAATCTGGATTATAAGCAATGGAAGAACATACATTGTGAAAATCCACATCCCTGTTCCCATTCAAAATTGCTACCTGAGGAATCTTGTAGAGGCCTATGGTGTCAGCCATATAGAAGGAGGTATCAGAGCTAAGTCCTCCAATGATGGCTATGAGGTTTTTCTCCATGTCACATGTATAGTTGGGGATAAATCTATTCGATTTGAAAAGTAGGTCCAGAGTTGTCCTATACGTCATCCTTGCATTGTAATAACTATCATAGATGTGGAATCCAAGGGTGAGATTGGGCAAGATCTTGGGACTGTCATTTATCTCTTTTACAGCATATGCCAAGGCAAGGATGTGCTGGTAGAATTTCATCACCACACTGCAAATGAATTCAAGTGTAAATTCTACAATGTGTGAAAACAACATATCATGTAGCATTTCTGTCTCACATGAAAATATAGATTGAAGTGAAATTATTTTCTCTTCTCGTAAATCATATTTCTAAGCTAAAAACACCAAACAATCCAAATAGCATTTATTTTTCATCAAGTCATTTAATTCTGCATATTTGAAAAATCTATAGTTAATCTGTTGCTTGTACTTTTCAACTGACTTGATTTTTATAAAAAACAAAACAAAACCCGCAGCTACATCGCTTCGGTATGTGAGCAATTCATATACCAAGTTTGTCCTGGACCATGAAACCTAGAACCCTAAAAACAGTGACTGCCTAGTAGTGTCTTTCCTGAATTTCTACTGCAGTTGGCTTTCAAAATCGCTTTTGCAGGTCTTTGGACTATAATAAAGAATGTGTGTGACAATTCTGTACTTATCAGGAAATGTTCCATTGAACTCTTTGGGGCTTACCTCTTAGTAGACAGTTGTGGGTGGGTTGCTGCTGTGCGACAGTTTGGTGGATCATCTGTTTTACTTCTAGCTAATCCCAGATCCAATAATTGACATCTCCAGCTAGCTCTGGGAATGTCGATCTGCTAGAAACTCTGGGGAACTGCTACCCATTACTCTTTATTATACTGAGCTAGATTAAGTAATAGTAAGACAGCTTCTGGTGTTTATTTGTAGAACTGCACCATATGAGCCAAGTCCTAGGTGCCTCGGCAGTTACCCCCTCCCCCCCAAAAAAATCCCACCCACATTTTTTCATGCCTGTGACATCAGGACATTGTGTTAGATTCCTTCAGTCATTTTGAGACTATACCATTATTTCCTTACAATTATCTCTTATTAAAATCAATGAGACAAGTTCATTTCAACATCCCATTGATCCCAAAACATCTGAAACTTTCCCATTCCAATATATTGCTTTTCTATTCAGAACAACAATCAATTTTTCAGTGGGTCTTATTTTCAGAGCAATGAAGCACTGAGATTTAGGGTGTGTGTGTGTGTGTGTGTGTGTGTGTGTGTGTGTGTGTGTAAAATATACAATTTTTCATTAAAAAATTGCATCTGTTTAAAAAAATCTATATTAAATTATACAAAAACATATAAATATTATAATCAGAAATCAGATTTTAAATAAACATTTATGCATTCTAAAATGCTTGCATAAGTTTGATGTGTAAGAAACATTTTAAGACGGCATTTAAAAATTGAAATATATGTGTTGTATTACTTTTTAATTGTTCTTTTATGTGCAGATGTTTTAGCTCTTTTCATGTCTCATGAAGGTAAGTTTTCTGTTTTCAACAGAAATGGAAGCAGAAGTGACCACTGTTTGCTCATTCCTTCTATGTCCAGACACGAAATCACTCCCAGGAATATGATAAACGTATGCTGTTCCAGTTATATACAAGCTGCAAATGACAACTGATTTATTAAATTTCCCTCCCTTTCTTATTGTATTTCTTGTGCATTGAAATTAATTGCATGAAATAATGCAATGGTTACATACGGTACATAAATTCATCACAGTGGACAGGCAGATGAATAGTTTAGTTTTTGGTGGAAGATAAACTTGAGCAGAAAGGGACATGAGTGGCGCTGTGGGTTAATCCACAGGGCCTAGATCTTGCCAATCAGAAGGTTTAAATCCCTGTGACAGGGTGAGCTCCCGTTGCTCAGTCCCTGCTCCTGCCAACATAGCAGTTCGAAAGCACATCCAAGTGCAAGTAGATAAATAGGTACCGCTCTGGCGGAAAGGTAAACACCATTTCCGTGTGCTGCTCTGGTTTGCCAGAAGTGACTTAGTCATGCTGGCCACATGACCCAGAAGCTGCACGCTGGCTCCCTCGGCCAATAAAGCAAGATGAGCTCCGCATCCCCAGAGTCCTCCCCGACTGGACCTAATGGTCAGGAGTCCCTTTACCTTTACCTTTAAACTTCAGCAGAACAGAACATAGTCTGTGCTGCATGTGATATATACAGGGTAGAATGAACAATGCCTTTTTTCATCTTAGCCTCATATAAAGCAATTAAGAAAGGAAAAAACCAATATAAATTGAAGTAATAAATGCATTCCATTAATTTGAGAAGCATGATCCTGAAAATTGAGAGAACACTTCATACTCCTAATGTGATTGAGAACGAGGATTTTCCAGGGGTGGATGTATTGGATTATTTGTGACCCAGTTATTTATTTACTTGAAGTGTTTCTATCCCTTCTTCAGCAAAGCAGTTTACACAGGATAATTAGTGCTTTAAGCCTTAAAATCTAAAGCATATGACACAAAAGTCACAGGTGGAAGGCAAGACTGGGCACCAGGCTGCCACTGCATTTGAGACGCTAAGGTCTACCACTGCAGAAGAAAATAATGTTTTGTTTTGTTTGTTTTGTTTTGTTTTGTTTTGTTTTGTTTTGTTTTGTTTTGTTTTGTTTTGTTTTGCTTTATTATTTTAGGGGATATAGACCTTATTATGGAAATTTGAACGTATTATGTGAAGTGTGTAATTTAAATAAAGGTTTCTGGCATGTGTTTGAGTGTGTATGTAGATGTATGTGTATGCGTATGTGGGGCTAGCTTTGAAGGTGACCCGGAAACTACAACCAGAATGCAGCAGCTAGATTGGTGACTGGGAGCGGCCGCCGAGACCATATAAAACTGGTCTTGAAAGACCTACATTGGCTCCCGATTTGTTTCCGAGCACAAGTCAAAGTTTTGGTGCTGACCTTTAAAGCCCTAAACGGCCTCAGCCCAGTATACCTGAAGGAGCGTCTCCACCTCCATCATTCTGCCCGGACACTGAGGTCAAGCGCTGAGGGCCTTCTGGTGGTTCCCTCACGGTGAGAATCAAAACTACAGGTAACCAGGCAGAGGGCCTTCTTGGAAGTGGCGCCCGCCCTGTGGAACGCCCTCCCATCAGGTGTCAAAGAATGCAACAACTACCAGACTTTTAGAAGACATCTGAAGGCAGCACAGTTTAGGGAAGTTTTTAATGTGTGACATTTTAATGTATTTTAATCTTTGTTGGAAACCACCTAGAGTGGCTTTGGAAACGCAGCTGGATGGGCGGGGTAAAAATAATACATTATTATTATTATTATTATTATTATTATTATTATTATTATTATATATGTGTATGTAGATAGATGATAGGTAGGAAGGTAGGAAGGTAGGATTTATTTAAGGTTGCCGTATTACAAAGTAAAAATCCGGACACAGGTGCTCAGCCTTTTGGTTGGGTGATTGTCCAAAGTTCAGCTTTTTTTAGCAGGGGACACAGAAAATCCTGGACATTTACAGGTACTATTAAATTAAAAAAAAACCCCGGTGCCAAGTTAGCACCTCACCCCCATCCCTAAACATTACTGAAATCTTCAGGTTCATATGGCAACCCTACTCAATCTGAAATAAGTTGGTGCACAATTATTATTTTTTTTAAAAAAAGGTAACAGGAAGCTTAAAATCTGGGAGACATGACACAAAAGAAATGGGGATTTGAAGGGATATGGGGGAGACACTTACTATGGAATTTTGAACATGTTCAGTGAAGGCTGTTCTCTGAAGAAAACTTCATCAAATACATAAAAGATCTGAGAAGAAATCCCACCGATAATGAGGCCACCTGGCTGGTACCACTCATGGGGAACAGGAAAGGGGTCACTGGTGAGACACCTGCTCCTATCTGCATTGTACACACTAGGTACATGCAAAAACAGAAACACAAATCCACAAAACATCCTAGCAGTGCAGCTTGTTTCCTTTTGCACAAGCCTCTTACGGAGAAAAATCTTGCAGTCTATGTCTTTATCAGTATACCTTTTAGATATTTTCAGGTGCTTTAACTGATCTGTAATATGTTGTTGCTCTCATTTCCTTTGAGAGCAAAAGACTACATTGGGTAATAACTGGCTCTGGCAATACTGTTCCAGAAGATATTTATGAGCTGCATTTAGAATCAAAGGGTTACAAATGGAACCTTGATTAGAAGGTGAGATAGCCAGCAACCATTTCAGGTCTGGCCAATAAAGGGAAAAAGTGAGAAATAAGATGAGCATGGTCTCCTCTGGCCTTTGCCTCTACCCTCACCACTCCACTAAATACAGAATCATTTATTATAACAACTTCTAGGCTTTCTTATTGAATCTTTCCAAGTGACGACTGAAAAGTCTCCTGAGTCTTGACAAATTGAGCAAAATATAATGATTTTTTTTTAATTGCATGCATAGAAAATATTGTTTTCAAAGTTTTAGCACAGAGTGGCAGTTTTGGTAACCAACATGTTCAGCTGGGTTTGTTTTCTAAAATGTGACTCCATGTTACCTCTGTCCCTGAATGTTCCACTAAGTGCCATTTTCTTTGTGGATGCAAAGAAGCTAATCCTGAAATAAAGGCCACAGGTGGAAGCCTAGTTTTACTGAAGCACTGGGAAACACATTTCTTTACTCAATTAATACAGGGGAACCTCCTCCCGCAAAGTACAATACCCACACACCAGATGCATCATCAATAAGAGCAGAATTAATCAATTGATTATCCAGACTGTTAAAACTTCCAGATAGTGTTTTGCAAACATGCATAACCTCAAAATTGCATTACTAATGCAATGCACCTTTCTCTCAAATCTATCACTGCCATTTTATGAAGTTTATTATTATCTCTGTCAATGGATTCATTCCACTCCTTCAGCATCACAACTCCACCAATTTTCTGGTTCACTCCTCCAGGCACTTTTGTGAAGGTCTTGTCCATCCCATCATCTGCAACCATTCTCCTTTCCTGCTCAGGCAGACCTTGATCAGTATCCCCCTCCCCCAAGGTCCTGTGTATTCTTTGGTCTGATCTTTCTCTGATCTATTTTTGTTCATCATTTTATCCTCAGCTATCCTGAGAGCTAACCTTCAAGGTTATTATGCAGTATCTGGGCACAGTGGCGGATTCTTGCTCCAAAACTTTATCTGCAGCCAAAAAGTTCTCATACTCAGTTTAAAGAATGGCTTTCTTCAGAGTATGTGAGGTTAATCTCCTTATCACACAAGGGAGGGTGTACTAACAAAGATTTATGTCTTGGCTATCAATGAGAGTATCAACCAGCAAAATTTCCTCCAAGAAGTCAACATGTAAATAATTTTAAATGACCTTGTGTAAATAGTATAAATGAATTGTGCACAAACCTTCCGTTTTAAAAATAAAATGATGGCAAATCAAAGAGATGCCTTAATTCTTTATTCTTATTAGTTGCTCTCTGTTGTTCAGCTCTGGCCTCAGAATGATAATGTAGCATTTCGGGGCAAATATGCAGCCCAGTAAGCCAGCACTGGACGCCAAGATAGAGAAGATCTCCACCATCACCATGTACTTCCCTTTGGTGCTTAGGTAGGTTGGGACAAAGCACAACCAAACACTGCAAAAGAGCAACATGCTGAAGGTAATGAACTTGGCTTCATTGAAATTGTCAGGTAATTTGCGGGCCAGGAATGCTGACAGGAAGCTGAAGAAAGCCAGGAGGCCCATGTAGCCCAAAACACAGGAAAACAGGGTCACAGACCCTTCATTACATTGCACAGTGATTTCTTCCATTAGTGAGTGCATGTCTAAATCGGGGAATGGGGGAGAAGTTGCCAACCAGAGAGTACAAAGACTTGCTTGAATCAAAGAGCAGGAAAGGACAATGGAGTTGGCCAGTCTTTTCCCCATCCACTTCCTCAGGCTGGACCCTGGTCTGGTGGCCATGAAAGCTACAACTACGGTAATGGTTTTGGCCAGCACACAAGAAACAGCCATGGAGAAGATGATGCCAAAAGAAGGCTGTCTGAGAAAGCAAGCTATATCGCCTGGTTTGCCAAGGAATAGCAAAGAAGATTGAAAGCAGAGCAGTAGAGAGATGAGGAGAGTGTAGGTGAGGTTTCGGTTGTTGGCTTTGGCAATGGGTGTATCTCTGTGCTTCAGAAAAACTAAAAACACTAAAGTTGTGACAATGGAGAAACAAATAGCAATTGAGGCTAAGCTGATCCCTAAGGGTTCTTCATAAGAAAGAAAGCTCATCATTTTCAAGATGCATCCATGTTTGTTCCTGTTTGGATATTGGTCTTCTGGGCATCTGAAACAGTCATCCATATCTGAAAAACAGAAACAGGTCAAATTCTAAACAAAATTCTTTTGCTTCTTCTGCCTCCCATATGACCAT
This sequence comes from Lacerta agilis, assembly GCF_009819535.1. NCBI lineage: Eukaryota > Metazoa > Chordata > Lepidosauria > Squamata > Lacertidae > Lacerta > Lacerta agilis. The sequence goes on along the minus strand of NC_046325.1, from coordinate 7,176,078 downwards.
TTTGCTATTTTAACCTTGACATTTTTAATGCACTGTGGTAAAATGAAAGTGCTATTTAGTTAGCCCACAACTTACACACATTTGACCTTTGTGCACTTTACACAATAGGCAAGCAAATGAAAAATAAATAGAGCAAAGCGAGCTTGTGTCTGGGAAAAAAGACTTGGCCAATCCCACCAGCTGTTGAATCCAGTGTTTTTGACTATACACAATTTGGACTATGTGTGATCCCAGAATGTAAGTCCTGAGTAAGTTATGGGCTGAAGTAAAGGTAAAGGTAAAGGTAAAGGTAAAGAGACCCCTGACCATTAGGTCCAGTCGCGAATGACTCTGGGGTTGCGGCGTTCATCTCGTGTTATTGGCCAAGGGAGCCGGCATACAGCTTCTGGGTCATGTGGCTAGCATGACAAAGCCACTTCTGGTGAACCAGAGCAGCACACCGAAACGGCGTTTACTTTCGCACCAGAGCAGTACCTATTGGCAGGAGCAGGGACCGAGCAGCAGGAGCTCACCCCATCGCAGGGATTCGAACCACCGACCTTCTGATCGACAAGCTCTAGGCTCTCTGGTTTAACCTACAGCGCCATCTGCTGTGGGTTAAACCATAGAGTAAGTTGTGGGTTTACTGTATAACATTTATTCTAAGGCATGTTATGTGATACTATGTAGCAGCTATGACAACACCAGCACTTATTTTGCCTGAATGCAGAGACAGTGGGTAGCTATTTTCATGATTTTACTTATAAACTGAAGCACAATCCAGATAAGAATGAGGCATTCTTTGTGGATGGTTCCCTAGATTAATTGGAGGTTGCCCCCTTCAGCTTTGGCCGCCACCACAGCTACCTTTTTTCTGGACAGGGATAGCCTAACGTCTGTCATCTCTGCTTTGGTACTACAGCAGGTTATAGATGGGCCACCACAGAACATGATTTAGAATCTTCAGCTGGTGCAGAATTCTGTGGCCATGTTGTGTTCTACGCAAGACAGTGTGAACATAAAACTCACTCTAGCCTGACTGCACTAGGTTCCCATTAGTTCTTGGCCCATTTCAAAGTTCTTGTTTTGATACATAAGGCCTTAAAATGGCCCAGGATGAAATCCTCCCAGGACTGCCTCTCCCCATTTGAACTGTACCAGAATTTCCTATTGCCATCGGAGGCTCTTCTCCTACTTCCTCTACAAGAGATCTGGAGAATGGCAATCCCCCAAATTGACGTTTTGTGTGGTGGTTGCCCGTTTGTGGGATGCTCTCCCCGGGGATGCTCCTGTCGGAATATCATTATGTATATATTTAGGTTCAAGGCAAATGTGTACATTGACAACCAAGCCTTTTGGCTTGTAACTATATGTGGCCTTTTAGAAGTGGGTGGAATGTTTTCAACGTATTTCTCTTGGCTTTCATATATGTATGTGGAGTTTATTGTTTATTTCAGGGTTGGCCCAAGACATTTTGGCACCTGAAGCAGATCCCAAGTGGCAACAGAAAGAAGAGGGGATGGAAAATTCACACTGATATATTCTACCCATGTTTATTCTGCTTCCTGAGGCAGTCACCTGACCTTTCCCCATTGGTAGGTTTTGAATTAAGAACCATACTGGGATTTGCTGCCCTGCTGGACCTTAATGGTAGACCTTCATATTTCCTCATGGGTCAGCCAGCCCTAGTCTATTTGGTCGTAAATCACAATGTAAAGTGATTTTAAAATTTAATAACCGAATAATCAATAAAACAATCCCAATGCATAGTTTTTATTATAGCCTTGGGTGATGCTATAGACATTGAACGCAGAAGTTCCATTGACAGCCAGTGTTGCTGTATCTTTTTGTTAAACTGTTGTATCCCTTGGGAAAGAAAGGGGTCTAACAAAACTTCACTGAGGAGGGGATCTTTACCTGTTGTGAGGCAGACATTAACCAGCATAGAAGAAATCTCGCCCAGGCAACAGTCTCTACCTTGTGTAGACCTCCCTCAAGAAACAAAATGTCCCTGGGAAGATATTGGAAGTCAACAGAGAAACATTCCAGGCAGCATGGTAATTAAACATAGCAATTAGATCTAAAGAAGCAAACCATCCTAATCCTATCCTATGAAAATAAAACATGAATTATATGTCACAAACCATTCTGGTCTGAAATCTTCCCTACTGGACATGGAGCACAATCATAGCAGCAAAATTTCTCCCCTTCCTTCCTTTTCTTCTGATGACCAGGGGAGCAGCAGTCGTTACACACAGAAATAGGCACCACCTATCCATCAGGAGGAAAGAAAATTCAGATGGGAGAAAGTCTCCATTCTTCCCCACTAATAATAATAATAAAAATAATATACTTAATTTCTTTATTTGTTTTCTTTTTTGCTTATGAACTAGAAAGACTCAATTCAGAAATTTTAAGCATATATAAAGGTAGAGCACAAATCCCTAAAAATGTGGGTAAGACAATTGATCATTGGTCCATATGATTGTTTTTTATTACAAACCAGTGTCATTTTCAAAGCCTACTTGGAGATGCAGAGGGTTGAACATGGGACCATTGCATTTAAGCCATTTTGTTCTTCAGATGAGCTTTGGAATCTTACCAGTGGGACAGAGCCTGCAGGTCCCACAATTACAATCCAGGGCCCATACCTGGTTAAAACACTTGTGCCATGTAATCTTGTCCTCATGAATGATGAATCTTCTTGCTTCCAAAGCATCATTGTCTACTTGTCCCACTTTCACTCGAAGGAAGGACTTGTTTGGGAATGTGACTATGTTCATGATGTCAAATGCACCTTCTATTTCCTTTTTACCATTGAAACTCACTGTTTCTCCTGCAGAGTTATTAAATATAATGCTACGAAGAAAAGGTTGCAGCTAATTGAAAAATAACAAGACATAAAGTGATAAAATTGATAAACAATTTCAGCAAAATGCTTTGTTTTGAAAAGTCCCTCTTTTACAACTATAATCAAACCACGGTTCCCAAACACCTTCATCATCTTACAATTTGGCTCCCGAACGCCAAAAAACCTAGAACTAATTGCTCTTGTTTTCAAATCTTTTTTTTTTTTTAAAACCCAACCTTTGACACAGATTCTGCTTGAGTGAAAGAATCTCTTGCAACCAATCAGAAGCCCCACCTTGGTTGTTGAAGGTTTCTGGAATGGATAAACAGGTTGCAGGAACGGATTGCGTTCAAGAAATAAGGTTTGACTTTATTTCAAAAAGTGAGGGCAAAAGGCCCTTAATACAAAGTTTGGCTTATACAACCCCTTCTCTCCCGGAATGGGTTTGTCTCGGTTTCTGGCTCATGTGAATGTGCTGAAAAGGTTTTAGAATTGGAATAATTTTCCTGCCCTCCGCCCAACACCCCCTTTGTGCAACCTATCAAATCCTTGGCTCAGTCAGCTGAAACACAGTTAAACTGGGATGGTGGACATACATCAGAGTATCTTCAGTATTACTGGGGTGGGAAACATCAGTTGGTTAAGCCCGAAAGCCACCAATTCCAATAAACCCTCATCCCAGCAGGTCTCAGGTTTGGCTTGCTGCCTTTCCATAACAGATTTATTGTAGACCAAATTTATTTTCACGCAAAATGTGCATGAGATGATTTAAACATAAACCAAATACATTCCTACATTGCTGAGATTGGACTAGATGAGCCTTGCTCTCCTTCCATCTCCAGAATTCTATGACTAAATGATTCTAATTTTCTCATTGAATCAATGTATAATGCCATTTCGTCAGGTACTTGTTGACGCAGCCCCACCTTGGAGTATTCAATCCATTGAATTAAGAAGAAATTGATTTCAATATATTACCTGCAGAGGTTGCCAATCTTGAAGATTCAACTTTCCATCTGCCATTAAAGTCTTCTGCTTCAATCTAGTTGAGACAATGGCATGCAAAGCATGAGCCACAACATAGACAGCATTGTAGATACTGTAGCTGTGGCCCGTCATGCCCATTTCAAACAGTGCCCCAGGAAGGCTCTTCAGTCTCTCTTCCCCAGTACAATGTTCATTACTATCCAAAGGCACGCTGGGGTTTGGGAATGTACAGTCAAATGCTTGCTCCCAGAAGTCCTTGAGGAAACCATCTCTGTCTATTCTATCAGGCTTTGTATTCTGAAGAAATGTGTTGAACCCTAGAAGCTCTTCTGAGTGAATTGTTAAGGAAATTGCACCTTGAAAGGACACAAGATCCCAAGACCTTTGAATTTCCAATAATATTAACTCAATCTGGGTTGTTATGATCCAAACCTTTCTAAATGATGAGCTTTCCTTATTTTCAGGATCACTAAAAAATATAGCAGTTCTCATCCAAACAACGGTTAAACTTTCTCCAAAGAGTATACACGCACTGACTTTATTATCTCTTAAAGAGAGATAGATATCCAAGACCACATCTATTGTGTCACTCAGCTTATCTAAATGGGCTACTTGTGGTATATTTTGGATGAAGGCTGAACAGATTCCATGCTCGGAAAGCAATGGTTCCAGGGTCTGCAAGAATTTTTCTCCACTGTCACCCTCTACAACAAAAAGTCCAACCCATGTCCATCCAAAATGCTTTAGTAAGCTGATGATTCCCATATATTGATGGCTGTCATTGGGTACCATGCGGTAAAAGGAAGGGAAATGACCTGCGTCACTCTCCCCTGGGGGAAAAGATCCATATGTGAGCTAAAAGTAAGTGTAGAGAGAGAATGGAGTTAACATTAAGATAAACCTTCATTTTCAGCATGTGCCTTTTTAGTCAACAAATGTAATTCAAAGCAAAGTGTGTGTTCAGGAACAGTTAAACCCAACTTCCCTTTTCTAGGTAAATTTTCTAGAATTATTATGATTTTTTTTTGGAAATTCAGCACTAGAGTGTTAGGCTAGTGCCTCTGTTGATAGTATTTTTCTAAAGCTTTATTATTATTATTATTATTATTATTATTATTATTATTATTATTATCATCATCAGTATTATTACTATTATTATTATAATTCTAAATTGAATCCCAGCTATTAATATAACTGCTGTATTTTTCACCAGTTGATGTTTCAAAAATGTTTTCTAACTGAGCTTGATGGCCAATCTGGATTATAAGCAATGGAAGAACATACATTGTGAAAATCCACATCCCTGTTCCCATTCAAAATTGCTACCTGAGGAATCTTGTAGAGGCCTATGGTGTCAGCCATATAGAAGGAGGTATCAGAGCTAAGTCCTCCAATGATGGCTATGAGGTTTTTCTCCATGTCACATGTATAGTTGGGGATAAATCTATTCGATTTGAAAAGTAGGTCCAGAGTTGTCCGATACGTCATCCTTGCATTGTAATAACTATCATAGATGTGGAATCCAAGGGTGAGATTGGGCAAGATCTTGGGACTGTCATTTATCTCTTTTACAGCATATGCCAAGGCAAGGATGTGCTGGTAGAATTTCATCACCACACTGCAAATGAATTCAAGTGTAAATTCTACAATGTGTGAAAACAACATATCATAATATGTAGCATTTCTGTCTCACATGAAAATATAGATTGAAGTGAAATTATTTTCTCTTCTCGTAAATCATATTTCTAAGCTAAAAACACCAAACAATCCAAATAGCATTTATTTTTCATCAAGTCATTTAATTCTGCATATTTGAAAAATCTATAGTTAATCTGTTGCTTGTACTTTTCAACTGACTTGATTTTTATAAAAAACAAAATAAAACCCGCAGCTACATCGCTTCGGTATGTGAGCAATTCATATACCAAGTTTGTCCTGGACCATGAAACCTAGAACCCTAAAAACAGTGACTGCCTAGTAGTGTCTTTCCTGAATTTCTGCTGCAGTTGGCTTTCAAAATCGCTTTTGCAGGTCTTTGGACTATAATAAAGAATGTTTGTGACAATTCTGTACTTATCAGGAAATGTTCCATTGAACTCTTTGGGGCTTACCTCTTAGTAGACAGTTGTGGGTGGGTTGCTGCTGTGCGACAGTTTGGTGGATCATCTGTTTTACTTCTAGCTAATCCCAGATCCAATAATTGACATCTCCAGCTATCTCTGGGAATGTCGATCTGCTAGAAACTCTGGGGAACTGCTACCCATTACTCTTTATTATACTGAGCTAGATTAAGTAATAGTAAGACAGCTTCTGGTGTTTATTTGTAGAACTGCACCATATGAGCCAAGTCCTAGGTGCCTCGGCAGTTACCCCCTCCCCCCAAAAAAAATCCCACCCACATTTTTTCATGCCTGTGACATCATGACATTGTGTTAGATTCCTTCAGTCATCTTGAGACTATACCATTATTTCCTTACAATTATCTCTTATTAAAATCAATGAGACAAGTTCATTTCAACATCCCATTGATCCCAAAACATCTGAAACTTTCCCATTCCAATATATTGCTTTTCTATTCAGAACAACAATCAATTTTTCAGTGGGTCTTATTTTCAGAGCAATGAAGCACTGAGATTTAGGGTGTGTGTGTGTGTGTGTGTGTGTGTGTGTGTAAAATATACAATTTTTCATTAAAAAATTGCATCTGTTTACAAAAATCTATATTAAATTATACAAAAACATATAAATATTATAATCAGAAATCAGATTTTACATAAACATTTATGCATTCTAAAATGCTTGCATAAGTTTGATGTGTAAGAAACATTTTCAGAAGGCATTTAAAAGTTGAAATATATGTGTTGTATTACTTTTTAATTGTTCTTTTATGTGCAGATGTTTTAGCTCTTTTCATGTCTCATGAAGGTAAGTTTTCTGTTTTCAACAGAAATGGGAGCAGAAGTGACCACTGTTTGCTCATTCCTTCTATGTCCAGACACGAAATCACTCCCAGGAATATGATAAACTTATGCTGTTCCAGTTATATGCAAGCTGCAATTGACAATTGATTTATTAAATTTCCCTCCCTTTCTTATTGTGTTTCTTGTGCATTGAAATTAATTGCATGAAATAATGCAATGGTTACATACGGTACATAAATTCATCACAGTGGACAGGCAGATGAATAGTTTAGTTTTTGGTGGAAGATAAACTTCAGCAGAAAGGGACATGAGTGGCGCTGTGGGTTAATCCACAGGGCCTAGATCTTGCCAATCAGAAGGTTTGAATCCTGTGACAGGGTGAGCTCCCGTTGCTCGGTCCCCTGCTCCTGCCAACATAGCAGTTCGAAAGCACATCCAAGTGCAAGTAGATAAATAGGTACCGCTCTGGCGGAAAGGTAAACACCATTTCCGTGTGCTGCTCTGGTTTGCCAGAAGTGACTTAGTCATGCTGGCCACATGACCAGAAGCTGCACGCTGGCTCCCTCGGCCAATAAAGCGAGATGAGCTCCGCATCCCCAGAGTCCTCCCCGACTGGACCTAATGGTTAGGAGTCCCTTTACCTTTACCTTTAAACTTCAGCAGAACAGAACATAGTCTGTGCTGCATGTGATATATACAAGGTAGAATGGAGAACAATGCCTTTTTTTCAAATTAGCCTCATATAAAGCAATTAAGAAATGAAAAAAAACAATATAAATTGAAGTAATAAATGCGTTCCATTAATTTGAGAAGCATGATCCTGAAAATTGAGAGAACACTTCATACTCCTAATGTGATTGAGAACGAGGATTTTCCAGGGGTGGATGTATTGGATTATTTGTGACCCAGTTATTTATTTACTTGAAGTGTTTCTATCCCTTCTTCAGCAAAGCAGTTTACACAGGATAATTAGTGCTTTAAGCCTTAAAATCTAAAGTATATGACACAAAAGTCACAGGTGGAAGGCAAGATTGGGCACCAGGCTGCCACTGCATTTGAGACGCTAAGGTCTACCACTGCAGAAGAAATAATGTTTTGTTTTGTTTTGTTTTGTTTTGTTTTGTTTTGTTTTGTTTTGTTTTGTTTTGTTTTGTTTTGTTTTGTTTTGTTTTGTTTTGTTTTGTTTTGTCTTGTTTTGTTTTGTTTTGTTTTGTTTTGTTTTATTATTTTAGGGCATATAGACCTTATTATGGAAATTTGAACATATTATGTGAAGTGTGTAATTTAAATAAAGGTTTCTGGCATGTGTTTGAGTGTGTATGTAGATGTATGTGTATGCGTATGTGGGGCTAGCTTTGAAGGTGACCCGGAAACTACAACCAGAATGCAGCAGCTAGATTGGTGACTGGGAGCGGCCGCCGAGACCATATAAAACTGGTCTTGAAAGACCTACATTGGCTCCCGATTTGTTTCCGAACACAAGTCAAAGTTTTGGTGCTGACCTTTAAAGCCCTAAACGGCCTCAGCCCAGTATAACTGAAGGAGCGTCTCCACCTCCATCATTCTGCCCGGACACTGAGGTCCAGCGCTGAGGGCCTTCTGGTGGTTCCCTCACGGTGAGAATCAAAACTACAGGTAACCAGGCAGAGGGCCTTCTTGGAAGTGGTGCCCGCCCTGTGGAACGCCCTCCCATCAGGTGTCAAAGAATACAACAACTACCAGACTTTTAGAAGTCATCTGAAGGCAGCACAGTTTAGGGAAGTTTTTAATGTGTGACATTTTAATGTATTTTAATCTTTGTTGGAAACCACCTAGAGTGCCTGGGAAACCCAGCTGGATGGGCGGGGTACAAATAATACATTATTATTATTATTATTATTATTATTATTATTATTATTATTTATGTGTATGTAGATAGATGATAGGTAGGAAGGTAGGTAGGTAGGATTTATTTAAGGTTGCATATTACAAAGTAAAAATCCGGACACAGGTGCTCAGCCTTTTGGTTGGGTGATTGTCCAAAGTTCAGCTTTTTTTAGCAGGGGACACAGAAAATCCTGGACATTTACAGGTACTATTACATTAAAAATCCCCCCAGGTGCCAAGTTAGCACCTCACCCCCATCCCTAAACATTACTGAAATCTTCAGGTTCATATGGCAACCCTACTCAATCTGAAATAAGTTGGTGCACAATTTTTTTTAAAAAAAAAGGTAACAGGAAGCTTAAAATCTGGGAGACATGACACAAAAGAAATGGGGATTTGAAGGGATATGGGGGAGACACTTACTATGGAATTTTGAACATGTTCAGTGAAGGCTGTTCTCTGAAGAAAACTTTATCAAATACATAAAAGATCTGAGATGAAATCCCACCGATAATGAGGCCACCTGGCTGGTACCACTCATGGGGAACAGGAAAGGGGTCACTGGTGAGACACCTGCTCCTATCTGCATTGTACACACTAGGTACATGCAAAAACAGCAACACAAATCCACAAAACATCCTAGCAGTGCAGCTTGTTTCCTTTTGCACAATCCTCTTACGGAGAAAAATCTTGCAGTCTATGTCTTTATCAGTATACCTTTTAGATATTTTCAGGTGCTTTAACTGATCTGTAATATGTTGTTGCTCTCATTTCCTTTGAGAGCAAAAGACTACATTGGGTAATAACTGGCTCTGGCAATACTGTTCCAGAAGATATTTATGAGTTGCATTTAGAATCAAAGGGTTACAAATGGAGCCTTGATTAGAAGGTGAGATAGCCAGCAACCATTTCACGTCTGGCCAATAAAGGGAAAATGTGAGAAATAAGATGAGCATGGTCTCCTCTGGCCTTTGCCTCTACCCTCACCACTCCACTAAATACAGAATCATTTATTATAACAACTTCTAGGCTTTCTTATTGAATCTTTCCAAGTGACGACTGAAAAGTCTCCTGAGTCTTCACAAATTGAGCAAAATATAATGATTTTTTTTTAATTGCATGCATAGAAAATATTGTTTTCAAAGTTTTAGCACAGAGTGGCAGTTTTGGTAACCAACATGTTCAGCTGGGTTTGTTTTTCTAAAATGTGACTCCATGTTACCTCTGTCCCTGAATGGCCCACTAAGTGGCAAGTGGCTTGAAATCTTCTGTGGCAAATAACATACCCAAGAAAGTTAGAGTCGTGCCATTTCTTTGTGGATGCAAAGAAGCAAATCCTGAAATAAAGGGCACAGGTGGAAGCCTAGTTTTACTGAAGCACTTGGAAACACATTTCTTCACTCAATTAATATAGGGGAGCCTCCTCCCAGCAAGCACAACACTCACACACTAGATGCATTATCAAAAGAGGAGAAATAATCAATTGATTATCCAGACCGTTAAAACTTCCAGATGTTGTTGTTGTTGAGTCGTTCAGTCATGTCCAACTCTTTGTGACCCCATGGACCAGAGCACACCAGGCACCCCTATCCTCCACTGCCTCCCGCAGTTTGGCCAAACTCATGCCAGCCGCTTCGAGAACACTGTCCAACCATCTCATCCTCTGTTGTCCTCTTCTCCTTGTGCCCTCCATCTTTCCCAACATCAGGGTCTTTTCCAGGGAGACTTCTATTCTCATGAGGTGGCCAAAGTACTGGAGCCTCAACTTCAGCATCTGCCCTTCCAGTGAGCACTCAGGGCTGATTTCTTTAAGGATGGATAAGTTTGATCTTTTTGCAGTCCATGGGACTCTCAAGAGTCTCCTCCAGCACCATAATCCAAAAGCATCTATTCTTCAACGATCTGTCCTCTTTATTGTCCAGCTCTCACTTCCATACATTACTACTGGGAAAACCATAGTTTTAAACTATATGGGCCTTTGTCGGCAAGGTGATGTCTCTGCTTTTAAGATACTTTCTAGGTTTGTCATTGCTTTTCTCCCAAGAAGCAGGCTTTTTTTATTTCATGACTGCTGTCACCATCTGCAGTGATCATGGAGCCCAAGAAAGTAAAATCTCTAACTGACTCCATTTCTTCCCCTTCTATTTGCCAGGAGGAGAAGGGACCAGTGGCCATGATCTTAGTTTTTTTTTTTTTTAATGTTGAGCTTCAGACCATATTTTGTACTCTCCTCTTTCATCTTCATTAAAAGGTTCTTTAATTTCTAAAACTTCCAGATAGTGTTTTGCAAACATGCATAACCTCCAGATTGCATTACTAATGCAGTGCACCTTTCTCTCAAAGCTATCACTGCCATCTTATGAAGTTTCTTACTATCTCTGTCAATGGATTCATTCCACACCTTCAGCATCACAACTCCACCATTTGTTTGGCTCACTCCTCCAGGAACCTTTGTGAGGTCTTGTCCATTACAATCCTCTGCAAACATTCTCCTTCCTGCTCAGGCAGACCTTGATCAAGTACCCCCCTCCCCCAAGGTCCTGTGTATTCCTTGGTACTATCTTCTCTGACCATTTGTATTCATCATTTTATCCTCAGCTATAGCTCATTCAATTGCGCACTCAATAAATGCCACACAATACCAATAATCAGTGGGGTATTCAACAATATCATCACCATATAGGATTATATTTCTCCACTTTAACAGTGTCTGCCTTGAAATCTTGTGTCTGTCTCTTTCACAAAGAAGTGCTAAGGAATGTAGTTTCAGTTCTGCAGCCAGTACTCACAGATAGGAAGGGGTGTTAAAAGTAAGGGAAAAATAATAATAATTCTTAATCACCAGAGCATCCTTATCCATTTATCATCTTTCTAAATCTGAAATAAATAATTATGTCTTTGGTATTATTTTACAGTCTGGTAGTTATTCCAGCTAATGTCTCTTTTTATGGCAGCTGTCATTAGGTAATTGGCAGAAAGTGTCAATCCAATTAAAATTCTCAAATAGCCTATCTCAAGTTGTTAAAGAGAGGAGTTTAGCTGAAATGATGGTGGCTGAGAGCTAACCTCAAGGTTATTAGCAGTATCTGGGCACAGTGGCGGATTCTTGCTCCAAAACTTTATCTGCAGCCAAAAAGTTCTCATACTCAGTTTTAAAGAATGGCTTTCTTCAGAGTATGTGAGGTTAATCTCCTTATCACACAAGGGAGGGTGTACTAACAAAGATTTATGTCTTGGCTATCAATGAGAGTATCAACCAGCAAAATTTCCTCCAAGAAGTCAACTGTAAATAATTTTAAATGACCTTGTGTAAATAGTATAAATGAATTGTGCACAAACCTTCCGTTTTAAAAATAAAATGATGGCAAATCAAAGATATGCCTTAATTCTTTATTCTTATTAGTTGCTCTCTGTTGTTCAGCTCTGGCCTCAGCATGATAATGTAGCATTTCGGGGCAAATATGCAGCCCAGTAAGCCAGCACTGGAGGCCAAGATAGAGAAGATCTCCACCATCACCATGTACTTCCCTTTGGTGCTTAGGTAGGTTGGGACAAAGCACAACCAAACACTGCAAAAGAGCAACATGCTGAAGGTAATGAACTTGGCTTCATTGAAATTGTCAGGTAATTTGCGGGCCAGGAATGCTGACAGGAAGCTGAAGAAAGCCAGGAGGCCCATGTAGCCCAAAACACAGGAAAACAGGGTCCACAGACCCTTCATTACATTGCACAGTGATTTCTTCCATTAGTGAGTGCATGTCTAAATCGGGGAATGGGGGAGAAGTTGCCAACCAGAGAGTACAAAGACTTGCTTGAATCAAAGAGCAGGAAAGGACAATGGAGTTGGCCAGTCTTTTCCCCATCCACTTCCTTAGGCTGGACCCTGGTCTGGTGGCCATGAAAGCTACAACTACGGTAATGGTTTTGGCCAGCACACAAGAAACAGCCATGGAGAAGATGATGCCAAAAGAAGGCTGTCTGAGAAAGCAAGCTATATCGCCTGGTTTGCCAAGGAATAGCAAAGAAGATTGAAAGCAGAGCAGTAGAGAGATGAGGAGAGTGTAGGTGAGGTTTCGGTTGTTGGCTTTGGCAATGGGTGTATCTCTGTGCTTCAGAAAAACTAAAAACACTAAAGTTGTGACAATGGAGAAACAAATAGCAATTGAGGCTAAGCTGATCCCTAAGGGTTCTTCATAAGAAAGAAAGCTCATCATTTTCAAGATGCATCCATGTTTGTTCCTGTTTGGATATTGGTCTTCTGGGCATCTGAAACAGTCATCCATATCTGAAAAACAGAAACAGGTCAAATTCTAAACAAAATTCTTTTGCTTCTTCTGCCTCCCATATGACCATTTTGCTATTTTAACCTTGACATTTTTAATGCACTGTGGTAAAATGAAAGTGCTATTTAGTTAGCCCACAACTTACACACATTTGACCTTTGTGCACTTTACACAATAGGCAAGCAAATGAAAAATAAATAGAGCAAAGCGAGCTTGTGTCTGGGAAAAAAGACTTGGCCAATCCCACCAGCTGTTGAATCCAGTGTTTTTGACTATACACAATTTGGACTATGTGTGATCCCAGAATGTAAGTCCTGAGTAAGTTATGGGCTGAAGTAAAGGTAAAGGTAAAGGTAAAGGTAAAGAGACCCCTGACCATTAGGTCCAGTCGCGAATGACTCTGGGGTTGCGGCGTTCATCTCGTGTTATTGGCCAAGGGAGCCGGCATACAGCTTCTGGGTCATGTGGCTAGCATGACAAAGCCACTTCTGGTGAACCAGAGCAGCACACCGAAACGGCGTTTACTTTCGCACCAGAGCAGTACCTATTGGCAGGAGCAGGGACCGAGCAGCAGGAGCTCACCCCATCGCAGGGATTCGAACCACCGACCTTCTGATCGACAAGCTCTAGGCTCTCTGGTTTAACCTACAGCGCCATCTGCTGTGGGTTAAACCATAGAGTAAGTTGTGGGTTTACTGTATAACATTTATTCTAAGGCATGTTATGTGATACTATGTAGCAGCTATGACAACACCAGCACTTATTTTGCCTGAATGCAGAGACAGTGGGTAGCTATTTTCATGATTTTACTTATAAACTGAAGCACAATCCAGATAAGAATGAGGCATTCTTTGTGGATGGTTCCCTAGATTAATTGGAGGTTGCCCCCTTCAGCTTTGGCCGCCACCACAGCTACCTTTTTCTGGACAGGGATAGCCTAACGTCTGTCATCTCTGCTTTGGTACTACAGCAGGTTATAGATGGGCCACCACAGAACATGATTTAGAATCTTCAGCTGGTGCAGAATTCTGTGGCCATGTTGTGTTCTACGCAAGACAGTGTGAACATAAAACTCACTCTAGCCTGACTGCACTAGGTTCCCATTAGTTCTTGGCCCATTTCAAAGTTCTTGTTTTGATACATAAGGCCTTAAAATGGCCCAGGATGAAATCCTCCCAGGACTGCCTCTCCCCATTTGAACTGTACCAGAATTTCCTATTGCCATCGGAGGCTCTTCTCCTACTTCCTCTACAAGAGATCTGGAGAATGGCAATCCCCCAAATTGACGTTTTGTGTGGTGGTTGCCCGTTTGTGGGATGCTCTCCCCGGGGATGCTCCTGTCGGAATATCATTATGTACATATTTAGGTTCAAGGCAAATGTGTACATTGACAACCAAGCCTTTTGGCTTGTAACGATATGTGGCCTTTTAGAAGTGGGTGGAATGTTTTCAACGTATTTCTCTTGGCTTTCATATATGTATGTGGAGTTTATTGTTTATTTCAGGGTTGGCCCAAGACATTTTGGCACCTGAAGCAGATCCCAAGTGGCAACAGAAAGAAGAGGGGATGGAAAATTCACACTGATATCTTGTACCCATGTTTATTCTGCTTCCTGAGGCAGTCACCTGACCTTTCCCCATCGGTAGGTTGGTTTTGAATTAAGAACCATACTGGGATTTGCTGCCCTGCTGGACCTTAATGGTAGACCTTCATATTTCCTCATGGGTCAGCCAGCCCTAGTCTATTTGGTCGTAAATCACAATGTAAAGTGATTTTAAAATTTAATAACCGAATAATCAATAAAACAATCCCAATGCATAGTTTTTATTATAGCCTTGGGTGATGCTATAGACATTGAACGCAGAAGTTCCATTGACAGCCAGTGTTGCTGTATCTTTTTGTTAAACTGTTGTATCCCTGGGGAAAGAAAGGGGTCTAACAAAACTTCACTGAGGAGGGTATCTTTACCTGTTGTGAGGCAGACATTAACCAGCATAGAAGAAATCTTGCCCAGGCAACAGTCTCTACCTTGTGTAGACCTCCCTCAAGAAACAAAATGTCCCTGGGAAGATATTGGAAGTCAACAGAGAAACATTCCAGGCAGCATGGTAATTAAACATAGCAATTAGATCTAAAGAAGCAAACCATCCTAATCCTATCCTATGAAAATAAAACATGAATTATATGTCACAAACCATTCTGGTCTGAAATCTTCCCTACTGGACATGGAGCACAATCATAGCAGCAAAATTTCTCCCCTTCCTTCCTTTTCTTCTGATGACCAGGGGAGCAGCAGTCGTTACACACAGAAATAGGCACCACCTATCCATCAGGAGGAAAGAAAATTCAGATGGAAGAAAGTCTCCATTCTTCCCCACTAATAATAATAATAAAAATAATATACTTAATTTCTTTATTTGTTTTCTTTTTTGCTTATGAACTGGAAAGACTCAATTCAGAAATTTTAAGCATATATAAAAGTAGAGCACAAATCCCTAAAAAAACATGGATAAGACAATTGATCATTGGTCCATCTGATTGTTTTTTATTACAAACCAGTGTCATTTTCAAAGCCCACTTGGAGATGCAGAGGGAACATGGGACCATTGCATTTCAGCCATTTTGTTATTCAGATGAGCTTTGGAATCTTACCAGTGGGACAGAGCCTGCAGGTCCCACAATTACAATCCAGGGCCCATACCTGGTTAAAACACTTGTGCCATGTAATCTTGTCCTCATGAATGATGAATCTTCTTGCTTCCAAAGCATCATTGTCTACTTGTCCCACTTTCACTCGAAGGAAGGACTTGTTTGGGAATGTGACTATGTTCATGATGTCAAATGCACCTTCTATTTCCTTTTTACCATTGAAACTCACTGTTTCTCCTGCAGAGTTATTAAATATAATGCTACGAAGAAAAGGTTGCAGCTAATTGAAAAATAACAAGACATAAAGTGATAAAATTGATAAACAATTTAAGCAAAATGCTGTGTTTTGAAAAGTCCCTCTTTTACAACTATAATGAAACCACGGTTCCCAAACACCTTCATCATCTTACAATTTGGCTCCCGAACGCCAAAAAACCTAGAACTAATTGCTCTTGTTTTCAAATCTTTTTTTTTTTAAACCCAACCTTTGACACAGATTCTGCTTTAGTGTAAGAATCTCTTGCAACCAATCAGAAGCCCCACCTTGGTTGTTGAAGGTTTCTGGAATGGATAAACAGGTTGCAGGAACGGATTGCGTTCAAGAAATAAGGTTTGACTTTATTTCAAAAAGTGAGGGCAAAAGGCCCTTAATACAAAGTTTGGCTTATACAACCCCTTCTCTCCCGGAATGGGTTTGTCTCGGTCTCTGGCTCATGTGAATGTGCTGAAAAGGTTTTAGAATTGGAATAATTTTCCTGCCCTCCGCCCAACACCCCCTTTGTGCAACCTATCAAATCCTTGGCTCAGTCAGCTGAAACACAGTTAAATTGGGATGGTGGACATACATCAGAGTATCTTCAGTATTACTGGGGTGGGAAACATCAGTTGGTTAAGCCCGAAAGCCACCAATTCCAATAAACCCTCATCCCAGCAGGTCTCAGGTTTGGCTTGCTGCCTTTACATAACAGATTTATTGTAGACCAAATTTATTTTCACGCAAAATGTGCATGAGATGATTTAAACATAAACCAAATACATTCCTACATTGCTGAGATTGGACTAGATGAGCCTTGCTCTCCTTCCATCTCCAGAATTCTATGACTAAATGATTCTAATTTTCTCATTGAATCAA
The DNA here is from genome assembly GCF_009819535.1 of Lacerta agilis. Taxonomy (NCBI): domain Eukaryota; kingdom Metazoa; phylum Chordata; class Lepidosauria; order Squamata; family Lacertidae; genus Lacerta; species Lacerta agilis. Next base: position 7,159,409 of record NC_046325.1, on the reverse strand, counting down.
TGTATAATGCCATTTCGTCAGGTACTTGTTGACGCAGCCCCACCTTGGAGTATTCAATCCATTGAATTAAGAAGAAATTGATTTCAATATATTACCTGCAGAGGTTGCCAATCTTGAAGATTCAACTTTCCATCTGCCATTAAAGTCTTCTGCTTCAATCTAGTTGAGACAATGGCATGCAAAGCATGAGCCACAACATAGACAGCATTGTAGATACTGTAGCTGTGGCCCGTCATGCCCATTTCAAACAGTGCCCCAGGAAGGCTCTTCAGTCTCTCTTCCCCAGTACAATGTTCATTACTATCCAGAGGCACGCTGGGGTTTGGGAATGTACAGTCAAATGCTTGCTCCCAGAAGTCCTTGAGGAAACCATCTCTGTCTATTCTATCAGGCTTTGTATTCTGAAGAAATGTGTTGAACCCTAGAAGCTCTTCTGAGTGAATTGTTAAGGAAATTGCACCTTGAAAGGACACAAGATCCCAAGACCTTTGAATTTCCAATAATATTAACTCAATCTGAGTTGTTATGATCCAAACCTTTCTAAATGATGAGCTTTCCTTATTTTCAGGATCACTAAGAAATATAGCAGTTCTCATCCAAACAACGGTTAAACTTTCTCCAAAGAGTATACACGCACTGACTTTATTATCTCTTAAAGAGAGATAGATATCCAAGACCACATCTATTGTTTCAATCAGCTTATCTAAATGGGCTACTTGTGGTATATTTTGGATGAAGGCTGAACAGATTCCATGCTCGGAAAGCAATGGTTCCAGGGTCTGCAAGAATTTTTCTCCACTGTCACCCTCTACAACAAAAAGTCCAACCCATGTCCATCCAAAATGCTTTAGTAAGCTGATGATCCCCATATATTGATGGCTGTCATTGGGTACCATTCGGTAAAAGGAAGGGAAATGACCTGCGTCACTCTCCCCTGGGGGAAAAGATCCATATGTGAGCTAAAAGTAAGTGTAGAGAGAGAATGGAGTTAACATTAAGATAAACCTTAATTTTCAGCATGTGCCTTTTTAGTCAACAAATGTAATTCAAAGCAAAGTGTGTGTTCAGGGACAGTTAAACTCAACTTCCCTTTTCTAGGTAAATTTTCTAGAATTATTATGATATTTTTTTGGAAATTCAGCACTAGAGTGTTAGGCTAGTGCCTCTGTTGATAGTATTTTTCTAAAGCTTTATTATTATTATTATTATTATTATTATTATTATCATTATTATTATTATTATCATTATGATCATCAGTATTATTACTATTATTATTATAATTCTAAATTGAATCCCAGCTATTAACATAACTGCTGTATTTTTCACCAGTTGATGTTTCAAAAATGTTTTCTAACTGAGCTTGATGGCCAATCTGGATTATAAGCAATGGAAGAACATACATTGTGAAAATCCACATCCCTGTTCCCATTCAAAATTGCTACCTGAGGAATCTTGTAGAGGCCTATGGTGTCAGCCATATAGAAGGAGGTATCAGAGCTAAGTCCTCCAATGATGGCTATGAGGTTTTTCTCCATGTCACATGTATAGTTGGGGATAAATCTATTCGATTTGAAAAGTAGGTCCAGAGTTGTCCGATACGTCATCCTTGCATTGTAATAACTATCATAGATGTGGAATCCAAGGGTGAGATTGGGCAAGATCTTGGGGCTGTCATTTATCTCTTTTACAGCATATGCCAAGGCAAGGATGTGCTGGTAGAATTTCATCACCACACTGCAAATGAATTCAAGTGTAAATTCTACAATGTGTGAAAACAACATATCATAATATGTAGCATTTCTGTCTCACATTAAAATATAGATTGAAGTGAAATTATTTTCTCTTCTCGTAAATCATATTTCTAAGCTAAAAACACCAAACAATCCAAATAGCATTTATTTTTCATCAAGTCATTTAATTCTGCATATTTGAAAAATCTATAGTTAATCTGTTGCTTGTACTTTTCAACTGACTTGATTTTTATAAAAAAACAAAACAAAACCCGCAGCTACATCGCTTCGGTATGTGAGCAATTCATATACCAAGTTTGTCCTGGACCATGAAACCTAGAACCCTAAAAACAGTGACTGCCTAGTAGTGTCTTTCCTGAATTTCTGCTGCAGTTGGCTTTCAAAATCGCTTTTGCAGGTCTTTGGACTATAATAAAGAATGTGTGTGACAATTCTGTACTTATCAGGAAATGTTCCATTGAACTCTTTGGATCTTACCTCTTAGTAGACAGTTGTGGGTGGGTTGCTGCTGTGCGACAGTTTGGTGGATCATCTGTTTTACTTCTAGCTAATCCCAGATCCAATAATTGACATCTCCAGCTAGCTCTGGGAATGTCGATCTGCTAGAAACTCTGGGGAACTGCTACCCATTACTCTTTATTATACTGAGCTAGATTAAGTAATAGTAAGACAGCTTCTGGTGTTTATTTGTAGAACTGCACCATATGAGCCAAGTCCTAGGTGCCTCGGCAGTTACCCCCTCCCCCCCAAAAAAATCCCACCCACATTTTTTCATGCCTGTGACATCAGGACATTGTGTTAGATTCCTTCAGTCATCTTGAGACTATACCATTATTTCCTTACAATTATCTCTTATTAAAATCAATGAGACAAGTTCATTTCAACATCCCATTGATCCCAAAACATCTGAAACTTTCCCATTCCAATATATTGCTTTTCTATTCAGAACAACAATCAATTTTTCAGTGGGTCTTATTTTCAGAGCAATGAAGCACTGAGATTTAGGGTGTGTGTGTGTGTGTAAAATATACAATTTTTCATTAAAAAATTGCATCTGTTTACAAAAATCTATATTAAATTATACAAAAACATATAAATATTATAATCAGAAATCAGATTTTACATAAACATTTATGCATTCTAAAATGCTTGCATAAGTTTGATGTGTAAGAAACATTTTCAGAAAGGCATTTAAAAGTTGAAATATATGTGTTGTATTACTTTTTAATTGTTCTTTTATGTGCAGATGTTTTAGCTCTTTTCATGTCTCATGAAGGTAAGTTTTCTGTTTTCAACAGAAATGGGAGCAGAAGTGACCACTGTTTGCTCATTCCTTCTATGTCCAGACACGAAATCACTCCCAGGAATATGATAAACTTATGCTGTTCCAGTTATATACAAGCTGCAAATGACAATTGATTTATTAAATTTCCCTCCCTTTCTTATTGTGTTTCTTGTGCATTGAAATTAATTGCATGAAATAATGCAATGGTTACATACGGTACATAAATTCATCACAGTGGACAGGCAGATGAATAGTTTAGTTTTTGGTGGAAGATAAACTTCAGCAGAAAGGGACATGAGTGGCGCTGTGGGTTAATCCACAGGGCCTAGATCTTGCCAATCAGAAGGTTTAAATCCCTGTGACAGGGTGAGCTCCCGTTGCTCAGTCCCTGCTCCTGCCAACATAGCAGTTCGAAAGCACATCCAAGTGCAAGTAGATAAATAGGTACCGCTCTGGCGGAAAGGTAAACACCATTTCCGTGTGCTGCTCTGGTTTGCCAGAAGTGACTTAGTCATGCTGGCCACATGACCCAGAAGCTGCACGCTGGCTCCCTCGGCCAATAAAGCGAGATGAGCTCCGCATCCCCAGAGTCCTCCCCGACTGGACCTAATGGTTAGGAGTCCCTTTACCTTTACCTTTAAACTTCAGCAGAACAGAACATAGTCTGTGCTGCATGTGATATATACAGGGTAGAATGAACACTGCCTTTTTTCATCTTAGCCTCATATAAAGCAATTAAGAAATGAAAAAAAACCAATATAAATTGAAGTAATAAATGCGTTCCATTAATTTGAGAAGCATGATCCTGAAAATTGAGAGAACACTTCATACTCCTAATGAGAACGAGGATTTTCCAGGGGTGGATGTATTGGATTATTTGTGACCCAGTTATTTATTTACTTGAAGTGTTTCTATCCCTTCTTCAGCAAAGCAGTTTACACAGGATAATTAGTGCTTTAAGCCTTAAAATCTAAAGTATATGACACAAAAGTCACAGGTAGAAGGCAAGACTGGGCACCAGATTTGGGTGTTGCACATGCTGCCACTGCATTTGAGACGCTAAGGTCTACCACTGCAGAAGAAAATAATGTTTTGTTTTGTTTTGTTTTGTTTTGTTTTGTTTTGTTTTGTTTTGTTATTTTAGGGGATATAGACCTTATTATGGAAATTTGAACGTATTATGTGAAGTGTGTAATTTAAATAAAGGTTTCTGGCATGTGTTTGAGTGTGTATGTAGATGTATGTGTATGCGTATGTGGGGCTAGCTTTGAAGGTGACCCGGAAACTACAACCAGAATGCAGCAGCTAGAGTGGTGACTGGGAGCGGCCGCCAAGACCATATAAAACTGGTCTTGAAAGACCTACATTGGCTCCCGATTTGTTTCCGAACACAAGTCAAAGTTTTGGTGCTGACCTTTAAAGCCCTAAACGGCCTCAGCCCAGTATACCTGAAGGAGCGTCTCCACCTCCATCATTCTGCCCGGACACTGAGGTCCAGCGCTGAGGGCCTTCTGGTGGTTCCCTCACGGTGAGAATCAAAACTACAGGTAACCAGGCAGAGGGCCTTCTTGGAAGTGGTGCCCGCCCTGTGGAACGCCCTCCCATCAGGTGTCAAAGAATACAACAACTACCAGACTTTTAGAAGACATCTGAAGGCAGCACAGTTTAGGGAAGTTTTTAATGTGTGACATTTTAATGTATTTTAATCTTTGTTGGAAACAACCTAGAGTGCCTGGGAAACCCAGCTGGATGGGCGGGGTACAAATAATACATTATTATTATTATTATTATTATTATTATTATTATTATTATTATTTATTATTATATATGTGTATGTAGATAGATGATAGGTAGGAAGGTAGGAAGGTAGGTAGGTAGGTAGGATTTATTTAAGGTTGCCATATTACAAAGTAAAAATCCGGACACAGGTGCTCAGCCTTTTGGTTGGGTGATTGTCCAAAGTTCAGCTTTTTTTTAGCAGGGGACACAGAAAATCCTGGACATTTACAGGTACTATTAAATTAAAAATCCCCCCAGGTGCCAAGTTAGCACCTCACCCCCATCCCTAAACATTACTGAAATCTTCAGGTTCATATGGCAACCCTACTCAATCTGAAATAAGTTGGTGCACAATTATTTTTTTAAAAAACAGGTAACAGGAAGCTTAAAATCTGGGAGACATGACACAAAAGAAATGGGGATTTGAAGGGATATGGGGGAGACACTTACTATGGAATTTTGAACATGTTCAGTGAAGGCTGTTCTCTGAAGAAAACTTCATCAAATACATAAAAGATCTGAGATGAAATCCCACCGATAATGAGGCCACCTGGCTGGTACCACTCATGGGGAACAGGAAAGGGGTCACTGGTGAGACACCTGCTCCTATCTGCATTGTACACACTAGGTACATGCAAAAACAGAAACACAAATCCACAAAACATCCTAGCAGTGCAGCTTGTTTCCTTTTGCACAAGCCTCTTAGGGAGAAAAATCTTGCAGTCTATGTCTTTATCAGTATACCTTTTAGATATTTTCAGGTGCTTTAACTGATCTGTAATATGTTGTTGCTCTCATTTCCTTTGAGAGCAAAAGACTACATTGGGTAATAACTGGCTCTGGCAATACTGTTCCAGAAGATATTTATGAGCTGCATTTAGAATCAAAGGGTTACAAATGGAACCTTGATTAGAAGGTGAGATAGCCAGCAACCATTTCAGGTCTGGCCAATAAAGGAAAAAATGTGAGAAATAAGATGAGCATGGTCTCCTCTGGCCTTTGCCTCTACCCTCACCACTCCACTAAATACAGAATTATTTATTATAACAACTTCTAGGCTTTCTTATTGAATCTTTCCAAGTGACGACTGAAAAGTCTCTTGAGTCTTGACAAATTGAGCAAAATATAATGATTTTTTTTAATTGCATGCATAGAAAATATTGTTTTCAAAGTTTTAGCACAGAGTGGCAGTTTTGGTAACCAACATGTTCAGCTGGGTTTGTTTTCTAAAATGTGACTCCATGTTACCTCTGTCCCTGAATGTTCCACTAAGTGCCATTTTCTTTGTGGATGCAAAGAAGCTAATCATGAAATAAAGGCCACAGGTGGAAGCCTAATTTTACTGAAGCACTGGGAAACACATTTCTTTACTCAATTAATACAGGGGAACCTCCTCCCGCAAAGTACAATACCCACACACCAGATGCATCATCAATAAGAGGAGAATTAATCAATTGATTATCCAGACTGTTAAAACTTTTAGATAGTGTTTTGCAAACATGCATAACCTCAAGATTGCATTACTAATGCAATGCACCTTTCTCTCAAATCTATCACTGCCATTTTATGAAGTTTCTTACTATCTCTGTCAATGGATTCATTCCACTCCTTCAGCATCACAACTCCACCATTTGTCTGGTTCACTCCTCCAGGCACTTTTGTGAAGGTCTTGTCCATCCCATCATCTGCAACCATTCTCCTTTCCTGCTCAGGCAGACCTTGATCAGTATCCCCCTCCCCCAAGGTCCTGTGTATTCTTTGGTCTGATCTTTCTCTGATCTATTTTGGTTCATCATTTTATCCTCAGCTATGAGCTCTTTCAATTGCTCACCCAATAAATGCCACACAATACCAACAATCAGTGGGGTATTCAACAATATATTCGCCATATTGGATTATAGCCTATTTCTCTCCAATTTAACAGTGTCTGCCTTGAAAACTTGTGTCTGTTTCTTTCACAAAGAAGTGCTAAGGAATGTAGTTTCACTTCTGCAGCAAGTACTCACAGATAGGAAGGGGTGTTAAAAGCAAGAAAAAAATGATATTTCTTAATCACCAGAGCATCCTTATCCATTTTGCGTGTTCTCCATCCTAGAGAGCACGGGTTGCGGTGGGGGCCAGAAAATCCACCCTTCCAGTGTGTGTTGGTTCTGAGTTAGTCGCTGTTTTGATTGGGGCATTACTTGTTGTTGGGGAGAAATTAACGTTGCAATTTTGGTTGATGGACAGTTACTGGATTAAAATCCTTGGCACACCCTGTATTATTTCTCTTTGCTGCTTGCAAAGGATCGCCCGCCCTCCCCTCCCTCGTTTTAGGCCTCTGCGTTGACCTTGCTATGCCTGTCATGGGGTCATCTGCCGTTGGTGCAGGGGCCTGGTAGGATTTTTTCCAGTTGGCTGATTGGCTGGTGCCTTCTGGTTTTCGCCTACTGCGTAGCAATTAGTCACAACTTGTAAGGTTGGCGGTTAGGCATTGGTTTCGTGTTCGTTGCTGGAGGGGTAATGATTGGCTGTGTCTGCCCCTCCAATGCTGCTGCTGCTGCGTGGGAATTCAGTTAAAGGAATCCAGGAGCTCGCAATGCTTTTGTCCGTATCCCCCGTTCGGGGGCAAGGGCCACGCAAGAGCCCCTGGGAGCATTTGGGAAGAGTTGTAGTGTCTGACCCCCCAGCTCCTATTCTCTCCCCAATATGCTTTCCCTTACTGACGGTTGTCAGTTCTGTCCCCAGTGGGTCAGATAGTCTAAACCAATGCCTACGCAACCACTCACATGTCTTGTATTTTAATAAAGTTGTGGCCAAAATTTATCCCAAAAACCAAACCAAAATTAATGTTTCTGGTGTGAGTTATTTACTGGAGGGTGGTTGGGGACCTCAACACGCAAATCATCTTTCTTAATCTGAAATAAATAGCTATGTCTTTGGTATTATTTTACAGTCTAGTAGTTATTCTAGCTAATGTCTCTTTTTATGGCAGCAGTCAGTTAAGATTAATTGGCAGAAAGTGTCATCCAAATTATAATCTCAAAATATCCATATCTCAAGTATTGTTAAAAGAGAAGAGAAGTTTAGCTGAACTGAGGTGCTGAGAGCTAACCTTCAAGGATATTATACAGTATCTGGGCACAGTGGTGGATTCTTGCTCCAAAACTTTATCTGCAGCCAAAAAGTTCTCATACTCGGTTTAAAGAATGGCTTTCTTCAGAGCATGTGAGGTTAATCTCCCTATCACACAAGGGAGGGTGTACTAACAAAGATTTATGTCTTGGCTATCAATGAGAGTATCAACCAGCAAAATTTCCTCCAAGAAGTCAAAATGTAGATAATTTTAAATGATCTTGTGTAAATAGTATAAATGAATTGTGCATAAACCTTCCTTTTTAAGAATAAAATGATGGCAAATCAAAGAGATGCCTTAATTCTTTATTCTTATTAGTTGCTCTCTGTTGTTCAGCTCTGGCCTCAGCATGATAATGTAGCATTTCGGGGCAAAGATGCAGCCCAGTAAGCCAGCACTGGAGGCCAAGATGGAGAAGATCTCCACCATCACCATGTACTTCCCTTTGGTGCTTAGGTAGGTTGGGACAAAGCACAACCAAACACAGCAAAAGAGCAACATGCTGAAGGTAATGAACTTGGCTTCATTGAAACTGTCAGGTAATTTGCGGGCCAGGAATGCTGACAGGAAGCTGAAGAAAGCCAGGAGGCCCATGTAGCCCAAAACACAGGAAAACAGGGTCACAGACCCTTCATTACATTGCACAGTGATTTCTTCCATTAGTGAGTGCATGTCTAAATCTGGGAATGGGGGAGAAGTTGCCAACCAGAGAGAACAAAGACTTGCTTGAATCAAAGAGCAGGAAAGGACAATGGAGTTGGCCAGTCTTTTCCCCACCCACTTCCTCAGGCTGGACCCTGGTCTGGTGGCCATGAAAGCTACAATTACAGTAATGGTTTTGGCCAGCACACAAGAAACAGCCACGGAGAAGATGATGCCAAAAGTAGGTTGTCTGAGGAAGCAGGCCATTTTCCCTGGTTTGCCAAGGAATAGCAAAGAAGATTGAAAGCAGAGCAGTAGAGAGATGAGGAGAGTGTAGGTGAGGTCTCGGTTGTTGGCTTTGACAATGGGTGTATCTCTGTGCTTCACAAAAACTAAAAACACTAAAGTTGTGACAATGGAGAAACAAATAGCAATTGAGGCTAAGCTGATCCCTAAGGGTTCTTCATAAGAAAGAAAGCTCATCATTTTCAAGATGCATCCATGTTTGTTCCTGTTTGGATATTGGTCTTCTGGGCATCTGAAACAGTCATCCATATCTGTAAAACAGAAACAGGTCAAATTCCAAATCCAATTCATTTGCTTTTTCTGCCTCCTATATGACCATTTTGTAATTTCAACCTGGACATTCTTAATGCACTGTGGTAAAATGAACGTGCCATTCAGTTAGCCCACAACTTACAGACATTTGACCTTTTGTGCACTTTATACAATAGGCAAGCAAATGAAAAATAAACAGAGGAAAGGGAGCCTGTGCCTGGGAAAAAAGACTTGGCCAATCCCACATCTGCATCTTTTTTGGCTGGATACAGAGACAGTGCATCAGACCACATAGCTGTTTTCATGATTTTACTTTTAAACTGAAGCACGATCCAGATAAAACGAGGCATTCTTTCTGGACGGTTCCCTATATGAATTGGAGGTTGCTCCCTCAACTTTTGCTGCCACCACAGCTGCCTTTTTCTGGACAGCGATAGCTGAACTTCTGTCATCTATGCTTTTGTTATATATATGTTAGATAACTGCAACGGGTTATGGATGGGCCACCTCTGAAGATGTTTTGGAAACTTCAGCTGGTGCAGAATTCTGTGGCCACGTTGTTCTTCTAGGCAACTCAGTAATGCCTGACTGCACTAGTTGCCAATTAGTTTATGGGCCCAATTCAATGTGCTGGTTTTGACATATAAGGCCTTAAAATGGCTCAAGACCAAATACTATTGCCATATGAGGCTTGTGTCCTACCCCCTCTACAAGAGATCTGGAGAATGGCAATCCCCCAAATTGACCTTTTGTGTGATGGCTCCCCATATGTGGAATGCTCTCCCCAAGTGGGCTCCTGTGGCGATATCATTATATATCTTTAGGTGCAAGGCAAATGTTTACCTCTACAACCAAGCCTTTGGCTTTTAACCACATGTGGCCGTTGAGAAGTGGGTGGGATGTTTTCAATGTTTTGAATGTATTTCTCTTTCCTCTTGGCTTTAATATGTGTATTAGGTTTATGGTATATTTCAGTGTTGGCCCAAGAGATTTGGGCACCTGAAGCAAATGGCATCAGAAAGAAAGGGGAATTGTAATAAATAATAAAACAATCCAAACGTAGGACTGTTAAATTCATGTACCTGGAAATAAAAGGCATAAATTAGCATTTCAGATGTCCTGTGCAGATTGGCCAGACATGCATTCCTGGTACATCACCACTTCACTGTTTCCTATCTGGAACTGTGTATCTGGTTGTCTATTTGTGGGGTGCCCCGTGCATTTTTGCACCTGACATGTGTTGCAGAGGGCACTAAGGAGAAACTTAAATGTCAGACCCAGCATCTACTACTAATAATCACACTTTGATTTCACCTCTTAAAAGCAGAAATCTGTCAAACTCTCCATGACATTTCTCTACTGACTTTTTGATAGTTTGGCTTTGGCCATTTTAATATATATTTTTTCTATTTATGATATCATAAAGTAGGTGTACAACTAGATCACTCTGACTATTTTAAGGCTTACACTCAAATCCATGTAAAATGTATTAAATGAGGCTTATTCATTTTTCTGAGTGTCCTTGGGAAGATATTGGAAGTCAACAGAGAAACGTTCCAAACAGCATAGTAATTAAACATAGCAATTAGATATAAAGAAGCAAACCATCCTAATCTTATCGAATGAAAATAAAACATGAATTGTGTGTCACAAACCATTCTGGTCTGAAATCTTCCCTTCTGGACATGGAGCACAATCATAACAGCAAAATTTCTCCCCTTCCTTACTTTTCTTCTGATGACCAGGGGAGCAGCATTTGTTACACACAGAAATAGGCACCACCTATCCATCAGGAGGAAAGAAAATTCAGATATGAGAAAGTTTCAATTCCTCCACACTAATAATAATAATAATAATAATAATAATAATAATAATATACTTAATTTCTTTATTTGTTTTCTTTTTTGCTTATGAACTTGAAAGACTCAATTCAGAAAATTTAAGCATATATAAAAGTAGAGCACAAATCCCTAAAAACATGGATAAGACAATTGATCATTGGTCCATCTGATTGTTTTTTATTACAAACCAGTGTCATTTTCAAACCAGTGTCAATGCAGGTGAAAAGAAAATTCAGATGGGAGCACATCTCCATTCCTCCCCACAAAATAATAATAATAATAATAATAATAATAATAATAATAATAATAATAATACAATACAATCTTTATTACGGTCCATTGACCCATCAATTCGTAACAAATCAATACCCAATTAGTTCATCCTGCCTTCAGGTTACACAAGCAATTTATTCAAACTTAAAGTAGGGATCATTGGATCACAGAGAAATAGACACCACCTATTCATAAATGGGAAATTAAAATTCAGATCCGAGAAATGCCCCTACATAAAAATATTATGTAATTTCTTTGTTTGTTTAATTTTTGCCCAGGAATGGGAAATAAACACTTTCCAGAAACTTTAACTTCTTTATTTGCTATATTGTTTGCTCTCGAACTTGAAATACTCATCTCAGAAATTTTAAATATAAACCTGTTCTATCAAAGTACAACACAAATCCCTTAAAAAGTGGATAAGACAACTGATCATTGGTCCATTTGATTGGGTTTTTTTTATTGCAGACCAGTGTCATTTTCAAAGCCTACTTGGAGATGCAGGGGGTTGAACATTTCAACCATTTTGTTATTCAGATGAGCTTTGGAGTTTTTCCAGTGGGACAGAGCCTGCAGGTCCCACAATTACAATCCAGGACCCATACCTGGTTAAAACCTTTGTGCCATGTAATCTTGTCCTCATGAATGATGAATCTTCTTGCTTCAAGATCATCATTGTCCACTTGACCAACTTTCACTCGAAGGAAGGACTTGTTTGGGAATGTGACTATGTTCATGATGTCAAGTGCACCTCCTGTTTGCTTTTTGCCATTGAAACTCACTGTTTCTCCAGCAGAGTTGTTAAATGTAATGTCAAGAAGAAAAGGGTGGAGCTAATTGCAACATAACAAGACATAAAGGGGTCAAAAACATAAAATTTGCAAGTATGGTTTAGCACAGTTCAATAATCTAAACTATAGGAAGCCATTTAAGATTAGCTGGAACGCCTTTCAGAAATTGAGCATTTCTGATTGGCCCAAGCCTGCGGGAGGTCAAAAGGTCTCTAATACAGAGTTTGACTAATACCACCCTTTCCCCCAGTATAAGTTCTGCTGTGTTTCTGGGCCATGTGAATTATCTGAAAGTGTTTTAGAACGGAATTCTTACCATGCCATGACCCAAGCCCACAACACCATTTTAAAAAAGATATCACATCCTGGACTCAGCCAGCTGAGCCACGATTAACATAGGATGGGTGACATATACTGGAGTATCTTCAGTTTTGTTGGGCATGAGAAACTTAAGGTGGCTCATCCCAGTTTTCACCCATTACAATCCACCTTCCTTCCAGAAGATATTGGGTTTGCATTGTTCCATATTTGTGAAAGATCTGCTTTTTTGCCACCACAGATGTGCCATTAATAATGCAATGTAGATTAAAAAAATTTTGGGGGGGAACCAGATGATATCAACATAAATTCCTGCACTGCAGAGGATTGGACTAGATAAACCTTAGAATCCCTTCCCACTGTGCAATTCTATGGTTCCATGATTCTAGGTTTCACAGATAATAAATTGTATTTGTGGGTGATAATCTGGGTGAAGTCTCCTTTTGGACTACTAAAGACATTGAATTAAGAAGAATTTTATCTCAACACTTTACCTTGAAAGGCTGCAGATTCTGAAGTTTATATTTTTTATCTTGGACCATTGCTCTCTGCTTTGATCTCGTTGAGTAAATGATATGCAAAGCATGAGCCACAACATAGACAGCATTGTAGATACTGTAGCTGTGGCCAGTCGTGCCCATTTCAAACTGAGGCCCAGGAAGGCTCTCCAGCCTCTCTTCCCCAGTACATGATTCATTAACTTCCATTGTCACACTGGGGTTTGAGAATGTACAGTCAAATGCTTGCTCCCAGAAATCCCTGAGAAAACCATGTCCTTCTGTTTGATCAGGCTTAATGCTCTGAAGAAATTCATTGAACCCTGGAGGCTCTTTTGAATGAATTGTGAAGGAAAGGGAACCTAGAAAGGTCTGAAGATCTAAAAGCTTTTGGAAAGCCACTAATATGAAATCAATCTGGGTTGTTATGATCCACACCTTTCTAAATGATGAGCTTCCCTTCTTTTGAGAATCTCCTAGAAATAGTACACCTCCCATCCATAGAAGGGTTAAAGATTCTCCAAAGATTATACATGCACTGACTTTATCATCTGTTAAAGAGAGATAAATATCCAATAGCAGATCAATTGTTTCACTCAGCTTATCTGTATTGACTACTTGTGGTATTTTATGTGTGAAGGATGAACAGATTCCATGTCTAGAAAGCAATGGTTCCAGAGTCTGCAAGAAATTTTCTCCACCGTCACCTTCCAAAACAAAAAGTCCAATCCATTTCCATCCAAAATGTTTTAGTAAGCTGATGATCCCCATATACTGATGGCTGTCATTGGGAACCATGCGGTAAAAGGAAAGGAACTTGTCTGCATCACTGTCCCTTGGAGGAAATGACCCATATGTGAGCTAAAAGGAAGTGTACAAACATTGTAGAGTTACATATGGATGAATCTTCATTTAGATCATGTGCCTGTTCATTCAATGAAGATTAAGACAGAGCCATTCATAGGTTCAAGGACAGTTCAACCCAAGTACTCTTCTAGATAATTTTTCTATTGTTATGGTGATTTTAAGAAATCTGAATATTTTCCTTCACCCCATATATATATGTATATATATGTGTGTGTGTGTGTGTGTGTGTGTGTGTGTATGTGTGTGTGTGTGTGTGTGTGTGTGTGTGTGTGTGTATGGAATTTAGCTCTGGCTTGCAAGGATAGCACCTCAGTAAACAGCTTCTTTCTGAAGCATCATTATCATTCTCATCATCTTCTTCCTCATCAGCAGCCTTCTAAAGGGAATTCCAGTCAGTAATACGGCTGCTTCATTTTGCACCAATTGCCATTCCAAATCCTTATAGGTTGTCCAGGAGAATCAAATGTCCAGTCTGGATTATTAGTAACAGAAAAAAAATATAAATTGTGAAGAGACACATTCATTGGTCCTACCTGTGGAATCTTGTAGAGGCCTATGGTATCAGCCATAGAGAGGGAGGTATCAAAGCTAAGTCCACCAATGATGGCTATAAGGTTCTTTTGAATGTCACATTTGTAGTTGGGGATAAATCTATGTGATTTGAAAAGTAGGTCCAAAGTTGTCCGATAGGTCATCCTTGTATCGTAATAACTGTCATAGATGTGGAATCCAAGGGTGAGATTGGGCAAGATCTTGGGGCTGTCATTTATATCTTTTATAGCAAATGCCAAGGCAAGGGTGTGCTGGTAGAATTTTGTCACCACACTGCAAATGAAGTTAGATATTCACAATTTCTAGTGTAAATTCTGTAATGTGTGGAATTAACATATCACAAAATTGATCATTTCTGTAACTCATATGTCTAAGGTAAGAAACACCATATAGCCCCAATAGCATTTATTTTTCATCAGGTCATTTGGATTCTGCATATTAATTCGACAAACCTATTGTTAATCTCTTGCTTTTCCTTTTCAATTGACTAGATTTTTAAAACTCTCAGCACTCTTTCCATGTTCAACCACTTCATATTCATGAGGTGGTTCACAGACGATGAGATGGTTGGACAGAGGATGAGATGGTTGGAAAGTGTTCTCGAAGCTACTAACATGAGTTTGGCCAAACTGCGAGAGGCAGTGAAGGATAGGCATGCCTGGCGTGCTCTGGTCCATGGGGTCACGAAGAGTCGGACACGACTGAACAACTGAACAACAACAACATTCATGATTAAGTGTGCTCTGGACCATGAAAGCTACAGTCCTAAACCTGTTGTTGTTGTTCAGTCGTTCAGTCGTGTCCGACTCTTCGTGACCCCGTGGACCAGAGCACGCCAGGCATGCCTATCCTTCACTGCCTCTCGCAGTTTGGCCAAACTCATGTTAGTAGCTTCGAGAACATTGTCCAACCATCTCATCCTCTGTCGTCCCCTTCTCCTTGTGCCCTCCATCTTTCCCAACATCAGGGTCTTTTCCAGGGAGTCTTCTCTTCTCATGAGGTGGCCAAAGTACTGGAGCCTCAACTTCAGGATCTGTCCTTCTAGTGAGCACTCAGGGCCGATTTCCTTGAGAATGGATAGGTTTGATCTTCTTGCAGTCCATGGGATTCTCAAGAGTCTCCTCCAGCACCATAATTCAAAAGCATCAATTCTTCGGCAATCAGCCTTCTTGATGGTCCAGCTCTCGCTTCCGTACATTATTACTGGGAAAACCATAGCTTTAACTTTACAGGCTTTGTTGGCAAGGTGATGTCTTTGCTTGTTAAGATGCCGTCTAGGTTTGTCATTGCTTTTCTCCCAAGAAGCAGGCGTCTTCTAATTTCGTGACTGCTGTCACCATCTGCAGTGATCATGGAACCCAAGAAAGTGAAATCTCTCACTGCCTCCATTTCTTCCCCTTCTATTTGCCAGGAGGTGGTGGGACCTGTGGCCATGATCTTAGTTTTTTTGATGTTGAGCTTCAGACCATGTTTTGCGCTTTCCTCTTTCACCCTCATTAAAAGGTTCTTCAATTCCTCCTCACTTTCTGCCATCAAGGTTGTATCATCAGCATATCTGAGGTTGTTGATATTTTTTCCAGCAATCTTAATTCTTGTTTGGGATTCATCCAGCCCAGCCTTCCGCATGATGAATTCTGCTTATAAGTTAAATAAGCAGGGAGACAATATACAGCCTTGTCGTACTCCATTCCCAATTTTGAACCAATCAGTTATTCCATATCCAGTTCTAACTGTAGCTTCTTGTCCCACATAGAGATTTCTCAGGAGATGGATGAGGTGAGTCCTAAACCTACCAGGAAATAAATCCCATTGACTTCTTGGTAGACAGTCCTGGATGGATTGTTGCTCTTTGGCCATTTGGTGGACCATCAGTTTTTCATCTAGAAGGTCCCAGGTGACAACTCCAGGTAGATCTGGGAAAGTCTCCCTACTGGAAACTCTGGAGATCTGCTATCCATTCCTGTTTCCAATACTGAGCAAGATTAATCAATGGTCTGACTCAGTATAAGGCAGCTTCTGGTGTTTATTTGTAAGAATATACTGTAAGTTCCTTAAAGTTAGTTCTCATGTAAACCAATGAAGCAAGTTAGTCATGACTTTCAAGGTACCATTGATCCTAAAGGGAACAAATCTGTCAACATCCAATGCAAACATGGGAATTTCTATTCAGAATGACATCTAACTTTGTTCAGTGGCTCTTACTCTCAGAGGATTGAAGCCTTAAGAGTTAATTATCAGAGCCATAAATTATACAATAAAAATCATATAAAAATCAGAATCAGAAATCAGATAAATATGGTGTAAATATGTATCCCAAATGCCTGCAAAACTTTGATGTGATAGAAACATTTTCATCAGGTGTTTAAAGATTGAAATAGATGGTGTCTGCCTATGCCCTGTTTTTATCAATTTAAATATACCAGAAGAATCTGTGTCACTTTTCATAATTGGGAAGACCACTGCAACAACTGTGGGGAAATTAGAATTCACTGTACTACAGTCAGAAAAAAATATTTACTTTTGTCCCAGTTAGTATTTGTATTGGATCTGATCTGATTCTAAATATGTGTTGAATTGTTTTTTAAATTGTTCTTTTGTGTTAGCTATTTTCACGTCTCAAGGTCATAATTTCAATGTGCTGAAAACAGAATTGGGAGCAGAAATAACCAATGTTTACTCATTCCTTTCATGTCCAGAAAGGAAATCAGTCCAGGGAATATGATCGGCATTTGCTGCTCCAGTTGCCTTCAAACAGCAAATCGTACACAATTTATTCCATCCCCCACCAACCCGTCTGTATTGTATTTTCCTGTGCACTGAAATGAAATGGTGACATATCTTACATTTACAAAGTAAATGACACATGTTACATGAATTTACCCTAGTGGATACCCAGATGAAGAATTTAGTTTTTGATGGAAGACAAAGTTTACCAGAATGGAAAACAATGCCTTTTTAATTCCTAGTCTCATGAAGAACACTTCAAACATGAAGTAAATAATGAAAAATGAAATGATAAATAGTTTCCATAATTTGAAGCACGAGCTTGGAATTTGAGATAGAAAATTGTGAAAACATTTTGCACTCCCAAAAAGTGCTTTGTGGGTGGGTGTGTATCAGGTGGACAGAATTTGAAACAGCGCTTGTTCTCTCTCTTTTCCACATTACCTGTATTTATTTTATTTCCATTTTCACCCTTTTCCTCCAGAATATCTGTATTATGTTCTATCTAGGAATTGTACATTTATTTGGGTAAAATAAAGCCAAACATACAAAGTCTTCTCCCCCATTTTGATTTTGGCAGAACAAAAGTTTGTGTTGAATGTCTCTTAGCTTAATAAACTCAGAGAGAGATTGATAATGAAAAGTGCTCAGGGATGAACCTATTGGAACTTTCTCAATTATGTAAATGCTTCTTTGTGAACCAGTAGAATTATTCATACACCTGAAGCATTTTAATCCCCTTATTCAGCCACTAAAGGCCAACAAAGCAGCTCGCATACAACAATGAGAAGAAACTTACTGCTTTTAGGCATAAAATCTGGAATACATGAGACAAAAGGAATGGGGATTTGAAGGGATAAGTGGGGAGACCCTTACTATGGAAGTATGAACATATTCTGTGAAGGTGGTTCTCTGAAGAAAACTTCATCAAATACATAAAAAATCTGAGAAGAAATCCCACCGATGATGAGGCCACCTGGCTGGTACCACTCGTGAGGAACAGGAAAGGGGTCACTGGTGGGACACCTGGTTGCATCTGCATTGCACACACCAGGCACTTGCAAAAACAGCAACACCAATACACAAAACATCCTAGTAGTGTAGCTTATTTCCTCTTTCCACAGTCCTTGTAAAAAGAAACATCTCCCAGTCTGTGTCTTTATTGGCACATCTTCAGATGATTTGCATCACTTTAATTGTTGTGTAGTTTGCTCTTTGCTGCTCTCGTTTCCTTTGAGAGGAAGGAGCTACATTGGGTCAGGAATTTCTCTGCCAATACTATTCTAAAAGAGGTTTGTGAGTTGCATTTTAGAAACAGGGAGTTACCAATGGAGCCTTGATTAGAAGGCGAGATTGCCCGCACCAATTTCAATTTTGGCCAATAATGGGGAAATGTGAGAAATGAAATGAACATGGCCATGCCTGGAAGTTGCCCCTACACTAACTATTCTGCTGAATAGAGTATTATTTATTGTAAAAACTTCTAGGCTTGCTTATTGACTCTTTTCAAGTGGCTACTGCAAAGCCCCTTGAGCTTTGATGAATTGAACAAAATACAATGATTTGGTTAATTGCATGGAGAGACATTTTTTTTCCAGAGATTTAGCGCAGAGTGGTACTTTTGGTAACCAATTGGTTTGGGTTTGTTTTCTAAACTGTAACTCCATGTTACTTCTGCCCGTGAGTGGCCCACAAAGAGGCAAGTGGCTTGAAATCTTCTGTCATGAGCGAATATTGCCAGGAAAGTCAGAGTGAAGCCATTTCTTTCACAGTCAATTCTGTTTTAAAAATATAAGCATTGTTATGATCAAGTATGATTTTAGTTCTATGTCTTGTAAGCCACCCTGAAATAATGTGATTAAGAGTGATATCAAAGTGTTCAAACAAAACAACCCCATATTTAATTTATACTGGGGCTTGGGATGTAATCCTGCAACACCAGAAAAATGAACTTAGTGCCCAAAACATGCATTGGGCAGGGCAGGATTCACAGTGGAATGAAAACTTTTAAATGTGAAAAAAGATATAAAAGATCTCAGGAATAATAGTTCCATGCATCCTGTACTGGTCAGAAAACATTATAAAGGCTACTTGGCAAAATCTAATTTTAGGCAAGGACAGGGCAGATATCTGATAAAAGGCCCACACACAAAACAACCTCAAAGGTGAATCAACAATAAGCAGCTTAATCTATTGCTTACCCAGGTTTCTGGACCTCAGCACCTAGTGCAAAATTCAGTCGCTAACAGCTCACTGGAGCAGAATTCAGCAATAACGTTATGGTGCTGCTAAAAGAATTGTAATGACTGCTAATGAGTTCAAAGTATGGCTATGCATAGCAATATATATTTTGGAACCACCATACCCAAATGATTGTTTTTTCACCCTCTGTATCTTACTGATCTCTGCATTCTGCCGCAGATAATTGTCTGCAAATAACATCTCATCAAGTGATGCATTCTGTACTTTATCATTTCCTTCAGCTTGGCAGAAAGCAAACGTAGCTTGCTGGACCCCATCTAACCCACATCCAAGTCAACCAGGGGTTCAATAACTTTTTATTTATTTTAATAATGTTTAATTGATTTTATGTACAATCTTTACAACAGAAGACTTTACAACCAAAATAAACCTTTACAACAGAAGATTTTACAACCAAAATAAACAAAGACAGAAGCAATAACATGACCCTCAAGTTTTCATTTGTACTAAATTCCTCTCAGATTTCCATATTTTACTATTCATTAACTTAAATCTTCTTCTTTTAATTCCTTGTTCTTAACCTCCTAAATCGCATATTTGTCCTCTACAATCTGCCAATTACTGCCTTATACCTCCCTCCCACTTTACTTACCCATTACTTCCCTTCACCCATGTGCGATCTTCTCTTCATACTGTTATTTCTTGTTGTGTTGACAGCTATTAAATTTGTTTTTCTGTTTGTATTGTAATATTCTCTTGTATGCTTGCGTACTTCACGCTATTGCATGTTAAATTTAAGCTCTGAAACCAAATTCTTTGTAAGTTTTTTTGATTAGAGCAGCCTCTAATCGATGCTGTTAGTTTTGCCATCTCCGCAAATTCACAAATTTTAGCTCACCATTCTAGTAATTCAGGTATTTTTTCTGATTTCCATTTTTTTTGCCACTACTATGAATGTTTTAGAAAAAAACTTGTTTCCAGGAACCTCACAGGTTATCGTTTATAATATAATAATGAACGTTCCCCACATCAAATGGGGTGCGTGTTTTGTGTCGTCGCGAGTAGCCCCCTAAATTGACGTTTACGTTGCAGGTTAACCACATTCTTTTCCGCAGCCACACAGGCACACAGGCACTGCTATGACAAGTTCGCTGTTGAAGGGCCAGAAAGGACTTTCCCTGGACTTTCCCTGCATTGGCAGGTTTCGCCTTTCCCATAGCAATTCATCACAACTTTGGTGGTTGCAGGCCTTGGGCAGAATCCTTTAGTCATCGACAAAATTGGAGTGAGGGTGGGGCGGTGACTTCTGCCCCCATTGCGGCGTCGATAACAGGATTCCCGTTAAAGGTGTTTCAGGGGGAGGCATTGGCCATATGCCCAGAGGTCGTCACTGTCCTCCCCCTCCAGCGGCAGCGAACAGGGGGGCGGGCTATCTGCTTGAACATATGTTCTCCAGAGCTAGCACACTCCCCACTCATGCTGGATAATCCTGAAATTACGCAGAACCCCGGCTGGGGGGCTGGGAAGGATAAACGCCCAATGCCTGAGCCAAGGTCTCCCTACATCTGAATATTAATAAAGTTGTGGCCAATTTAATCCAATAGAACGTTGTCGTTATTTCCCTTAGGTGCTGCCCGGTGTTCGGGGGACTCTGCCTGGGCACGCAATGTTTGCAGCTTCAGATGTTTTCTTGAGAAACCTGATGCTATCTTTGCCGTGTCCTGGGGCATCTCACGGTTGAGAGTGCATCCAGTTTGGTGCTGGGATTATTCTGCTCTTTTCCACACCGTTTAAAGCTGGATTTCAGATAATACTGGAGCAGCAGAAAATCCTCTTGTTGCACAGCTCAGTGCTTTCCAATTGAAAACCTCCTCTCCAATTTTTTTCTCAGGGGGTTTACGTCGCCCTTGATCCCCCCCCCTCTTTCCCCATGACAGGAACGCTTGACCAAAGCAGAGCCATTTCCCCCAACCATATCTCTAGCTTCTTCTTATTTAGATATTACGTAGAAATGGAGCTAGGCGTCATCAGAGTTCTTAACCCAAATCTCCAAATGACCACTTTTTGTAGATGCTAACTAGCACTAGAAAAACATGGAAGATTATATACTGCAGCACCCCAAACTAAACTTCCAGGACAGTGAAAACTAATCAACAGGGGACCAGGAAAGGCATCAGGCTGACTTACCCTAAATGAACCCACAACATACTGTACACATCCGGAACAAATCCTAAATTTATCTGGGTCGTGGGAATGATTCATTTAGGGGAAACATCCTAATTAAACATACCACCAGGAAGGAGGCATTATATCTCCTGTTCCAAACTAACTCATGGTATAAGGCAAGTTCCTGTGTTTAAGTTCTTACGTGTATTACAAGTAATTTATCCCTTGTAGCTAATACCTCAATTTATCTGTGGGAATCCCTTCATGACTGAGTTGATGGTTTATTATCTTACAACCTTATGGCTTCCATATCCCACTTTTGCAACTTGCAGATCAGGGAATGAAAGAGTTGGAATTCATGGCCTGTTTTCTGATATAGATATAAGGTTATATTCCTTTGTACTTAAAGAAGCACCCATGCCAGGAGCTCATTTATAGTGCAATGATACAAGAGTACAATGATTTTCATGACTGATGTGCAAAAATATCTGGGAAACCCTCCCAAAAGAATTGTGGAAAAAATTGTGGCATTTAATGAGATGAAAAGTGAAAAAATTCAGATTTTACAGAGAAATGTAGAACTGAGTTTCTAATAGCAGTGCAGCACCGCATAAGATTACCACGAAGCTTGCAGATCTTGAAATCCAAAATTTTCATCTCCCTCAATTGCTCTGTGCTTTGATCTCGATAAATGGGATGCAAAACATGTGCCACAACATAGACAGCCTTGTAGATCTTCTATCTGTGGCCAGTCATGAGCAGTTCAAACTGAGGTCCAGGAAGGCTTTCCAGCCTCTTCTCTCTAGAACACACTTTATTATTTTCCATTGGCCCATGAAGATTTGGCTATACAGTCAAATGCAAAGGGGAAGGGGAAGTCTGTATGTGGCTGCTTCCCCTGGAACTCGGGGCCATTTTTGCCTTGAGAACTCCAGACAGACCCCATTCTTTGGTATGCTACACCCCCAACCCTGCAAGGCCATAATTCAGTGGTAGAACATCTGCTCTGCATGCAGTAGGCCCCAGGTTCAATCCCTGGCATCCCCAGGTAGGGTTAGGTGAGACCCTGTCTGAGGCCCTGGAGTGCTGCTGCCAACTCAGGAGAAGGAACTACGGAGCTAGAAGCAGAAACAGGTCTGATTCGGTGTAAGATGGCTTCTGTTTTTTTAAATTAATTAAAGTAAAATAATGAATTAAATAATAATAATCCCACCCATTTTGGGGTTGTGTGGGCAACTGGCTGCCGGGTGAGAGGGCAAATAGTTCCTTATTAAGCTGGCCACACATTCCCTCCTTGGCCTCATGGTTGGATTTCTTTCTTTCTCCCCTTTGCGGAGACTTAAAATAACTTAATATCTTGACTTAAAATGCCTGCTTACATATATTTCTAATGTGGCATTGCCATTGCTTGGTCTTGGTGGATACTGTGGTCTAACAAATAAATATTTAATTTGTGGGGAGTCAGGGGGGCCAACTTGAATAAAATATTGGGAGGGCAGGTAAGTCCTGTCCCGCTTAATCGATCAGATGACATGGTGCGCACACATCATTTGAATGGCAATTCCCTTCAACATTGGAGGGGTGGACCCCTCAAATACATTCACTGCCTCTGGACACCTGCTGATCATTCATTTGTCTGAGAACACAGAACGCTGTTGAATTTCCTGCTGGTGCTCACTTACCATGGAACACTTCAAGCTAAGCATTCCTTCTTCTGCCCCCCCCCCAACAGCCACCTAGAAGTGCACATCAACTGGTCACCTTCGTTGCAACCACGCTATTGAAGGAGAGCTCAGGCTCCAAAAAAGGTGGATGTAGCAAAATGGCGAGTCATCAAGGCTGTGGTGTGTGTTGTATTTGCACAGGGGTGGTGGTGGTAACCTGCCACCCCCAATCAGGTTTGAGCTTGTGAACATCTTCCGCCTGGGTGGAGTTTACCTGTCAGAAAGCGGCAATGGCATTTGGTAGGAAGGTATTTGGTTGGGCCTTCAGGATTGTCTGTGGGGGCAGGTGGGTTTGGCAGAAGTCGGAGCACGGTACATCCTCTCTTGAGGCAATGGGCAAGATCAGCATCATATAGTGCGGCAAAAAGCGACCTGAGACACATTTAAAGAGAAAGGTGAGACCCAATTCTTTTCTTCTGGGTTCTGGGGCCTGTTAACTGCATACAGATCACCTTTGGAGCTAACATGTAGCACCACCATGAGGGGCTGCGACAGAAAGGCCTCCCTACCCCTTTGGTGTGGGTCAGATGGAAATAGGTGGAGTTAAATCATCTAACACTGTCTAGGTGGGAGTGTGTAATTTGACTGAGTAGTTAGCAGCTAAGTTCCAACACAATCAAATTGAAGATAATTTGCACAATTTACATAAAAACCCGGACTTCACAACCTTTTATTTCATGTTTATTGTTGCAATAGTATAATTTTCCTCTTATGGACAACACATCTGTTTTTATGCCTCAAATTTATTGTGGAGAGATATAACAGTTGTCAGTTCATGTGTTGAAACGGGAGTTGGGGAGTGACCTAAATTTCAACATTTGCTGCTTTGAATCACAAAAGAAAACAGATTCAGTGTGACTTTCCTGCTGGTCTGCAGTTACCATGGAACACTTCCAGCTAATTGCCACTTTTTTTGCCACTAAGGGATAGAGGTAACATGTAGGCAGGTTTGATAATAAACTCACAACTCAACAAGTTGGTTTAAAAAAAACAACAACAACCAACCCTTGGTCACAAATTAAATCTTTTAATAACTTTTCAACCTGAAATCACTATAATTTGTTCACCTGTTCAGAATTCAGGAAGCATTTCAGAAGGCACTAGAAAGCTGTCGATGAACAGAGCTAGGAAAGTGGTTATATTAGATGCAACTCTGTACAATGACTAGTGGCAAGAGGCAGGTGTGACTTTCAATTTTCTTTCTTCCATTTTATATTTGTTTTATATTATTGGTCAGACTTGCAATCAGAGTGTTGGAAATCTCACCTATCGGCCAAAGCATGTGTTTATACTCTTCTGATTCTAAAATAAGGTGTGCCTATCTCTCTTGTTGTGCTGTAATGACAGAGCCAGGCATCATGCAATCTAGTTTGCTTAAGTCATTCTGCAGGTGCTGATGAGCACAAGAGCACCCATGTTTTCAGAGACGCTTGTCTACAAGGGTGCTGTGGTCATTCACTTTGCTTTTTCTGCTGCCTCCTGTTGTGTGCAAAGCAGCTATGAGACTGATACATTTCCTGTTCCACATGAGTGGTACCAGTCAGGGAGCCTCATCATCGGTGGGGTTGCCTCTCAGTTCTATTATTCCATCACTGAAGATTTATTCAAGCAAAACCCTTCACAGAATCTGTTTGATGATAATCCACAGTAAGAGACTCTCCCTCCCCCTTCATTTCTGGGATTAATCCTTCCCAGTACTTTATTTACTATTGTGCATTCTACTAAGCCGGCAGGCAGTAAATGATGGCCTTGACCTTTGTGATTAATGAGAATCCTTTCTATTTTGAAAAGCAATATGTAGATGTGGTTCATATGCTTAGTTATAATTGCACCAAATGGATGTGTAATAAGGACCAGTAAGAGAAGGATGAAGATGATACTGCTGTACCTAGTCTTCAGGCACAGACTCTGTTTAATCTTCCTAGAACATATATCATGAATCAGGGACTGTTTGAGTGAATTTCTTTGAAATATTTTTGCTTTCCTGAGCTACATGCATAGAATGGTATAGCCAGTTTGAGTACAACGAGAAAGAGGGGGAAATTGATGTTGTCTTTTGAGGGGGGCAGGCAACTGAGATTAAAGGTGAAACATGACATAATACAGAGATGGCATGATGAATGGTATATATTTTATTTGGGCTGAAGAGTTTAATATTTATTATTTTAGAACCACCATAAAAGACAAGGTTAATACAATATGTATCTGTTTGAAACAGAAATGCCAATTTGTTTTATCTATTTGTTGCATTGTAGAATTCTCCTCTGAAACTTTAAACTTACCTCATTTGCAGCATGATAACAAAATTCTACCAGCACATCCTGGCCTTGGCATTTGCTGTAAAAGTGATAAATGAGAATCCCAACCTCTTGCCCAATGTCACACTGGGCTTCCACATCTATGACAGCTATTATGATGCAAGGATGACCTATCGTAATACTATGGACCTGCTCTTTAAAATGCATAGATTTGCTCCCAACTACAAATGTGACTCGCAGAAAAACCTCATAGCTGTAATCGGAGGACTTAACTCTGATACCTCCTTCCATATGGCTGATACCTTAAGGCTCTACAAGATTCCACAAGTAGGTTTTATGCACAGGGACATGATTTTTTTGTCCCAAAAATCACACTCTTCTCTTACCATTCCAAAAATGATTTTGATATTCAGAAAGTGAGTGTGACTGATGCTGAAGCATTTCAAGCTAGAATGTCTATCAGAAACATAGATTATTCCTTAACAGTAGAGATTGCTACACCAGTGAAAGCAGAGAGCATTCAGCACTTTGAACACTTCCAACACAACCACCCTGTGCCACCCCATGAACTGGAAGTGAAGTTGTCTTTGCAAGAGGCCAGGACCACCTGAAGACTTACAAAGTTGACCTTAGGCTCCTGGAGAGCCTGGATGACTCTAATTAGGGCCCTAATTTATTTTGTACTATTTGAGTTCTGCAAGTCTGGAGAGACAGAGCTTTTGTATTGTACTCATCATCTGAGTCAGAGGACTACGGAGGGATGTATCCTCCAACCAATGTGGCTCTGAATTAGACAATGGTAGTTCTCCTGCCAAGGAAATAGTCTGTGCTCAACCAATAGTCTGTCCCCCTGCCAGGCATTCCATTGCAGCAGTCATAGGTCATGACAACTCTCCAACTTAGAATACACCCCAGAGAGAGTGGCTGGAAGGAGCACAGGGTGCCAACATACCACCATGCATGAAAGTACACTGGCATCCACATAATATCTGCCACACACACATACAGCACTTTGTGTATGTGAACCACAGTTCTTTAACCCTTATAGATCAAAGATAACTGTTATATCTTCCTCTGCCATGTGCATCTTATACATGATTCCCAACAGCTGAACTAGATAAGCATTCTGCTGGTGCATTGAGGAATTTTGCCAGTCTATCAGACATTGCAAAGATATGCAGTGGTACCTTGGATTAAGAACTTAATTCGCTCTGGAGGTCTGTTCTTAACGGTTCTCAACCTGAGGTACCACTTTAGCTAATGGGGCCTCCTGATGCTGTCACCCTGCCGCTGCGCAATTTCTGTTCTCATCCTGAAGCAAAGTTCTTAACCCAAAGTACTATTTCTGGGTTAGCAGAGTCTGTAACCTGAAGCATCTCTAACCTGAAGCATCTGTAACCCGAGGTACCTCTGTATCTAGGGTTAATCCAACTAGTGCGGTTTCTCCCAAATCCTAAATTTCCACAGAGTAATTGCACAATAGGATTGCACTCTGTAAATGAAACAAAGGGACATATTTGACAAGACATAAATGCTTTATGAAATAAAATATCCAGAAATTTGAAAATGTTGCCACAACTCTAGAGTATTCAGCTGGAAGCATCCTTCAGTTTAACTGTCTGGAAACCTCAAAATTGCTTCAACAAACATTTCTTGAATGAAGACCCACATGCTCAAAATAATTGTTGATACTTAGGTACCATTATTATGTCTGTTCTTTTACTTGTAGCTTTCATATGGCTCATTCCCCCAAGAGGAGAGTGATATAGATCACTTCCTTTCCTTTTACCGCATGGTGCCCAATGAAGCTCATCAGTATATGGCAGTTATCAATTTGCTTCACCATTTTGGATGGACATGGGTTGGACTCTATGTTACAGATGACAATGGAGGAGAAAATTTCTTGCAGACTATGGAGCCATTGCTTTACCAACATGGAATCTGTTCAGCGTTCATACGAAGAATGGAAAAAGTAGCTCGTTTTGACTTAGTGGCTGAAATTTTCAACATGCTCGATAATTATTATGTGGATGTCACAAATGATAAAGTCAATGCATTCATTGTCTATGGAGATTCTCTGACATTGGCCTGGCTGAGATCTGTTATATTTCTACGAGATCCTGAAAATAAGGAAAGCACATCATTTAGAAAGGTGTGGATCATGACAACACAGATTGATTTCGCATTACTGAGTTTTCAAAAGTCTTGGGATCTTGATCTCTTTCAAGGTGCCATTTCCTTCACCATTCACTCAAAAGAGCTTCTTGAGTTCCATGAATTTCTTCAGATCATAAAACCTTACTGGAATTCAAGTGATGGTTTTCTCAAGGACTTCTGGGAGCAAGCATTTGACTGTACATTTCCAGATCTGCTCATGCAAGATATTGAAACATGTACAGGGGAGGAGAAGTTAGAATGTCTTCCTGGACATGTGTTTGAAATTGGCATGACTGGCCACAGCTACAATATCTACAATGCTGTCTTTTTTGTGGCTCATGCTTTGCATGCCATTTATTCATTCAGATCAAAGCACAGAGCAATGGCGGGAGACAAAAGGTTTGAACTTCAAGATCTGCCACCTTGGCAGGTAACATGTTGCAAAATATTATTTCAACGAGACAATTACCTGAAGCCCGAATTTTATTAAATAGGACATGTTAAAAGTGATACCATTTTGTAACTTTTCTGTCTGCTATATGAAAATAGCTCATTTTTCCTACTTGTTCTGTGTTAGGTTCAGATCCATAAGCAATATTCATAAAGAAGGGAGTAACATAATGCTAACAAAATAGTATTTCAGTGTGCCAATTACTCCAATGCCACACATCATGAAATGTGATATTTTTATAGTGATAATATTTTGTGAGTGCCCCTTTACCTGCATGTTTAGCATGCACAGTATTTTAGCCTTCTGTAGCTTTGTTATAACATTTCCATCCACTCGTTTTTTTATATTTGGCCTTCACTATATGTGTATTATATATATATTTCTTATTTTTCCTTTTCCTCTTTGAATCAGCTCCACTGTTTTCTGCAAGATATTTTATTTAACAACTCAGCAGGAGAAACAATGTCCTTTAATGATAAAAGGGAAATGAGAGGTGGATTTGACATCACGAACATGATCACATTCCCAAACAAGTCCTTCCTTCGAATGAAAGTTGGAGCAGTTAATCCTGATGCTCTTGAAGGAGAAGCATTCATCATTCATGAAGATATGCTTGTGTGGCACAGAGGATTTAATCAGGTCTCTATTCCAGGAATCCTTTCGTCACCACTGTTCTTATGATGTATTCTTTGGGTGTCAGAAAATGACATTTTCTTTAACACTGCTTTTTGTATCTGATAGGGCAGAGGGAAAATGTGGTTTCCTAGCACATTCAAATTTGATGCTGCTTTGAAATGCCAAGGGGAGGGGAGGACCCTGCATTTCTGTAGAAGTAATTTTTTTTTATTTTCATATATAAAAAGCAAAGCGTTGGCATATCCAAATGAAATTGCTTCATAGCCGCCCATTCGCTAATCTCTTTTTCTATCGTATAGAGGTAATAACTCAGTAATAGACCTCATATTTCTGGTGAAAGGTCCCAGGTTCAATCCCTTGCATCTCTTGAGCTGTTTTTCAATTGTTTTGCAGCATTTTGCAGAACAAACTGCATTTTGGCCAGCCCTCAAACCGTGAGGCTTACCTGCCAAACCAGGCGCCTTACTGGTCATCCCAATCCATGAATGCAAAACTTTGGCACAGGTTTGGAGTGGATTGGACAATATTGGATTTGGGGTGACCAGTGTAGCACCTTGTTGTGGAATATAGACAGTGTTTGATTTGCACTGCAAAATGTGGAGTTTGTGTTACAGAATGATTACAAAGTTTGTCATAGGTTTGGAGGGGATCCCAAATAATGGGGCTCATAGTTAATGCAGCTGCGTATGGCAGCTGCTTATATTAACCCCCCTTTTTTGCTGAGGGTTGAACTCCATTAAGAGAAGTCAAATAAGCAATCAGTTTCTCCGATCTCCTAAACTGTTTTTCTGCTATGCATAGGTGATTCCCCTTTCTCTGTGTAATGACCACTGCCACCCTGGGAATCAGAAGAAAAAGAAAGAAGGGGAAAAGTTTTGTTGCTATGGTTGTGTTCCATGTCCAGAAGGGGAAATTTCAAACCACGAGGGTAAGTTATGTAGAAATCATATTTTCCATCCTATGAGGACACGGACCGGAGAGGTGTGTGTGAGTTGGAGCACATGATAAAAATGGATAAAGTCATGCAAGGGATTGACAAATTGGATAAAAAATAAAGATTACAATTCTCATAACACTAGAGCTTGGGGGCATCTAAGGAATTTGAGTGTTGGATGATTCAGAATGGGCAAAATAATGTTAACTTCTTCATGAAGTACTTGATAAAGCTATGACATATGTTCCCTCAAGAGTCAGTGATGGGCACAAATTTTGAATGCTTCAAAGGAGGAATGGACAATCTCATGTAGGATAAGGTATCAATGGCTATGACCTCAGATGTCTTTGCTGGGCCTTCATGCTTGAAGGCTGTATTTTTCCAAATACCAGTTTCTGGGAAGTATAAGAGATGGGGAAGACTTCTGTTTCACTCAGGTCCTGCTTGCAAGCTTCCCATAAGAATTTAGTTGGCCACTGAAAGAACAGGAAGCTGGATGAGGTGGGTCATTGACTCTTATTTACTTATCCCAAAGACAGTTTGAAGGATTTCTACTCAGATATTATCAACCTAGCAGACAACCTATAATAACCTTAAGAATAAGTGAGAACAAAGCATTTATATATAAACACTATAACAGATGGATCCAATAGATTGAATTTCATGTCACCAAAGCGGTCACATGGAAGACAAAGTACTGTTGAATCAATATTGAAATTTGACCTTTTTAATTTTCAGATATGAATGATTGCTTCAGATGCCCAAAAGTTCAGTATCCAAACAAGAACAAAACTGCCTGTATTGAGAAAATGATAAGCTTCCTTTTTTATGAAGAACCATTAGGGATCAGTTTAACATCAGTTGCTCTTTCTCTCTTCCTCATCACTGCTTTGGTACTAAGAACATTCATTAAGTACAGAGACACTCCCATGGTCAAGGCCAACAACCGGGACCTCACCTACTTTCTCCTTGTCTCTCTCCTGCTCTGTTTCCTCTCTTCATTGTTATTTCTGGGAGAACCCAGCAAAGTCTCTTGCCTCCTCCGGCAACCAACATTTGGCATCATCTTCTCAATGGTCATTTCTTGTGTGCTGGCCAAAACTGTCACCGTCGTTCTAGCTTTCATGGCCACCAAGCCAGGATCCAGCATGAGGAAGTGGGTAGGGAAAAGACTGGCCTACGCAGTTGTGATTCACTGTTCTCTTATTCAATCAACTATCTGTACTGTGTGGCTGATGACATGTCCCCCATTCCCTGATTTGGACATGCACTCTTTAACAGAAGAAATCATTGTGCAATGTAATGAAGGCTCAGTGACCATGTTCTACTGTGTCCTGGGCTACATGGGCCTCTTGGCCATTGCCAGCTTCGTTGCCGCATTTGCAGCCCGCAAGTTACCTGACAGTTTCAATGAAGCCAAGTTCATTACATTCAGCATGTTGCTCTTTTGCAGTGTTTGGCTGTCTTTTTTTCCAGCCTACCTGAGCACAAGTGGAAAATACATGGTGGCTGTGGAAATCTTCTCCATCTTGGCCTCCAGTGCTGGGTTATTGGGCTGCATTTTTGCCCCTAAATGCTACATCATCATTCTGAGGCCAGAACTGAACAACAGGGAGCAACTTATAAGAAAAAAGTATTGAACAATTGTTTTCCCCCTCACTGTGGTAAATTTTAAATGTGTGATAAGTAAGAGTACAATACCAAACACTCTCTCCACCCCCCCCTTTATATATTACAATAGCAAAAGTACTTTAGATTACTTTTTCGCCACTTGTTTTATTTTATTTTATGCACACAGGTCTCAGTATCCAAATGCTTTTTATACAAAAATTCACTTACTCTACTGTGAGTAATTAGTACCCAAATCTTGTTATATACACCATAGTTTCATATCTCCAAACCGTTGGACTTGTGTTTAGTGTTGTTGTTAAGTCGTTCAGTCGTGTCTGACTCTTAAGCAGAGTTTTCTTCCTTTTTTTAGAAGGTTTCAGAGGGTTTTCCTGGGTTTTTTACCCTTTGGGGGGGGGTCAAAATTTTGAGACTGACAACACATTAGAAATATTCCCATTGGAATTCATGGAAATTGTTGGCTCATTGTGTAAATTGCCACCTAACAAAAAATTTCCTGTGAATGTATTGTATTCAGATAGTGAGATTTTTGAGGAATGTGATGTACCAGGTTTTATTATTGACTTAGAATATCACATTGCTATATCCAAATCTCTTTATTGCCAATTATGACAGCTTATTCTTTCCCCCTCTTTTTCTTTTAAAGCTAATTTCTTTTCCTATTTTTTATGTAGCCTGTTTCTGGTTACTAAAATTCATTAAAAATATTTAAAAAGAACAAACACATTGTAGAAGTGAATTATTTATTTTAAAAGCAAAATTAAAGATTAGCCATGTCCCAAAGCCTATTCAGGACAACATCTAGGATGGGATGTGGGTGGTCCCCAGTTTGACTCATTATGGTTGCCATTATGTCATTATGGTTGTCATATGGGGTTCGAATCCCCATGTCATGAAGCCCACTCTATTTGAAATTTTTACAAATTTTTCATGTTGGTGAAACAGTTTTTAAATATACATCATTTTCTGACAAAATAATTCAGTTTTACTTGCAAACTGAATGTTAAAGTAACCCCTTTCCAGCCCTGGACCGAGTGTGGGGACCATTTGTGTGACACACCTACACATTGCAGCTGAAACACTAACATGTTATGACACAAAGTTTAGAAAGCTCTGCTCTATGTCTTTGAACTAGCTGTTTTCTCTCTCTCAGCATACCCTACCACATAGGGCTGATGTAAGACTAAATTGAGGATGGGGAGAACCATGTACATCATCTTGACTTCCGCAGAGGATAAGGCAGTCGGATAGCTTGGTTTGTTGGAGCATGGTGCTGATAATGCCAAGGTTGCAGGTTTGATTCATGTGAAGGACAGCCGCACAGGCCTGCATTGCAGGGGTTGGACCAGATCAGGCATAGGCAAACTCCGGCCCTTCAGATATTTGGGACTACGATTCCCATCATCCCCAGCTAACAGGACAAGTGATCATGGAAGATGGGAATTGTAGTCTCAAACATCTGGAGGGCCGGAGTTTGACTATGCCTGAACTAGAGAGCCAGTGTGGTGTAGTGGTAGACTCGTAATCTGGTGAACCGGGTTCGTGTATCCGCTCCTCCACATGCAGCTGTTGGGTGACCCTGGGTTAGTCACACTTCTTTGAAGTCTCTCAGCCCCACTCACCTCACAGAGTGTTTGTTGTAGGGGTGGAAGGGAAAGGAGAATGTTAGCTTTGAGACTCCTTCAGGTAGTGATAAAGCGGAATATCAAATCCAAACACCACTTCTTCTTCTTCTTCTTCTTTTTCTTCTTCTTCTTCTTCAATTAGATGATCATCAGGGTTCCTTCAACTCAGATTCTGTATAATCTCTTTGATTTTCAGCAATATATTTGAATTGCAACTTTATTGAACCTCTTTCTTTCATGGTTATTGTTGCAATAGTATAATTTTCCCCTTCTGGATGACACATCTGGACCCTGCCACAAATTTATTGTGCATTATTTCTCAGGGTGGGAGGCTGAGAAAGGAGGAGGCTTTCCTAGATGAGAGCCAGTAAGACTCCTTTCTTAGTATATCATTCGATGATCAACATAGAAAGGTAATGGAAGCTTGTTGTTGTTGTTCAGTCGTTCGGTCGTGTCTGACTCTTTGTGACCCCATGGACCAGAGCACGCCAGGCACGCCTATCCTTCACGCCTATATAGATATTAATTTTTCTTTTTCCTTATTCTTCCTCTTTCTTCTTTTTCTTGCATTCCTGTTACTCCTCCTCCCTCTTTGCAGTATTTTCTTTAGTAATTTGTATGAAACATGTTTGGTTTTTATTGTGTCATATATTGCAGAACAATAAAGTGTGTACTAGAGAGAAGAGGCTGGAAAGCCTTCCTGGACCTCAGTTTGAACTGCTCATGACTGGCCACAGATAGAAGATCTACAAGGCTGTCTATGTTGTGGCACATGCTTTGCATCCCATTTACTAGTCCACATCAAAGCACAGAGCAATTGAGGGGGATGAAAGTTTTGCATTTCAAGATCTGCAAGCTTCGTGGTAATCTTATGGGGTGCTGCACTGCTATTAGGAACTCAGCTCTACATTTCTCCGTAAAATATGAATTTAGCTCTGCTTTTCACTGTATCATCTGAATTTTTTCCACTTTCCATCTCATGAAATGTCACATTTTCCCCCATGATTATATTTGTAGGAGTCCAGAAATATTTTTCTACATCAATAATGAAAATAATTGTACTCTTCTATCATCATTGCATTATAAATGTTAAAAACTGTTTTCCATGGGCTGAGTGAAAATGGAGGAGGAAATTGTTTAAACTATGGTTGCTACATTATTTTGAAAATGAGAGATGGTTGAAGAAGAGAGATGAAGGCTCTTTCTTCTGGTCTCTGTGGCAATTTTTGAGAGGAAATTGATGAAAACCATTTGGCAGATCTATCTAATCTGAAGATTTCTGTCATGGAAACATTGAACCATCTCCCTTCAAAACACAGCCTGGGAATCAAGGGACCATTCCCACCTTCCCACGGACATTCACATACTTCTGCTCAATACACTTTGAAGACTAGTCCCCTCTTCCCATTAAGCTTCTAGAGGGATATTTGGACATCCTTAAATTCAGTTCTTCACTTTGGGAAGGGCATCTTTTAAGTATTCTGATCCCAAGCAGGCAGTTCAGTTCTTTCATCAACAGTGCCATAACATGCTGGTGAAATTCTGCCCCAGTAAGTGGAATCCTTTAGTCATCTACAAAATGGGGTGTGTGGAGCAGTGACCCCCACCCCCATTGCGCCGGCAATAACAGGGTTCCCGTTAAAAGGGTCTCAGGGGGAGGCATTGGCCCATATGCCCAGAGGTCGTCATTGCCCTCCCCCTCCAGTGGCGACTAACAGGGGGTGGGGTGGACTATCTGCT
Organism: Lacerta agilis; assembly: GCF_009819535.1. NCBI lineage: Eukaryota > Metazoa > Chordata > Lepidosauria > Squamata > Lacertidae > Lacerta > Lacerta agilis. The sequence goes on along the minus strand of NC_046325.1, from coordinate 7,124,894 downwards.
TGAACATATGTTCTCCAGAGTTAGCCTACACATGCTGGATAATCCTGATATTACCCAGAACCCCAGCTGGGGGGCTGGGAAGGATAAACGCCCAATTGACTGAGCCAAGGTCTCCCTACATCTGAATATTAATAAAGTTGTGGCCAATTTACGCAACCCCAAGAAAGGCTTGAGGGGGTGACCCTCAACCGAAGGATCCAGCGGCGCCAGACGAGAACCCCGAATTCTCTGGCTTAACGGTGAGAGAGCGGAGGAACTCGGAGCGAGGATTAAAGCACCTCCCGGCGAAAAAAGCCCCGGATACTGGAGCGGCGAGAGAGCGGTAAAATTTCCAATTTTTACCACCCCCAGATCATTACCTAATTGGCGGAATTTATGGACTGAAACATTAAACCTAGCCGATTAGAAGGACGAGTGTAAAACCGTGGGGGGAGCAGGAAGAAAACGGAAATTATCCTTAGTGTAACTGAACCCAGTACAGGAAACTAAAGGTTCAATTCGGAAAATGGACTATGAAATAATACTACTGTGAACCTCTTTTTCCCCCCAACATATTATGAGATAAAAAGAAAGAAAGGAGAAGGAAAGAGGGAGAGAGAGGGAAAGAGGCAAAGACGCTTTTTCTCTGAGACCCGATAACCTGGTGCTAGCAAACGACAAGGAGCTTCTCAGTTCTCAAAAGGATTCAGAAAAAATTGGAAATTGGAAAGAGACTCCCTGTTTAAGAAGCAAAGTAATTGACTTACATGAGGCAAAGATGGAGCGGCGTGGAGCTGTGAAGGGTGGGGAAATGTAAGGAGAAGAAGAAGGAAGTAACTAACAAAGAAGCAAGGGGAAACAACTAAAGCCAAAAACCCAGCAAAGAGAGGGAGCCTCCGAGAAAAGCGACACCAGTGGTCACCAGTGGGACTGCAAGGAAAAGAAGTGGGAAAAAAGAAAGGTGAAAAATAAGAGAAGGAGACAGCGACACAAGAGGTGAGAGGAGTAATTGCAGCTGGAGAAAAACTGGTGAAACCATAGGTGACTGAAATCTGGGGAAAAGAAAGGAATAAAAAGAAATTAAAGGACTAAAGGAATTGCAGGATTGTGGACTGTATAATGACAACAACTAAGAAATACAACACAAGAAGAAACTCAGGGGCAGAACAAGACATGGAAATTAAAGAATTAATCCTGAGCTTAAGAGGAGATATAAGAGGAGACATAGGAAAAATGAAGAAAGAATTCAATGACTTAAAAGTGGAAGTAAATAACAACATGAAAGGAATTGAAGAGAAGCTAGATCAAATGAATGGAAAAATAGAGAGTAATACAAAGGCAATTGCAGAATTGAAGACGCAAGTATTGGAGTTGACAGAGGAGAATAAGGGACTGGTAAAGACAATACAGGAAAATAAAAACAAAATACAGACTTTGGAAGAAACTGTTAAAAAATTTCATAAGGAAATTAAAGAGTGTAAAAGGGAAGGAGAAAGGGCAAGGAAGGAAAGGGAGGAGTTTAGGATAACACAGGAGGCAACCTGGGATGCCATGTCGATGTTGCAAATGCAAGTTAAGGGGAACATTCTCAGATTCAGGGGTGTCCCAGAAATGCCAGAAGAAAATCTACAAAAAACGATTATTAAAGAGATAGCAACTTGGTTAGAGATGCAAGAGGAAATAGTGACTGAGGGTATAGAAACGGTGTTCAGGGTCAACTCCAAGAAAGCGAAAGAAAACAAGTGGCCAGGAGATTGCCTGATTTCTTTTGAATCTAATAAGCTGAGAAATCAAATTTTACAAACCAGAAGGAGAAAGATTCTTAAGATAGAAGGAAGAAACATAATAGTGTTGAAAGAAATTCCTCCTCGTTTATTGAGAAAAAGAGAAAGGTATCAATCTCTTACGAAGGCATTGAAGGCAAAGTCTATCTCCTTTAAGTGGGAATACCCTGAAGGAATATCCTTTAATTTCAAAGGGAAAAGGAGGAGGTTTGATTCACCTGAGGATGCTAATCTCTTCTTTGGGAGGTACAGGACAGAATTAGGAGGAGAGAGACTACAAATAGGAAAAGAACCCAACCCAGGGACAGCACAAGAAGAAAGTAGCTCCGAGAGCGAATAGAGAGTTTTAAGCTAACGGTCTGAAGTTTAATACAATAAAATGAATCTCAAAATACTATCTTGGAATATGAATGGTTTAAATAATAAGGTAAAAAGGAATAGGATAAGACACATATTACTGAAACAAAAATTAGACATTATATGCCTACAAGAAACCCACATAAAAAGAGACCACCAAAGAATACTAATTGACCCAAAACTGGGAACTGAATTTATTGCAGCAGACGAGAAAAAGAAGAGGGGGGTAGTAATTTACGTAAGACCAAGTCTAGAGCCACAACTAATTTTTGCAGATGGAGAGGGAAGAATGGTTATTCTCAAGATTAACTATAGAGGCGAGCCAATATATATTATAGGATTATATGCACCAAACGGGAAAAAAGTAGAATACTTTAAAAAGATTGAATCCAAAATGATGGATTTTGCCGAAGGGAAAATGGTGATGATGGGGGACTTGAATGGGGTAGCCAACCCGCAATTAGATAGAACGGGGAAAGGAGAGGAGAAAAAACAAGGAAAATTACTGCATACCTTTTTCAGAATGGTGGAGAAATTAGATATGAAAGATAGTTGGAGGTTCCAAAATGAAATAGAAAGAGAGTATACATATTTCTCACATGCAAGAAAAATGGCGAGTAGAATAGACGCAATCTGGTTATCAATAGAGTTACTGAATAGAATTAAGGAAATAAAAATAGAACCAAGAACAATTTCAGACCACAATGCAATCCTACTCCAACTAAGACCAGAATGGACAACAGGTATAAGAAGATGGAAGTTAAACGATGATCTACTATATGATGAAAAAATTCTGGAAGGTGCAAAAAAAGAATTAGTGGAATTTTTTAAAATGAATAATGATAAGCAAACAGAACAAGGAATAATATGGGATACAGGGAAAGCATACATTAGAGGCTACTTCATAAAACAGAATATTAGGAAGAAAAGAGAAAAAGAAAAAGAAAAAAAAGAATAATCGAAGAATTGAATAGAAAAGAAAAGGAATTATATAAGAACCCAAAAAACAAAAAATTAATAAAAGAGATTAATATGTTAAAAACGGAATACAAAACAAAGATAGAACAGGAGATGGATTGGAATCTAAAAAATTGGAAACGAAATAAATTTGAGTTTGCAAACAAGCCAAGCAAATTTCTTGCTTGGCAATTGAAGAAAAGGAAAAATGAAAAAATGATAAACAGAATAAAGATTGGGGACAAATATATAAATAAACCACAGATGATAGCAGAAAACTTTTTGAAGTACTATGAGGAATTATATAAGAAAAAAGAGGAAGACAGTAATGAAATAAATAAGTATTTAGAGAAACATAAATTAGAGATTAATATAGAGGAAAAAGCAAAAGAAATAGACACCCCAATTACAGCACAGGAGATTAGAAATGTAATGAGAAAATGTAAACCCGGGAAATCACCAGGACCCGACGGATTGCCGACAGAATATTATAAAAAAAATGGAGGAAATCGTAATCGACCCATTAAAGGACCTAATGAACCAAATATTAATCAAAGGAAACATACCAGATTCCTGGAAAGAAGCATACGTTACGCTTCTTCCCAAACAGGATGCCGACCTCGACTTAATGAAAAACTACAGGCCAATTTCCCTCTTAAACAGTGACTACAAACTGTTTGCAGGGGTGATTGCAAACAGATTAAGAAACGTGATTAAGGATATAATACACCCCAACCAAGCAGGATTTATACCAGGTAGACAAATTTCAAATAATACAAGGAACATAATAGATATACTGGAGTATTTAGAGTTTAAAATAGACAAAAAAGCAGCATTGTTGCTGCTGGACGCTGAAAAGGCATTTGATAATGTCTCCTGGGAATTTATGATAAGACAAATAGAAAAAATTGGATTAAAGGAGAATATGAGGAGGGCTATAGAGGCAATCTATAATCAACAGAGAGCGAGGTTAATAATAAATGGGAACGTAACAGACAGCTTCAAAATAACTAAAGGAACTAGGCAAGGGTGTCCTCTTTCACCCTTGCTTTTTGTAATATTACTAGAGGTCCTATTGAATAACATCAGAAAGGAAAGAAAACTAAAAGGAATCGTAGTGGGAAAGAACACATATAAAGTAAGGGCATTCGCCGACGATTTAATAATTACGACGCAAGATCCAAAAGAGAATATACCGATAGCATTAGATATAATTAAGGAATATGGTAAGGTGGCGGGGCTAAAAATAAATTATCAGAAAACCACCCTGATGACTAAAAATTTGGATAAATATGAGAAAGAAGAATTACATCAATTAACAGGATTGGAAATTAAAAATAAAGCCAAATATCTAGGAATAAACATAACACCTAAAAGTATCAATCTCGTGGATGATAATTACAAAAAAGCATGGAGAGAAATAAAGACAAATATGGAGGTCTGGAATAAACTAAATCTTTCACTATGGGGAAGAATATCGGTGGTTAAGATGAACATCCTCCCCAAAATGTTATTTCTATTCCAGGCAATACCGATATTGGGGGGTATGAGAGTTTTTAAAGAATGGAAGAAAGATCTAGCGAAATTTGTATGGAATGGAAAAAGACCAAGAATAAAGTTTGAGCTACTGACTGACAGGAAAGAAAGGGGAGGATTCGCCATGCCTAATCTAGAACTATATCATGCAGCTGCAGCACTAAATTGGATAAGGGATTGGATACTACTAAAAGATTACGAGCTATTGGACTTGGAAGGTGCTGAAAACAGATATGGCTGGCACTCCTACCTTCTATATGAAAAGGTGAAGGTCCACAAAGGCTTTCTGAATCATTTGATCCGGAAATCATTATATTCAGTTTGGACAAAATATAAAGGAATTTTAGAGCCAAAAATCCCGCTCTGGACATCACCTATAGAGGTAATAACAATCAAAAAAACAAATATGGAGGGAGGAAGGGCCACATATCGAATGTTACTAGAAGAAAAAGAGAATGAGTTCCATCTGAAAAAATATGAAGAAATAAAGGAACACCTAAATGATTGGCTGCAATATTTTCAAATTTACCAAAGATTTACAATAGATAAAAGAAATGGTTTGGCAAAAGAAAAATCCAGATTTGAGAAAGAAGTACTCCAAAGCAAGGGGAAGCATATCTCGTTGATCTATAACATATTGTTAGAATGGGATTTGAAAGAAGAGGAGGTAAAATCTGTAATGGTGAGGTGGGCACAAGACTTTGGGTATAATATACTAATGGAACAATGGGAAAGATTGTGGCGGGAGGACCTAAAGTTCACAGCTTGTTACAATCTAAAAGAACATATACTGAAAATGATGTATAGGTGGCATCTCACCCCAGAAAAAATAACGAAAATGTACAAGAATGGATCCCCATTGTGTTGGAGGTGCAGAAATGAAATTGGGTCTTACAAACATATGTGGTGGGCGTGTCCAAAACTAAACAACTACTGGAACCTGATTTATGAAGAACTGAAAAAATTGACAAAAATTAATTTTTAAAAAAGACCAGAAATATTCCTGATAAGTATTTTGCCAGAGGAGATTAAAAAAGAGAAGAGAATATTATGTATGTACGGCACCACAGCTGCGAGAATGCTAGTGGCCAGAAATTGGAAAAGTAAGGAAATACCATCTATAGCCGATTGGCAAAACCTAATGATTGAATACTTACAACTAGCCAAATTAACGGGCAAATTAAGAGGACAGACGAATCAGGCAGTCTGGAGGGAATGGAGGATATTTAAAGAGTACTTAGCAGAGAGTGGTTTAACTGAAATCCTAAAGGCAGATCAAGATTGAACCTTAAAATCAAATGGAGAGTATGTGAAAATAGTAAGAGGAAAGAAAAAGAATAAAAACTGTACGTAATGTTATAAATTTAACAAGAAATACAAGAAGGATAATTGGAAGTTTCAAGATTGAATGAAGTAGTGCAAGATAGGTAAGAATAAATGGGTTTCTATAGGATGTTCGAAGATATGAATGTAATGTATGTATATAGGTATGTATTCATGTATGAATGTAATCTGATATGTATGTAATCATGTGTGTTAATGTTTGATGATGTGTTATTCGTTATGATTTTAAATAATAAAGAGATATTATAGAGTATAAAGTTGTGGCCAATTTAATCCAATAGAGCGTTGCCACGTGTCATTATTTCCTGCAGGGGCTGCCCGGGGTTTGGGGGACTCTGCCTGGGCACACAATGTTTGCAGCTTCAGATTTTTTCTTGAGAATCCTGGTGCTATCTTTGCCAGGTCCTGGGGCATCTCGCGGTTGAGAGTGCATCCAGTTTGGTGCTGGGATTCTTCTGCTCCCTTCCACACTGTTTAAAGCTGGAGATAATACTGGAGAAGCAGAAAATCCTTTTGTTGCACAGCTCAGTGTTTTTCAATTGAAAACCTCCTCTCCAATTTTTTCTCGGGGGGGTTACGTTGCTCTTGACCCCCCCTCTTTCCCCATGACAGGAACGCTTGACCAAAGCAGAGCCATTTCCCCAACCCGATCTCTAGGTGCACCATGCCGGTAGTTAGCTTCTTCTTATTTAGATATTACTTAGAAATGGAGCTAGGTGTCATCAGAGTTCTTATGACACATTAGCCTTAATCTCCAAATGACCACTTTTTGTAGATGCTAACTAGCACTAGAAACACATGGAAGATGATACACTGCAGCAGTGCAGCACCCCAAACTAAACTTCCAGGACAGTGAAAACTAATCAACAGGGGACCACGAAAGGCATCAGGCTGACTTACCCTGAATGAACCCACAACTGTGGAGAACTAGCACAAAGCCAGGACTAAGCAATGTAAGGGTTAAATTTTGTGCCAGTTAGAACCCAAAGGGGCGGGCTCAGCCCAGGTATAAAAAAACCCCTCCCTGTGGTCAGTTGGAAGAAGAAGAAAAATAAGTTGTGTGGGAGGCGGTTAGTCGGAGAGAAAGTCAGGAGTGAGAGCTAGGTCTAAGAGTCTGAGGTGTAGCATTGGTGGAAGTTAGCAGAGAGGAAAAACAGTTGTTGTGAAATGTGTTGTTATTGTTAATTAGTTGACTGTTAGAGGGAATAGGCCGGTATCATCTAGCGTTAATAGGCCGGTATAGGACCTTCTTTATAAGTTTCTTGGATACTGTTTATTTATCAGAAACCCCAAGCCTTTGTACACAATAAACAACTTCTTTATTCACATAATCCTCATCTGTGATAAATAAAGCAAGCAGATTCCAGTTAGCAGTCTGGTGGGTTGCAGCTGGGGACTGTTTGTCGTGGGTACAGCACTCATAGACCGTGAAACGTCCGGAGGTGCTGTGCAGGGCTGAAGTGCCCGTGACATAAACATACTCATCCAAAACAAATCCTAAATTTATCTGAGTCGTGGGGATGATTCATTTAGGGGAAACATCCTAAGTAAAGATACCACCAGGAAGGAGGCAGAGGAAGGAGACATTATATCTCCTGCTCCAAACTAAATCATGGTATAAGGGAAGTTCCTGTGTTTAAGTTCTTATGTGTATTACAAGTAATTTATCCCTTGTAGCTAATACCTCAATTTATCTGTGGGAATCCCTTCATCACTGAGTTGATGGTTTATTATCGTTTAACCTTATGGCTTCCATATCACACTTTGGCAACTTGCAGATCAGGAAATCAAACAGTTGGAATTCATGGCCTGTTTTCTGGTATAGATATAAGTTTATATTCCTTTGTACTTAAAGAAGCATCCATGCCAGGAGCTCATTTAAACCAGGCCATCAAAACTCAGAATGCTGAACTAGGAATATGGGAATTGAATATGGGAATTAAAGGCTGAACCATGAATATGGGAATCAAAACTCCAAACTTTAATGTGATGAAATTGAAAGGGGTGAGCTGTACTCCTCATGCAACATTTGACGTGAGATAGATAAATGTTTCCCTTAAAGAGGGCAGAGGGCAGTCAAATGCAGGGCAACCAGGTGGAGCTCAACAAGCTCCCATTCACTCATTCTACAGAGGCATAAAGAAACAATGTGCATGTATCTTTTTGCCATTTTCTACCATTTTCACAGTAATAAATTGCAGTACAAGTTTGTAGCAGTACAAGTATTTCTTCTTCCTTTGAGCAAGGATTCCTCTAGTATGACTTGTCTTGTGAATCTGTAATTTGGGTGTAGAATGTTTTGTCAGATCAAAAAAATGTCTCAATAAACCAAAGAGAGCAAGGAAACAGAGGGAATCATTTCTATGTAATCTGTAGCTTGACTCAATACAGCAATTGATCAGAACACATTCCTGTTTAGAAAACTCTTGCCAGGCACTGCTTCTCTGTTGACCTGCTATGGAGCTCAGCTTTCCTCTCCTTCCTTTGTTTTTGTTTTTTTCCTTTTCACCATTTTCTATAGATATTGTTTTACTTACTGTTTTTATTAGGCTATGGTAAGCAAATGGAAGCTTTCTTTACACTTTAACGTACTTTCACTTCATAGGAAACACCCACTCTTCTCTGATTAGCTCATTTAAATACCCTCCATCTTTCAAGGGACTGGTGGCACTTACTGAGAGATATATGAGGTGAGGGGATTAAATAGGATTTGAAGAACCAACAGAAACTGTGTGAAGAGACATGCAAATCATTTTAAATGAATGTGTATCAATAGTATAAATGAACCAAACCCTTCATTTATGATATAATGGCAGCAAAACAAAGTGAGACTTTAATTCTTTCTCCTTATTAGTTGTTCTTTGTTGTTGAGCTCAGGCCTGAAAATGATAATGTAGCATTTAGGGGCAAAGATACAGCCGAGTAACCCAGCACTGGAGGCCAAGATGGAGAAGATCTCCACCATCACCATGTACTTCCCTTTGGTGCTTAGGTAGGTTGGGACAAAGGAGAGCCAAACACTGCAGAAGAGCAACATGCTGAAGGTAATGAACTTGGCTTCATTGAAACTGCCAGGTAATTTGCGGGCCAGGAATGCTGACAGGAAGCTGAGGGAAGCCAGGAGACCCAAGTAGCCCAAAACACAGGAAAACAGGGTCACGGACCCTTCATTACATTGCACAGTGATTTCTTCCATTAGTGAGTGCATGTCTAAATCTGGGAATGGGGGAGAAGTTGCCAACCAGAGAGTGCAAAGACTTGCCTGAATGAGGGAGCAGGAAAGGACAATGGTGTTGGCCAGTCTTTTCCCCACCCACTTCCTCAGGCTGGACCCTGGCTTGGTGGCCATGAAAGCGACAACTACAGTAATGGTTTTGGCCAGCACACAAGAAACAGCCATGGAGAAGATGATGCCAAAAGAAGGCTGTCTGAGAAAGCAAGCCATATCCCCTGGTTTGCCAAGGAATAGCAAAGAAGATTGAAAGCAGAGCAGTAGAGAGATGAGGAGAGTGTAGGTGAGATCTCGGTTGTTGGCTTTGACAATTGGGGTATCTCTGTGCTTCACAAAAACTAAAAACACTAAAATTGTGAGTGTGGAAAAAGACAGAGCAATTGATGCTAAGCTGATTCCTAAGGGTTCTTCATAAGAAAGAAATGTGATCGTTTTGGAGATGCATCCAGTTTTGTTGCTGTTTGGATATTGGTCTTCTGGGCATTTGAAACAGTCATCCATATCTGAAAAACAGAAACAGGTCAAATTTGAAATGTAATTCGTATACTTCCTCTGCCTCCTAGACACTCAGCAGTTCCGATACAGTATTTTGAGTGTTATTCCTTGAAAGTCCCAGCAAAATTAATGTCCCTTTAAGAGATGTATGACAGGTAGAAATTAAGCAGGTCAGAACCTTCATTTTGAGCGTTATTCCTTGAAAGTCTATGGGATATAAACCCCTATTTTAACTGTGTAAACAAGTTGCAAATCCCTCTGTGTGCTCTTACTGACTTGAATTGTTTTTACTCTTTTAGTGCTTAAACTCAAATCAATGTAGAATGTATTGCATGAGGCTCCTTCATTTTTTCTAAATATCCTTTGACATATAATGCAAGCCAACAAAGAAACATTCCAATCAGCATGCAACCAGACATTAATAAGTATATCTTAGGCCCCAGAGCAGTTCTCTTATCAAAATAAAAATGAATTCTTTGTCACAAACCATTCTGGTCTGAAATCTTCCCTTCTGGACATGGAGCACAATCATAGCAGCAAAATTTTTCTCCTTCCTTCCTTTTCTTCTGATGACCAGGGGAGCAGCAGCTGTTACACACAGAAACAGGCAGCACCTACCCATAACCAAGAAATATTTTTTTTAAAAAATCACATATTATTTAATTTATTTGTTTATTTTTTCTTATGAACTTGAAATCAACTCATCCCAGGAACTTTAAATATAATTTTAGGATCCTAATTATTGATTTATCTGGCTCTTTATTATTACAGGCCAGTGATATTTACAATTCCTACTTGGAAATGCAGAGGATTAAACCTGGGGGATTTGTTTATTAAACCTTTTGTGCTTTGGATTCTGTTCAATCGAATAGAGAGCGAGAGAGAGCAGGGCCCACAGTTATACCCCTGGACCCATACCTGGTTAAAACCCTTGTGCCATGTTATCATGTCCTCATGAATGATGATTTTTCTTGATTCAAGAGCATTGTCATCCACCTGTCCAACTTTCACTCGAAGGAAGGACTTGTTTGGGAATGTAACTATGTTCATGATGCCAAATAAACCTCCCATTTGCTTTTTCCCATTGAAGCTCACAGTTTCTCCGACAGAGTTGTTGAATGTAATGACAGGAAGATAAGAGTGGAGCTAATTGAGAGGGAGAATTTACGTGAACTGATTAGAAATGTAAAACAATTGTTTTTTTAAAAAAACGGGGGAAAGTTCTATAAAGCAAGCAATAAAATGTTGCAATCACTGTATTCAATGATAGTTAATCAAGAAATAAAATGGAAGTTTAAAAAAGAGAAAGAAAAATTCAATATGGAAACAAAGCAGGTAAACTTGTCAGTTGGCAACTGAGGAAAAAAGAGGCCTTGAATGTGATAAACAAATTGAGTGTAAAGGGTAAAATAGTGGATATTTTGAAAGACATAAGGAAACAATTTTAAAAATACTATGAAGAATTATATCAAGCAGGTGGGGGGGGGAGAGAAGATACAAGAATGTCTAGAAAATAAAATTCCACAAATTTCTAAAGAGAAAATGATTCTATTAAACATGCTAATAACAATTGAGGTGCAAGAAGCAAATAAACAAGCTAAGACTGGTAAGACACCAGGGCCTGATGGACTCTCAAAATAATAATAAAAACAATGGACTTTCTGGTACAACCATTAACAGAAGTAAAGTTGGGCAAATTACCAGATACTTGGAAGGAGGCCTATATTACCTTAATCCCAAAGCAAGACATGGATTTGTTGTCAGTTAAAAATTATAGACCAGATTCCTTAATATATAATGATTATAAGATATTTAGCCAATCCATTGAAAAGCATTTTAGCAGAAATAACTCAATATGACCAGGCTGTGTTTCTGCCAGGTCACCAAATGAAGAATAAAATAAGCAATATAATAGACATTATTGAATATCTGGAAGTAAGAAATGAGAAACAAGAGACCTTAATGTTTATAGATGCTGAAAAGGCCTTTGACAATGTTTCATGGGTGTTTATGAAAAAAATGATAGAAAAAATGAATCTTGGGGAATTATTTGGGAGAGGACTAGATGCAATTCACTCTGAACAACAGGCCATGTTGATTGTTAATAAGGTTATAACAGAAAAGTCCAAAATAACAAAGGGGACAATGTAAGGATGTCCCCTCTCACCATTATTATTCATTTTAGTATTAGAGGCCTTGATGAGGAAGATAAGATTGTATAAAAGAATCAGAGGAATAATGGTAGGAAAAAAGCATACAAATTAAAAGCTTTTTAGGATGAACTTGTAATTACAGTGCAAGATCTTAAAGATACTCTACCAAAAGTTTTAGAAAACATACACAGACTTTAAATTAAATTTCAATAAGACAAAGGAAAGGAGAATGTTAGCCGCTTTGAGACTTCTTCGGGTAGTGATAAAGTGGGATATCAAATCCAAACTCTTCTTCAACTCTTTTTCTCCCTATGTGTGGAAAATTAGCTCTTATTTCAATCCATTGGATTTTTTTACAAACACATTACCTGCAAAGACAGTTGGTCTTGAAGTTCAAATCTCTTATCCCAGACCATCGCTTTCTGCTTCAATCTACTTGAGTACATGGCATGCAAAGCATGAGCCACAACATAGACAGCATTGTATATACTGTAGCTGTGGCCAGTCATGCCCATCTCAAACTGAGGTGCAGGAAGGCTCTCCAGCCTCTCTTCCCCAGTACATGGTTCATTGCCTTCCATTGGCACACTGGAGTTTGGGAATGTACAGTCAAATGCTTCCTCCCAGAACTCCTTGAGAAAACCATCTCCTTCTGTTTTATCAGGCTTTAGATTCTGAAGAAATCCATTAAATTTTAGAACCTCTTTTGAGTGAATTGTGAAGGAAATCGCACATTGAAAAAGTTCGAGATCCTTTACTATGAAATCAATTTGGGTTGTTATGATCCATACCTTCTTAAATGATGGACCTTCCTTATTTTCAAAATCTTGTAGAAATATAATACCTCTCATCCATATAATGGTCAAAGATTCTCCAAAGAGTATACACGCACTGACTTTATCATCTGTTAAAGAGAAATAGATATCCAAGAGCACATCCGCAGTTTCACTCAGCTTATCTAAATGGGCTACTTGTGGTATTTTTTGGTTGAAGGCTGAACAGATTCCATGCTCGGAAAGCAATGGTTCCAGGGTCTGCAGGAATTTTTCTCCACCGTCACCATCTGCAACAAAAAGTCCAACCCATGTCCATCCAAAATGCTTCAGTAAGTTGATGATCCCAATATACTGATGGCTGTCATTGGGTACCAGGTGGTAAAAGGAAAGGAATTGATCTGCATCACTCTCCTCAGGGGGGAAAGATCCATATGTGAGCTAAACGGAATTATAAAGACATGAAAGTTTTAGGTCAGGATAAACCTTCCTTTTGAGCCTGTTCATTCACCAAAGATACGGTTTGAGGACAGTTCCATCCAAGGACTTGTAAGGATATCACCACAGTGAAGCTCTATTATTATTATTATTAGTATTATTACTGCTGCTACTACTATTAAAACTAATATTCTAAATGGAATCCCAGCCAGTAATCTGGCTGCTATATTGATGTTTAAGTCTTCTTCCTAGGGAGCCTCAGTGACAGCCTTGTTGGCAATGGAAGAATGTAAATTATGAAAATCCATATACCTTCCCTCCATCCATAGCTCCTACCTGTGGAATCTTGTAGAGGACTATGGTGTTGGCCATATAGAAGGAGGTAACAGAGCTAAGGCCCCCAATGATGGCTATGAGCATTTTTTGATTGTCACATATATAGTTGGGGACAAATCTACGTGATTTGAAAAGTAGGTCCAGAGTAGTCCGGTAGGTCATCCTTGCATCATAATAACTATCATAGATGTGGAATCCAAGGGTGAGATTTGGCAAGATCTTTTGATTCTTGTTGATTTCTTCTACAGCAAATGCCAAGGCCAGGGTATGCTGATAGAATTTTGTCACCATGCTGCAAATAAAGTTATATTTTCAAAATTTCAAGTGGAAATTGTGGGTTTCTGGGTTAGCCAGAAATGCACTCTGCAGCTTTGTCCCAGGTGGCCAATACGCCCTTTTAAACACTGATGGTATCGGAGACGGCTTGAGATCACCCAAGTATGTTGGAATCACCATTCCTTTTCCTGGATAGATTCAGAGGACTCAGTTATGGGCAGGTGGAGTGGCAAGATGCAGACAGACATCTTCACTGATTCTGCCATTGTAAGTCTCAGAATGCATACTTGTAAGTGGCTGACTTCCACTAACTTGATTTAAATTAGATTTTTAAAAAAGAAAAGAAAGTACACTGTCACAGAAACAGTGAGGTATATACTGCAAACTGCCCAGACAGGAAGGAGTGCTTCAGCTGTGATAGAAGTTGACAAGGAGAGCAATTTAAATGAAACTTTGGCATCATTAAAAATGATCCTGGGGACCAACAGCAGTGCACTTCCTCAGCTTTCTATAAATATACAGGAGCTAAGAAAAAGAACAGTCTCTGTTGAGGAGACAGTCAAAAAATGGGGTGAGAAGAATCCCCAAGTTAAGAAAAACCTGGATGATGTACAGGCAGATATTATGGTACTGAAGTGTGAAAAATTTGGGAGATGCATGAACAAGATGAAGAAAACTTACATCAAGATAAGTACAAGAAGTGACCAAATTTCTTGAGATGGAGGAAACTTTGATGTTAAAAGGCAATAGATTTTGGGCATAATACTGAGTTTGATACCTGGACAAAACTGTGGAATGAAAATTTGAAATTTACAGCTTGTATGGCATTAAAAGAAAATGTAATGAAGATGATGTACATATGGTATCTAACACCAGTAAAGCTAGTTAAAATGTATAGAATGAGAGATAAAACATGCTGGAAATGTAAAGAATCAGACAGAGATTTTTAACATATGAGGTGGACGTATGACAAAGTAGAAATGTTTTGGGAATGTTTTGGGAAGAGCCAGTGTAGTGTAGTGGTTAAGAGCGGTAGACTCGTTATCTGAGGAACCAGGTTCGCGTCTCCACTCCTCCACATGCAGCTGCTGGGTGACCTTGGGCTAGTCACACTTCTTTTCAGTCTCTCAGCCCCACTCACCTCACAGAGTGTTTGTTGTGGGGGAGGAAGGGAAAGGAGAATGTTAGCCGCTTTGAGACTCCTTCGGGTAGTGATAAAGCGGGATATCAAATCCAAACTCTTATTCTTCTTCATCATCATCTATGATGAATTAAAAAAGATGTTCAGATATACTTTCCCCACAGTAGCAGCAAGAACTTTAATGGAGTGGAAGTTACAGGAGTTACCAGCGATTGTGGAGTGGCAGGCGAGGATGATGGATTTTGCAGAACTGGCTTGCAGGATTCGAGATCAGGACGATCAAAAATTTCAAAGGGATTGGGGTAAATTTACTATATATTTGAATAATGATTGCAAAAATTTGAAGACACTGGAAGGATTGAAATAAACCCTACAATGTGAACAATAGAAATTAAAGAGCTAAAATGTGAGATGGGACTTGAAAGTGAAGAACTGGCTGAAGCGAAGGAGGAAAGTCACACGCTCGGCAGAGCAGAATGTCTTTGTGTTTGTTATTGTATTGTTGAAAATATTGTTTAAGGAGGAAAATATTATTATTATTTTTTTAAAGAGAGATGGAGAAAACTTGAGGTCCTTATTGACAGTCAGCATATGCCAAATCAAATAAAGGAGATTGATTGGTACAGTTTACGTTAACAGCTATAGACGAGAGAATTTTACAAACTCACTTCAAAAACAACCTACACATTCAAGGACACAGGATTACAATTCTGAAAAAAAATTCCATGAAGGATTTTAAAGAAAAAGAAGGATTATAAATGTCTGGCAAGTGGTGTCAAAAATAAAGGATTGGTCTATTAATCAGTCAATGTCAATATATATATATAACGTTATAGAATCTCCACACGTGTGATTTTTTTGAGTTTATTTAAAAGCAAAAATAACTTTTTCTCTCCACTTAAATTATGCACAATACATAATCACACTTCAGCAAATCACCTTCAACCCTTTCCTAGAATCAAGAGATGTGCCCAGCAGTGCTCAAAAATGCCCCCAGCTCTGAACACTAGTTCAGAGATTTTAAGCTCTGCTTAAAACCTTTTGTGGGAATGAATGAATGAATGAGGAATACAATTCTGGTGTTAGGGACTGGACTGAAGAGGAGGAGGAATGTAGCTGCCAGAGAGGAAGAAGGCAGTCTCGAATTATAGCAGGGCTGGGAGACGGATTGCAGCTCAGCAGAGGTATGCAGAGTTAGAAGAGGAGGAAGGGTAGACAGAGCAGATACAACTCTGGACAGTCACTGATCCCTTTCAGAGAGAACATAGAAACTTGTCCATGGACAGACACCATAGAAGCAGGTGTTGTTTCTAGAGGGAAAGGGGGGAGGAGCTCAGTCCGAGCAACTCCATTATAGAGAATGACTGGAATTCTTTGTGTGTGACCATGATGATGGAATAAATCATATGGAATGACTTTCTTTTTTCCTCCCTGCCTCTTGGTGTCATGAGGGGGGGAGGGACAAGATTCCTCAAGTCTGACATCTGATGGGAATATCCAGAAGGAATCTCATTTACCTACAGAGTCAAGAGGCATTGGTATTCTGAATTGTTAAAGTGCAAGAATTGTGAATAAAGTACAAAAAAGAGCTTGACACCGCTGCACTAGAAGCATCGGGTGAGGAACGGTAAAATTTGGTTGCCTTGCAAGATTGGCTACTGTCTCTGTTATTGTTAATATTGGTGTTAAAAGTGTAGAGATATAAGAGATATAAGGGAAAGTGATGAAATACAAGGTATCAAAGTGGGACAGCAAACCTATAAATTAAAGCATTTTCAGATGATGTAGGTAGTTTTTGTTTGTAGAATACCCCTTGGTCAATGTCTCCTTGTCCAGTCCTCTGTTGCTTTACAGAACAGAAAGATTTTTAGTATGAGAGAATGCAAGTCTGTTTAATGTCTGTCAGTTTAGAAGACTCAGACAGTGATTGAGAATGAGAAGCGCTCATGGGTGGCCCTATTGGCCCTATTCAGCCAGAAAAAGTCACCAAAGCAGTTTATATACATCAGTAGTCAAAACTCACTACTTGAAGAGTGAAAATCAGTAAGACATGACGTGAAAGAAATTGGAATTTGAAGAGATATGTGGGGAGACACTTACTATGGAAGTTTGAACATATTCAGTGAAGGCTGTTCACTGAAGAAAACTTCATCAAATACATAAAAGATCTGAGAAGAAATCCCACCGATGATGAGGTCACCTGGCTGGTACCACTCATGGGGAACAGGAACAGGATAACTGGTGGGACACCTGGTAGTATTTGCTTTGTACACACCAGCCACTTGCAGAAACAGCAACAGAAATAGATCAAGCATCCTTGCAGTGCAGCTTATTTCCTCTTCCCACAAGCCTCTTAAGAAGTGGCTACTGGAAAGTCTCATGAGTTTTGATTAATTGAACAAATTATAATAAATTGGATAATTGCATGGAGAGATAATAACATTTCCAGAGTTTTAACTCAAAGTGACACTTAAAAAAAACAAAAAACAACCCGACTCCATGTTACCTCTGCTCCTGAGTGGCCCACAAAGTGGCAATTGGCATGAAATCTTCTGTGGTAAATGAACATCAGCAAAAAAAATAAGAGTGAAGCAAAGCAACAAATCTTGCAACAAAGACCACTTATGAAACTCTAGTTTAATGAAAGCACAAGGAAACCAACATTCTGTAGCAACACCCTCCTCCAAACACACACACACACACACACACACACACACACAGAAAATTCACCAATCAATTGCTTTCCCAGGCTTTCTTTCTTTTTTCTTAACACCCCCCCTTTTATGTTAACATTATTGCCATACACTTCAAACATTTTCCATATATATAATACTGGGATTAATCAAACCCCTCAGACTTGTCCCCGTCCCACCCTGGTTTCCATATTTTACCCTCTTTTCTTGCATATAATTACAATTATCCATTCTATTTCATCTCCTCATTTACTAATCTAATTTATTTTACTTCATAAATGTTATATCAATCTTGATAACGTTTCTGAATAGCTACAGTAGTTTTCCCATTCTTGTTTAATTTTTCCCATTCTTGTTTAAATTTTTTATCATCTTGATGTATGATCTTCACGGTCATCTTTGCCATTTCAGCATAATCCATCATTTTGGAAATCCACTCTTATTTTGTTGGGACCTTCTCTTCCTTCCACATGCTTTTCCAGGCTTTCAAGCCCTTCTCATAGTGTTTCATTTACACTGGTAGCCTCCAGAATGAATTGCCCCTGCAATGCACATTTTGTGGGGCTGCCCCTGAGGCTGGCTTTTGCAGCTAGTGCAAAATGCAGTGGCTCAGTTGCTGACTGGGGCAGAATTTCACCATCATGTTATGGCACTGTTGGTGAAAGAACTGAACTGTCTGCTTGGGATCAGAATACTTAAAAGATGCTCTTCCCAAAAAGAACAACTGAATTTAAGGATACAATTTTCTTCATATTCTGTGTCCAAATATCCCTCTAGAAGCTTAATGGGAAAAAGGGACTAGTCTTGAAAGTGTATTGAGCAGAAGGATGTCAATGTCCGTGGGAAGGTGGGAATGGCCCCTTGATTCCCAGGCTTTGTTTTGAAGGGAGATGGTTTACTGTTTCCATGACAGAAACTTTCAGATTAGAGACATCTGTCAAATGGTTTTCACCAATCTCCTCTCAACAATTGCCACAGAGACTGGAAGGAACAGCCTTCATGTCTCTTCTGCAACCTTATCTTATTTTCAATATAATGTACAACCATAGTTTAAACAATTTCCTCCTTCATTTTTATTCAGCTCTTAGAAAGGAGACTTTAAACTTTATAATGGAATGATAGAAGAGTACAATG
The DNA here is from genome assembly GCF_009819535.1 of Lacerta agilis. Classification (NCBI taxonomy): domain Eukaryota; kingdom Metazoa; phylum Chordata; class Lepidosauria; order Squamata; family Lacertidae; genus Lacerta; species Lacerta agilis. Next base: position 7,106,266 of record NC_046325.1, on the reverse strand, counting down.
ATTTTCATGACTGAGGTGCAAAAATTTCTGGAAATCCCTCCCAAAAGAATCATAGGGGAAAAAACGTGGCATTTCATGAGATGAAAAGTGGAAAAATTCAGATTTAACGGAGAAATGTAGAGCTGAGTTTCTGATTGCAGTGCAGCACCCTATGAGATTACCACGAAGTTTGCAGATCTTGAAATCCAAAACATTCATCCCCCTCAATTGCTCTGTGGCAATTGTAAATGGGATGCAAAGAATGTTTCATAACATAGATCGCCTTGTAGATCTTCCATCTGTGGCCAGTCGCAAGAAGTTCAAACTGAGGTCCAGGAAGGCTTTCCAGCCTCTTCTCTCCAGAACACACTTTATTATTTCCCATTGGCCCATGAAGATTTGGATATACAGTCAAATGCAAAGGGGATGGGAAAGCCTGTAGCTCAGGGCCATTTTTGCCTTGAGAACTCCAGACAGACCCAATTCTTTGGTATGCTACACCCCCCACCACTGCAAGGCCATTATTCAGTGGTAGAACATCTGCTCTGCATGCAGAAGGCCCCAGGTTCAATCCCAGGCACCCACAGGTAAGGTTAGGTGGGACCCTGTCTGAGGCCCTGGATCGTTGCTGCCAACTCAGGAGAAGGAACTACGGAGCTAGAAGGAGAAACAGGTCTGTTTCAGTTAACCAGGGAATCATTCAATAAAATAAAATAATTATAATAAAGTAATAAATTTTTTAAAAAACAATTCCACCCAATTTCAGGTGGTGTGGGTGACTGGTTGCTGAAAAAGAGGGCAAATAGCTGGCCACACACTCACTACTCAGCCGCACAGTTTGGATTCTTCTTTCCCCTTTTCTATTTGTATTTAGCAGCTTTTAATGAATTAAAATAATGGGACACGGGTGGCACTGTGGGTTAAATCACAGAGCCTAGGGCTTGCTGATCGGAAGGTCGGCAGTTCTAATCCCCATGATGGGGTGAGCTCCTGTTGCTCGGTCCCGGCTCCTGCCCACCTAGCAGTTCGAAAACACATCAAAGTGCAAGTAGATAAATAGGTACCGCTCCAGCAGGAAGGTAAACCGTGTTTCCACGCGCTGCTCTGGTTCGCCAGAAGTGGCTTTGTCATGCTGGCCACATGACCCAGAAGCTGTATGCCGGCTCCCTTGGCCAGTAACACAAGATGAGCGCCGCAACACTAGAGTCGGATACGACTGGACCTAATGGTCAGGGGTCCCTAATGAATTAAAATGGCTGCTTAAAATGGCTGCTTGCATTCATTTCTAACGTGACATCACAACCTCGTTTGTGGTGGATATTGTCTAACAAAAAATATATATAGAAGAAATGGAATTGGGCAGGGTCAGCATAGTATAGGGGGCTGTAAGCAGTCTGAGACACATTTAAAGTGAAAGGTGAGACCCAATTCTTTTCTTCTGGGTTCTGCAACCTGTTGACTGCATAAAGATCACATTTCAAGCTAACATGTGGGGCCCCATGATGGGGTGGGCCAGCAAGGCCTCCCTGCCCCCTTAGGTGTGGAACAGATGGAAATAGGTGGGGTAAATCAAACCCTGTCTAGGTGGCAGTGTGTAACTTGACTGAGTGGTTAGCAGCTAAATTCCAACAAAATCAAATTGAAACAAAACAAACAATAAAAAAACCTTCCAGTAGCACCTTAGAGACCAACTAAGTTTGTTCTTGGTATTACCAAGATACCAAGAACAAACTTAGTTGATCTCTAAGGTGCTACTGGAAGGAATTTATTTATTTATTATTTTGTTTTGACTACGGCAGACCAACATGGCTACCTACCTGTAATCAAATTGAAGATAATTTAAACAATTTACATAAACACTCTGACTTCACTTGTGTCACACACCTTTATTTCATGTTTGCTGTTGCAATAGTATAATTTTCCTCTTGTGGATGATGCATCTGTTGCTTTGCCACAAATTTATTGTGGAGAGAGATAATAGCTGTCAGGTCATGTGGTAAAATTGGAATTGGGCAGTGACCTTTCAACATTTGCTGCTTTGAGTCACAAAAGAAAATGGATTCACTTTGCCTTTCCTGCTGGTCTTCACTTACCATGGAACACTTCAAGCTAATTGCCACTTTTTGTGCCACAAAGGCACACAGGCAGATTTGAGAATAAACACAGAACTCAAAATGATGCAACAACAATAACAACCCCTCATTAGAACTAAAACATTTAAAAAGTTATTAAGTCACTATATAATTATCCAAATCACCATAATTTTTGCACCTGGTCAGAACACCAGAGGCATTAGAAAACTCAATAAACATCCATGAAAGGGGTTATAATAATGAACCTCTGTACCATGAGGAGATAGGAGTAGTATCAAGAGGCAGCCACAGCTCCCAATTTTCTTTCTCCCATTTTGAATTTTTGTCAGATTATTGGTCTGCCTTGAAATCAGAGTGTTGAAATCTCACTTAGCACTCAAAGCATGTGTTTATACTGCTTTGATTTTTAAATAAGGTGTGCCGATCTCTCTTGTTGTGCTCTATTCACAGAGCCAGGTATCATGCAATCTAGTTTGCTAAAGTCATTCTGAAGGTACTGATAGGCAAAGAGCATCCAGGATTGCAGAGAAGTTTATTTAAAAGGATGCTGTGGTCATACACTTTGCTTTTTCTGTTGCCTCCTGTTTTGTGCAAAGCAGCCATGAGGTGCCCTGAGACTGATACATTTCCTGTTCCACATGAATGGTACCAGTCAGGTGGCCTAATAATCGGTGGGATTGCTTCTCAATTCTATTATTCCTTCTCTGAAAATTTATTCGAGGAAAACCCTTCACATAATCTTCTTGATGATGATCCACAGTAAGAGACTCTCCCTCCCCCTTCATTGTTTGATCAATGTATATGTATATGTTTAGTATTGCGTATTCTACTAAGCTGACTGGCAATAAATAATGGCTTTGCTCTCTGTGAGAAAAATGATACTTTCTATTCTGAAAAGCAGTGTGGAGAAAGGGAGGGAGACTTTGTATGCTTTGTTTTAATTGCACCAACAAGCACTAGCAAGAGGGGGATGGAAGGGTTACTGCTTTGCATTGCATGTTCTTGGGGCACATAATCTGAAAGTGTCTAATCTTCCTAGAACCAATGCCATGAATCAGAAACTGTTTGAGTCTGCTTTAGTTGAAACAAAATAGGAAATTCTTTCCAGTAGCACCTTAGAGACCAACTGAGTTTGTTCTTGGTATTTGCTTTCGTGTGCATGCACACTTCTTCAGTCTGCTTTGTGAGACTTCAAGGTCTGAAAATTGCTTTGTGAGATATAATAAACCTGTTTCAATATATTTCATTCATTTATGAAGTCACACCTGGCACTGGCTGATAAGTGAAACAGAGAAATCTAGAAATTTTTGACAAAATGTAGTGTGTGTTGGGAGTCTGTTAAACTGACTGTAGCAGCAGCAAGTTGATGGGAGATTTATTCCTTTCCCAAGCCACGAGTGACAAAAAGGTATGAGCTTTGCTGTAGATAGCATGAGGTATAAATAATAAATCATCAAAAAAATGCTCTTAGAGCATGCTGCTTGCAATTATTTGCATGTACTAATATGAATGTTCCCTTCATTCTAATACCCATTCTAATACTTTTACCTTTACCTTTTTTAATACCCCAAATTCCATTTTTTTTGTTTGAATTAAAATGCTTTCATGACATGAACTTGTATTGAAAAACATTTGTCTTTTCCATCTTCCTTGAACTGCAAATGCAAGCTGTAAAAATCATTGAACCCTGTGGAGGTTTTGTGGTTTAACAACTCAGCCATTAAATTAGTGAAATATAGAGCAATATGCTCTGTATGCATTTCTGACCATGGTATAGTGATAGAGAAGTGAAGCTAAGTCTGGGGGAGCTAGTTTATTCTTCTATGAAGTTTAGAATTGAATATATTTGATAGTGGTGATGGGAAGCTGAAGAACCTTAAAATTGTGATTAAGAGAAAGAATGTCACCCCATTTTTCTATGTCTGTCTTACATAGCCACCTAAGAGGTGACTTCTGGTATATTAAAAGTGAATGATTGCACCTAAACCAAGTCTGCAATCTTCTCCGATTAAACTCATTTGGACGTGCATTTGAGTAGAAATGAATGAACGAATGAAACTTTATTTGCATCAGCCATCGGCCATAGCAACAAAATAACATTGTGGTATAGACAGAACAAAATAAAAAGTCAATTATATAAAGCACAGTTTAGAGTCCTGAATCAGCAGTCAAATGGTGGACCTTATTCTTATTGCCCCTGTTAAAAACATTGCAACCTTTGCTGTCATCTGCTCCTCTTGATCTGCCAGGTGAAAAGACACTGTGGCAGGGGTTGGGCAGACTGGAATAGACAATAAAAGAGGAGTGATGGTGTCATTCCTCAGGCCTTTGTAAAGAGTGCAAGCCAGGAGTGCATGCGCCACTGATTCAGTATTGCCATCTCCGCAAGGACATAAACATTTTTCATATGGAATCTGTTGGAATAGTTCCTCAATCCAATAAATGAATACCAGAAACTGCCTTGTCTTGTATAAGGATGGTAGTAACTGTAACTAATTCAAATAAATATTGTTGCTTTCCTGGGCTAGATGCATAGAACTGTCACCTTCATGGCCAGTTTGAGTACAAAGAGAAATAGGTGCACATTATTGTAGTCTTTTTTTTAGGGGGCGGGGAATGAATATTAAAGATCACACAAGGACTAACTAAAAGATGGTCAAAGTAATATAGAAGTGGCATGATGAGCAATTCATTTTATTTAAGCGAAAGTGTTTGAAATTTATTATTTTAGAGCCACCATAAAATATAACTAGGTTGTAGTTCAATATGTATCAGTTTGAGACAGACAAGACAATTTGTTTTGTCTACTTCCTGCATTGTAGATTTCTCCTATGAAATTTTAAACTAACCTCATTTGCAGCATGATAACCAAATTCTACCAGCACACCCTGGCCTTGGCATTTGCTGTAAAAGTGATAAATGAGAATCCCAACATATTGCCCAATGTCACACTGGGCTTCCACATCTATGACAGCTATTATGATGCAAGGATGACCTATCGTACCACTCTGGACCTGCTCTTTAAAATGCATAGATTTGCTCCAAACTACAAATGTGACTCACAGAAAAACCTCATAGCCATAATCGGAGGACTTAGCTCTGATACCTCATTCCACATTGCTGATACCTTAAGCCTATACAAGATTCCGCAGGTAGGTTTTAAGAGTAGGGACATGAATTTTTGTCCCACAAATCACACTCTTCTCTAACTATTGTTAAAATGGTATTGAGATTCAGAAAGTGAATATGATGGATGCTGAAGCATTACAAGCTGGAAGTCTATCAGAAACGTAGATTACTTCTTACCAGTAGAGATTGCTACACCAGTGAAAGTCTGAGTCAAGCAGAGAGCATTCAGCACCTTGGACACTTCCAACACCACCACCCTGTGACAAACATCAACTGCAAGAGAAGTTGTCTCTGCAAGGAGCCGGGTTGAACTGAAGACTTACAAAGCTGACCATTGACTTTGCCTCTTTGGAGAGCCTGGATAACCGATTTAAGGGTCCTAATTTATTTTTGCACTATTGAGCATCTGCAGGGCTAGAGAGGTTCTGTATGTTACTCATCATCTGACTCAGATGACAGTAGTTATATGTATCCTCCAGCCAATGTAGTTCTGAAATAGATGATGATCGTTCCCCTGCCTTGAAAATAGTCCACTTTTAGTCAAGTCTCCTGTCATGCACTCTATTGTCCCATTGATAGATCATGACAAATCATTCTCCTTTGAAGAGACCGCAGGGAGCCAGCATGTACCTTGGCATCCACAAAACAACCACCACACACACACACACACAGCACCTTAAACATGCAAACCACAGGTCTTCAATACATAAGTATCAGCACAACTCTAGAAACTGGAAGTATCCTGAAACTAGAAGCATCCTTCAATTTAACAATCTGGAATACTACCAATTGTGTGAAGAAACATTTCTTGAATGAACAGCCAAATGCTAAAAGTAATTGTTTATACTTATCTTTATAATGTCTGTTCTTTTCCTGTTAGCTTGCATATGGCTCATTTCCACAAGAGGAGAGTGATATAGATCACTTGCTTTCCTTTTACCGCATGGTGCCCAATGAAGCTCATCAGAATATGGCAATCATCAATTTGCTTCACCATTTTGGATGGACATGGGTTGGACTCTTTGTTACAGATGACAATGGAGGAGAAAAATTCTTGCAGACTATGGAGCACTTGTTCTACCAGCATGGGATCTGTTCAGCCTTCACACAAAGAATGGAAAAAGCAGCTCATCCCGATAGGTTCATTGAACTTTATGACAAACTCGAAAGTTATTATGTGGGACTCACAAATGATAAAGTCAATGCATCCATTATCTATGGAGATTCTCAGACATTGACCTGGTTGAGATGTGTTATGTTTCTAAGAGATCCTGAAAATAAAGAAAGCACATCATTTAGAAAAGTGTGGATCATGACAACACAAATCGATTTTGTATTATTGAGTTATCAACAGGCTTGGGGTCTTGAGCTCTTTCAAGGTGCCATTTCCTTCACCATTCACTCAAAAGAGCTTCTCAAGTTCCATGAATTTCTACATATCATAAAACCTTACTGGAACCCAGCAGATGGTTTTCTCAAGGACTTCTGGGAGCAAGCATTTGACTGTACATTTCCAGAACTGCACGTGCAAGGTATTGAAACATGTACAGGGAAGGAGAAGTTAGAGTGTCTTCCCGGGTTTCTGTTTGAAATGGGCATGACTGGCCACAGCTACAATATCTACAATGCTGTCTTTGTTGTGGCTCATACGTTGCACACTATTTGTTCATATAGATCCAAGCACAGAGCAGTAGGCAAAAGGTTTGAACTTCAAGATCTGCAACCATGGCAGGTAACACATATTTTAATATTTTAATATAATAAAATTGTATTTCAATATTTTGCTGGACGCTGCCCAGAGTGGCTGGGGAAACACAGACAGGTGGACGGGGTATTATTATTATTATTATTATTATTATTATTATTTTGCAAACAAAATATTATTTCAGTGAGCCAATTACTCCAAGGCCAGATATCAAGTGATTACATTTTGTGAGTGTCCTCCTTTCCTGTATATTTACCATGTACAGAATTTTTGCCATCTATTGCTGTGTTATGACTTTTCCATTTGCTATATGAAAATAGCTCATTGTTTAGAACTGGTCTGCATTTTACACACACACCTTATTTTTGCTTTTTCTCATTGAATCAGCTCCACTATTTTCTGCAAGACATTGTATTTAACAACTCAGCAGGAGAAACAGTGTCCTTTAATGATAAAAGGGAAATGAGAGGTGGATTTGACATCACAAATATGATCACATTCCCAAACAAGTCCTTCCATCAAATGAAAGTTGGACAAGTTGATCCTGATGCTCTTGAAGGAGAATCATTTGTCATTCAGGAAGATTTGCTTGTATGGCACAAAGGTTTTAATCAGGTCTGCATCCTTGGAATCCTTCTGTTACTCACTGTTCTTATGACATGTTATTTAGATGTTGGAAATTCCATTTTGTTTAAAACTGTTGTTTCCATCTGATACGGCCAAGGAAGAATGTGGCTGCCTGGCACATTCAAAATTGATACCAGGAGAAAAGACCATTACATTTTTGTATAACTATATCTTCCATATATATAAAACAAAGCTTTGGAGTATATAAATGAAATTTCTACATAGGCGCCCATTCTTTTTATAATGTATGGAGACAATAACTCAGTTATAGAACACATAAAGCTTGCGAAAGGTCCCAGGTTCAATCCTTTGCATCTCCAAGCAGGGTTAAAATGAAGTCCTGGTGAACCGTTTTTCAACTGTTTTGCAGCATTTTGCAGAACAAACGTAACATTTCCTTGAGCCCTCAAACTGTGTGGCTGACCTGCCAAAGCTAGGGCCCTACAAGTCACCCCCAATCCACTAATACAAAATTTTGCCACAGGTTTGGAGTGAATTGAACAATACTGGAATTGGGGTGACCATTATAGAATCATGTTGGGGAAGTCAGACACTACCGTATTTTGGAACACATCGGAATGTGAGGGGTTTTGATTGCAAAGTTCGTAATAGGTTTGGAGGGGATCCCAAATAATGTGACCCATAGTTAACTCAGCTGCATAATGCAGTTCTTTGTTTGCTGTGTAGTGAAGTTCATTATTAGAAGTCAAATAAACAATCAGTTTCTCCGATCTCCTAAAAGACTTTTCTGCTATGGATAGGTGATTCCCCTTTCTCTGTGTAATGACCACTGCCACCCTGGCAATCATAAGAAAAAGAAAGAAGGGGAAAAGTTTTGCTGCTATGGCTGTGCTCCATGTTCAGAAGGGGAAATTTCAAACCAGGAGGGTAAGTCAGGCAGTGCTCATATTGTTCTTACTACAAGGAAAAATGCAAGGCTAGACGGTAGCATTTGAGGGGGTTATTTTAGTGCAAAAACGAGTAAGGAGCAACATGATACAAAATGCATAAAATTGTTCAATGCATGGGAAAATAGGGTAAACATAACACTAGATCTCAGAGACATCAGAGGATACTGAGTGTTGGATAATTATTCAGAATAATATGTGGAATTTGTTTCCTCGAGAGGCAATGATGGGAGCAGATTTTGAAGGCTTCAAAGGGTGATTAGACAAACTCATGGACAATATTAATGGCTATGATCTCCGATGGCTTTGCTGTGCCTCCATGGACAGAAACTGTATGCTTCCAAATACGAGTTGCTGGGAAGTGTGAGGGTTGAGTTTCACTCAGGTCCTGCTTGCAGGCTTCCCATACATATGTGGTTGGCCACTGTGAATCTAGATGAGATGGGTCATTGGCCTGATCCAGCAGGCTCTGATGTTCTTATCTGAAAGAGGAAATAAATTAGAAGGCAAAATACTATTGAAAAGTAAGAAGTTAATCAGTATAATAGCTTTCAGAATAAGTGAGATCAAAACATTTATATCTGAACACGAAAACACATAGATCCAATAGGTTTAATTTCATGTCAGTGAAACAGTCCGATAGAAGACAAAGTACTGTTCAATCATTATTGAAAGCTGACCCTGTTTATTTTTCAGATATGAATGACTGCTTCAGATGCCCAAAAGCTCAGTATCCAAACAAGAACAAAACTGCCTGCATTGAGAAAATGACGACCTTCCTTTCCTTTGAAGAACCTTTAGGGATCAGTTTAGCATCAGTTGCCCTTTCTTTCTTCCTCATCACAGCTTTGGTGCTAGGAATATTCATTAAGTACAGAGACACTCCCATAGTCAAAGCCAACAACCGGGACCTCACCTACTCTCTCCTTGTCTCTCTCCTGCTCTGCTTCCTCTCTTCATTGTTATTCCTGGGTGAACCTAGCAAAGTCTCCTGTCTCCTCCGGCAACCAACATTTGGCATCATCTTCTCTGTAGCCGTTTCTTGTGTGTTGGCCAAAACTATCACTGTAGTTCTAGCCTTCATGGCCACCAAGCCAGGATCCAGCATTAGGAAGTGGGTAGGGAAAAGACTGGCCTACTCTGTTGTGATTCCCTGTTCTCTTATTCAATCAACTATCTGTACTGTGTGGTTGATGACATGTCCTCCATTCCTTGATCTGGACATGCACTCTTTAACAGAAGAAATCATTGTGCAATGTAATGAAGGCTCAGTGACCATGTTCTACTGTGTCCTGGGCTACATGGGCCTGTTGGCCATTGCCAGCTTCATTGCTGCATTTGCAGCCCGCAAGTTACCTGACAGTTTCAATGAAGCCAAGTTTATTACATTCAGCATGTTGCTCTTTTGCAGTGTTTGGCTGTCTTTTTTTCCAGCCTACCTGAGCACAAGTGGAAAATACATGGTGGCTGTGGAGATCTTCTCCATCTTGGCTTCCAGTGCTGGGTTATTGGGCTGCATCTTTGCCCCTAAATGCTACATCATTATTCTGAGGCCACAACTGAACAACAGGGAACATCTTATAAGAAAAAAAGAATTAAACAATCCCCCCCACGAACACTGGTAAATATTAAATATGTGATACGTAAGAGTTGAAAACCAAACTCACTCTCTCCCTCCCTCCCTCCCTCTCCCCAAGAAGCCTAATTACTTTTTGCTATTTGTTTAATTTTATTTTATACACACACTTCCCAGTATCCAAACAAAAATTCTCTTATTCTAACATGGGTAATTAGTACCCAAACCTTGTTGTATACGCCATAGATTCAGATACCCAAACAGTTGGACCTGTGTTTACTACTGTAAACAAATAGCAGAGCTTTCTTCCTTGTTTGCCTTTTACAAGGCTTCAGATGGTTTTCCTGGGCATTTCACCCTTTGGGATGTCAAAATTTTGAGGCTGAGAACACATTAGAAATATCCCCATAGGAATTAATGGAAATTGTTGACTTGTGAAGCAAATCTTAGGTAACTTAGGTATCTTGAGTACCTAAGTTAGAAGTCCATGGGGTCACGAAGAGTTGGACACGACTGAACGACTGAACAACAAGTTAGAAGTAAAATATTTCTTCTAGTGACAGTTATGTGATGCAGATAATTGGTACAGCAGCAGAGGGGAAATGGGAAGAGCACCAGAAACTTTCTGGAGAGACTAGTAGATGACTTTAATTAAATATCTGTGATTAATATAATATTGCCTGGGCAATATTCAGTTGAGAAACCTGCATTGTATGTTTCCATTATTCTATGGCTTGTCCTCTTCTGTGGATCCTGCCATAAATTTATTGTGTATTATTTCTCAGGGTGGGAGGCTGAGAAAGGAGGAGGCTTTACTAGATGAGAGCCAATAAGACTCCTTTCTTAGCATGTCAATCGCTGATCAACATAGAAAGGTAATGTAAGCTATATAGATATTAATTTTTCTTTATCCTTATTTTTCCGATTTCTTCTTTTTTTGCGTTCCTGTTACTCCTCCGCCCTCTTTGCAGTATTTTCTTTAGTAATTTGTATGAAACATGTTTGGTTTTTATTGTGTCATATATTGCAGAACAATAAAGTGTGTACTAGAGAGCAGAGGCTGGAAAGCCTTCCTGGACCTCAGTTTGTACTGCTCATTGACTGGCCACAGATAGAAGATCTACAAGGCTGTCTATGTTGTGGCACATGCTTTGCATCCCATTTACTAGTCCACATCAAAGCACAGAGCAATTGAGGGGGATGAAAGTTTTGCATTTCAAGATCTTCAAGCTTCGTGGTAATCTTATGGGGTGCTGCACTGCTATTAGAAACTCAGTTCTACATTTCTCCGTAAAATATGAATTTTTCTGCTTTTCATCTCATGAAATGCCACATTTTTTCCATGATTATATTTGTAGGGGTCCAGAAATATTTTTCTTCATCAATAATGAAAATAATTGTACTCTTCTATCATCATTGCATTATAAATGTTAAAAACTGCTTTCCATGGGCTGAGTGAAAATGGAGGAGCAAATTGGTAAAACTATGGTTGCTACATTATTTTGAAAATGAGAGGTGGTTGCAGAAGAGACATGAAGGCTCTTTCTTCTGATCTCTGTGGCAATTTTTGAGAGGAAATTGATGAAAACCATTTGACATATCTCTGTAATCTGAAGATTTGTGTCATGGAAACATTGAACCATCTCCGTTCAAAACACAACATGGGGCACATCAAGGGACCATTCCCACCTTCCCGTGGACATTCACATCCTTCTGCTCAATACACTTTCAAGACTAGTCCCTGTGGAGAACTAGCCCAAAGCCAGGTAGGGGTTAAATTTTGTGACAGTTAGAACCCTTAGGGGCGGGCTCATCCTGGGTATAAAACACCCCTCCCTGTGGTCAGTGAGGAGAGTTGGTGGAGTTCAGGAGTTGAGGGAGTCGAGCAGTTGAGTTAGTTGAGCAGAGCGTGAGTCAGGAGTGAGAGCTGGGAGTTTAAGACTCTGAGGTGTAGCATTGGTGGAAGTTAGCAGAGAGGATAAACAGATTGTGAAATGTGTTGCTATTGTTATTTAGTTGACTGTTAGAGGTAATAGGCCAGTATCATTTAGAGGTAATAGGCCGGTATAGGACCATCGTTATAAGCTTATTGAACACCTTTTATTTATCAGCAACCACAAGCTTTTGTACACAATAAACAACTTCTTTGTTCACATTATCCTCGTCTGTGGTAAATGAAGCAAGCAGGTTCCAGCTAACAGTCTGGTGGGTTGCACCTGGGGACCGTTTGTCGTTGGTGCAGCACTCATAGACCGTGAAACGTCCGGGGGTGGCTGTACCGGGTGGAAGTGCCTGCGATAGTCCCTTCTTCACATTAAGCTTCTAGAGGGATATTGGGACACTGAATATGAGGGAAATTGCATCCTTAAATTCAGTTGTTCACTTGGGAAGAGCGGCGACTAACGGGGGGGGGGGTTATCTGCTTGAACATATTTCTCCAGAGTTAGCCCACTCCCCACACATGCTGGATAACCCTGATATTACTACTGGGAAGGATAAATGCCCAATGCCTCAACCAAGGTCTCCCTACATCTGAATATTAATAAAGTTGTGGCCAATTTAATCTGATAGAATGTTGTCACGTGTCGTTATTTCCCTCAGTGGCTGCCCGGGGTTCGGGGGACTCCGCCTGGACACACAAATTGTATCCTTAAATTCAGTTGTTCACTTTGGGAAGAGCATCTTTTAAGTATTCTGATCCCAAGCAGGCAGCTCAGTTCTTTCACCAACAGTGCCATAACATGATGGTGAAATTCTGCCCCAGTCAGCAACTGAGCCACTGCATTTTGCACTAGCTGCGAAAGCCAGCCTCAGGGGCAGCCCCACAAAATGTGCATTGCAGGGGCAATTCATTCTGGAGGCTACCAGTGCAAATGAAACACTATGAGAAGGGCTTGAAAGCCTGGGAAAGCATGTGGAAGGAAGAGAAGGTCCCAACAAAATAAGAGTGGATTTCCAAAATGATGGATTATGCTGAAATGGCAAAGATGACCGTGAAGATCAGACATCAAGATGATAAAAAAATTAAACAAGAATGGGAAAATTTAAACAAGAGTGGGAAAACCACTGTAGCTATTCAGAAACATTATCAGGATTGATATAACATTTATGAAGTAAAATAAATTAGATTAGTAAATGAGGAGATGAAATAGAATGGATAATTATAATTATATGCAAGAAAAGAGGGTAAAATATGGAAACCAGTGTGGGACGGGGACAAGTCTGAGGGGTTTGTTTAATCCCAGTATTATATATATGGAAAATGTTTGAGGTGTATGGCAATAATGTAACATAAAAAGGGGGGGTGTTAAGAAAAAAGAAAGAAAGCCTGGGAAAGCAATTGATTGGTGAATTGTGTGTGTGTGTGCGTGTGCGTGTGTGTGTTTGGAGGAGGGTGTTGCTACAGATTTAATGTGTAGTGAAATGTTGGTTTCACAGTCCTTTCATTAAACTCTAGTTTCATAAGTGGTCTTTGTTGCAAGATTTGTTGCTTTGCTTCACTCTTTATTTTTTTGCTGATGTTCACTTACCACAGAAGATTTCGTGCCAATTGCCACTTTGTGGGCCACTCAGGAGCAGAGGTAACATGGAGTCAGGTTGTTGTTGTTGTTAAGTGTCACTTTGAGTTAAAACTCTGGAAATGTTATTATCTCTCCATGCAATTATCCAATTTATTATAATTTGTTCAATTAATCAAAACTCATGAGACTTTCCAGTAGCCACTTCTTAAGAGGCTTGTGGGAAGAGGAAATAAGCTGCACTGCAAGGATGCTTGATCTATTTCTGTTGCTGTTTCTGCAAGTGGCTGGTGTGTACAAAGCAAATACTACCAGGTGTCCCACCAGTTATCCTGTTCCTGTTCCCCATGAGTGGTACCAGCCAGGTGACCTCATCATCGGTGGGATTTCTTCTCAGATCTTTTATGTATTTGATGAAGTTTTCTTTAGCGAACAGCCTTCACTGAATATGTTCAAACTTCCATAGTAAGTGTCTCCCCACATATCCCTTCAAATCTCCATTTCTTTCACGTCATGTCTTACTGATTTTAAGTCTTCAAGTAGTGAGTTTTGACCACTGATATATATAAACTGCTTTGGTGACTTTTTCTGGCTGAGTAGGGCCAATAAGGCCACCCATGAGAGCTTCTCATTCTCAATCACTGTCTGAGTCTTCTAAACTGACAGACATTAAACAGAATTTCATTCTCTCATACTAAAAATCTTTCTGTTCTGTAAAGCAACAGAGGAATGGACAAGGAGAGATTCACCAAGGGGTATTCTACAAACAAAAACTAACTACATCATCTGAAAATGCTTTAATTTATAGGTTTGCTGTCCCACTTTGATACCTTGTATCTTATCACTTTCCCTATATTTCTAAACTTTTAACACCAATATTAACAATAACAGAGACAATGGTCAACCTTGTCAGATTTTATATCCAAGGCAACCAAATTTTCCAATTCATTGTCCAATGCTTCCAGGGCAGCTGTGTCAAGCTCATTTTTGTACTTTCTTCAGGATTCTTGTGCTTTAAGCAATTCAGTACTCCAATGCCTCTTGACTCTGTAAGTAAATGATATTCCTTCTGGATATTTCCACCAGAATTGTATTCATTCATTCATTCATTCATTCAATTATTCTCACATTGGGTTTTAAGCAGACATAAAGAGAAATAATTGCAGGTTTTAAATGTGTATATTCAATCAAAGCTGGGCCCTTGGAATTCGTGTTCAGAGCTGGGGGCATTCTTGAGCACTGCTGGGCACATCTCTTGATTCTAGGAATGGGTTGAAGGTGATTTGCTGAAGTGTGATTATGTATGCTACATAATTTAAGTGGAGAGAGAAAGTTATTTTCAGCATTTAAATAAACTCAAAAAATCACATGTATGGAGATTCTATAACATTATATACATTGACAGTGACTGATTAACAGACCAATCCTTTATTTTTGAGAGCAGTTGCCGGACATATATAATCCTTCTTTTACTTTAAAATCCTTCATGGAATTTCTCTCAGAATTATAATCCTGTGTCCTTCAAGGTGTAGGTTGTTTGTGAAGTGAGTTTGTAAAATTCTATCATTTATACCTCTTAATGTAAACTGTACCAAACAATATCCTTTATTTGCTTTGGCATATGCTGACTTAATATGGAATAATCCAATTTTTCGACTGTCTCCTCAACAGAGACTGTTCTTTTTGTTAACTCCTGTATATTATAGAAAGCTGAAGATGTGCACTGCTGTTGGTCCCCAGGATTGCTTTCAATGATGTTAGAGTCTCATTTAAATCGCTCTCCTTTTCAAACTTCTATCACAGCTCAATCTCTCCTTCATGTCCAGGCAGTTTGCAGTATATACCTCACTGTTTCTTTGACAGTGTCCTTTAAAAAAAACAACCTAATTTAAATCAAGTTAGTGGAAGTAAGCCACTTAAACACTTGCATTCTGAGACTTACAATGGCAGAGTCAGTGAAGAAACCCCCAATTTCCACTTGAAAATTTGAAAATATAACTTTTTTTGCAGCATGGTGACAAAATTCTATCAACATACCCTGGCCTTGGCATTTGCTGTAAGAGAAATCAACAAGAATCCAAAGATCTTGCCAAATCTCACCCTTGGATTCCATATCTATGATAGTTATTACGATGCAATGATGACCTATCGGACTACTCTGGACCTACTTTTCAAATCACACAGATTTGTCCCCAACTATATATGTGACACTCAAAAAAGCCTCATGGCCATCATTGGGGGCCTTAGCTCTGTTACCTCCTTCTTTATTGCTGACGCTATAGGTCTATACAAAATCCCACAGGTAGGAGCTATGAATGGGGGGAAGGTATATGGATTTTTCATAATTTACATTCTTCCATTGCCAATAAGGCTGTCACTGAGGCTCCCTAGGAAGAAGACTTGGAAACATTAATATAGCTGCCAGATTACTGGATGGGATTTCATTTAGAATATTAGTTTTAGTAGTAGTAGTAGTAGTAGCGGCAGCAGTAGTAGTAAAGCTTCACTGTGGTGCTATCCTTACAAGCTATGCAAGATTCCCAGAAATTATATGCAGAATGAAGGAAAATTATCTGAAAATAATAATATGAACAACAACAACAACAATAATAATAATAATAATAATAATAATAATAATAATAATAATAATTCACAATAACTCTAGAACATAAAGCTGGAAAAGTCCTTGGATTGAACTGTCCTAAACACTTATCTTTGTTGAATGAAAAAGCACATGCTCAAAAATGAAGTTTTATCCAAACACAAATCTATCATTTCTGTACAATTCCATTTAGCTCACATATGGATCTTTTCCCCCTGAGGAGAGTGATGCAGATCAGTTCCTTTCTTTTTACCACATGGTACCCAATGACAGCCATCAGTATATGGGGATCATCAACTTACTGAAGCATTTTGGATGGACATGGGTTGGACTTTTTGTTGCAGAGGATGATGGTGGAGAAAATTTCTTGCAGACCCTGGAACCATTGCTTTCCAAGCATGGAATTTGTTCAGCCTTCAACCAACAAATACCAGGAATATGCCGTATAGATAAGCTGAGTGAAACATTTGGTGTGTTCTCGGATATTAATTTGTCTTTAATAGAAGCTAAAGTCAGTGCATGTATACTCTTTGGAGAATCATTGACCATTTTATGGATGAGAGGTATTGTATTTCTACGAGATTTTGAAAATAAGGAAGGTTCATCATTTAGGAAGGTATGGATCATAACAACCCAAATTGATTTCATAGTAAAGGATCTTGAGCTCTTTCAGGGTGCAATTTCTTTCACAATTCATTCAAAAGAGGTTCTAGAATTCAATGAATTTCTTCAGAATCTAAAGCCTGATAGAACAGAGGGAGATGGTTTTCTCCAGGAGTTCTGGAAGGAAGCATTTGACTGTACATTCCCAAACTCCAGTGTACAAATGGAAAGCAATGAACCATGTACTGGGGAAGAGAGGCTGGAGAGCCTTCCTGCGCCTCAGTTTGAGATGGGCATGAGTGGGCACAGCTACAGTATCTACAATGCTGTGTATGTTGTGGCTCATGCTTTGCATGCCATGCACTCAGGTAGATTGAAGCAGAAAGCGATGGTCCATGATAAGAGATTTGAACTTCAAGACCAGCAGTCTTTGCAGGTACAGTAATGTGTTGAAATCAAAATCTTCTTTATTCAATGGATTGAATAGTCTGAGGTAGGGCTGGATCCATTTTATCCTCCACAAGTAGTTGATGAAATGGGATTATTCATCTTATTCACTGACAAACTCAGAATCATAGAATAGTAATGTTGGAAGGGATCCCAAGGTTCATCTAGTCCAACTCCCTGCAATGTAGAGATGTGTGTTGTGTATGTTCACATCATCTCATGTACATTTCGCTTGAAATTATCATCTGTTTAGGGAATAAGAGCTAATTTCCCACACATAGTGAGCAATCCAAACCCAAGATCTGCCGTGATAAGGGCAGATGCAATGCTGTATTCCCTCCATCCCACGTTATCTTTGCCTCAGCTGGCTGAGCCGAGGATGCAATCAGTTACAAAAGAGGGGTCTTGTTGTGGCGGTGCTAGGCAGGGTCAGAATTACTCCCCACCCCCATTGAAAAACCCTTTCAGTTCATTCACATGACCCACAAACCCAGCAGAACCTACACTCAGGGGAAATGGTGGTAAAACTTAAATGGGTATGAATTATGTTGGTTTCCTATCATTTAGATTACTTTATAATACCTAAACCATATTTGAAAACAAGGGACTTTCTATATCACTGCCTTAGGTTTTGATCATATATCAATTTTTAACCCATTTATGGCTTTTTGTTATGATTCAATTAGCTCCACTCTTATCTTCCTGACATTACATTCAACAACTCTGCCGGAGAAACTGTGAGCTTCAATGGGAAAAAGCAAATGGGAGGTTTACTTGACATCATGAACATAGTTACATTCCCAAACAAGTCCTTCCTTCGAGTGAAAGTTGGACAGGTGGATGATGATGCTCTTGAATCAAGAAAAATCATCATTCATGAGGAAATGATAACATGGCACAAGGGTTTTAACCAGGTATGGGTCCAGGAGTATTTCTGTGGGCCCTTCTCTCTCTCTCTCTCTCTCTCTCTCTCTCTCCCATTGAACAGAATCCAAAGTACTCAGGTTCAATCCTTTGCATTTCCAAGTAGGAATTGAAAATATCACTGGCCTGTAATAATAAAGAGCCAGATAAATCAATGATAAGGTCTCTAAAATTATATTTAAAGTTCCTGGGATGGGTTGATTTCAAGTCCACAAGCAAAAATAAAACCAATAAATTAATTAATTTGCGATTAAATTTTTTCTCTCTTGATTATGGGTAGGTGGTGCCTATTTCTGTGTGTAATGACTGCTGCTCCCCTGGTCATCAGAAGAAAAGGAAGGAAGGAAGGAAATTTTGCTGCTATGATTGTGCTCCATGTCCAGAAGGGAAGATTTCAGACCAGAATGGTGTGTGACAAAGAATTTGTTTTTATTTTCATAAGAGAACTGCCATGGGGCCTAAGATATACTTATTAATATTTGATCACATGCTGTTTGCAATGTTTCTTCGTTGTCTTGTGTTATCTTCCAAAGAACACTTTGAAAAACGAATGAGCCTTAGGTGACCCATTGAGATTTACTTTTAAGCAAACACACATAGTTCAAACCGCACATGGTTTAAAATGTAAGCTCCACCAATTTCACATTTAGAAAAATGAATTAATCTCATGCCATACATTGTACACTGATTTGAGTGTAAGCCTTAAAATAGTCAAAACGATCATGTT
Organism: Lacerta agilis; assembly: GCF_009819535.1. Taxonomy (NCBI): domain Eukaryota; kingdom Metazoa; phylum Chordata; class Lepidosauria; order Squamata; family Lacertidae; genus Lacerta; species Lacerta agilis. The sequence goes on along the minus strand of NC_046325.1, from coordinate 7,087,428 downwards.
GCGCGCCTATTTTAAAATATTTTAAACAGAAGAATATTAAAATTGCCTAAACAAACCTATTACAAAGTCAGCAGACAGATGTTAACAATGCTTATGATGGTCATGATGATGACCATGAAAATGTTAACGAAATTCGGGGGGGGGTTAGGGGGGGACAAAGTGTGATTATAATTGGTAGATGCAGTTACAGTTCAACAGATGGCATATTAGGGAGGATAGTTCCCCTCTGTAACAGCACATGGAAAATTTGTTTTTATATATATATATAATATTTATTAAACATTTTTAACACAAAAAATACACTCATACCTACAATTACATAAAAATAAACAAGACAAACATAATAACATACATTTCTATTTTATATCTAATATCTCTACCTCACATTGTATTGGACATCCTCCTATCTCCTCTTCCTGCGTTCCTTGTCAGTCATCTTTAGTAACTTCTAAACAACCTACCAAATAATATTTTATACCAAAACTTATCTAAATATCTAGTCTTATCTATTTTTCTTAACTTATAACCATCTATCTTAACCACTTATCCTTGCTTACATCTACAGCCTAACTTTCTCCTAGTTATATCTAATTATCAATCATACAATAATTTTTTTAATACAATTTACATTTTTTCCAATCTTCATCCACTGCATCATCCCTCTGGTCATGGAGTTTCCCGGTCATCTCTGTGAGCTCCATATAGTCCGTCATTTTCATCTGCCATTCTTCTATCGATGGTAATTCTTCTGTCTTCCAGTTTTTAGCTATCAAAATTCTAGCTGCTGTTGTGGCATACATAAACCAATTTCTATCACAATTAGAAATATCTTGGCCTAGGATGCCCACTAAAAAGGCTTCTGGTTTCAGCACATGGAAAATTTGAGTCAAGAATGTGTAAATCCTTTTAGTGTGATGTAGGTGGCTGGATTCTTTGGTTCATTTTTTAAAAGGTGTGGATTGATTGAGTCTGGGAAATTCAAGGTTTTAGAATTAATTACGCCTACTCAGCTATATCCTTATGTAAAGCTTATAATTTTATAACTGGAGATGCAGAAAGTTCAAGATAGGAACTGGTGAAGTGATAATGTACCAGAAATGTATGTCTGGTCAACCACTGGTTCCCAGGTAAATAAATTTCACTGCGCTGCATTTGTTTATTATTAAATTTGTCAGTCACTTTATATATATATTTCTATTGAGTTTATTTTATAACACATACATACACACTTATCAAACTAAACATAAAAATAATAATGCCCAATCAAAAAACAAACAAACAAACAGCAACAGAACAAAAAGCAAAAAAGATACAAATAAAACATAATAACGTATGGAAACTTATACAAAACAACTCTTCCACAATATACAGGTGAAACTAAAAAAATTAGAATATTGTGGAAAAGTCCATTTATGTAAGCAATTGTTTTCATTGGCTACTGGAGTTTAATGTATAAGATAGACTCATGACATGCAAAGCGAGATATATCAAGCCTTTATTTGTTATAATTGTGATAATTATGGTGTACAGCTGACGAAAACCCCAAAGTTGAAATTGTTAATTTGGGTTTCTCATCAACTGTATGCCATAATCATTGCAATTATAAAAAATAAAGGCTTGACATATCTCGCTTTGCATGTCATGAGTGTATCTCATATATTAGTTTCACCTTTTAAGTTGAATTACTGAAAGAAATGAACCTTTCCACAATATTCTAATTTTCCGAGTTTCACCTCAAAATACACCATATTTCAACTCTTCTTCCAATTGACTTCCTTCATCCTCAACCCGGTTCTCTTTTCAGTTTTTGGTAAACTGTCTCCTTTTTAGTTTTTTTTTAATTATCCCTTAGTCTTTCTGTTTTTAACTTAAGTACCATAAATTATTTTGCTGAAATTAATTGAAACAAGTCCAAGTATTAATGTGAGGGCACTGCTTTTTAAGATAAACTTTTTTTTATTTTTGCCATTCTTTTTGATATTTTTGTTTGGGCTGGCCCCTAACTGCCTCTGTCAATGTAGTCAATTCCATATAATGAAATAATTTGTCTTGCCATTCTTTTTTTGTCGGTATTGTTTCTCAACCCCCCCCCCCAATTTTTAGCAATTAGTGTTCTCACAGGCCTTGTAGCATAAAGGAATATTTTCTTATTTTCTCTGGCAATATCTCTGTCTAAAATCCCCAATAAAAATGCTTCTGTTTTCTTAACAAAAAATTGTTTGAACATTTTCTTTAGCTCTTTGTGTACTGTATCCCAGAAACCTTTTGATTTGAAAAAATTTTCAAACCTTTTGAAAATTTGATTTTGTTTTATACATTTTACATATTTTGGTTGGTGTTAAATACCATCTATAAAAATCTCTATTAAATTTTCATTTATTGCTTCACAAGACGTAAATTTCCAACTCCCTTTCTATAGCTTTTCCAATGATGCTAATTCGATAGTTTTATCTATATCCATAACCCATCTAATCATAACATCTTTTACTTGTTCGTCTTCACATCCCACTCCAGTATTTTCATAAATTTTAGAAATTACTTTTGCCTTATTTTATAGTAGCTCTTTATCTAGTAATGGGATTTCCTTTACTTGTCTGCCTTGAACACCTCATTTAGTTGATGATACCGAATCTACCCTGTTAGATGTTGTCTTATTTCCTTGTAATCTTTTAATATCAGTTTCCACCTTCTTATATTTTTAAATTTTGTTTGCCATGTGTGTGAAGCAAAATGCACCTGAGTTTAATGTACATAGATTGGGGGCTTATTGTAACACTAAAGTGCATTTTTATATTACTCCAGTTCATTAAGAATGATCAGGCTGAACTCCAGAAATGGCCACATGGGAGGCAGGGGAAGTATATGAATTGCATTTGAAATGTGACCCATTCCTGTTTTACAGATATGAATGACTGTTTCAGATGCCCAGAAGACCAATATCCAAACAGGAACAAACATGGATGCATCTCCAAAACGATCACCTTTCTTTCTTATGAAGAACCCTTAGGGATCAGCTTAGCCTCAATTGCTCTTTCTTTCTCCATTGTCACAACTTTAGTGTTACTCACTTTTGTGAAGCACAGAGACACCCCAATTGTCAAAGCCAACAACCGAGACCTCACCTACACTCTCCTCATCTCTCTACTGCTCTGCTTTCAATCTTCTTTCTTATTTCTTGGCAAACCAGGGGAAATGGCCTGCTTTCTCAGACAACCTGCTTTTGGCATCATCTTCTCCATGGCTGTTTCTTGTGTGTTGGCCAAAACCATTACTGTAGTTGTAGCTTTCATGGCCACCAAACCAGGGTCCAGCATGAGGAAATGGGTGGGGAAAAGACTGGCAAACTTCATAGTCTTTTCCTGCTCCCTCGTTCAGGCAAGTCTTTGCACTCTGTGGTTGATCACTTCTCCTCCATTTCCCGATTTAGACATGCACTCACTAATGGAAGAAATCACTGTGCAATGTAATGAAGGGTCTGTGACCCTGTTTTCCTGTGTTTTGGGCTACTTGGGTCTCCTGGCTTTCTTCAGCTTCCTGGCAGCATTCCTGGCCCGCAAATTACCTGACAGTTTCAATGAAGCCAAGTTCATTACATTCAGTATGTTGCTCTTCTGCAGTGTTTGGCTGTGCTTTGTCCCAACCTACCTAAGCACCAAAGGGAAGTACATGGTGATGGTGGAGATCTTCTCCATCTTGGCCTCCAGTGCTGGGTTACTCGGCTGCATCTTTGCCCCGAAATGCTACATTATCATTTTCAGGCCTGAGCTCAACAACAAAGAACAACTAATAAGGAGAAAGAATTAAAGTCTCACTTTGTTTTGCCACCATTATATCATAAATGAAGGGTTTGGTCCATTTATACTATTGATACAAGTTCATTTAAAATGATTTGCATGTCTCTTCACACAGTTTCTGTTGGTTCTTCAAATCCTATTTAATCCCCTCACCTCATATATCTCTCATTTAACTGCCACCAGTCCCATGAAAGATTGAGGGTATTTAAATGAGCTAACCAGAGAAGAGTGGGTGTTTCCTATGAAATTAGAACCTAGTACATTAAAGTGTAAAAAAAGCTTCCATTTACTTAGCATAGCCTAATAAAAACAGTAAGCAAAACAATATCCATAGAAAATGCTGAAAAGGAAAAAAAACAAAAACAAAGGAAGGAGAGAAAGCTGAGCTCCATAGCAGGTCAACAGAGAAGCAGTGCCTGGCAAGAGTTTTCTAAACAGGAATGTGTTCTGATCAATTGCTGTATTGAGTCAAGCTACAGATTACATAGAGATGATTCCCTCCGTTTCCATGCTCCCTTTGGTTTATTGAGACCTGGTTTTGATCTGACAAAACATTCTAGTCCCAAATTACAGATTCACAAGACAGGTCATACTAGAGGAATCCTTGCTCAAAGGAAGAGGAAATACTTGTACTGCTACAAACTTGTACTGCAATTTGTTATTGTGAAAATGGTAGAAAGTGACAAAAAGAGACATGCACATTGTTTCTTTATGCCTCTGTGGTATGAGTGAATGGGAGCTTGTTGAGCTCCTCCTGGTTGCCCTGCATTTGACTGCCCTCTGCCCTCTCTAAGGGAAACATTTATCTATCTCATGTCAAACGTTGCATGAGAAATACAGCTCTCTCCTTTCAATATTGTCACATCAAAGTTTGGAGTTTTGATTCCCATATTCCTAGTTCAGCTTTCAATTCCCATATCCAATCCCCATATTCCTAGTTCAGCATTCCGAGCTTTGATTGCCTGACTTAAACGAGCTTCTGCCATGGATGCTTCTTTAAGTACAAACGAATATAAACTTATATCTATATCAGGAAACAGGCCATGAATTCCAACAGTTTGATTTCCTGATCTTCAAGTTGCTAAAGTAGGATATGGAAGCCATAAGGTTATCAGATAATAAGACTATCAACTCAATCATGAATGGATTCCCACAGATAATAGAGGGTATCAAGAACCAGGAATGAATTACTTGTAATACACATAAGAACCTAAACACAGGAACTTGCCTTATACCATGACTTGGTTTGGAGCAGGAGATATAATGTCTCCTTCCCCTGCCCCCTTCCTGGTGGTATGCTTAATTAGGATGTTTCCCCCCAATTGAATCATCCCCATGACCTAAATAAATTTTTGATTCATTTCGGATGAGTATGCCTTGTGTTTATCCAGGGCAAGTCAGCCTGATGCCTTTCCCAGTCCCCTGTTATTGTTTTTCACTGTCATGGAAGTTTAGTTTGGGGTGATGTAGTGTATCATCTTCCATGTGATTCCAGTGCTAGTTAGCATCTACAAAAAGTGGTCATTTGGTGTTAAAATCTCTAGGGAGTTCTGCAGCTTAACCCAAAACACGTCCTCATCAAACACAGTGTTCCTTATATTTCTTGGAATTTTAATATCCTCAATTATTACTGTTAGAACACAATTTGAATTGCTTTACAACACTATTTGAACACTTAGGTGTTCAAAAATAGATATTTTTATCACAGCCATGTGTTTAGGAATTTCTCACGGAAGTGCAGATGAACGGATTGCTGAAAAAATTGGTGTTAAAATTCAAACTATATCAAACTGATTTTTCTTCTTTTTTTTCCGGGAAAAAACAGCTTTGCAAAAAAATGGGGGGGGGGGCGAGTCCCTCTCCCATTTTTTCTGGTTTCTGCCCAGGCCTTCCCATCTCTAGGTTTGAGTGATGAGAATACAGCTGCTGCATTTGACAAACAAGCTGTGCACTTAGGACTTGATGTTGGAAAAGTACTTTCAAATGTTGCAGAATGTAGAACATCTCCAGGTATTTGGGCCATGAGTACATTCTGGGATTCTGCAAAACATCCCTCCTGCAACATGGTGGCAAAGTCTCTGCACCACACAACCTCTGACACCTCTTGCCTCTCTCTTACTGCAGATTCCTGCATCTTCTGCTGCATGTGAAAGAATCTGTTCTATGTTTGGTAAGAAATAAACTGACCTGTGAAAGGGTAGAAAAACTTGTTTCAATCTGTGCAAACCTAAAGCTTTTAGAAGTCCATGAGAAAAATGACAAAGAGGAAGAGGAAGAAGAAACAGAAAATGGTAGCAGTAGTTCAGAAAATGAGATAGAATAAACTGCATGTATATGTTGTGTCTTCTGTTTCTTCTCTTTTTTTTAAGCACCTTCTTTGGGCTTAAATATACCTTAACTTTATTTGCTGCCTGGGCCTTCAAATTTTACAATTCTGTGCTTACATGACTTGCTCTAATGTGGCTGATATGGGCATATTTTTTTGCAGGTAAGTGTTTGGTGAGCATCCTTAAACACCTATAAAGAGAAATGTGAGACCCAGTTATTTTCTTCTGGGTTCTGAGGCCTATCTATTGAGTCCAGATTGCCATTGGAACTAACATATAACACCTTCTTAGAGTTCTGGGGCCCCAAGAAGGGGTGGGTCAACAAGGCCTCCCTCCCCCCTTAGGTGAGGGGCTGATGGAAGTAGGTGAAGTTCAATCCAACCCCTTCTAGGTGGCATTGTGTGTGGCTTGCCAGAATGATTAACAGCTGAGATTGAGCAAAATCACACTGAAGAGAATTTGTACAATTTAAATAAACCCAGTCCTTTGTTTCACCCTTACTTCACTTGTGTCGCACCTCTTTATTTCATGGTTATTGTCACAATAGTATAATTTCTCTCTGCTTGATGACAAATCTGGATTTCACAACAAATCTATTATGTACAGAAATAATAGCTGCACAGTCATGTGGCAAAACTGGAGTTGAGCAGTCACCTTTGTTTCAAGATTTGCTGCTTTGTTTTTGTTTTTTAATAAATATTTTATTATATTTCGATTTCTTACATCCGCCATTATCTCAAACATTTTATACATACTTTTCATTTGTACTTGTTTTACAAATTAAATTCCACTATATAAATTAATAAAATGTATGTACTCTCCCATATATAATTTCTCTTTCGTTGGCTCGTTTTTCTTGCTTCCTCATGCACACAATAATGACAAAAATGCTACTAATAATGAAAAGCATGAAAATGTAAAACTACACATATTATATTCTTTTATATCTTTTTAACAATACAATACTAAAGAAAAAAGGAAAAAAAGGAAAAAAAGAAAGAGAGAAGGAAAAGAAAAAAACAAGAAGGGAGGGGGAAAGGGGGGGAGAGAGGGGAAGGAAAGAGGGGAGGAAAAAAAAGGGAAGAAGAAGTAGACAGAATAATAAAATAAAATAAAAGAAGGAGAAAAAAAGAAGAAAAAGAAGAGAAAAAGAAAAAGAAAAAGAGCACACAAATATTAATCTCTTTTGTTAGACTTCCCATCTTTTCCCTATGAACATTCATTTTCTCATTACGAATGTGCTCAACACTGCTATATTATCTTTTGTCTCCTTTCAAAAACATTCCAAATTCTACATTTAGCCATGTCCTGTATTACATTCCCGTTATGACTCCAGAGTCACTCAAAGGCCGCCATAGACTTTATACCGTTATTGATGCTTTGTAGATACCTTCTATATTTCTCCCATATTATCACAAAAGCTTGTCTGTTATTTCCTCTTAAGGTGTTGGTCAACTGGGCCATCTCAGCGTATTCCTGTAATTTAATTTTCCACTCTTTTATATCTGGCGCGTTTTCTCCCTTCCAATTCTGCGCTATCAAACTTCGCGCAGAGAAACTAAAAGATATTTTCTTATAAGATTTGCTGCTTTGAGTCACAAAACAAAATAGACTCACTTTGACTTTCCTGCTGATATTTTCACTTACCATGGAACACTTCAAGCTAATTGCCACTTATTATTCCACTGAGGGGAGAGGCAGCACGTAGGCAGATTTGAGAATAAAAACAGAACTCAACATAATGCAAAAAAACAAACAAACAAACAAACAAAAAAACATCAACTCTCATTGGAACTAAAACTTTTTAAAAGTTATTAAGTCACCATACAATTATCCAAATCACTATACTTTGTCCACCTCGTCAGAACACCAGAGGCATAGGAAAACTGTCAATAAACAGCCCTGAAAGGGATTATAATAATGAACCTCTGTAACATGAGGAGATAGGAGTAGTATCAAGAGGCAGCCAGGGCTCTCAATTTTCTTTTTCACATTACCAATTTTCTTCATATTATTGGTCTGATTTGAAATCACAGTGTTAGAAATCTCACCTAGCACACAAAGCATGTGTTTATAGCTGCTTTGATTTTTAAATAAGGTGTTCCAATCTCTCTTGTTGTGCTCTATTGACAGAGCCAGGTATCATGTAATCTAGTTTGCCGAAGTCATTCTGCAGTTACTGATAGGCAAAGAGCATCCAAGATTGCAGAAAAGCTTGACTACAAGGATGCTGTGGTCATTCACTTTGCATTTTCTGTTGCCTCCTGTTTTGTGCGAAGAAGCCAGGAGGTGCCCTGAGACTGATACATTTCCTGTTGTGCTGGCCCCAAGGGTTTGTCCATGAAGCGAGGTCCAAGTCCAGTCCTGGGTCTAGGGGTCCAAAGGAGGTCAGTCCGGCAGGGAGCGAGGCAGGGAGCAGGTCAAGGTCCAAGGCAGGTTCAGGCACAAGGTTGCAGGTTGAGCACACGCTTGCAACTATGTTGCTCACGCAACTTGGGCTGGGTCTGGCTGGCTTTTATCTGGCCCTATGCTTAGGGCCGCCCCGATCCTCTGGAGACTCGCCTCTCCTCCGGGCCTGGAGGCGAGCACTCCTCCTGCAGACACTTAACTCCCTTCGCCTCTCTGCCCTGAGCCTCTGTAGCTCAGGAGAGGCTGGTGGGTTACTGGACCCAGGGGATGCCTCAGCTTCCTCTGAAGAGGCTGGGAGTGGAGCACCTGCAGGCAATGGGTCCTCCCTCCCATCAGGAGCCAGAGCAGACTCTGCTGATGCCTGCACCTGGGGATCCAGCACAGGTGGGGATCCTTCAGGCTCAAGCCCTGGCCCCGGCTCAGCTGGTTCTGGAGGTGGGGAATCCTGTGCAGGCTGGGATCCCTCAGGTTCAGCATCAGAGTCTGACTCCCAGGCCATCACACCATCCCCCCTCCCAGGCCTCCCCCTCAACTGAGGGGCCGGACCAGGCTTGCTGGGGTAAGCTGCATGGAAATCACGGAGACAGGCAGGTGCGTGGACGTTTTCCACTGGTTCCCATGAACGATCCTCAGGCCCATACCCCTTCCAGTCGATGAGGTATTGGAGCTTCCCCCTGCGGTATCGTGAGTCGAGAATGCGCTCCACCTCGTACTCAGGCTCCCCCTCAACCAAAACTGGCTGCGGTCGTGGATTGTCTGGGTGGAACTCGTCGGGCGGGGCGACTGGACTAAGTAGGGACCGGTGGAATACTGGGTGAACCTTGAGTGATGGAGGTAACTGGAGGCGAAACGCCACCGGTGACACCTGCGCAGTGATGGTGAATGGGCCGGCAAACCGTGCATCCAGCTTTCGTGAGGGCCGAGAAGGATGCAGGTGACGGGTAGAGAGCCACAACCGATCGCCAACATGGAGTTCTGACCCCTCCTGACGATGTCGGTCAGCTTGGGCCTTGTATGCGTCCTTGGCCTGGCGCAGTTGCTCCATCAATAATTGTTGCTGGGACTGAAGCTCCTGAAGCCAGTCTGTCACTGCGGGGACCGCGGAAGCTGGCAGCACGTCCGGGAACAAACGTGGATGGTAGCCGTAGGAGGCCTGGAACGGGGTCTGCTGGGTGGAGGCGTTCACTGCATTGTTGTAGGCGAACTCCGCCAATGGCAAGTGATCGACCCAGTCATCCTGCTGGAAGCTGCAGTAACACCGGAGGTACTGCTCCAGCACCGCATTTGCCCGTTCCGTCTGGCCATCGGTCTGCGGGTGGTGGGCCGAAGATACAGACCTCCGTCCCAAGGGTCTGGTGCAGGGCTCGCCAGAAGTGGGATGTGAACTGGACGCCGCGGTCAGAAACCACACGCTCGGGAAGGCCATGCAGGCGGAAGATGTGCTGCATGTACAGTTGAGCCGTCTCCTTAGCTGTGGGTATGGACGGGCAGGGGGCACAGTGCACCATCTTAGTGAAATGGTCCGTGAAAACCAGGAGGCAGGTACAGTGACGAGATGGGGGCAAGTCTACCACAAAGTCCAGTGAGACCGTGTGCCAGGGACGTGGTGGGACTGGTAATGGCTGGAGCAGACCGGGGGGTCACCCAGTAGGACCCTTGGCCCGCCGGCAGACATCGCAACCAGCAACATAGCGTGCCACATCAGCCTTCAGGCGGGGCCACCAGAACTCCCGGCTTACCAGATGAGTGGTCCGGTACCGCCCAAAGTGCCCTGCTGCTGGGGCATCGTGGGACATCTGGAGAACCTCAGCCCGCAATGGTCCTGGTGGGATGTATAGACGACCCTGGTGCAGCAGTAGGCCCTGGTGCAGGGCCAGCCCTGGATATCGAGGGCATGACCCGTCAGACAGTTCCCGGAGCCGTTCCTGAGCCCAAGCGTCGACCCGTTGCTGTTCTCGCACCCGAGCCTGCAGTGGCTTGGCCTCCTGAGTGGCCAGGAATGTGGCTGGTGGTAAGATAGTCGTCGGTACTGCCTGCTGTACAGTGTCTGCGACGTCCTCGGGTTTCCGGGACAGGGCATCCGCTTTCCGGTTTTGGGAGCTAGGGATGTAGCGGATCCGGAACTGGAACCGGGAGAAAAACAGCGCCCACCGGATCTGCCTTTGGTTCAACTTGCGGGTGGTCTGGAGGTACTCCAGATTCCGGTGGTCCGTTCTCACTTCCACCGGGTGTCGTGCCCCCTCAAGATGATGGCGCCAGACCTCAAAGGCCACCTTGATGGCCAGTAGTTCCCGCTCCCACACGGTATAGTTACGCTCCGCCGGAAGGAGCTGCCGGGAGTAGTAGGCGCAGGGTAACAGCGGCGCTTCGGGTCCGTGTTGCTGAGACAGGATGGCACCGAGAGCCGTACTGGAGGCATCAGTCTCCACCACGAAGGGACGAGAGGGATCAGGATGCTGTAAAATCGGCGCCCTCTGGAAACAGGCTTTCAACCCCTGAAATGCCACTTCAGCCTCCTCATCCCAGGAGAAGGGTGTCTTGGGGCGCAGCAGTCGGGTTAATGGGGTGGTGCGATGAGCATAATCTGCAATGAAGGTCCGGTAATAGTTGGCGAACCCTAGGAACCGCTGTAAGTCCTTGCGGTTCCGGGGCGCTGCCCACTCTCGAACCGCAGCCACCTTCCCAGGGTCCATCTGCACCCCGTCAGGGGAGAGTCGGTGTCCAAGGAAGTCCACTGACCGCTGGTGGAACTCGCACTTGCTGAGCTTGGCATACAGGCGGTGCTCCCGCAAGCGCTGCAACACGGACCGAACATGACTCTCGTGACGGGCTGGGTCACGGGAATAAATCAGAATATCATCTAGGTACACCACCACGTATTTGTCTAGCAAGTCCTGGAACACGTGGTTGATGTACCGTTGAAACACGGCGGGTGCGTTGCATAATCCGAACGGCATAACCAGGTATTCAAACTGCCCATACCGGGTCCCGAATGCCGTCTTCCACTCGTCCCCGGCACGGATCCGAATCAAGTTGTAGGCCCCTCGGAGGTCCAGTTTGGTGAACATCTGCGCCCCCTGCACCCGCTCCAGCAATTCTGCAATAAGGGGCAAGGGGTACCGGTCTGGGATGGTGATCTTGTTCAGGGCCCGGTAGTCATGGCAGAGGCGAAGCTCCCCACACTTCTTCTTAACGAAGAGTACGGGAGCGGCAGTGGGTGAGGTAGAGGGCCTAATGAACCCGCGTTCCAGGTTCTTGCGAAGGAAGTCCTGCAAGGCTTCACGCTCTGGCTCCGAAAGAGAATATAGGCGGCTTACAGGCAGGGGCGCCCCAGGCTGGAGGTCTATGCCGCAGTCGAAGGACCGATGAGGTGGCAGCTGGTCTGCTCCCTGTTCCTCGAACACGTCTAAATAGTCCTGGTACACGGCAGGGAGCGTTGACACAGCCTGCCCCATGGGGGCAGCTGCTACTAACTCGGACTGAGCATGGGAACCCGGGTCTGGGAAGCGTACAGTCCGATTGACCCAGTCGATCTGAAAATTGTGCGACTCCAGCCAGTCCATCCCAAGCACCAGGGGAAACCGGGGCATGGTGGCAATGTCCAGGGTTCGCACCTCCCGGTGCTGCTGGTAGCACAGGACCAAGGGCTGGGTCTCCCGAGTAACCGCGCCCGAGCGTAGGAGCCGTCCGTCAATTGCCTCCACCTGTACTGGTTCCGGCTTGTTCTGAAGCGGCACCTGATGCTGAGTGGCGAAGGCAGAGTCCATATAGGAGCGGGTTGCCCCCGAATCCACCAGAGCGTGGGTGAGAATCCAGGGCCCACCGGGGGGGTATAGACGCACCGGTATCATGAGGTGTTGCAATTCCACTGGTGAGGGCCCATCATGCGATGCTTGGGGCCCCAGGTAGCCTGGGCCATCGGCTACTGGGGTTGGCCGTTTCACCTGCGGCTGGCGTTTCTCAGGGCAGGTTCGGGCGTAGTGTCCACTCCCACCGCAGTAGAGACACAGGTTCCCCTCCCGACGCCGAGTCTTTTCCGAGGGGGAGAGGCGAGGCCGCGCTGCCCCGAGCTGCATCGGCTCCTCCAATGACTCAGCTCTGGCCACGGAACTGCAGGGAAGCACCGGCGCTGGGAGCCCGGAGTGCCGGCGGCCCCGGGCCTGGCGACGGTCCTCCAACCGATCATCTATCTGCAGACTCCGTTGGATGAGGGCATCCAGTGTGGCAGGACGATCCAACGTGGCCAGCTGATCCAGTACCTCGTCTGAAAGTCCCTCGAGATACTGGTCCCGCAGTGCAGAGTCGTTCCAGGTCAAGTCCTGCGCCAGCAGCCGAAATTCTGTGGCGTAGATGGCCACTGTGGACTTGCCCTGTTTCAACCGCCGAATTGCCCGATTGGCTTGACTCCCCTTCTGAGGGTTGGCAAACGTGGTTTCCAGAAGATTGCAAAACCCCGTATAGTCTGTCAGCAAGGGGGAGTCTTGCCGGAGCAGCGGCAACGCCCACTTGGCCGCCTGGTCCTTCAGCAAGCTGATCAGGAAGTGCACCTTGGTGCGGTCGTCGGGGAAATCCCGAGCTCGCCCCTGAATATACAGCTTGGCCTGGGCAAGAAACATGGGAAAGCTGGCTGGGGACCCATCAAATTTCTCTGGCAGGGCCACGGGGTACTTGCCAGGAGCTGGGGCGGCGACCCCAGGAGCCGGTAAGGCATCCAAACGCTGCTGAAGCGCCGTAACCACATTGCTTAGCTGCTGCACGGTGTGGGTCAAGGCCTGGTTCTCCTGGGCCAATGCCACCAGCGCAGCCGCCTGGTCAGCCATGGCTATTAGTTCCTCCCGAACGCACCCCAGCGAAGGGGGAGTGCGGGTGTGGCGTGAGCAAACTGTGCTGGCCCCAAGGGTTTGTCCATGAAGCGAGGTCCAAGTCCAGTCCTGGGTCTAGGGGTCCAAAGGAGGTCAGTCCGGCGGGGAGCGAGGCAGGGAGCAGGTCAAGGTCCAAGGCAGGTTCAGGCACAAGGTTGCAGGTTGAGCACACGCTTGCAACTATGTTGCTCACGCAACTTGGGCTGGGTCTGGCTGGCTTTTATCTGGCCCTATGCTTAGGGCCGCCCCGATCCTCTGGAGACTCGCCTCTCCTCCGGGCCTGGAGGCGAGCACTCCTCCTGCAGACACTTAACTCCCTTCGCCTCTCTGCCCTGAGCCTCTGTAGCTCAGGAGAGGCTGGTGGGTTACTGGACCCAGGGGATGCCTCAGCTTCCTCTGAAGAGGCTGGGAGTGGAGCACCTGCAGGCAATGGGTCCTCCCTCCCATCAGGAGCCAGAGCAGACTCTGCTGATGCCTGCACCTGGGGATCCAGCACAGGTGGGGATCCTTCAGGCTCAAGCCCTGGCCCCGGCTCAGCTGGTTCTGGAGGTGGGGAATCCTGTGCAGGCTGGGATCCCTCAGGTTCAGCATCAGAGTCTGACTCCCAGGCCATCACACCTGTTCTACATGAGTGGTACCAGTCAGGTGGCCTCATCATCGGTGGGGTTGCTTCTCAGTTCTATTATTCCATCATGGAAGAAGACTTCATGGAAAACCCTTCACAGAATCTGTTTAACCATGATCCACAGTAAGAGTCTCTCTTCCTCTTCATTTTTTGCGAGTAATCCTTCCAGTATATATATTTTTAGTACTGTGTATTCTACTAAGTAGACAGGCAGTAAATAATGGCTTTGTTCCCTGTGATAATGAGAATCCTTTCTATTTTGAAAAGCAGTGTGGAGAAAGGGAGGGAAACTTGGTGTGCTTTGTTTTAATTCCACCAACGTGGACCAGCAAGAGGGGTGCTGGTGGAGGGGTTACTGCTTTACATGTTCTTGAGGCACATAATCTGAAAGTGTCTAATCTTCCTAGAACAAATGTCATGAATCAGACACTGTTTGAGTCTGCTTTGTGAGATATAAACCTGGTTCAATATATTTCACTCATCTATGAAGTCACACCTGGCACTGGCAGATAAGTGAAATATAGAAATCTAGAAATTTTATCACAATATAGTGTATTTTGGGAGTCTGTTTAATGGTGATGGGAGATTAATTCCTTTCCCAAGCCATGATTGATAAAAAAGAGGTATGAGCTTTGCTGTAGTGAGCATGAGGTATAAATAATAAATCTCCCCCCCCAAAAAAAAAGCTCTTAGAGCATGCTACTTGCACTTATTTGCATGCACTGATATGGACATTTCCTGCATTCTAACACTCAAAATTCCGATTTTTGGTTGGAATTAAAATATTTCAATAACATGAATTCATATTCCAAAACTTTTGTCTTCTCCATCTCTCTTCAACTGCAAATGCAAGCTTCAAAAATCATTGAACCCTGTGGAGATTTTACGGCTTAACAACACAACCATTAAATTAATGAAATATGGAGCAATATATTATGTATTTCTGACCATGGTATAGTGATAGAGAAGTGAAGCTAAGTCTAGAGCAGTGTTTCCCAACCTTGTGCCTCCAGCTGTTTTCAGACTACAATTCCCATCATCACTGACCACTGGTCTTGCTGGCTAGGGATGATGGGAGTTGTAGTCCAAAAACATCTGGAGGCACAAGGTTGGGAAACACTGGTCTAGAGGAGTAAGTTTATTCTTCTATAAAGTTTTAAATTGAATATATTTGATAGTAGTGATGGAAAGCTGAAGAACCTTGAAACTGTGATTAAGAGAAAACATTCCATTCCATTTTTCTATGTCTGTCGTACATAGCAATATAAAAGGTATCTTCTGGTTTATTAAAAGTGAATGATTGCACCTAAACCAAGTCTGCAATCTAAAACAAAAAATACTGGGAAGTTACTCCTACTGAAGTCAGCTTCATGGCTACTTTGAGTACAAAGAGAAAGAAGGGGAGATTGTTGTTGTCTTTTTGGGGAGAGAAGAGATATTAAAGATCAAACAAGAGCTAACTAAAAGATAGTCAAAGTAAAATAGGAATGAAATGGTGAGTGATGGATTTTATTTTGGCTGAAGAGTTTGATATTTATTATTTTAGAAAACCAAAAACAATAACAAAATATAGTTTGATATGTATCAGTTAGAGAAAGAAATGGCAATTTGTTCCATCTACTTCCTGCATTGCAGCATTCTCCTCTGAAATTTTAAACTAACCTCATTTGCAGCATGATAACCAAATTCTACCAGCACACCCTGGCCTTGGCATTTGCTGTAAAAGTGATAAATGAGAATCCCAACATCTTGCCCAATGTCACACTGGGCTTCCACATCTACGACAGCTATTACAATGCAAGGATTACCTATCGTAACACCCTGGACCTGCTCTTTGAAATGCATAGATTTGCTCCGAACTACAAATGTGACTCGCAGAGAAACCTCGTAGCTGTAATTGGAGGACTTAACTCTGATACCTCCTTCCATATGGCTGATACCTTAAGGCTCTACAAGATTCCACAGGTAGGTTTTATGAGTAGCGACATGAATTTTTGTTCCACAAATCACACTCTTCTCTTACCATTCTGAAAGTGGTCTTAATATTCAGAAAGTGAATATGACTGATGCTGAAGCATTACAAGCTGGAATGTCTATCAGAAATGTAGATTACTCCTTACCAGTAGAAATTCCTACATCAGTGAAAGTCTGAGTCAAGCAGAGAGCACTCAGCACCATGGACAGTTCCAACACCAACACACTGCATGAAAACTTGTATTTGCAAGGAGCCAGAACACCTGAAGACTTAGAAAGCTGAGCATAGACTTTTCCTCCTTGGAGAGCTTTGGCAACAGATTAAAGGGTCTTAACTTATTTTGCACTATTGGACATCTGCATGGTGTTAGTTCTCCTGCCATGAAAATAGTACATTTTAAGACAAGTCAACTGCCATGCACTCTATTGTCCCATTAATATATCTTGAAAAATCAATATCCTTTGAAGAGACCCCAGAGAGCCTTCTTGCAAGGAGCTCACAATGTCCCACCATGCATGTACCCTGGCATCTACACAACATTCACCGCAAACACACACACAACACCTTAAACATGCAACCCATAGCTCTTCAATACTTAAGTATCACCACAACTCTAGAAAATGGAAGCATCCTCAAACTGGAAGCATCCATCAATTTAATTGTCTGGAAAACTACCAATTGTGTCAACAAAGATTTGTTGAATGAACAGCCAAATGCTAAAAGTAATTGTTTACACTTATCTTCATAATGTTTGGTCTTCCCCCCTGTTAGCTTGCATATGGCTCCTTTCCCCAAGAGGAGAGTGATATACCGGTAGATAACTTCCTTTCCTTTTACCGCATGGTGCCCAATGAAGCTCATCAGTATATGGCGATTATCAGCTTGCTCCAGCATTTTGGATGGACATGGGTTGGACTCTTTGTTATTGATGATGAAGGAGGAGAAAATTTCTTGCGGGCCCTGGAGCAATTGTTCTACCAACATGGGATCTGTTCTGCCTTCACACAAAGAATGGAAAAAGTAGCTCATTTCGATATGTTGGATGAACTTTTTGACATACTCGAAAGTTATTATGTGTGTCTGACAAATGACAAAGCCAATACATTCATCGTCTATGGAGATTCTCAGACACTGACCTGGCTGAGATTTCTTATATTTCTACGAGATCCTGAAAATAAGGAAATCACATCATTTAGAAAAGTGTGGATCATGACAACACATATTGATTTTGTATTATTGAATTATCAAAAGTCTTGGGATCTTGAACTCTTTCAATGTGCCATTTCCTTCACCATTCACTCAGAAGAGCTTCTCAGTTTTCATGAATTCCTTCAGATCATAAAACCTTACTGGAATTCAGGAGATGGTTTCCTCAAGGACTTCTGGGAGCAAACATTTGACTGTACATTCCCAGAACTGCACATTCAAGTTACTGAAACATGTACAGGGGAGGAGAAGTTAGAGTGTCTTCCCGGGCATCTGTTTGAAATGGGCATGACTGGCCACAGCTACAGTATCTACAATGCTGTCTTTGTTGTGGCTCATGCTTTGCATGCTATTTATTCACACAAATCAAAGCACAGAGCAATGGAGAGAGCCAAAAGGTTTGAACTTCAAGATCTGCAGCCTTGGCAGGTAACATAATGCAAACAAAATATTATTTCAGTGAACCAATTATTCCAAAGTCATCATTTTGACAGTGTCCCCCTTTCCTGTATATTTAGCATGTACAGAATATTTCCATCTATTGCTGTGTTATAACCTTTCCATATGCTATATGAAAATAGCTGATTGTTGATACTTGGGTTTCACTATATATATTTTCCTCCCCCCCCCTTTTTCTCTTTGAATCAGCTCCACTATTTTCTGCAACGCATTTTATTTAACAACTCAGCAGGAGAAGCAATGTCCTTTAATGAAAAAAGGGAAATGAAAGGTAGATTTGACATCACAAACATGATCACATTTCCAAACAAGTCCTTCCTTCAAATGAAAGTTGGAGCAGTTAATCCTGATGCTCTTGAAGGAGAAACATTCATTTTTCATGAAGATATGCTTGTGTGGCACAGAGGATTTAATCAGGTCTGCATTCTAGGAATCCTTCTCGTCCTCACTGTTCTTATGATGTGTTCTTTGGATGTTGGAAATTCTGTTGTTTCTACCTGATATGGCGAAGGAAAAATGTGGCTGCTGAGTACATTCCAAATTGATTCTACTTAGATATGCCAAGGAAAAAACCCAGTACATTTTTGTATAACTATATCTCCCTTCTTCTTCTTCTTCTTCTTCTTCTTCTTCTTCTTCTTCTTCTTCTTCTTCTTTCGGGATCCCTTGTAGCCGAGCAAGATTGTCTTCCATTAACACGGTTTTAACCACGTGTCCGTAGGTGACTGTGGAGCCCAGTTCTGGATCCACACGTCCTTCCACAGTGTGGACATTGGTTTCCGGTGGGAGTTGATCACGGTGTGGATTTGCCAAATGTGCCTTCCTCTTAGCAGGTTTCTCCCTTGCGTCCTGAGTTCGAGTGTCTTCAAAACCCATGACACCTTTGGTAAAAGCTGATCTCCAACTGCAGCACTCGCAGGCCAGTGTTTCCCAGTTGTCAGTGTTTATACTACATTTTTTTTAGATTTGCCTTGAGACAGTTTTTAACCTTTTTTGTTGACCACCAGCATTACACTTTCCATTTTTAAGTTTGGAATAGAGATCCAGCATCGCCTGGGCTCTGCGAGTGCAGCTTTCTCCTGATTGAAGTGCAGAGTGTTTGAGGACCGGGACATTCGCAGGGAAACCAAAATGCTTGTTTACAAAGCTATTGCACTACCAACCTTACTATATGTTTGTGAAACATGGACCACTTATAAACACCATCTCCAACTCCTCGAAAGATCTTCCATATACATAAAGCAAAGCCTTGGAGTATATAAATGAAATTACTACATAGGCGCCCATTCTGTAAAGTCTTTTTCTATTGTATGGAGACAATAACTCAGCAATTGAAAACGTATTGCTGGCGAAAGGTCCCAGGTTCAATCCATTGCATCTCCAGGCATGGTTAAAAATGAAATACTGGTTTGTTGTTTGGACCAAGAATCCTACTTGGCACAAGGCAGCTGTCTCAACAATGAACCCTCAAACGCCAAAGTTTTTCAATTGTTTTGCAGCATATTGCAGAACAGACTGCATTTTGGAGAGGCCTCAAACTGTGTGGCTGACCTGCCAAACCTGGGGCCCTACCAAAATCCATGAATGCAGAAGTTTGGCACAGGCTTGGAGTGAATTGAACAATATTGGATTTGGGGTGACCAGAATAGAACCATGTTGGGGAAGTTAGACACTATTTTGGGGCGCCTTAGAATGTGGGGGTTTTTCTGCAAAATGATTGCTAAGTTTGTCAAAGGTTTGGAGCGGATCCCAAATAATGGGATTCAATGTTGACGCAGCTGCATAATGCAGCTCTTTCATATTAAACTCTTTTTTTCTGAGAGGTGAACTTCATTTATAGAAGTCAAATAAACAATCAGTTTCTCTGATCTCCTAAAAGATTTTTCTGCTATGGATAGGTGATTCCCCTTTCTCTGTGTAATGACCACTGCCACCCAGGCAGTCAGAAGAAAAAGAAAGAAGGGAAAAAGTTTTGCTGCTATGGCTGTGCTCCATGTTCAGAAGGGGAAATTTCAAACCAGGAGGGTAAGTCATGCAGCACTCATATTGTTCTTCCTGTAAGGACAATGGCAAGGCTACGCATTTAAGGGTGGTATTTTAGAGCAAAAAGCGAGTAAGAAGCAACACGATAAAAATGGATAAAATTGTTCAATGCATGGGAATATAGGATAAAAATAGCACCAGATCTCTGCGACATCTATGGAAATTGAGTGTTGGATAATTCCAACAGGCAAAATAAAATCAACCTCTTCATGAAGTACATGATTAAGCTATGGAATTTGTTCCCTCAAGAGGCAATGATGGGAACAGATTTTGAAGGCTTCAGAGGATGATTAGACAAACTGATGGAGAATATCAATGGCTATTATCTCTGATGGCTTTGCTGTGCCTCCATGGACAGAAGCTGTATTCTTCCAAATACAAGTTGCTGGGAAGTGTGGGGGTTGGGGGAGACTTCTGTTTAACTCAGGTCCTGCTTGCAGGCTTCCTATATGTATGTGGTTGGCCACTGTGAAGCTAGATGAGATGGGTCATTGGCCTGATCCAGCAGGCTCTTATGTTCTTATCCAAAAGAGGAAATAAATTAGAAGGCAAAATACTGTTAAAAAGTAATAAGTGAATCAGTATAATGGTGCGACGAACCTCCTGCCAACTTCCACTCTGTTACTAAGTGCATTTCTTCTGAATTCTTCTGAACACATAGATCCAATAGCTTTAATTTCATGTCAGTGAAGCAGTCACATACAAGAGAAAGTACTGTTCAATCAGTATTGAAATTTGACCTTGTTTATTTTTCAGATATGAACGACTGCTTCAGATGCCGAAAAGCTCAGTATCCAAACAAGAACAAAACTGCCTGCGTTGAGAAAATGATGACCTTCCTTTCTTATGAAGAACCTTTAGGGATCAGTTTAGCATCCGTTGCCCTTTCTTTCTTCCTCATCACAGCTTTGGTGCTAGGAACATTCATTAAGTACAAAGACACTCCCATAGTCAAAGCCAACAACCGGGACCTCACCTACTCTCTCCTTGTCTCTCTCCTGCTCTGCTTCCTATGTTCCTTGTTATTTCTGGGAGAACCTAGCAAAGTGTCCTGCCTCCTCCGGCAACCAACTTTTGGCATCATCTTCTCAGTAGCCGTTTCTTGTGTGTTGGCCAAAACTATCACTGTAGTTCTAGCCTTCATGGCCACCAAGCCAGGGTCCAGCATGAGGAAGTGGATAAGAAAAAAAATGACAAATTCCATTGTCTTTTCCTGCTTTCTTATTCAAGCAACTATTTGTTCTGGATGGTTGATGACATCTCCACCCTTTCCTGATTTGGACATGCAATCCTTAACAGAAGAAATCATTGTCCAATGTAACGAAGGGTCAGACACCATGTTTTATTGTGTTCTGGGCTACATGGGCCTGCTGGCCATTGCCAGCTTCGTTGCTGCATTTGCAGCCCGCAAATTGCCTGACAGTTTTAATGAAGCTAAGTTCATTACCTTCAGCATGTTGCTCTTTTGCAGTGTTTGGCTGTCTTTTTTCCCAGCCTACCTGAGCACGAGTGGAAAAGGAATGGTGGCTGTGGAGATCTTTTCCATCTTGGCCTCCAGTGCTGGGTTATTGGGCTGCATCTTTGCCCCTAAATGCTACATCATTATTCTGAGGCCCGAACTGAACAACAAAGAACAACTTATTAAAAAAAAGAGTTAAACAATTTGTCCCCTCCCCCATTCTGGTAAATTTTAAATAAGTGATAGAATATACTTGTATATTCTAGTAGCAAAAGTACTCGAGATCACTTTTTTGCCACTGCATCTTTGCCCCTAAATGCTACATCATTATTCTGAGGCCAGAACTGAACAATAGGGAACAACTTATAAGAAAAAAAGAATTTACAATTCCCCCCCCACACACACACTGGTAAATATTAAATATGTGATAGGTAAGAGTTGAAAACCAAACTCACTCTCTCTCTCTCTGTCTCTCTCTCTCTCTCTCTCTCTCTCCCTCTCCCTCTCCCTCTCCCCCCTCTCCAAAAAGTATAAGTACTTCTTGCCATTTGTTTAATTTTATTTTATACATGCAAGTCCCAGTATCCAAATGCTTTTTATATGAAAATTCATATATCCTAATGTAATTAATTCGTACCCAAACCTTGTGGTATGCACCACAGATATCCAAACCGTTTGAACTGTGTTTTGTACTGTAAACAAATAAGCAAAGTTTTCCATCTTGATTTCCTTTTACAAGGCTTTAGATGGTTTTCCTGGGTTTTTCACCCTTTGGGACATCAACATTTTGAGGCTGAGAACACATTAGAAATATTGCCATAGGAATTAATAGAAATTGTTGTCTTGTTATGCAAATGGCCACCTAACAAATTATTTCCTGAGAATGCATTGTGTTTGGATAGTGAGATTTGTGAGGATACAAATGAAACAGCTCAGGAGTGTTAAGTACCACGTTCTGTACGTGAGTATTTAGCTTAGTCTAAAGCTAAATACTCACATACCCTGTAGTAGTAGTAGTAGTAGTAGTAGTAGTAGTAGTAGTAGTAGTAGTAATTTTATTATTTGTACCACGTCCATCTGGCCAAGTCCCTCCAGCCACTCAGGGTGGCTTCCAACAAGTACATCTGTGATACTTTATATTTGTATTCTCACAAATCTCACTATCCAAACACAATGCATTCATGGTTCAAGGTTACCTTTTAAGTTATTTTTTGATAGAAACATTTGTAATGGTTATTCTTTCGAACATGAAACTCTTTGTAAATTACAGACAACACATTCTTTTCTTCTTTGTATGTTTTATTATTGACTTAGAATATCACATAGCTATATCCAAATTTCTTTATTGCCAATTGTGACCCCTCTCCCCCCTTTTAAAGCTAATTTCTTTTGCTTTTCTTCTTGTTCTTTTTATGTAGCCTGTTACTGGTCACAAAAAAATAATTAAAAAAAGTATTTGAAAAAGACAAAACACATTGTGAAATGTGAATTAGTGGTTTTAAAAGCCTGATTAAAGATTAGCCATGTCACAAAATGTATTCAGGAGTACATCTGGGATAGGGTGTGGGTGATCTCCAGTTGGACCTAGGGTGGGTCAACTTGATGCCCCCTGATCTGAGCTATTGGGTTGATGGGGTTGAAAGCTGTGCAAAGCCCTAACATATATATAATCCATTATGGTTGTGATTCAGACTAGGGTTCCAATGGAGTCACGAAGCTCCCTCTGTGTCAGAGCTTTCCAAACTTTTCATGCTGGTGACACAGTTTTTAAACATGCATCATTTCCCGACATAATAATTCAGTTTTATTTGCAAACCAGAGGTTAAACTAAACCCTTTTGAGCCCTGGGAGGAGAGTGGGGACTGTTTGTGTGACCAATTGGAAGGGAGTTAGGCCTTTCAATGACAATGAAGGGTTTGTTCACCAGGGAGCAGTAGGCACAAATATGTCATGAGGAAAAAGGTTGGCAATGGCTGTGGTTGTGTCTAATTTCTGCTTCTTCCCCTTCCTTCTCTACAATGTTAGAAGGGGGACCAGTGCACTTTATTTCCCTTACTGAGACCCACATACTACAGAGATCCATCACATGCGATTCACTAATTTTCCCCAAGCTTATGTTGCCAGAAAGAAATGAAGTACAGGTGAAACTCGAAAAATTAGAATATTGTGGAAAAGTCCATTTATGTATGCAATTGTTTTCATTAGCTACTGGAGTTTAATATATGAGATAGACTCAAGACATGCAAAGCGAGATATGTCAAGCCTTTGTTTGTTATAATTGTGATGATTATGGCATACAGCTGATGAAAACCCCAAAGTTGAAATTATTAATTTGGGGTTCTCATCAACTGTACGCCATAATCATCAAATAAAGGCTTGACATATCTCGCTTTGCATGTCATGAGTCCATCTCATATACATTAGTTTCACCTTTTAAGTTGAATTATGGAAAGAAATGAACCTTTCCATGATATTCTAATTTTTCGAGTTTCACCTATATATGTTACAGCTGTCATCGAATGCTTACATTAAGATGCATGAATGTGCTTTGGGTGATTTAACTAAAAAGGTCATTAAACTGTGAACCAAGAACCCTCTCATGCAAATTGTATCATGAGACGCAAAGTTAGATGTAAAATATTTCTACAATTTCTACAATTGGTGCAGCAGCAGAGGGGAAATGGGACGAGCACTGGGAACTTTCTGGAGAGAATAGTAGATGATTTTAAATAAATATCTGTGATAAATATAATTAAATATCTGTGATTAATATAATATTGCCTGGATGATATTAAGTTGAGAATCTTGCATTGCGGTGGGTTGGACTTCTTGACAACTTTTTCACTTTTCACTTTTGGGAATATGGCAACCCTAGTCAACAAGGCCTCCTTTCCCCCTTAGACATGGGGCTGATGGAAATAGGTGGCATAAAATCCAACCCCTTCTAGGTGGCAGTGTGCAACATACGTGTGTGGTTGACAGCTAAACACACTGAAGATTATTTGCACAAATTTAAATGAACGCAGCCCTACGTTTCACCCACACTTCACTTGGGTCAAGCCTTTTTCTTTCATTGTTATTGTTGCAATACTATAATTTCCCCCTTCTGGATGACACATCTGGATTCTGCCACTAATTTATTGTGTATTACCCAGTATTTCCCAGAGTGTTTTTTTCTCAGGGTGGGAGGCTGAGAAAGGGGGAGGCTTTACTAGATGAGAGCTGGTAAGGCTTCTTTCTTTGTATGTCCATTGATGACCAAGATAGAAAGGTGATGGAAGCTATATAGATATTATTTTTTTCTTTTTCTTACTTCTTCTCTTTCTTCTTTCATTTTCATTGTGTCATATATTGCAAAACTTTAATAGAATTGGTGGGGGGGGGGATGAAGTTGGGCAGTGACCATTATTAGATTTGTTGCTTGAAGTCACAAAACAAAATGGATTCAATTTGACTTTCCTGCTTACTTACCATGGAACACTTCAAGCTAATTGTCACATTTTGTGCCAATAAGGGATGGAGTAACAGGTAGGTAGAATAAACACACAACTCAACATGTTGCAAAAACTAGAACCACACAAACCCTTGGAACAAAAACGTTTTAAAAGTTTTTAAATCAAACTACAATTATCCAAGAAGCCAGGAGTGCCTGGCGTGCTCTGGTCCATGGGGTCACGAAGAGTCAGACACGACTAAACGACTAAACAACAACAATTATCCAAATCACTATAATTTGTTCACCTGATTGCAACTCCAGAGGCAACCAGAAAACAGCCAATAAACAGCTATGAAAGTGATTATATTAAATGAAATTCTGTACCATGAATAGATAGGCACGACTTTCAATTTTCTTTCTCCCATTTTTATTTTCTTCATATTATTGGTTGGACTTGAAATCAGAGTGTTGGCCATCTCACCTAGCACCCAAAGCGTGTGTTTATACTATTTTGACTCTAAAATAAGGTGTGCAAAATTCTCTTGTGCTATATCGACAGAGCCCGGCATCATGCAAGCTAGTTTGTTTAAGTCATTCAGCAGGTACATTTTCAAAGAAGCTTGAATACAAGGATGTTGTGGTTATTTGCTTTGATTTTTCTGCTGCCTCCTGTTGCGTGCAAAACTGAAACTATAAATTGCCCTGTGACTGATACATTTCCTATTCCACATGAGTGGTACCAGTCAGGTGGCCTCATCGTCGGCGGGATTAGTTCTCAGATCTATTATATTTTCTATGAAGCTTTCTTCAAGGAAAACCCTTTACAGAATCTGTTTGATGTTCCATGGTAAGAGAATCCCCCCCTCACCTGCGTTTTTTGGGATTTATCCTTTCCAGTAAATTTTTTAGTTGTGCATTCTATTAAGCTTACATTCCATAAATGAAGATTTTGCTCTCTGTGATGAGAAATGTGATTATGAGATTACTTTCTCTTTTAAAAAGCAATGTGGAGATGGCTATGGAGACTTTGTATGCTTTGTATACTAAGGACCACCATGAGGGGTATGGAGGTGATACTGCTGTACCTGGTCTTGGGGCACAGGATCTGCAAGTGTCTAATCTCCCCAGAGAAAATGTCATGAAACAGGCACTGTTTGAGTGAATTTCTTTGTGAGAAATAAACCTTTCTCTATAATTTTCACTCAGCAGTGAAGGCACAGTTGGCACTGACTGATAAGTGCAATAGAGAAATCTAGAGTTGCACATGCCCCAGAGAAGATCCAAAAACAGCATCCACTTGATACAATAAGTCTCTTTTCCAAACTAAATGCAGTTGACTGCTTTGTTCATTTCGATTGGACGTCTTGACATCTTCCCCCCCCCCCCTGGAATGCCAATCTTCCCCATAAAACAGATGATGGTTGTGCAGGATTTTAGGATGTTCACTCAAAACAAAAGGTAGTAGCAAGGACATAGAATAAAAAAATTATACTGTTGGAAGGGTCCAGAAGGGTCATCTAGTCAAACCCACTGCAATGCAGGAATCTCAACTAATGCATCCATGACAAATGACCATCCAACATCTGCTTAAAAACCTTCAATCAAGGAGAGTGCACACCCCCCTCAAGGGATTATATTCCACTGTCAAAAAGCTCTTCCTGGGAGAAAGTTCTTTGTGATGTTTAGTCAAAATCTTCTTCTTTTTTTGGTATCTTGAATCTACTGGTTTGAATCCTACCCTCCAGAGCATAAAAACCCAGCTTTCTTCATCTTCTATGTGACAGCCCTGACAATTTTGAAAGATGACTATCATATCTCCTCTCAGTCTTTTCATTTCCAGGCTAAACATACCCAGTTCCTTCATTGGTTTCTCATAAGGCTTGGTTTCCAGCCCCTTGTTTATCTTGGTTGCCCTCTTCTACACATTTTCCATCTTGTCAAAATCCTTCTTAAATTGTGGCACCCAGAACCGCACACAATATTCTAGGTGTTGTCTGACCAAGGTACAATACAGTGGTACTACTTTTTTGCTCTTGCATCACACTGTTAATTTAGGTTAAGCTTGTGGTCCACCATGATCCCTAGATCCTTTTCACATATACTACTAGTGAGCCAGATGCTCCCCAACTTATATTTGTGCATCTGGTTCTTCCTGCCTAAGTGCAGAACCTTAAATTTGTCCTTAGTGAAATTCATTTTGTTAGTTTGTGCCCAGTTCACCAATCTGTTAAGGCCATCTTGAATCCTGATTCTGTCTTCTGCAGCATTAGTTACAACTCTCATTTTGGTGACATCCGTAAATTTGATGGGCAAAGTTCACCAATCTGTTAAGGTCATCTTGAATCCTGATTCTGTCTTCTGCAGCATTAGTTACAACTCTCATTTTGGTGACATCCGTAAATTTGATGGGCATCCTCTAAATTTCTTTGTTCAAGACATTGAACATCAATCTACAACCCCACTTATCACTTTTACCAGGATGACAAGGAACCGTAAATGAATACTCTTTGTGTTTGGTCAGTCAACCAGCCTTGCTGAAATCAAGTTACACCATGTCCACAGCATTCCCCTCATCCAACAAGCTATGAGTTATTCAACTTTGTAACAGAGGTCTAGATCTATGTATTTTACAAACAAACAAAAAAACCTACAAAAGAGTGTGTTAACTTTTTGAATAAAAAATCTGTAATGCAGATGTGGATAGAATTAATAATTTCTATATGGAAGAGTTTTGTTTTGTGTATGGTCAAAAACATAGTTTACATCATCTCTGCAAGGAAAAAAAATATGCTTTACAGATATAGTTTGTACACAGATCTAGTCTTTCTTCTGTTTCTCTTTTAACAATATGTACTGTGTGTTGGGAGTCTGTAAAGTTGACTGTAGCAGAAGCAAGTGTTTGGTAGATTAATTCCTTTAACAGTTGTCAACAGGTTTTCCACGCCTATCAGCCAATCACCCATTCCCACCACCGTTCTGAGTAATAAACCTCCTCACTCTCTCACTATATATAAGGGTCTGGTGACTTCTGTTTCAGTGTATCTGAAGAAGTGTGCATGCACACGAAAGCTCATACTAAGAACAAACTTAGTTGGTCTCTAAGGTGCTACTGGAAGGATTTATTATTATTATTATTATTTTGACTATAGCAGACCAACACAGCTACCTACCTGTAATAAAAAAAAAAAAATATTGTTGCTTTCCTGGACTAGATGCATGGCCAGTTTGAGTACAAAGAGAAAGAGGTGGGGATTCTCATTGTCTCTTTTGGAGGAGGAAATTGAGATGGCATGATGAGTTTGATATTTGATATTTATTATTTTAGAAGACCAAAAAAGATAACAAGATATAGTTTGATATGTATCAATATGAGACAGAAATGGCATTTTGTCTACTTACTGCATTGTAGAATTCTCCTCTGAAATTTCATACTAACCTCATTTGCAGCATGATAACCAAATTCTACCAGCACATCCTTGCCTTGGCATTTGCGGTAAAAGTGATAAATGAGAATCCCAACATCTTGCCCAATGTCACACTGGGCTTCCACATCTATGACAGCTATTATGATGCAAGGATGACCTATCGTACCACTCTGGACCTGCTCTTTAAAATGCATAGATTTGTTCCAAACTACAAATGTGATTCCCATAAAAACCTCATAGCCATCATTGGAGGACTTGGCTCTGATACCTCCTTCCATATTGCTGACATCCTAAACCTCTACAAGATTCCACAGGTAGGTTTTATGAGGAGGGACATGAGTTTTTGCCACACAATCACACTCTTCTCTCACCATTCTGAAAGTGATTTTGAGATTCAGAAAGTGAATATGACTGATGCTGAAGCATTACGAGCTGGAATGTCTATCAGAAACATAGATTATTCTTTACCACTAGAGATTGGTACACCACCGGAAGTCTGTGTCAAGCAGAATTGGACAATAATAATTCTCCTGCCAAGGAAATAGTCTGTTCTCAGCCAAGTCCCCTTTTATGCATTCCTTTGTACCAGTCCTAGATCATGACTACTCTCCTACCTTGAAGACATCAAAAAGCCTGGAGGGAAAGAGTTCACAGCACCAATACCTCACAACACACACACACACACACACACACACACACCACCTTGAACATGCAAAGCACAGCTCGTCTCAACAAAGGAGAGCAAAAATTTAGGATCCAGGGTAGCTATTATACTTCCTTATGCCATGTAAATCTTGTTCATGATTCCCAACAGTTGAACTAGTGCAGGAATCTGCTGGTGCATTGGCTGAATTTTGCCAGCATATCAGACATGGCAAAGATATATCTGGGATTCATCCAAGGAGTGCGGCTTCTTCAAGATCTTAAATCTCCACAGACAGAGTAATTCCAGATTAGAATTGCATCTTATAAATGAAACAAAAGGACATGCCTGACAAGACATAATTAAAATATCCTGAAATTGAAAAAAATACCACCACAACTAGAAGAATCATTCAGTTTATCATCAAAATGAGTGTTTATACTTGCTTACCTTTATAATGTCTGTACTTTTCCTTTTAGTTAGCATACGGTTCATTTCCCCAAGAGGAGAGTGATGTAGATCACTTCTACTTTTACCATATGGTGCCCAATGAAGCTTATCAGAATATGGAGATTATCAGTTTGCTTCTTCATTTTGGATGGACATGGGTTGGACTCTTTGTTATGGATGACAATGAAGGAGAAAAATTCTTGCAGACTATGGAGCCATTACTTTACCAACATGGAATCTGTTCAGCATTCACAAACAGATTGCCAAAATTAGTTCGTTTAGATAATTTGGGTGAACTTTATGACATTCTCAAAAGTTTTTATGTGGATGCCACAGATGATAAAGCCAATGCATTTATCCTCTACAGAGATTCATTGACAATTAACTGGCTGCCAACTCTTATGTTTCTACAAGATCCTGAAAATAAGGGAAGCACATCACTTAGAAAGGTGTGGATCATGACAACAAAGATTGATTTCATATTATTGAGTTTTCAAAAGTCTTGGGATCTTGAACTCTTTCAAGGTGCAATATCCTTTGCAATTCACTCAAATGAGCTTCACAAGTTCAATGAATTTCTTCAGATCATAAAACCTTACTGGAACACAGCAGATGGTTTTCTCAAGGACTTCTGGGAGCAAGCATTTGACTGTACATTTCCAGATCTGCTCATGCAAGATATTGAAACATGTACAGGGGAGGAGAAGTTAGAGTGTCTTCCCGGGCACCTGTTTGAAATGGGCATGACTGGCCACAGCTACAGTATCTACAATGCTGTCTTTGTTGTGGCTCATGCTTTGCATGCTATTTATTCAAAGCACAGAGCAATGATGGGAGGCAAAAGGTTTGAACTTCAAGATCTGCAGCCTTGGCAGGTAACATGCTGCAAGCAAAATATTATTTCAATGAGCTAATTACCCCAAGCTCGAACTTCGTGACATGGGACATTTTTAAAGTGATATCATTTTGTAACTTTTCTATCTGCTTATATGAGAATAGCTCATTTTTCATACCTGGTCTGTGTTAGCTGCAGATTCCTAAGGTATATTCATACAGAAGGGAGTAACATAATGCAAACAAAATACTATTTCAGTTAGCCAATTACTCCAAAGGCACACTTCATGAAATGCAATATTTTTAAAGTGATAACATTTTGTGAGTGCCTCTTTTCCTATGTATTTAGCATGTACAGAATTTTAACCTTCTATTGCAATGTTATAACTTTTCTACCCACTGGATTGAAATAGTTCATTTCTCTATAGTTGTCTTTCACTATATATATATATATATATATATATATATATATATATATATTCTTATTTTTCCTTTTTTCTCTTTGAATCAGCTCCACTATTTTCTGCACGGCATTTTATTTAACAACTCAGCAGGAGAAACAATGTCCTTTAATGATAAAAGGGAAATGAGAGGCGGATTTGACATCACAAACATGATCACCTTCCCAAACAAGTCCTTCCTTCAAATGAAAGTTGGACGAGTTGATCCTGATGTTCTTGAAGGAGAAGCATTCATCATTCATGAAGATATGCTTGTGTGGCACAGAGGATTTAATCAGGTCTGCATTCTAGGAATCCTTCTGGTCCCCACTGTTCTTAAGATGTGTCTTTGGGAGACAGAAATTTTAAAACTGCTGTTTCTATCTGATAGGGCCAAGGGGAGTGTGCTTTCTAGCACATTCAGTGCAACTTTAGGTTTGCCATATTTCAACAGTTGTTCAGCTTCTTTTTTTTGTAGGAAGATCCCAAAATTGTTGGGCTTTTTTTTTTTTTTACTAAGACAGCAAGAATAAATTTTTGGGGGGTTGTGCGTAGGATCCATGACAAACCAGATAGATAGATAGATAGATAGATAGATAGATAGATAGATAGATATCCACATGAAATTACTTCAGATTCCTCCATTTGTCAATCTCTTTTTCAATATCTCAGTAACAGAATACATGTGCTGCTGGGAAAAGGTCCCTTGTATCTCCTGGCAGGGTTTGGAATGAAATACTGGTGACATTTCTGGACCAAAAGTCAATAATGACATAAGGCAGCTGTGTGAGGTATGAAAAAAATTGGGATCCCCTCCTAAACTATGCCAAAGTTTTGCAATTGTATTACAGCATTTCATAAATCAAATGGTGAAGTTTGACTTATGAAATGCTACAAAACAATTGCAAAACTTTGGCATAGGTCCATGATTGCATCCATGATTGCAAAACTTTGACACAGTTTTGAAGTGTATCTGGCATTGCTGGATTTTGAGTGGTGTTAAATAGGAACCAAGATAGATGTATCAGTTTCTCTGCCCCCCCCCCCCCGTTTTTTCAAACTGCAGGAATTATGCTATACACACTGCAAAACTATTGCAAGACTATAGCACAAGGGAATCCCCCCCCAAAAAAAAAACCTGGGATCTACCCCAAACCTATGCCAAAGTTTTGCAATTGTATTACAGCATCTCACAGGTCAAACTTCGCAATTTGCAGGGGCCCCCAACTGTGTGACTGGCCTGCCTACTTGGGACCTAGTAAGGTTACCAGACATCCCCATTTCCTGGGGACAGTCCCCAGATTTACAAATCAGTCCCCTGACAAAACCCACTGAATTCAACTGAAGTTGAAAAGTGTCTCTGGATTCATTGGGGGGGGAGGGAAATCTGGTAACCTTAGCTTATTGGTCATCCCCCAAGCCATGATTGCAAAACTTTGGCAAAAGTGTATCAGACAGTGCTGGATTTTGAGTGGTGTTAACTAGGAACCCAGTTTGATGTATCCGTTACTCGGTTTCCACCCCTGGTTCTACAAACTGCATGAGTTATGCTATAAACACTGCAAAACTATTGCAAAACTATAGCACAGGGTGGAGTGAATTGGACAATATTGCATTAGAGGTAACAATTAGAGCAGTGTTATGTGCATATCAGCCATACAGTTTTGAGGGTATGGCAAAATTTAGGGTTTGGGCAGTGAAATAATTACAAATTTAGTCATAGGTTTGGAGGGGATCCCAAATAATGGAATTGTCTTATATAAAACAATTCATATATATATGAACTGTGATGTGTAGTGAAATTCATTAATGGAAGTCTGATAAACAATCAGTTTTCTCCTATTCCCTGAAACTGTTTTCCTGCTATGGATAGGTGATTCCCCTTTCTCTGTGTAATGACCACTGCCACCCTGGGAATCAGAAGAAAAGGAAAGAAGGGGAAAAGTTTTGCTGCTATGGTTGTGCTCCATGTCCAGAAGGGGAAATTTCAAACCAGGATGGTAAGTTATGCAGCAATCATATTTTTCATACTATGAGGACACTGGCAAGGATAGATGGTAGCATTTGAAGCACTTATCAAAAAGCGGATAAGGGGCAAGATGATGACAATGCATAAAACTATGCAAGGCATTGAGAAATCAGATAAAGAAAAAGAATACCCCTGTGTAATACCATGAGAGGTCAGGGGCATCTAATGAAAATTAGTGTTGGATGATTCAGAACAAACAGAAGAAAATTATCTTCTTCATGCAGCACATGATTAAACTATGAAATTTCCACCCACAAGAGGCCAGGATAGTCATCGACATGGAAGGCTTTAAAAGAATTTTGAATTGCAACTAATCACCAAACTTAAAACCATGGAGAAACCTGGTTTGAACAAAGACATTGGATTCTTATCTCATTATACACGACAAAGCCATCTTTAGTCATCTCACCCCTTGCCTTTCCCTGCAAGACTAAATGCAGCCGTTAAGAGTCGTCAACAGGTTTTCCACACCTATCAGCTGATCACCCATTCCGACCACCCTTCTGAGTAATACCCCTCCCCACTCCCTCACTATATTTAAGGATCTGGTGACTTCTGTTTCAGTGTTTCTGAAGAAGTGTGCATGCACACGAAAGCTCATACCAAGAACAAACTCAGTTGGTCTCTAAGGTGCTACTGGAAAGAATTTTCTATTTTGTTTCGACTATGGCAGACCAACACGGCTACCCCCCTGTAAAAGAATTTTAGATAATCAGGGAGAAGAAGGCTATCAATGGCTACGAACTCTGGTGGCTCTGTTATGCCTCCATGGTCAGAAGCTGTATCATTCCAAATACCAGTTGCTGTGAAGTGTGAGGGGTCAAGGGGGGCTTCTGTTTCACTCAGGTCCCACTTGCATAGCATCTGGTGGGCCACAGAGAGAAAAGGAAGCTGAATGAGATGGGTTATTGAAATGTTCAAGCAGGCTCTCATGTTCTTACCCCAAAAAGAAATACAATTTAGCACGCAAGTGAATATAAGAAGCTGAAAAATAAGAGAGATAAAAACATTAAAGCACAAGGCTCCAATAGGCTTAATTTCATGTCAGTGAAGTAGTCACATAGAACGCAAAGTACTGTTCAATCAGTATTGAAATTAGACCTTGTTTATATTTCAGATATGAATGACTGCTACAGATGCCCAGGAGATCAGTTTCCAAACAAGAGCAAAACTGCCTGCATTGAGAAAACCATTACCTTCCTTTCTTATGAAGAAACTTTAGGGATCAGTTTAGCATCAGTTGCACTTTCTTTCTTCCTCATCACAGCTCTGGTGCTAGGAATATTCATTAAATACAGAGACACTCCCATAGTCAAAGCCAACAACCGAGACCTCACCTACTCTCTCCTTGTCTCTCTCCTTCTCTGCTTCCTCTCTTCATTGTTATTTCTGGGTGAACCTAGCACAGTCTCCTGCCTCCTCCGGCAACCAACTTTTGGCATCACCTTCTCAATGGCTGTTTCTTGTGTGCTGGCCAAAACTATCACTGTTGTTCTAGCTTTCATGGCCACCAAGCCAGGATCCAGCATGAGGAAGTGGGTAGGGAAAAGACTGGCCTGCTCCATTGTAATGTCCTGTTCTTTTATTCAAGCAAGTATTTCTATGGCATGGTTGATGACATCTCCCCCATTCCCTGATTTGGACATGCAATCATTAACAGAAGAAATCATTGTGCAATGTAATGAAGGGTCAGTCACCATGTTTTATTGTGTCCTGGGCTACATGGGCCTGCTGGCTATTGCCAGCTTCATTGCTGCATTTGTGGCCCGCAAGTTACCTGACAGTTTTAATGAAGCCAAGTTCATTACCTTCAGCATGTTGCTCTTTTGCAGTGTTTGGCTGTCTTTTTTCCCAGCCTACCTGAGCACAAGTGGAAAAGGCATGGTTGCTGTGGAGATCTTCTCCATCTTGTCCTCTGGTGGTGGGTTACTGTGTTGCATCTTTGCCCCTAAATGCTACATCATTATTCTGAGACCCAAACTGAACAACAGGGAGCAACTTATAAGAAGAATTAATTAATTAATTAATTAATTAATTAATAGTGTTACTTTTACCTCATTCTGGTAAAATTAAAATATATAAAAGTTATGGGTGTAAATAGTACTTGCCCGAAACATGGATCTTGGCAGGCACCAAGAAATTGTGCAGTGTTCCATGGAATATGAAGCAAGTTCACAACAGTTTTATATAGGATTCAGTGATAAAGAAAATATTTAGACTAAAGAAAGAAACGGAGCTGTAGGATACTTTGGCAGGTAGAAGTACACAGCAAGTTCATAGAAAGCAAACACCTGGCAAGAGTTTTTCTGGGCTGAGTTGTTGGGCATCTGTGGATGAGGCACTGTCTTCCCATACCCCTGGGAAGATTTTGGGAGGCTGATTCCCCCCCTCTCAGCCTCTAATTACTCCATGAGAACCGAAGAGATGGAATCTTCAGTCATCTTCTGTGGCGCCTCAAGCGGAAGTCCCACAAGGACAATTGCCCTTAATCATCCTTGTTTATATTCCGCATAACGAGTTCCGCTCATGCGGGCATGCCTCCATCAAGGCAGAAAGCACCGGAAGCCCTGTTCAGAGCTACCAGTGTTCCTATGTTGTTCAAAGACTGATCAATGGGATAGGGGCACTAGAATCTTGTTCAGACTCTTCCCTTTCCATGGCCCATGTCCATTCCAGGACATGCATGGGTTTTGAACTTGCAGCCCACTGTTAGCAGCCAGCTGTTCATTCACGGGGATGAATCACGGTTGACCAGCTATAAGGTGGTCAGAGTGCTAAGAGCAGCCCTAGATGCCTTGGGGCTACCCCCCAAGGGATATAAGACTCACTCTTTTCAAATTGGTGCTGCTAATTCTGCTGCTTCTTGGTGGCTTAGTGAGAAGTGGATAATGGTTATGGGCCTTTGGAGATCATGTGCATTTTAGAGCCATGCTGCCGCTCTCTAGGGGTGCCCTACTGATAGTAATTCTGATTTGTTTGTTTGTTTTCAGGCTGCAAACATGTGTGTGTCATTGGGCACAGTATAGTGCACTGGGCGGAATGACACACAAGGTTAACACTGTAGTCTCAACAGCTATGCCTTCAATGTTGGGCACATATTTCTTGCGGGCATGTTTCCTGGATTTTTGAGTGGGTTGTAGTGGTGTGAGTTTAGATCAATGCTTTCCAAACACATTCAATGCTTCTGGCCGTCTGACCTGCTGGTCATTCTTCGGGCTGAGAATGACCTGTGTACACAGAAGGCTGTTGGCTTAGAGTCGGCCATTTAAAAAGATATTGTTTGGTTTTCTGACAGCCACCTGGAAGTGTTCATCACCTGGTCATCTTGGTTTCAGCAGGGGAGCTTGGGCCCCACAAAAAGCATTAAGGCAGTGGCGTGTGTGGCGATCACACAGGGTCCCCGGACGTTTCACCGTCTATTGATCCCTGTGCCACCACTTTATTTCTCGCTGCCACCAACCAGGCCCTACCTGGTAAAACACTGAGTCCAGTCAGGGTTAAATTGTAACATAAAGCTTCTGTTTATTTATTGTAGTTTAACAAGCGTGTGGTTTCATAAACGATCTTAGTCAATTACAATCATGGGGATGCCTATCCAGACCTATAATGTCCTCTCCCTGCTCTTACTCCCTAAACCACCTCTCCACTCTTTACTTGTCTTCTTAGCTCCTAACTGTTCCTGACTCAGCTTATTCTGCTACACTAACTCAACCTACCCACAGACTCTCTCCCAATTCATTCACACTCCAACCAACCACCCAACCCGCCAACGAACTCCTCTCGCCTCTCCCAGAGCTGGTTTTATAGTCCCTCTGACTCCACCCCCCCTCACCTCCTGCGCTCTCATATGTTAACGTCACAGCATGTGATGTTAGGCACAGGGGAGCCTGGAAAACTGCCACTCCCAATCAGGTTTGAGCTTGTGAACTTGTTTCACCTGGATGGAGGGGGAATCACATTTGGTTGGAAGATATTTGATTGGGCCTTCTGGATTGGCTGTGAGAACAGGTTGGTTTGGCCGAACTTGGACCACAGTTGGTACTACCTTGTTGTGGAAATGACATTGGGAATGATCAGAATAGTATGGATGGGCTATAAATTACCTGAGGGGTGGATTGAACATGACAACCCCAAGCTTGGTTCTGGACTATCTGTCTGGTAGGAATCTGCATCTTGGTCAATGAAAGGGTGGGTCAATGAGGCCTCCTTCTCCACTTAAGTGTGGGGCAAATGGAAGTAGTTAAATCCAACCCCTTCTAGGTGGCAGTGTGTGGCTTGGCAGAATGGTTTACAGCAGCTGAGTTCAAGGAAAAACACACTGAAGAAAAATTGCACAATTTAACTAAACACAGACCTATGTTTCTCCCTTACTTCACATGTGTCAGATCTCTTTATTCCATGGTTTTTGTCACAATAGTATAATTTGCCTCTTCTTCATGACACATCTGTTTTTGCCAGAAATTTATTATGTAGATAGAAAACAGCTGCCAAGTCATGTGGAAAAACTGGAGTTGGATAGTCACCTTTATTTCAATATTTTCTACTTTGAGTCACAAAACAAAAAAGGATTCACTTTGACTTTCCTGCTGGTGTTCACTTACCATCGAAGATTTCAAGCTAATTGCCACTTTTTGTGCCACGAAGGGGCAAAGGCAGCACGTAGGCAGATTTGAGAATAAACATAGAACTCAGCATGATGGGGAGAGGGACATACACGCACACAAACTCCATCACACCTCATTGGAACTAAAACTTTTTAAGAGTTATTATGTCAGCATACAGTTATCCAAATCACTATAATTTCTCCACCTTGTCAGAACACCAGAGGCATAAGAAAACTCAATAAACATCCTTGAAAGGGATTATAATAATGAACCTCTGTACCATGAGGAGATAGGAGTAGTATCAAGAGGCAGCCACAGCTCTCAATTTTCTTTCTCCCATTTTGTATTTTTGTCAGATTATTGGTCTGCCTTGAAATCAGAGTGTTGGAAATCTCACCTAGTACCCAAAGCATGTGTTTAAACTGCTTTGATTTTAAAACAAGGTGTGCCAATCTCTCTTGTTGTGCTCTATTGACAGAGCTAGATATCATGCAATCTAGTTTGCTTAAGTCATTCTGCAGGTACTGATAGGCAAAGAGCACCCAGGATTGCAGAGAAGTTTATTTAAAAGGATGCTGTGGTCATTCACTTTTCTTTTTGTGCTGCCTCCTGTTGTTTGCAAAGCAGCCATGAGGTGCCCTGAGACTGATACATTTCCTGTTCCACATGAGTGGTACCAGTCAGGTGGCCTAATAATCGGCGGGATTGCTTCTCAATTCTATTATTCCTTCTTTGAGGATTCATTCAAGGAAAACCCTTCACATAATCTTTTTGATGATGTTCCACAGTAAGAGACTCTCCCTCCCCCTTCATTTTTGGGATTAATTCTTCCAGTATTATTATTATTATTATTATTATTATTATTATTATTATTATTATTATTATTATTATTATTTTAGTATTGCGTATTCTATGAAGCTGACTGGCAATAAATAATGGCTTTGCTCTCTGTGATAATGATACTGTCTATTCTGAAAAGCAGTGTGAAGAAAGGGAGGGAGACTTTGAATGCTTTGTTTTAATTGCACCAACAAGGACCAGCAAGGGGGTGGTGGTGGTGGAAGGGTTACTGCTTTGCATTGCATGCTCTTGGGGCACATAATCTGAAAGCGTCTAATCTTCCTAGAACAAATGCCATGAATCAGAAACTGTTTGAGTCTGTTTTGTGAGACCTCAAGGTCTGAAAATTGCTTTGTGAGATATAAACCTGTTTCAATATATTTCATTCATTTATGAAGTCACACCTGGCACTGTCTGATAAGTGAAATAGAGAAATATAGAAATTTTGACAAAATGTAGTGTGTGTTGGGAGTCTTGTTAAACTGATTGTAGCAGCAGTAAGTTGGTGGGGGATTTATTCTTTTCCCAAGGCATACAAAAAGGTATGAACTTAGCTGTAGATAGCATGAGGTATAAATAATAAATCATTAAAAAATGTTCTTAGAGCATGCTGCTTGCATTTATTTGCATGCACTAATACGGATGTTTCCTTCATTCTAATACTCAAAATTCCCATTTTTTTGTTTGAATTAAGATGCTTCAATGACATAAACTTGTATTCAAAAAAAATTCTCTTTTCTTCTACCTTGAACTGCAAATGCAAGCTGCAAAAATGTTTGAACCCTGTGGAATATGCTATAAATGCATTTCTGACCATGGTTGTAGTGATAGAGAAGTGAGGATAAGTCTGGAGGGGTTAGTTTATTCTTCTATGAAGTTTTGAATTGAATATATTTGTTATTGGTGATGGAAAACTGAAAAACCTTAAAATTGTGATTAAGAGAAAACATTTCACCCATTTTTCTATGCCTGTCTTACACAGCAATCTAAGAGGTGACTTCTGGTATATTAGAAGTGAATGATTGCAACTAAAACAAGTCTCCAATCTTATACAAAAATACTTGTAAATTATTCACATTGAACTCATTTGCACTTGCATTTGAGAAGAAATGTGTAGGATGACACTGTGGTAGGTTGAATCTGATTACGTCTTTTAATAAACAATGTTGCTTTTAAAGCAATCACTAGCTTGTCTCAGTTTAACTTGTTTATTCAACTGAAAACTATTTTTTAAGCAAATGCATAGTGCAATCCTATTAATGAATACCAGAAACTGCCTTGTATAAGGATGGTAGTGACTGTAACTAATTCAATGAAATATTGTTGATTTCCTGGGTTAGATGAATAGAATAGTCACCTTCATGGCCAGTTTGAGTAAAAAGAGAAAGAGTTGGATGTTGTTGTAGTCTTTTTTGTGGGGGTGGATATTAAAGAACAAACAACTACGGTAACTAAAAGATGGTCAAAGAAATATAAAAATGGCATAATGTGTAATACATTTTATTTAGGCGGAAGAGTTTGATATTTATTATTTTAGAAACATGAAAAAAGATAACAAGGTTTTAGTTCAATATGTATCAGTTTTAGACAGAAATGGCAATTTGTTTTATCTATTGTTGCAATGTAGAATTCTCCTCTGAAGTTTTGAACTAACCTCATTTGCAGCATGATAACCAAATTCTACCAGCACATCCTTGCCTTGGCATTTGCGGTGAAAGTGATAAATGAGAATCCCAACCTCTTGCCCAATGTCACACTGGGCTTCCACATCTATGACAGCTATAATGATGCAAGGGTGACCTATTGTACCACTCTGGACCTGCTCTTTAAAATGCATAGATTTGCTCCCAACTACAAATGTGACTCGCAGAAAAACCTCATAGCCATAATTGGAGGACTTAGTTATGACACCTCCTTGCGTATGGCTGATACCTTAAGCCTCTACAAGATTCCACAGGTAGGATTTATGAGTAGGCACATGAATTTTTGTCCCACAAATCACAATCTTCTCTTACCGTTCTGAAAATGGTATTGAGATTCAGAAAGTGAATATGACTAATGCTTAAGCATTTCAAGCTAGAATATCTATAAGAAATGAAGATTACCAGTAGAGATTGCTACACCAGTGAAACTCTGCATCAAGCAGACAGCAGGCAGCACCTTGGACACTTCCAACACCACCACCCTGTTCCACACATCAACTGCAGGAGATGTTGTCTCTGTAAGAAGCTGGTTTGACCTGATGACTTAGAAAGCTGACCATAGACTATGCCTCCTTGGAGAGCCTGGATTTCCTAATTTATATAGCACTATTGGACATTTGCAGGGCTAGAGAGGTTCTGTATGTTACTCATCATCTGACTCAGATGACTATAGGGAAATGTATCCTCCAGCCAATATACTATAGCTCTGAATTAGATTGTGGTAGTTTCCGTGCTATGTATATAGTACATTTTAAGCCAAGTCTCCAGTCGCGCACTCTATTGTCCCATTGATAGGTCATGACAACTCATGTCCCCCTTCTTTGAAGAGACCCCAGATATCCTGCCTGGATGTAGTTCAAGATGTCCCACCATGCACGTACCCTGGTATCCACAAAACATCCACCACAAACACACACCCAGCACCTTTAACATGCAAACCACAGCTCTTCAATACTTAAGTGTCACCACAACTCTCATTAAATTTCAACTGGAAGCATACTTCAACTTAAGTGTCTGGATCGCTAGCAATTGTTTTAATAAACGTTTCTTGAGTAAACAACCACATGCTAAAGGTAATTCTATATACTTATTTTTATAATGTCTGTTTCCCCCCCCCCCCATTAGCTTGCATATGGCTCATTTCCCCAAGAGGAGAGTGATATAGATCACTTGCTTTCCTTTTACCGCATGGTGCCCAATGAAGCTCATCAATATATGGGGATTATCAGCTTGCTTCAGCATTTTGGATGGACATGGGTTGGACTCTTTGTTACGGATGATGATGGAGGAGAAAATTTCTTGCGGGCCCTGGAGCAATTGCTGTACCAGCATGGGATGTGCTCAGCATTCACACAAAGAATGGAAAAAATATGTCATTTCGATATGTTGAATGAACTTTATGACATACTCAAAAGTTATTATGTGGGTCTCACAAATGATAAAGCCAATGCATTCATTGTCTATGGAGATTCTTTTACACTGAGCTTGCTGAGATGTGTTATATTTCTAAGAGATCCTGAAAATAAGGAAAGCTCAACATTTAGAAAGGTGTGGATCATGACAACACAAATTGATTTCATACTGCTGAGTTATCAAAAGTCTTGGGATCTTGATCTCTTTCAAGGTGCCATTTCCTTCACCATTCACTCAAAAGAGCTTCTCGAGTTCAATGAATTTCTGCAGACCATAAAACCTTACTGGAATTCAGGTGATGGTTTTCTCAAGGACTTCTGGGAGCAAGCATTTGACTGTCCATTTCCAGATCTGCTCATGCAAGATATTGAAACATGTACAGGGGAGGAGAAGTTAGAGTGTCTTCCCGGGCACCTGTTTGAAATGGACATTACTAGCCACAGCTACAATGTATACAATGCTGTCTTTGTTGTGGCTCATGCTTTGCATGCCATTTATTCACACAGATCAAAGCATCGAGCACTGGGGGGAGAAAAAATGTTTGAACTTCAAGATCTCCAGCCTTGGCAGGTAATCTGTTGCAAACAATATATTATTTCAGTGAGTCAATTACTCCAAGGCCAGACGTCAGGAGATAAGATTTTATTAGTGCCCCCCTTTCCTGTACAAAATAGATCCATCCCTTGCTGTGTTAGAACGTTTCCCTATGTTATATGAAAATACAGTGGTACTTCAGGTTAAGAACTTAATTTGTTCCAGAGGTACGTTCTTAACCTGAAACTGTTCTTAACCCGAGGTATTATTTCTGGGTTAGCGGAGTCTGTAACCTGAAGCATCTGGAACACGAATTACCACATAGCTGATTCTTGATACTTGGTCTTCATTATATATATATTTTTCTTATTTTTCCTTTCCCCCTTTGAATCAGCTCCACTATTTTCTGCAACACATTTTATTTAACAACTCAGCAGGAGAAACAATGTCCTTTAATGAAAAAGGGGAAATAAGAGGTGGATTTGACATCACGAACATGATCACATTTCCCAACAAGTCCTTCCTTCAAATGAAAGTTGGACAAATTGATCCTGATGCTCTTGAAGGAGAAACATTCATTTTTCATGAAGATATGCTTGTGTGGCACAGAGGATTTAATCAGGTCTGAATTCTATTTTTTTTTTAATCAGAATTTATTAGCTTTTTCACACACACACAAAAAAAAAACAAAAAAAACAAAAAAAAAACACATACCCGACCCCACACCTACAAATATAAAAACAAATACAAATACATAAAATGTCAGGATTTTCCTTCTTAGCAGTATACCTTACAAAAAAAAAAATTCTAGTTTCAAATCTTGACGCTTGACTTCCCCCGCCTTTTCACCTTCGGTTTTAAATCAATATACTTAATTCCTTAACCATTTCACTCTATAAAAATTTAGTTTTACTCAAAAATAACACAAATATCTTGATCTTACTATTATAACTTAAATCATAATCAAATATTCTTATAACTAAACTTATTTCTTCTATCCTTTAACATGCTGCTTTTAACTTAAAATTCAATATCTCCTTTCTTACTTAAAATAAACTTAAAATTAACAGACTTCGCACACCGATTTCGGATACCATGACAGACCATTTAAATTATGGATTTAATACTTCAACCCACTCCCCTTCTGTCCATCGCCTTTTCCTGTCTTGCGCCAGAGCTGGCTCTCCAAAGATCTTCTTCCAAACGACCATAGATCCAGGCTGCATTCGCAACAAACCTTGCATCGAGCCCCAGGGTGTTCAACTTTTTCCTTCTGTGCTCCTCCGTTCCTTCTTGCCATTCTTGTTCTTGTAAAAATCTAAATTCCATGTCCCTCGACACCAAGCTGCCACCTCGGCGTCTGGATATTATAAATCTCCCCGATTTGGGGCTGCCACCCCCAGAAATCGGTTCCTGTTTCCGGAGTTGCACAAGCTCTTCAAAGAATTTTCCAATCACCCCTTCCAGCCCTTTGCACAGGCTTGATTCCATTCCATCAATCTTTTTCCAAGCCTCCTCTGTGGAAAGTAAATTCTTTTCACTTATAATTCCACACAAAGCTTGTAGTTTATGATTTATCAGCTCCAGCATCAAAAGAGTAAGCCTTTCTTCATCTTGTAAATCAGAATTCAGCGACAATGCAATCGTAAAACCCAGCATTTTCAGAGGGAGAGTGGGTGACCAGTTCCAGTTCCTGTCTCTTCCTCCCTTTGTTTCAATTTTTTCCTGCGTCAGTCCCGGTCGCCATTTTTCCGAAGCCGAGGCACAAAGCCCAAAACTTCAAAAGGAGATATTTTATCACCAATTAACCCCCAAGGGGGATCTCTGCAGTCTCAGTTTTGAAATTCCCAATGCCTTCTATCGATTGTAGTAGCAGCAGTCACTTAAAGAGTTAATTTCTTTCCTCTCCGAAGGGAGGGAGGCGGGCTGCCTTTCTCCTTTTCCCCAGGTCGTTCCGAGAATACAAAGAGCCATTCAAATACTCACAGTCACTGGGTTCTTATCAGCACATCAAAGACA
The DNA here is from genome assembly GCF_009819535.1 of Lacerta agilis. Taxonomy (NCBI): domain Eukaryota; kingdom Metazoa; phylum Chordata; class Lepidosauria; order Squamata; family Lacertidae; genus Lacerta; species Lacerta agilis. The sequence goes on along the minus strand of NC_046325.1, from coordinate 7,043,899 downwards.
GGTAGAACTTAGACGCTCATCAAAGGCTTTGTCGCCGCATTTACATCCCGGTTGGGGCATGTCCCCTATAGCCCAGCTCCGTCGTCCCTTCACCCCCACTCCCCCTTTACAGGGGGAGCGGGGGAAGGGTTCGGAGCCACAATGGGCACAGCCGGGGAGCCCAGGGTGTGGGACGCTCTTCCCACACCCCAACCAGAGCCCCGATATGCGGGTACAGGGCTCCTAACCCCCGGAACGTACTGGCTGCTTCGCAGACGAAGCAGCCACGACCACCATCGATGGCGTCGCCGCCGGAAGTCTTAATCAGGTCTGAATTCTAGAAGTCCTTCTGGTCCCCACTGTTCTTGTGATGTGTTCTTTGGGTGTTGGAAATTGCATTTTGTTTAAAACTGTTGTTTCTATCTGATATGGGCAAGGAAAAAATGTGGCTGCCTGGCACATTCAAAATTATTGTCACTTAGAAATGCCAAGGAAAAAACTAGTACATTTTTGTACAGCTATATCTTCCATATATACTATAAAGCAAAGCTTTGGAGTATATAAATGAAATTACTGCATAGGCGCCCATTTGGTAACTTCTTTTCCTGTTGCATTGAGACAATAACTCAGTAATAGTACACATACTGCTTGCAAAATGTCCCAGGTTCAATCCCTTGCATCTCCAGGCAGACCTAAGAGGAATTCCTGCTGAGATGTTTTTCAATTATTTTGCAGAATAAACTTAACATTTTGGAGAGCCTTCAAACTGTGAGGCTGCCAAACTTGGGGCCCTACCAGTCACCCAAAAGCCATGAATGCAGAAGTTTGGCACAGGTTTGGAGTGAATTGAACAAAATTGGATTTGGGGTGAGCAGAATAGCACCATGTTGGGGAAGTCAGACAGTGTTTGTAGGGCACTGTAAAAAGGGGAGATTGGGCTGAAAAATGATTGCAAAGTTTGTCAAAGGTTTGGAGGGGATTCCAAATAATGGGATTCAATGTTGACAGAGCTGGATAATGCAGCTCTTTTATGTTAAACTTTTTTTTTTTTTGCTGAGTGGTTAACTTCATTTATAGAAGTCAAATAAACAATCAGTTTCTCTGATCTCCTAAAAACCTTTTCTGCTATGGATAGGTGACTCCCCTTTCTCTGTGTAATGACCACTGCCACCCTGGGAATCAGAAGAAAAAGAAAGAAGGGGAGAAGTTTTGCTGCTATGGTTGTGCTCCATGTCCAGAAGGGGAAATTTCAAACCAGGATGGTAAGTTATGCAGCATTCATATTTTTCATCCTACGAGGACAATGGCAAGGCTAGACGGTAGCATTTCAGGGGGTTATCTTACTGCAAAAACGAGTAAGGAACAACATGATAAAAAATGGATGGGTCATTAGCCTGATGTAGCAGGTGCTTAGGTTCTTATGTGAAAAAGAAACGCAGTTAGAAGGATATCAACACTGATATTATTAACTTTGCACACAAATAATTTTAATAAACCTAAAAATACACTGTACGTGAAGGCCACTCCCTGCAAGGCCCTTTCCACCTGGCCTAGGGGACAAAGCCAAGACTCAGCAGTCCTGCTAAAGAGGCCCCTCATGGAGGCTGGAGAAACATCATCCAGGTCTAATATACTGTAAAGTGCTTTGAGATTGTTATTAAAAACCTAAAGTGGAACATAAAAAAACACCCTCATATATGAACACTAAAACACATGGAAGCAATAGGTTGAATTTCATGTCAGCAAGGAAGTAATATGGAAGGAAAAATAAACTAGAAAAGTAATAAGTGAATCAGTGAGATCAAAACATTTATATCTGAACACTAAAACACATGGATCCAATAGCTGCACAGTAATTTCATGTCAGTGAAGAAGACAAAAATTTGTTCTATCATTATTGAAATTTGACCTTGTTTATTTTTCAGATATGAATGACTGCTTCAGATGCCCAACAGCTCAGTATCCAAACAAGAACAAAACTGTCTGCATTGAGAAAATGATGACCTTCCTTTCTTATGAAGAGCCTTTAGGGATCACTTTAGCATCTGTTGCCCTTTCTTTCTTCCTCATCACAGCTTTGGTGCTAGGAACATTCATTAAATACAGAGACACTCCCATAGTCAAAGCCAACAACCGGGACCTCACCTACTCTCTTCTTGTCTCTCTCCTTCTCTGCTTCCTCTCTTCCTTGTTATTTCTGGGAGAACCTAGCAAAGTGTCCTGCCTCCTCCGGAAAACAACTTTTGGCATCACCTTCTCAATGGCTGTTTCTTGTGTGCTGGCCAAAACTATCACTGTAGTTGTAGCTTTCATGGCCACCAAGCCAGGGTCCAGCATGAGGAAGTGGGTAGGGAAAAGACTGGCGTACTCCATTGTAATTTCCTGCTCTTGTATCCAAGCAAGTATTTCTATGGCATGGTTGATGACATCTCCCCCATTCCCTGATTTGGACATGCAATCTTTAACAGAAGAAATCATTGTGCAATGTAATGAAGGGTCAGTCACCATGTTTTATAGTGTATTGGGTTATATGGGCCTACTGGCCATTGTCAGCTTCATTGCTGCATTTGCAGCCCGGAAGTTACCTGACAGTTTTAATGAAGCCAAGTTCATTACCTTCAGCATGTTGCTCTTTTGCAGTGTTTGGCTGTCTTTTTTCCCAGCCTACCTGAGCACAAGTGGAAAAGGCATGGTGGCTGTGGAGATCTTCTCCATCTTGACCTCTGGTTGTGGGTTATTGTGCTGCATCTTTGCCCCTAAATGCTACATTCTTCTTCTGAGGCCTGAACTGAACAACAGGGAGCAACTTATTAGAAGAAATAATTAAATAATTGTTTTGGTTTTACTTTACTCTGGTAAATTTTAAATATATGAAAGGTAAGGGTTTAAACAAAATTTTATTTTTCTGTCTATTATTACTGATATTTGTTTAAAATGATCAATCTGCCTTGGTGCATCATTTCCATTGCTGCTCCAAGTCCCGTTCTATTTCTCTTGGTTTGATAACCAGCCTCATATAAGCAACATGCTCATATCTACTTAGTGCATGAATTAAGTCAAATTAATGCATTCATCCATTAATACCATAGAGTAAGCTGTTCTTCCGGGCTTAGCTCACCTTGGAACACACTAGCTATTCAGGATTTTGTTCCCCTTCGGTCTACCTGAGAAATGTGTGAAAAGGTTTGAGCTGGTTACTATGTGGCTCTGAGCAGCCACTCTTGTGTTTCTATACCAGTAATTGAGGAACCTTCACCATTTTGTAACTAAGTTTTAAGGCCAGTTTTCTTAACCACATGTATCTGACCTTGAAAGAGCTTTTAAGTAAACGGTTTTTAACTTACCAAACTTCTGGTCTTTTTCATACCCTGGGGCAAGTAGGAAACTCTGGAACTTACTTAAAAGGGCAAATTTAATGGTTTTACTGCATGTATTTCCATGCCATACTTTGCTGCATAATTTGTCTACTCAGGGACCTGCATGGTTTTTGAACTTGCAGCCAGCTGTTCATTCACTAGGGTGGATCACACTAGATCAGGTATAAAGTGCCGGAGCTGCTTACCAAAGTTTTGGATCTTTGGGGAGGGGGGAGTTACTTTGCTTTTGGGTGGGTGCCCCAAAGCTTCTGAGCTTTTTTTGTGGGGGGGGGGAGAACAGAAATAAATGACGAATAATACCTTTGCTGGAACTAACATGCAGTACCGACATCATCATGTGCCAAAGTACCATAAAAATCAGCACAATAAGGGTTAAAAAATGAACACTCTTACACCCAATCAGAAACAGCCACTGACGCAGCGAATTGAAAAACAGACCAATCTCGGAACACAATCTCCAGCTACCGGCAAATCAAAATTTAAAAAGTCCAGGTTTCAACAGTGGGTGCATCTTGTCTTCTGGTGGTGGGTTATTGTGTTGCATCTTTGCCCCAAAATGCTACATTATTATTCTGAGGCCTGAACTGAACAACAGGGAGCGACTTACACGAAGAAATAATTAAATAATTTATTTTGGTCTTACCTCATTCTGGTAAATTTTATATATGTGAAAGGTAAGGGTTGAAAACAAAAAATATATTTTTCAGTCTGGGGGAAGTGGGAAACTTTCGAACTCACTTTAAAGGGAACATTTAAAGGTTATACTGCCTATATTTCCATGCTATACTTTGCTGCATAATTTGTGATTTTTAAGTTTCTCTTGTGGTTCTCTCACCAAATAGTACTTGACCCAAACCTGGATCTTGGCAGGCACCCAGAAATTATGCTGTGTTCTCTGAAATATAAAGCAAGTTCACTACAGTATTATATAGGACGTGGTGATAAAGATATTAGGAAAATATATATATTTAAAGTAAAGGATGAAACAGAGCTGTAGGATACTTTGGCACGTAGAAGTACACAGCAAGGTTTTAGAAAGCAAACACCTGGTAAGAGGTGTGTGTTCATTTTTTAAGAAAAATAGAAATAACTTCTGGTGACTTCTTCAATTGAATTGTATCATGCAGTAAATGGAAACCATTTCCATGCGTTCCCTACTCCCCTTGTTGTACTTTAATTTTATATCTACTTCTGGTCTCAGCAAAATATTCTACTAATACTTTGAGTTTTAAAAGGTATTCTCTGCTCACAATAAGAGGGTTCTTTTTTTTACCGATGTAAAGTACCTGTAGGCTGATACATTATCTTAACCCATGGAAAGGGCCATAGATTACTGGGTTACCAGATGTCTCCGGTTCCCAGGGACAGTCCCCGGATTTGCAAATATGTCCCCGGACAAGTTCCGTCCCTGGAATGTCCCCAGATTTTATTAAATGTCCCCAGGAAACGTGGCAGCGGCAGTGGCAGTCTCGGCAGCCTGGAGCCAGGCTTCATTGAAAAAAATCTGGCTAACTGGATGCAGGAGAGGAGTTTAAGTGGGGAGGGAAGGAAAAACACTGAATGGACGAGAAGTGTGTGTGAGCGGAAGGAGGTGGATAACTGGATGGAGGAGAGGGGAATTTAAGGGGGGAGGAAAGGAAGGCAAAAGTTCTCTCCCCCCCCCCAAGCCAGCCCCCCTCTCCCTCCCACCTGCATGTTTCCCGGCTGCCTGCGCATCCCTGGCACACTTCCCTGGAGACAGCAGCAGCACCAGAGCACAGAGAGGAGGAGGGGGTGGCTGCCGGCTGCGTTGGAAGCTGAGCCAGGTGGGCTGGAGCCTGTGTGCAGTGCGGCTAGGAAGGAATTAGCAGGAAGGACACAATCCTTTCCCCTCCGCTTGCCATGAGGGCTCAGGATTTCCCTGCTCTTTGTTGCCTTTGTCTCCCTCCAGTCCCCTTGCTCAGCGCATCTGCTTACTGCGAAGTGACGCTGCTGCGGCCGGCGCTGACCAACGGAAGGGGAAAGGATCGTGTCCGCCTGCTAATTCCTTCCTAGCTGCATCACCTCGCAGCAAGCAGACGCGCTGAGCAAAGGGACTGGTGGCAGAAAACACACTTCATTTTGCCTCCTCTTTATATGACATTCACCCACCAGGCCACGCTACTCCACATGTCCTCTACCCATACTGCGCGGCCCAGCCAGGGCAACATCCCGTCAGGCTGCACAGCATCAAGAGATGCTACACAGCCCAGGGTGATATCCCGCCAGGCCACACAGTGTCAGAAGATGCCACAAAGCCTAGGGCAACTTACCACCAGGCCTCCTCAACCCCCTCAAAATTAAGGAGGCGTATATCCTCCAAAATAAAATAAAAAATAAATTGTCCTTCTACTTGAAATAGCAAATCTTTTTAAGTTGCCCACTCACTTTTTGAATTAAGTTTTTTCACTAATATTGCCTCAAGTGGGGAGATCAACCAAGGTGTTTTCTGTTCCAATAAGTTTTTTATATAATTTTCCCACACCAAGTAAATCGATTTTCTCACCAAGTGGTTTAGGAAACCTTTATGCACTTTGGTCTTTTCATACCATAGATATACATGACAACCATATCTATTATCATGACCTTCCAAATCCTGAACATCCACATCTTTAAGTCACTCCACTCCCGGAGCCAGCAAAGACAGGATGCCTCATAATATAATCTCAAATCTGGCAGGGAGAAGCCAGCTCTTTCCTTAGTATCTGTTAGCAATTTATATTTTATTCTCTGTTTCTTTGCCTGCCAGATAAATTTAGAAATATCTTTCTGCCATTGTTTGAAGTGTCCTGCTCCACTGACTACTAGGATCGACTGGAACAAAAATTACAATCTTGGCAATGCATTCCTTTTTGTTACTGATATCCTCCCCCACAGTGATAAATTCATCATACCTCCATACCTCCAGATTTCTCTATATTTCTTTCCAAGTGGTAATATACTGTAGTTATCCTTGAAAATATTTTGATTTTTTGCTGTCAGCCATACCCCATATATTTCACCCTTTTTTCTATTGATAGTTCTGTTGTTGTTTTTTGTTGTAATTCTTTTATTTTATTTTTATTTTTGGTTCTGTCATATTTTTACAAACATTTTGGTTTTATTTTTATTTAACTTAAATCTTGCCATCCAGCCCAACTCCAGAATTCTGTCCAAGACCCTCAGTATGCTTACCAACCAACTCATGAGAAGAGAAGACTCCCTAGAACAGACCCTGATGTTGGGAAAGATGGAGGGCACAAGGAGAAGGGGACAACAGAGGATGAGATGGTTGGACAGTGTTCTCAAAGCGACTAGCATGAGTTTGGCCAAACTGCGGGAGGCAGTGAAAGATAGGCGTGCCTGGCGTGCTCTGGTCCATGGGGTTGGACACAACTGAACGACTGAACAACAACAAATGCTTACCAATGGGTCTTCTACTGTTATCACCAAATCGTATGCAAAGGCTTTCAGTTTATATGGTTTGCGCCCAACCATAATACCTTTTATTTCATAATCTGATCTTATACATCTTGCCAGTGTTTCTAAGAATAATATAAACAGTAATGGAGACAGGGGGCATCACTCTCTTGTACCTTTTGCAATTTTATCTTGATGGATCAGATATTTTTAAGCCATTTTCATATGTTTTGCCTTTTCAAAAACATTCATATTCAATTCTTCTGGCCCCCTGACCTGCTGGTCATTCATCTGGCTGAGAATGACCTGTGTACTTAGAAGTCTGTTGACTTAGACTAGGCCATTTTAAAAGACATTGTTTGGCTTTCTGATAGCCACCTGGAAGTGTGAATCACCTGGTCATCTTGGTTGCAGCACTGCTATGGGTGGGAAGATGGGCCCCGCAAAAAGCACCAAGGGAGTGGCATGTGTTGTATTTGCAAAGGGAGGCCTGGAAATCTGTCTTCAGCAGTTAAATTTGATCTTTGAACTTGTTTCAACTGCATCAAGATCACCTGCCGGGAAGCGGCAATGGCATTTGGTTGGAAGATATTTCTCTGAATCTTCAGGATAGGCTGTGGGAACAGGTTTGATTGGCAGAAGCCGGACTACAGTAGGTCCTTGCTTGTGGCGGAAATGACATTGGGAAGGATGGGGACCTATAAATGGGGGCTATAAATGGCCTGAGGGGAGGATTGAACATGGCACCCCCAAGCTTGGTGTTGGAGTATATGCTGGGTAGGAATCTGCATATTGGTCACCCAATGAGACCTTGCTTGCTGGGCTTGCACCACAAAATGGTTTAACAGTGGCCAACTTCCATGGAATAGATTTAGGGTGGTCTAAACCCAGTGGATCCGCTCCATCAAAATGGGGCTGATATGGGCAGTATTTTTTGCCAGTAAGTGTTTGGTGAGTGCTCTTAGACACATTTAAAGAGAAATTTGAAACCCAATTATTTTCTTCTGGGTTCTGGGGCCAACTCATTGAGTGCACATCACCTTTGTAACGAACATGTAACACCTTCTTAGAGTTGTGGGGGCCCAAGAAAGGGTGGGCCAACAAGGCCCCCCTCCCCCCTTAGGTGTGGGGTTGATGCAAGTAGGTGAAGTTAAATTCAATCCCTTCAAAGTGACAGTGTGTGGTTTGCCAGAATGGTTAACAGCTGAGTTCAAGCAAAATCACACTGAAGAGAATTTGTACAATTTAAATAAACAGAGTCCTATGTTTCACCCTTACTTCACTTGTCTCACACCTCTTTATTTTATGGTTATTGTCACAATAGTATAATTGCCCTCTTCTTGGCGACATATCTTGATTTTGCCACAAATTTATTACGTACAGAAATAACAGCTGCCCAGTCATGTGGCAAACTGGAGTTGGGCAGTGAACTTTATTTCAAGATTTGCTCCTTTGAATCACAAAACAAAATGGACTCACTTTGACTTTCCTGCTCATATTCACTTACCATGGAACACTTCAAGCTAATTCCCACTTTTTGTGTCACAAAGGGGCAGAGGCAGCACATAGGCAGATTTGAGAATGAGCACAGTACTTAACATGATGCAAAAAAATGCCAACAACCCTCATTGGAACTAAAACTTTTAAAAAGTTATTAAGTCATCATACAATTATCCAAATCACTATAATTTTTCCACCTGGTCAGAGCACCAGAGGCATAAGAAAACTGTCAATTAACAGCCCTGAAAGGGATTATAATAATGAACCTCTGTACCATGAGAAAATCGGAGTAGTATCAAGAGGCAGCCATGGCTCCCAATTTTCCTTCTCCCATTTTGTATTTTCTTCATATTATTGGTCTGCCTTGAAATCAGAGTGTTGTAAATCTTACCTAGCACCAAAAGCATGTGTTTATACTGCTTTGATAGTTAAATAAGGTTTGCCAACCCCTCTCGTTTTGATGTGTTAACAGATCCATGTATTATGCAATCTAGTTTGCTTAAGAGCCAGTGTTGTGTAGTGGTTAAGACTCATAATCTGGGAACCATTTTCGCGTCTCCACTCCTCCACATGCAGCTGCTGGGTGACCTTGGGCTAATCACACTTCTTTGAAGTCTCTCAGCCTCACTCACCTCACAGAGTGTTTGTTGTGGGGGAGGAAGGGAAAGGGGAATGTTAGCCGCTTTGAGACTCCTTAGGGTAGTGATAAAGCGGGATATCAAATCCAAACTCCTCCTCCTCCTCCTCCTCCTCCTCTTCTTCTTCTTCTTCTTCTTCTTCTTCTTCTTCTTCTGTCATTCTGCAGGTTCTGATGGGGAAAGAGCATCCAAGATTGCAGAGAAGCTTGTCTACAAGGATGCTGTGGGCATTCACTTTGCTTTTTCTGCTGCCTCCTGTTGTGTGCAGAGCAGCCATGAGGTGCTCTGAACCTGATACATTTCCTGTTCCACATGAGTGGTACCAGTCAGGTGGCCTCATCATCGGTGGGGTTGCCTCTCAGTTCTATTATTCCATCATTGAAGAACACTTCATTGACAATCCTTCACAGAATCTGTTTGATGACAATCCACAGTAAGAGAGTCTCCCTCTCCCTTCATTTTTGGGATTAATCCTTCCAGTATTTTATATTATTATTATTTTAGTACTGTATTGTGTTTCTCCTAAGATGAACATCAGTAAAAAAAATTGCTTTGCTCTCTGTGATAATGAGAATACTTTCTATTTTGAACAGCAATGTTGCGAAAGGAAGGGAGACATTTTATACCTTGTTTTAATTCCACCAACAAGAGGGGAATGGTGGGGTTACTGCTTTAAATATTCTTGGGACACATAATCTGCAAGTGTCTAATCTTCCTAGAACAAATGTCATGAATCAGACACTGCTAGAGTCTGGTTTGTGAGATATTGACCTCATAGTTTGAGAATTGCTTTGTGAGATATAAATCTGTTTCCTTAGTTTTCATTCATCTATGAAGTCACACCTGGCACTGGTTGATAAATGAAATAGAGAAATCTAGAAATTTTAACAAAATGTGGCTTGTGGTGTGAGTCTGTTAAACTGATTGTAGCAGCCGCAAGTGATTCATTTTCCAAAGCCATGATTGATTAAAAAATTATTAAAGACCAAACAACAAACTAAAAAATGGTCAAAGAAATATAGAAATGGAATGATGAGTAATACATTCTACTTGAGATGAAGAGTTTGATATTTATTATTTTAGAAGCACGAAAAATATAACAAGGTTATAGTTCAATATATACCTGTTTGAAACAGAAATGGCAATTCGTTTTATCTATTTGTTGCGTTGTAGAATTCTCCTCTGAAATTTCATGCTAACCTCATTTGCAGCATGATAACCAAATTCTACCAGCACATCCTTGCCTTGGCATTTGCAGTGAAAGTGATAAATGAGAATCCCAACATCTTGCCCAATGTCACACTGGGCTTCCACATCTATGACAGCTATTATGATGCAAGGATGACATATCGTAACACTCTGGACCTGCTCTTTAAAATGCATAGATTTGCTCCCAACTACAAATGTGACTTGCAGAAAAACCTCATAGCCATAATTGGAGGACTTAGCTCTGACACCTCTTTCCATATGGCTGATACCTTAAGCCTCTACAAGATTCCACAGGTAGGTTTTATGAGTTGAGACATGAATTTTTCTCCCACAAATCACACTCTTCTCTTATCATTCTGAAAGTGATTTTGAGATTCAGAAAGTGAATATGATGGATGCTGAAGCATTACAAGCTGGAAGTCTATCAGAAACGAAGATTACTCTTTATTAGTAGAGATTGCTACACCAGTGAAAGTCTGAGTCAAGCAGAGAGCATTCAGCACCTTGGACACTTCCAACACCATCACCCTGTTGCACACATCAACTGCAAGAGACATTGTCTCTGTACGAAGCCGGTTGACCTGAAGACTTAGAAAGCTGACCATAGACTATGCCTCCTTGGAGAGCCTGGATGACTGATTAAAGTGCTTTAATTTATTTGCAGTACTGGACAACTGCAGTCCAGTACTGCAAAATAAACAAAACACACCCTGGAATGTGAATAATTTCTTTAAATTAAGCATTAGCTATGTCCCAAAATTTATTCAGGGGTGCAGCTGGGATGGGGTGTGGCTTGTCCCCCAGTTTCATACAGGGTGAGCCGACCTGATGTCCCCAGATCTGAGCTATTGGGCTAATGGATTTGAAAGCTGTGCAAAGCCATTGGTTGTGGTTCAGGCTAGAGTTTCAATCCCCATGCAGTCATGAAACTCACTCATGTCAGAGTTTTCAAAACTTTCCATATTGGTAACACACTTTTTAAACCTGCATCATAATGTCTATTCCTTTCCCTTTTAGCTTTCATATGGCTCATTCCCCCAAGAGGAGAGAGATATAGATAACTCCCTTTCCTTTTACCGCATGGTGCCCAATGAGGTTCATCAGTATATGGCAATCATCAGCTTGCTGCAGCATTTTGGATGGACATGGGTTGGACTCTTTGTTACGGATGATGATGGAGGAGAGAATTTCTTGCAGGCCCTGGAGCAATTGTTCTACCAGCATGGGATCTGCTCAGCCTTCACACAAAGAATGGAAAAAATAGCTCGTTTTGATATGATAGGTGACATTTTTGAGATGCTTGATAGGTATTATGAGGGTGTCATTAATGATAAAGCCAATGCATTCATTGTCTATGGAGATTCTCTGACATTGACCTGGCTGAGATCTGTTATGTATCTACGAGATCCTGGAAATAAGGAAAGCGCATCATTTAGAAAGGTGTGGATCATGACAACACAGATTGATTTCGTATTATTGAGTTTTCAAAAGTCTTGGGATCTTGATCTCTTTCAAGGTGCCATTTCCTTCACCATTCACTCAAAAGAGCTTCTTGAGTTCAATGAATTTCTGCAGATCATAAAACCTTACTGGAACACAGCAGATGGTTTTCTCAAGGACTTCTGGGAGCAAGCATTTGACTGTCCATTTCCAGATCTGCTCATGCAAGATACTGAAACGTGTACAGGGGAGGAGAAGTTAGAGTGTCTTCCCGGGCACCTGTTTGAAATGGACATGACTGGCCACAGCTACAGTATCTACAATGCTGCCTTTGTTGTGGCTCATGCTTTGCATGCCATTTATTCACACAGATCAAAGCAAAGAGCAAGGGTGGGAGACAAAAGGTTTGAACTTCAAAATCTGCAGCCCTGGCAGGTAATATGCTGCAAACAAAATATTATTTCAGTGAGTTAATTATTCCATGGCCAGACATCAAGTGATAACATTTTGTGGTTGGGATCATTTCCTGTATATTTAGTATGTACAGAATTTCAGCCTTTTATTGCTTTGTTATAACGTCTCCATCTGCTATTTGAATATAGCCCATTGTTGATATTTGGCCTTGATTGAAGATATTTCCTTCTTTCCCCTTTTCCTCTTTGAATCAGCTCCACTATTTTCTGCAAGGCATTTCGTTTAACAACTCAGCAGGAGAAACAATGTCCTTTGATGATGAAAGGGAAATGAGAGGTGGATTTGACATCACGAACATGATCACGTTCCCAAACAAGTCCTTCCATCAAATGAAAGTTGGACGAGTTGATCCTGATGCTCTTGAAGGAGAAACATTCATCATTCATGAAGATATGCTTGTGTGGCACAGAGGTTTTAATCAGGTCTCTATTTTAGGAAACCTTCTGTTCCTCACTTTTCTTATGACATGTTCTATTTTTGTTGTTGTTGTTCAGTCGTTCAGTCGTGTCCGACTCTTCGTGACCCCATGGACCAGAGCACGCCAGGCACGCCTATCCTTGACATGTTCTATAGGTGTCTGAAATTCTGTTGTTTCTATCTGATATGGAGAAATGTGCCTGCCGAGCACATTCAAAATTGATTCTACTTAGATATGCCAAAGAAAAAACCCAGTACATTTTAAAATAACTATATCTTCCATATACATAAAGCAAAGCCTTTGTAGTATATAAATGATTGCTGTATAGGCGCCTATTCGATACCTCTTTTTATAATGTATGGAGACAATAACTCAGTAATAGAACACGTATTGCTTGCAAAAGGTCCCAGGTTCAATCAATTGCATCTCCAGTCCTGCTGAGATGTTTTTCAATTGTTTTGCAGCATTTTTGCAGAGCCCTCGAACTGTATGGCTGACCTGACAAACTTAGTGCCCTACTGGTCTCCCCAATCCATGGATGCAAAACTTTGGCACAGGTTTGGTGTGAATTGAACATTATTGGATTGGGGGTGAACAGTATTGCACCATGCTGGGGGAAGTCTGACAATATTTTGGGACACCACAAGGTGTGGGTTTTTTGCTTCAAAATGATTGCAAAGTTTGTCATAGGTTTGGAGGGAATCCCAAATAATGTTATTCATAATGCAGCTCTTTTATATTAAACCTTTATTTTCTGAGTGGTGAACTTCATCACTAGAAGTCAAATAAACAATCGGTTTTTTCAATCTTCTTAACTACTTTCCTGCTATGGATAGGTGACTCCCCTTTCTCTGTGTAATGACCACTGCCACCCAGGCAGTCAGAAGAAAAAGAAAGAAGGGGAAAAGTTTTGCTGCTATGGTTGTGCTCCATGTTCAGAAGGGGAAATTTCAAACCAGGAGGGTAAGTCATGCAGCACTCATATTGTTCTTCCTGTAAGGACAATGGCAAGGCTAGACAGTAGCATTTCAGGGGGTTATTTTAGAGCAAAAAGACAGTAAGGAGCAACATGTAAAAAATGAGTAAAATTATTCAATGCATGGGAAAATAGGATAAACAGAACAATAGAGCCTGGGAGCATGTAAGGAAATTGAGTGATGGATGATTCAGAACAGGCAAAAGAAAATTAACTGCTTCATGAAGTTCGTGATTTAACCATTGAATTCGTTCCTACAAGAAGCAGTGGGTGGCAATAACTTGAAAGCCTTTAAAGGAGGATTAGACAAACTCATGGAGGACAAGGCTATCAGTGGCTATGACCTCTGATGGCTGAAATCTTCCAAATACCAGTTGCTGGAAAGTGGGGCGGTTGGGGGAGACTTCTGTTTCACTCAGGTCCTGCTTGCAGGCTTCCCATAGGTATGTGGTTGGCCACTGTGAAGCTAGATGAGATGGGTTATTGGCCTGATGTAGCAGGCGCTAATGTGCTTGTGTGAAAAAGAAAGGCAATTAGTAGGATTTCAACACAGATATTGTAAACTTAGTTCACAAATGATTTTAATAAGCCTAAAAATACAGTGAGTTTAAAACACTCATACATATAAGAACACTGAGAAACATGGAACCAATAGGTTTCATTTCATGTCAGCAAAGAAGAAATATGGAAGACAAAATACTGTTGAAAAGTATAATAGCTTTCAGAATAAGTGAGATCAAAGCATTTATATCGGAACACTAAAATACATAGATTTCAAAAGATATATTTCATATCAGTGAAAGAGTCACATTGCAGAAAAAGTACTGTTCAATCATTATTTAAATTTGACATTCTTTATTTTTCAGATATGAATGACTGCTTCAGATGCCCAAAAACTCAGTATCCAAACAAGAACAAAACTGCCTGCATTGAGAAAAGGATGAGCTTCCTTTCTTATGAAGAACCTTTAGGGATCAGTTTAGCATCAGTTGCCCTTTCTTTCTTCCTCATCACAGCTTTGGTGCTAGGAACATTCATCAAGTACAAAGACACTCCCATAGTCAAAGCCAACAACCGGGACCTCACCTACTCTCTCCTTTTCTCTCTCCTGCTCTGTTTCCTCTCTTCATTGTTATTTCTGGGTGAACCTAGCAAAGTCTCCTGCCTCCTTCGGCAACCAACATTTGGCATCATCTTCTCTGTAGCCGTTTCTTGTGTGTTGGCGAAAACTATCACTGTAGTTGTAGCTTTCATGGCCACCAAGCCAGGATCCAGCATGAGGAAGTGGATAGGGAAAAGACTGGCCTACTCAGTTGTGATTCCCTGTTCTGTTATTCAATCAACTATCTGTACTGCTTGGTTGATGACATGTCCCCCATTCCCTGATCTGGACATGTACTCTTTAACAGAAGAAATCATTGTGCAATGTAATGAAGGGTTAGTCACCATGTTCTATTGTGTCCTGTGCTACATGGGCCTCTTGGCCATTGCCAGCTTCGTTGCCGCATTTGCAGCCCGCAAGTTACCTGACAGTTTTAATGAAGCCAAATTCATTACATTCAGCATGTTGCTCTTTTGCAGTGTTTGGCTGTCTTTTTTTCCAGCCTACCTGAGCACAAGTGGAAAATACATGGTGGCTGTGGAGATCTTCTCTATCTTGGCCTCCAGTGCTGGGTTATTGGGCTGCATCTTTGCCCCTAAATGCTACATCATTATTCTGAGGCCAGAACTGAACAACAGGGAACATCTTATAAGGAAAAACAATTAAACAGGTTTTTCTCCCTTCACTTTGTGATAGTTAAGAGTTGAAGACCAAATACTCTCCTTCTCCCTCCCTCCCTCCCTTTCTCTGTATATATTCCAGTAGCAAACATACCTGAGATCACTTTTTCGCCATTTGTTTATTTATATTTTCTATACACAGGTCCCACTATCCAAATGCTTTTTATATGAAAAATCTATTATTACAACATGAGTAATTAGTGCCCAAATCTTGTTATATGCACCACATACTCAGATATCCCAACATTTGGACCTGTCTTTAGTACTGTAAACAAACAAGCTGACTTTCCTTCCTTGTATGCCTTTTGGAAGGCTTCAGAGTGTTTTCATGGGGTTTTCACACTTTGAGGGTCAAAATTTTGAGTTCAAGAACGCATTAGAATGTTCTCATAGGTATTAATGGAAGCTGTTGGATCCTTAGGCAAACACTCAGCTAACAAACAATTTTCTGAGAATGTATTTTGTTCAAATAGTGAGATCTGTAAGTAGACATATACAACAGCTTAGGAGTGTCATATATCATAGCTATACATGAGTTCTCTGTGGAACACCCTCCCTTCAGCTGTAAAGGAGTTAAGAATTACACAGCTTTTAGAATACATCTGAATGCGGCCCTGTATTGGGAGGTTTTTAATGCTTGATGTTTTTATTATAGTTTTAGATATGCTGTAAGCTGTCCAGAGTGGCTGGGGAAACCTAGCAAGATGGGTGGGGTACAAATAAAATAATGACGATGTTGGTGGTTTTGGTGGTGATAAGGCTTTAGACCAGTTCAAGGTTACTTTTAAACTTCTTTTTTTGGAATAAACATTTGTAATTGTTATGATATAGATCATGAAACCTTTTATAATTACAGACGCCAAATCAGATCCAATACAGAACATATTTTTTTTCAAAATTCCAACTGAAAAGCTTAGTGAAAAATACAGCTCTTCAATCAGCATGGAAAAGGCAGTATCAATGGTGATTGTAATGGAGAGATGTACCAAAGGTTAGGGGCCACCATGCTTAAAACCAATTCCTATACTGTATAAATGGGCCTCCTGATGACAGTAGTTACAGGACGACGTGGAAGATACTGGAAGACAGTAGAGAAATATATTGATATTCTAAGCAGTGAGGAGTGGTTAAATGCACACCATAGTAATTTAATTATTGTAAATAGGTATGACATGATAATACATATTAACCCTGTATGGTGAAATTGGAAGGAGCACTCTATCACCTACCAGTTTGATTTGAAACCTTCCCTTCTGGACATGGAACACAATCATAGCAGCAAAATTTTTCCCATTCCTTCCTTTTCTTTTGTTGACCAGGGAGGCAGCATTCATTGCATACAGAAAGGGGATTTGTCTATCCATTAAAAGGAAAAGTTCATGGAAGAGTAAATATTTTTTATTTAAAAAAAACCCACAACTGATTTTCCAACGTTTATTTATTTCTTGCATTTATACCTCCCCTCTTCTGCAAGGATCTCAATGTGTCATACGTGCTTCTTTCCTTCTTCATTTAATCTCAGCAACAACCCTATGAAGTAGGCTAGCTTGAGAAGCAATGTATAAAAACATATTCAAAGGTAGGTTCTCTCCTTCTTTCAGCCAAAAAACCTTTGCCCAACTATCCAGTTCCGTGCTTCCTTTCTCCCAGGCTGTCCATCCACTTACTGGTTTCATCCCAGAGTATTTGCCTCATTATATGTTGGCATAAGAAGAATAGGAATCTTATCTACCCTACCAGACCATGTCATATCCTGATAAGAACTCTGACCCAGCTGGATTTACTTTCTGTTTGGTCAGATGTGTAGGAGAATGGTGATTGGATCTGTTTGTCACCTAGTCCAGACACTTCAATTGGTCCCTAAACCTTCACATATAGATTTCCTTCCTTCCTTCCTTCCTTCCTTCCTTCCTTCCTTCCTTCCTTCCTTCCTTCCTTCCCTCCCTCCCTCCCTCCCTCCCTCCCTCCCTCCTTCCTTCCTTCCTTCCTTCCTTCCTTCCTTCCTTCCTTCCCTCCCTCCCTCCCTCCCTCCCTCCCTCCCTCCTTCCTTCCTTCCTTCCTTCCTTCCTTCCTTCCTTCCTTCCTTCCTTTCTCAGTCCTACTTGTTTGGAGATGGAAGAGATTGGACCTAAGATCTTCT
This sequence comes from Lacerta agilis, assembly GCF_009819535.1. Taxonomy (NCBI): domain Eukaryota; kingdom Metazoa; phylum Chordata; class Lepidosauria; order Squamata; family Lacertidae; genus Lacerta; species Lacerta agilis. Next base: position 7,026,549 of record NC_046325.1, on the reverse strand, counting down.
CAATGCAATCCATGTGGTTTGCAACTAACCTGGGATCCCTGTCCAACAAAAAATGAGATCACTGACTGGTGGCTGATTTTATCAGTTTCCCAAAAAGCCATGTTTTCATAAGTGGTTTATATTTAATATTATTCAGGTTTCACTTCTACAGAAACCTGTGAATGTTTTTGGCAGTTCAGTGTTTCATCTACATTTGAATGTGCTTGGTAGCCACAATCAAATTACTGTATAACCCTATCCGATAGGGCATAACCCATCTGAAGAACATAGGGACCCAAAACGAATACTGCAGAATCCATACCTGATTAAAACTTGCATGCCACACAATTAGATCTTCATTAAGGATGAATGCTTTTCCTTCAGGGGCCTTAAGATCCACCCTTCCAATTTTCACCTGAAATAAAGACTTGTTTGGAAATGTGACCATATTCACAATGTCAAATCCATTCCCCGCTTTCCTTTTGTCATGAAAAAAGATTGATTCTCCAGCACTGTTGTTAAAAGAGACAGCTTGAAGAAATGGATGGAGCTATTGAAAAGACAAAAAGACACGAAGACGTAGCAACATAGTGGAAATTAAATGAAAAAAGGGAAGAACCATGTATGCTGGGATATAAATGCTGAGGGTGGATCTGTTGTTTGTTGGTGGTTTGTAAAGGTAAAGGTACCCCTGACCTTTAGGTCCAGTCGTGGACGACTCTGGGGTTGGGGTGCTCATCTTGCTCTATAGGCTGAGGGAGCTGGTGTTTGGCCACAGACAGCTTTCGGGTCATGTGGCCAGCATGACTAAGCCACTTATGGCAAACGAGAGCAGTGCACGGAAACACGGTTTACCTTCCCGCCAGAGCGGTACCTATTTATCTTCTTGCACTTTGACATGCTTTCGAACTGCTAGGTGGACAGGAATTGGGACCGAACAACAGGAGCTCACCCTGTCATGGGGATACGAACCACCAACCTTCTGATCGGCAAGCCCTAGGCTCTGTGGTTTAGACCACAGCGCCACCCGCGCCTCATAGCAAACTGATTTCTGCTCAAACTAAAACCAAGGTAGCACAAAAATCCTGTACAGTTAAACCTTGGTTTCCGAAAGGCTCAGTTGCCCAACAAATTGGCTCACAAACACTGCAAACCCGGAAGTAAGTGTTCCAGTTTGCAAACGTTTTTCGGAAGCTGAACATCTGACGCGGTTTCTGCTTGAGTGCAGGAAGCTCCTGCAGCCAATCGGAAGCTGCACCTTGGTTTCTGAATGGTTTTGGGATTCGAACGGACTACAGGAATGGATTAAGTTCGAGAACCAAGGTACCACTGTAGTCATTTTCGAATCATGAAGCATTGTGGAGCAAAATATAGAAATGAATTCACAATTGGCACTCATTTTTTATATATTACTTAAATAACAAAGGTATAATTTACTGAATAATACTTAAATAACAAAGATATAATATGTTATTTTATAACAGGGACAAGTGGAAATTCCTGTTTAGAAACTCTCCCCTAAAACTTTAGGGGAGTTTAGTATAAAAAAGGATCAAATTTAGAAAGGGAGCTAATTTGATACAATATATGGAGAGAGAAAATATAAAAACAGAACTAGAATATGAAAGTTACAGGTGGGTAGCCGTGTTGGTCTGCCATAGTCAAAACAAAATCGAAAATTCTTTCTAGTAGCACCTTAGAGACCAACTGAGTTTGTTCCTGGTATGAGCTTTCGTGTTTTTTGGTATCTGAAGAAGTGTGCATGCACACGAAAGCTCATACCAGGAACAAACTCAGTTGGTCTCTAAGGTGCTACTAGAAAGAATTTTCGATTTTGTTTAGAATATGAAAGTTCTGTTCATTCTAAATGTCTAGGAGGAAAATGTGAACCCAGAAAAATCCTCCAGGGAATAAAATGTACAATACCATTTCAGCAACTATTTGTGGGTGTGAATCTTTTAACAGTATCACCTTCTACTCATCAGCTAACTTACCTAAGAAGAATTTGTTTTCAAGACGTTACCTGCCAAGGCTGCAGACTTAGAAGTTCCGATCTTTTGCTGCCAATCTCTGCTCTGTGCTTGGATCTAACTGAGTAAACAGCATGCAAAGCATGAGCCACAGCAAAGACAGCATTGTAGATATTGTAGCTGTGACCGGTCACACCCATTTCAAACTGAGGCCAAGGAAGGTTCTCCAGCCTCTCCTCTCCAGTACATGTTTCATTCACCTCCACTGGCACTCCAGGTTTTGGAAATATGCAGTCAAATGCTTGCTCCCAAAAGTTCTTGACAAAGCCATTTCCCTGGGTCCAGTAAGGTTTCCTGCTCTGAAGAAATTCCTTGAATCCTGGGAGATCTTCCGAATGAATTGTGAAAGAAATGGCACCTTGGAAAGGCTGAAGATCCCAGTTCCTTTGTAAGCCTGATAATGTTAAATCAATTTGGGTTGTCATGATCCACACTTTCCCAGGATCTCGTGCAAATAAAAGAAATCTCACCCACATAATTGTTAAAACATCTCCGTAGAGAATAAATGTATTGGCTTTAACATCTGTACAGCTTACATAAAAGCTTTTCAGCATAGCATACAGGTCACCCCATTTATCAAAACGAGGAAGTTGTGGAACTCTTTGTGTGAATGCTGAGCAAATTCTGTTTTGAGAAAGCAAAGGCTCAAGGGTCTGTAAAAAATATTCTCCACGGTCATTATTCACAGCAAAAAGCCCAACCCACGTCCATCCAAAATGCTTAAGCAAGAGGATAAGCCCCTTATACTGATGGGTTTCATTGGGGACCATATGGTAAAAGGATGTGACCTTATCACTATTGCTTTTCTCTGGGGGAAATGAGCCATATGTGAACTGAAAGGAAATTTAGAGTTATTATATAGATCAGTTTCAAAATATGCAGCTATTGGGTAAAGTTATTACGATATTTGGATGAAAGTGTCACCAATGTTGTCAGGATCACCAGAAATTTAAATGTGTGCTTTCACTCAAAATACATATAGAAAAATTATATTCTTTGTCACAGCGGGTGGCACTTTGGTCTAAACCACAGAGCCTAGGGCTTGCTGATCAGAAGGTCGGCAGTTTGAATCCCCACGACAGGGTGAGCTCCCGTTGCTCGGTCCCTGTTTCAGCCAACCTAGCAGTTTGAAAGCACGTCAAAGTGCAAGTAGATAAATGGGTACCACTCTGGCAGGAAGGTAAACAGCGTTTCCATGCACTGCTCTGGTTTGCCAGAAGCGGCTTGGTCATGCTGGCCACATGACCCGGAAGCTGTACGCCAGCTCCCTCGGCCAATAAAGCGAGATGAGCACCGCAACCCCAGAGTCGGACACGACTGGACCTAATGGTCAGGGGTCCCTTTACCTTTTACTATGTAGATGAATATTTTAATATGGTTAAACTACATCACAGCAGCATTACAACATTCAGAGAAGTGCAAAATGCAGTGGATATCTAAGTTCCGATCAGCACATTAGCTTTGAAAGGTGTTATCCAGGCCATATTTTTTCTGTTATTTACAGTGACAGAATTCCTGGAGCTTTCCTTTGTATAGCACATTTGTGCACTGATTTGCTTTAAAGTATCTAGGAGGTTACTGGAACAAAAGTAACCAAGGTTATCTTTAGCTGATACTAAAGAGTTCTCAGTGTTACTCTTGAAACTTATGCTGAGCTTCTACTGGCAGAAACTGAAAACACAAGGCAGTGTGTCTGATGTTTCAGAGATAATTCATCTGGAGAAAGAACTGGCGAAGCCCCTGTTTACAAATTTGGAAACCATCCACCAACAGGACCAATAACAAACAAAGGTTTGAGCCACAATCATAACCTCTTGCTAAAGCTCAAAATCACATCCAGAATATCAAAAGAGGGTGTAATTTGTGAAAATACCCCTATTCATAGATCCTACCTGAGGAATCTTGTAAAGAATTATGACATCGTTCATAGGAGAAGAAGTATCCGAGCCAAGCCCACCAATGATGGCTATGAGGTTTCTCTGGGAATCACATTTGTAGTTGGGGACAAAACTACAGGATTTGAAGAACAGGTCCAGAGTGGTCCGATAAGTCATCCTTGCATCATAATAGCTGTCATAGATATGAAATCCAAGAGTGGCATTGGGCAAGATTTGGGGGTTCTCATTTATCTCTTTCACAGCAAACGCCAAAGCAAGGACATGCTGGTAGAATTTTGTCGCCAGACTGCAGGATGAAGTGAAATAATTTACAGTTTCAAAAGAGAATTATGTGATGCATGAAACTGACATGACACCACAATGGTTATTCCTTTCCCTAACTGATTTAGTTTACTGTGAAATCCTGTGGTTTATAATCAATGTTTCTGGTTAATAGAGACTATACTTTGTCATTACAGATATATATTATGTGTTCTATGTATGCTATGAGGGCATTTGGGATATGTATAGTGCTTTGACACCACTACAGCCACACTTGCATAACTTTTCCAACTCACTTTGGGGGGACAAAATACACAAACACCTGATAAAGTTGACACTACTATAGGTGCTACAAAATACCTGTTCCGCATTTGTAAGTACTCAGCCATTCAGTGTGGCTGCACCTTCACTTCAGAACTTGCTGCCTGTTGAGATCAAGCAAGCATATTTATACTACCTTTCCCACGGCTGGCTAAAAGCATTCTTATTTAGGCATGCCTACTCAGATGCTTAGGGACCCAGGTGGCACTGTGGGTTAAACCACAGAGTCTAGGGCTTGCCGATCAGAAGCTCGGCGGTTCGAATCCCTGCGACGGGGTGAGCTCCCGTTGTTCGGTCCCAGCTTCTGCCCACCTAGCAGTTTGAAAGCACGTCAAAGTGCAAGTAGACAAATAGGGACCACTCCGGTGGGAAGGTAAACGGCGTTTCCGTGCGCTGCTCTGGTTCGCCAGAAAGCGGCTTTGTCATGCTGGCCACATGACCCGGAAGCTGTCTGCGGACAAACGCTGGCTCCCTTGGCCTATAGAGCGAGATGAGCGCCGCAACCCCAGAGTCGTACACGACAGGACCTAATGGTCAGGGGTCCCTTTATGCTTAGAAAACTGAGGTAATTTTTTCCTGTTTTTGTATTTTAACTCTTGTATGTTTTAAAGCAGGATTGTAATTGTTTTCTCGATGTTATTGTCTTATCTTTTTGTAAAGTGCTTTGAGGTTTTCTGCCATCATGTTGTGAATACATTTTTTTTGAATAAATAATAAAGTGTGCTTTGGCCCATGTAAATTTATGCCAGACTAATTTCTTATATGTGGATCCACACTAAAGCTGAAATCATAGCCCAATTTACCTGAGTGTAACCTCCTGAAATTGAATAAGACTTACTTCTCATTAGACATGCTTAGAAATGTACTGTTGGATTGTAATTCTACATTAATCTATCAGTAAGCAAGACCCATTCAACTTTCTGAATAGATATGTATAGGATTGTGCTGTGTCGGTATTAATTTCTAATGGTGACAGTGAGAAAAGTTAATTCTGATTTTGAAATGCTAAATTGTTGCCTTATAAGCCTCTTAAGATTTCAGTGATAAGTGGAGCCTGAGACCAAGGTTCTGGAAGAAAGAAATTGCACTTAAAGAAGAAGAAGAGTTTGAATTTGATATCCCGCTTTATCACTACCCGAAGGAGCCTCGAAGCGGCTAACAATCTCCTTTCCCTTCCTGCCCCACAACAAACACTCTGTGAGGTGAGTGAGGCTGAGAGACTCCAGAGAAGTGTGACTAGCCCAAGGTCACCCAGCAGCTGCATGTGGAGGAGCGGAGACGCGAACCCGGTTCACCAGATTATGAGTCTACCGCTCTTAACCACTACACAACACTGGCTCTTAAAGAAATTGTTATAAATGTTGCATGGTTTGTGGAAAAGGAGAGTTGGATTCAACATGAATAAAATGTTTCTGAATACACATAATTTTATTGAGCTGTTGCAAGCTTAGTGCAATGCAAAAGACTCAAAGGAGGAGGAGGAATTCCCAATGGAGGACCAATATCTTTTCTGTCAATTGTGCATTTAAAAAGCCCAGAAGGTGCAGAGGGAGAAAGGGTCCTTACATTGGAATCTCAAACATATTCTGTGATGGGTTTTCCTTGAAGAAAACTTCAAAGAAAATGTAAAAGATATGAGCAGCAATCCCACCAACCAGGAGGTGACCTGGCTGGTACCACTCCTGTGGGACAGCAATGGGATCATTCATAGGACATTTCATGGTATCTACTCTGTGCACAACAGGAATGAAAAGAAATAACAACACCAGTAACCACAACATCTGGCCAATCTTTTTTTGTAAATGCGGACTGTTTTGTGTCCAAGTGCAGCAGAATGCAGACTTGAAATGTACCGGTCCTATTTTTCCATAGAAGGATTAGAAATTCAGGCATTTAGTAATTGTGATGGACCACACTCTGATTCTGACAAAGCACATGAAAACTACTTGGAATTTCAGAAATGAAATTGACAGATCCCTGCCTGCCTCTTGCCTCTATTCCCAGCTCTCCATGGCACAGGAGTTTTAAACCATTTTTTGATTTTATTATCATCTGTTCTCTTGTGCCTTCTGGAAAGCATGTGCAGCTTTTATTATGGGAACAAATTATAGATATTTGGATCATTGTAGGGGGAGATAATTGCTTCTTCAGAGTTTTGGCCCTGTGTAGCACCTTTGGTAATGAACAGTTCTTTTCTCTTTCCCATCCCCAGATCAGACCATGAGTCTCCTCTGCTCCTCGGTGCCAGGTGGTTTAGAGTTTTCCATAGTCAACAGCAGCAGAGTGAAATAAGAGTTAAGTCATTGTCTTTGGACACATGAAACATCCAAGCTAAAAACTAATAATCAAAGCTGTTATCAAACTCAAGTATTATCAAGGGAATCCATGACTACAATTTCTCTGTGCAACACATTTTCAGCTAGAAAAAACCCAAAAAACAAAACAGGTGTGGAATAAGGAAAAGGAGAAGTGATTCTTGATTTAATCTTTGTGCCAAGAATCTGGTGTGAAATGGAGTATCTACTGTATTATTTATTTTTGTTTCTAGCTTGCTCCTTTTAGTTAGTACTTTATTACGGTCTATGACCAGCACACACACAGAAAAGACACATACAGAATCAAAATTGATCTGAGATTTGATCTAAAAGGGGTTGCTCCTTTTATTTACTTAGCCATGCTGAAAAATCCTTGGTATAGGATGCCATATAAATAATTCAAATAAATGTTTTTTGTCGAAATTACCATGAGGGTATCAATTTGATGTGTGTCGGAAATTGCCTGGAAATACTCATAAATTCATCATTTTTAATTTCAAAATAAGGGAATAATGTGCCAATCCCCACCCCCCTTGCCCTTTCCACTACCCCTGCGGCATCCTGACCTAGATCATCACTGTAGCAAGGAGGACAATGCTGCAATGGCAGCCAACCAGATATCCCACCACTTTGCCTCATAGTTCAAGGGACAAAAGAATAAAAGAAAGTGCATATGGGTAACCCTGTATTGAACACCGCCCCCCCCCAATGAATCAATAACATGTCTATAGATCAAGAAGTGACCGAGGTCTGCTCAACCTGGCGTGTCTCCATGCCAAGACAAAACTTTGGTGGGTTCTCATCCATGAGATGTTGTTTACGGATCACGTGGCCTTGACATGTGCTCATATTTTCAGCACGTTAACATAATGTCTCAGTTAAATTTATGCTGGCTTGGTCATGTACATAGAATAGAAGGTGGCATGATCCCCAGGGATGTGCTATACAGTGGTATCTCTGGTTACGAACGCTTCTGGTTACAAACTCTGCTAACCCAGAAGTAGTAGTAGTGGTAGTAGTAGCAGCGGAGGAGGAGGAGGAGGAGGAGGAGGAGGAGGAGGAGGAGAAATTTGGATTTGATATCCCGCTTTATCACTACCCTAAGGGGTCTCAAAGCGGCTAACACTCTCCTTTTCCTTCCTCCCCCACAACCAACACTCTGTGAGGTGAGTGGGGCTGAAAGACTTCAGAGAAGTGTGAGTAGCCCAAGGTCACCCAGCAGCTGCATGCATAGGAGCAGAGACGCAAACCCGGTTCACCAGATTACGAGTCTTAACCACTACACCACACTGGCTCTCCTGGTTGTGAACTTTGCCCCAGGATGTGAATGGAAATCGTGCACCAGAGCCACACGCACAGTGGGAGGCCCCATTAGCGAAAGTGCACCTCGGGATAAGAACAGTTTCAGCTTAAGTACGGACCTCCGGAACGAATTGTGTTCGTAACCCGAGGTACCACTGTATAGGGAGCTGGCCTCAGGCACCGGGCCTGTTGGCAGACCAACCCTCTGTTACAAAGATGCCAGTAAAAGTGACATGAAAGCTGGCAACATTAACCCTGCCATCTGAGGATCCTTTGAAGACAACTACAGTGCTTATAGACACGTCACTTGTTTACAGCACTGGGAGGAGCGTAGAAAGAAGAAACACCATGTTGCATCTGGATGCCATCATGTGCGCCAGCTGAAATAAAACATGTCTCTACCAGCTGTGAGTGCTGAAGGCCACTCCCTGGAAGGCCCTGTCCATCTGGCCATGGGGTGAGTCCCAGGCTCACCCTCCCCTAGTCCAGTGACTGCTTTAAAATTTTAATTTGTTGTGTTTTAAATTTTGGTTTATGGTTTGGTTTTTGCTGTGTTGGAGTGGGATTAATGTCTAGTTGGGGCTGGGGGTCAGTTTTTTTTAATATAACTGTAAACTTTAAAAAATTAGTTTTATTGTTTTATATAGTTTGTATTTGGTTCTTAAGGGGAGAGGGTCAAGGATGCTGGGGAGTGGGCCCCAGCCAACAGAATGGCTGGGGCATGTTCCACGGGGGGGGGGGATGCGATGGACCACCCGATCTCAGTGATCACGGGCAGCAGGAGGAGTTATGCTAAGATCATTACCGAGGAGGCAGGCTTAGTGGTTGTTTGAAGACTATCCCTGCCTCCGGGTCTGGTCTTCAATGGATGGATACTGGAATCAACAAGGGAGACCCACATAACCTGTAGGTGTTGCTGTGCAATGCCAGGTCAATGATTCATAAGACCACTGCCATCCATGACTTGATCATGGTTTGAGGACTTGACCTGGCATGTGTGACAAAAACTTGGTTGGATGAAGCAGATGGGCCTGTCCTTGCCACTGCTTGTCTACCAGGTTTCTTGTATGTACAGCAACCCAGGTCATATGGGCGGCGGTGTGGGGCAGGTTTACAGTGATTTTTAGGAAGTCACTAGTTTACACCGGGCATCCTATTGAGAAGACCCAGTTCTCTGAGTACATGTTCTGGAAGTTGGGCAATAGGGGCAGTACAGGATTCCTTTTGGTGTATGGACATCCCCGCTGCACCAAGGATTCCCTGACTGAGCTTCTTCGGGTCATGCTGGAAGTTCTGGAGATACCTAGTTTGGTTGTCCTAGGGGATTTTAACATCCATGCCGACACGACCTTACAAGGGGCTGCTCAAGACTGTCCAGTAAACTGGGTAGTCCACTTTAAACTGGCAAAAAGTCCAGCACGCTCCTGCTGTGCCACTTTGCTTTCCCCCCAGTTCCCTGGGCTGTTAGCAGAGATTCTACTCACGCAGCAAGAAGCAGGTCTGTTGTGTAAGGCATCTTTAATAAAGCTCTCTGCAGCCGTCTTCGTTCTTATCTCTGTTAAAGCGTTTATTTACAGAAAAGATACAACTCCTGGGAAGGCATGCTTGCTCCCAGTACTGAAGAACATAACAGAAAGGAAAAAACCACGCCCCAAACTCCCAAACTCCAGGAAGCAACAGAAACCCATTTATAGGCACACCCAGATTACAGCACGTCACATGACCAGAGCAGTTTAACAGTTTAACCCTGTAGGTTCTGGAATATATCACACCCCCTCTCGTGCTGTATTTCTGGGTTGAATGTAAATACAATCATTTATTCAAAACATAAACACAACCCCTTGCAGAATTCTTCATGCTTCTGAAAGCTTAAGGGTTTAGTAAATCCATCAGCTAGGTTTTCTGAACTAGGGCAATATTATAATTTAATCAAACCTGTTTGGACACTTTGACAAACGTTTTGGAAACGGATGTCCAAATGTTTTGTTCTTGCTTTAAATTGTCCATTTTCCGCCAGTTTTAAACATGGTTGATTATCCTCCCAAACAGTGACAGGCAAATGACAATTCCCATAGATTTCTCGTACCAAACATTGGTAGTACTCTAGTTCCCTACACACGTCAGAAAGGGCACTGAACTCGGCTTCAGTGGATGAAAGTGCAATAAGCTCCTGTTTCCGCGACCTCCAACCAACTAGAGACTTTCCAAATTTTACCACCAGTCCGGACACAGATTTTCTGTCCTTAAATTCGCCCAGTCACTATCAGCCCAGCAAGTGAGTTTTGTCTCACCCTCAGCTGGCAATTTTAAACAAACATTTTTAGTGGCCTGCAAATATTTGAGAATTCTTTTGATTCCTCTCCAGGTAGCCACGCTAGGCTTTGAAGCCTCTCTGCTGAGCAGATTTGTCGCGAACGCTATGTCCGGTCTACTCCACTGGGAAATATATAGGAGACTTCCCAGAGCAGATTGAAAAACTTCGGGATTGTCAAAATCGGACCTTTCCCCAAATTGACTGTCTTTCACATAGTTTGTCTCCATGGGAGTTCTGCTGCCTTTGCATTCAGCCATTCCAAACCTTTCAAGTATTTGCTCAATTTTGGGCGTTTGACTGAGCATAAAGCTCCCGTTTGCAGTCCTATCTATCTGTACACCTAGATAGACCTTTACTGGCCCTAGACTCTTAAATTTGAAATACTTTTCAAGACTTTTGGCAAATAGTTGCCCCTGTTTTTTAGTCTTTCCAGAATGGAGAAGGTCATCAACGAAGACCAACACCATTTCTTGTTGCTGTCCGGAACCTTTCAGATACAGACAGCTGTCAGCTTGGCTCTTTTTGTAACCCATGTCTTCCAGAGCATTATTCAGACACAAATTCCAGTTTCGGGCAGACTGTCTTAGTCCATATATGGACTTGTGCAGTCGCCACACTTGACCTGGCATACTGTCTTCGAACCCTGGAGGTGGCAACATGTAGAGTTCCTCCTCCAGGTCTGAGTTTAGATAGGCTACATCTATGTCAAAGTGGTTCACCTGAAAACCTTCCTGGGCAGCGACTGCCAAAAGCATTCTCAGGGTTTCACTCCTGGAGGTTGGTGCGTAAACCTCAGTGTAATGGAGCCCTTTTCTCTGCGAGAAGCCTCTCGCAACAAGCCTTGCCTTGTATTGCGGTTCTCCTGTGGTTGTTGGCTTAATTCTGTACACCCAGCGACTGCTCACTGCCTGTTTTCCTTCTGGCAGTTTTGTGATGGAGTACACTCCTAACGATTTCATGGAGTTAAGCTCCTTCACCATTGCCTCATGCCACTTAGCGGCCTCTTCCTCGGGCAATTGTAACACCTCTCTGAAGCTTTCTGGCTCACATTGAGCTAAGCAAGCCCAAACACTAGTTGCTGTGTACTTTTCCGGGGGTTTTCCTTTTGTGGTGCGTTCAGAACGCCTTACCACTTGGTCAGATGCCCCCTCTGACTCTGATGTGTTGGGACCAATCTGCACGTCCCTGTCATCAGGAGAGCCTCCTAGTGACTTACTTCGCTTTCTTTGTCTTTCTGGACTAACTACGGGAGATGTGGGCGTACTCCTGGGTTCTTTTTTTACTGGCCTTGGAGATGTCCCTTGTCCTTGAGCTGGTGTTCCAGCAGGTGCTGGTGCTGGCTCCTGAACATCTTCATCAGCAGAGTCATCTAGACTCTCTGAGAGAACGTCAGGATTGGCATGAACGCGTGTCCATCCACCTTGCTCGCAAAACTCAGCACTTCTGCTTATCACAACTCTAGATTGATTGCCCTCAGGATAGACAAATCTCCACCCCTTCGTCTCTAGCTCATAGCCACAAAATATCATTTTTCGGGATCGAGGATCACCTTTTCTGCGTTGAGCTCTAGGGATCAGAACCCAAGCTTCACACCCAAACACACGAAAGAAATCTACCTTTGGCTTCTTTCCATACAAGAGAAAATAGGGTGTGTCCCCCACAGTAGAATTATATGTCCTGTTCAAGGTGAAATTGGCTGTTCTCCACGCCTCCCCCCAAAACCTTGGTGGAAGCTGTGCATCAAACAGCATGGCTTCCGCAGCCTCCTGAAGGGTGCGGTTTCGCCTTTCAGCCACCCCATTTTCTTGAGGAGAAAAAGCGCAAGCTAACCTGTGGCGTATGCCTTTCCTGCGGAAAAAATTCTTTAACACAGAACCCGTAAATTCCCCGCCACGATCGGATTGCAGACACTTTACTTTGTGCGGGAATTGGCGTTCCACAGCAGCAATCCACTCTTTAATTGTATTGGCGGCCTCACTCTTCTCTTTTAGAAGATAAATCCACCCCATCCGGGTGTGGTCATCTGTAAGAGAAAGAGCGTATCTGGCACCGCCCAAACTGGCAGTGGGCATAGGTCCACATAAATCTGTATGAATTAATTCGAAAGGTGCTGCAGTTACCCTGTCAGATCTAGGATAACTACAAGTCTTCACTTTAGCTCTCTTACATGCGCGACAATCTAAGAACTTTGAGCATGACTTCATGTTGCACCCATCAGCACACAAATGCAACTTTCTGACATAGCCCCAGTTGCAGTGTGCCATCCTCCTGTGCCAAAGATGCACACACATATTGTGCGTGGGTATATTCGCACACTTTACCTGTGCTCCCATAGACTCTTCCAGGGTAAACAACCCATCCTGACTCTGAACATTAACAAGCTGCTTACCTCCTTTGGAAATTGTACATACATCATTTTCAAAACAGACTTTAAACCCATCTCTAAGCAAAGCAGAAACAGATAATAAACAGCTTTTCATGCCCTGCAAAACAAAACATTCAAGATTAGTATTCAAACAGCTTAAATACACAGAGCCAAATTTTTGTAACTGTCTTTGAGTGCCATCAGCCATAGAGACAAGTTTTCCTTCAGTAAGTTCCTTGCAGTTCCCCAGTTGGACACTAGGGGGCAGTAAATGGTGACTCGCCCCACTGTCTATAATCCAGCGCCGACTCGGCATTTCCTTCACGGTTGCCATGGCAGCTAAGAAGTGAGAACTTTTATCAGCATAGCTGCCTCGTCCCCGGCCTCCACGAAAATCTCGGCCTTTCCTTCCACGCGTTGGTGCTTTGCTCCTTGTCTCTTCGTCCTGGGCGACGCCCTTCCCAGTCTGGGGACAGTCTCTCTTTAAATGTTGGGTGGAGCCACACCTGTAACAGCGCCTGTTTGCAGCAAAAGCCTTTACAGAACCTTCTAGCCTCTCTGCTCCTCCGCTCCTTGCACAACTCCCCTCTCTTGGGTGTCGGCTTCCCTGTCTCTGCCTTTTGGCTTCCTCATCTGCTAATCGACCAGAGACATAGTTGAGCGTCAAATCAGTAGCAGGCATGGACTCCAAAGTCAGGCACAGATTTGAATAGCTTGCATCTAATGAGCTCAACAAAATATAAACTTTAACGTCTTCATCAAAATTTATACCCAACAACCTGAGCCTGTTAAATACAGCAAGCATCTGTGCTATATGGTCCTGGATATTATGTCCCGGTTTAAGTTTTAAATCAAACAAGTTCCTCATAGCATGAATTTTGGCCCCTGAAGTAACTCTGTGATGAACGCGTTGCAAAGCGTTCCACACATCGTGTGTGTGTGTCAGGCCCTGTATGTGAGGAAGTTGAGGCCCATCTATACTTAGAATCAATGCTGAAAAAGCCTTTTGTTCCTTACGCAAAACAGCCTCTGAAGCACCTGCAGTGGCCTGAACAGGTAAATTCAGCGTATAGTCCCAAAGCCCTTTGCCAATTAACCAAGCCTGGCAGCGTTGAGACCATTCCTCATAATTATGTCCATTTAAGCGTTCAAAAGGGACAGAGGAAAACTCATTCTGCTCGGCCATCTTCCCTGGGGGTGCAGCTCACTTACTTGCTTTCAGTAGCTTTCCTCCCTGTCTGAAGATGCCTCCAGTCTCCTCTTCAGCCAGCGAGTTCAAACTGCTATTTTTGCCTTAAGAAACAGCAAAAGCAGACTTCTCAAGCTGACCCCTCTGCCTCCACAAACTTGGCAGAGTACACTGCATTCCACAGCTAGTTGCCGCGGCGACGGAGCTCGGGCTTATCAGCAACTCCTCTCTGCATGCGAAGCTGAACGCCAGCCCTTACACAAACTCTGCTTTCAACTGCCTTCGAGACGCAGACCAGACCAAGCAAAACTTCCATGGCCTGGGGTTTGTGACAAGCCATGACCCATAAAGTGTCCTTAACGGCTAGGCTGTCCATAACTTGAGCTGCCCATAATTTGCTGGAGCCATAACCTGTCCAGTAAACTGGGTAGTCCACTTTAAACTGGCAAAAAGTCCAGCACACTCCTGCTGTGCCACTTTGCTTTCCCCCCAGTTCCCTGGGCTGTTAGCAGAGATTCTACTCACGCAGCAAGAAGCAGGTCTGTTGTGTAAGGCATCTTTAATAAAGCTCTCTGCAGCCGTCTTCGTTCTTATCTCTGTTAAAGCGTTTATTTACAGAAAAGATACAACTCCTGGGAAGGCATGCTTGCTCCCAGTACTGAAGAACATAACAGAAAGGAAAAAACCACGCCCCAAACTCCCAAACTCCAGGAAGCAACAGAAACCCATTTATAGGCACACCCAGATTACAGCACGTCACATGACCAGAGCAGTTTAACAGTTTAACCCTGTAGGTTCTGGAATATATCACAAAGACTTCATGGAAAGCATGGCCTCCATGGGGCTATCCCTGAATAAGTTTGGCCCAACTCATAGTCACGGACATGCCATAGATCTGGTATTCACCTCTATTGACATGGAAGATCTGATAGTAAGTAAAAGTGAAAAAAAAAGAAGTGCCATGGTCAGATCACTTCCTTGTGCAACTGGACTTCTCCGCGACCCTTCCCCTCTGCAGGGAGGTGGGACCAATTTGGATGGTTCACCCCCACCACCTAATGGATCCAAATGGTTTCGAGAGAATTATAGGGGATGCTTTATCCCATATTGATGGCCTTTCAGCTGATTCCCTGGTGGCCCGCTAGAATGCAGAGTTAACCAGGGCTATTGACTGTCTGGCTCTGAATCGCCCTCTACAATTGCATGAAGCCCGGACAGCCCCGTGGTTTTCCCCGGAGCTGAGAGTGATGAAACAATAGTTGAAATGGCTAGAGCGCAAGTGGCAGAAAACTCATTTTGAATCAGACCAGACACGTGTTAGAGCTCAATGTCGAGCCCACCAAGCAGCAATAGCAATGGCGAAGAGGACTTTCTTCACTGCCTCTATTGCATCTGCAGAAAATAGCAGCAGGAGACTCTTTCAGGTGGTTCACAATTTAACGGAACCACCTTTGCCATCAGGGTTTGGTAAAGACTCCAAAAATCTCCTGCAACGATTTTGCAAAGTTTTTTGCAGATAAGGTCACTCAGATTCAGAAAGTGGTAGACTCCACTGTGGGAGCAGGGCCGGGGCAGGAGAGTGCTAGAGTCCTGTCTAGTTGAGTTGCATCAGTTCCAATTATTTACTTCCAAGGATGTGGACAGGCTGCTTGGAAAAGTGAAACCAACCACCTATCTCCTTGATCCTTGCCCATCCTGGCTCATAAAAGTGAGCTGGGAAGGGCTGGGCAATGGGCTCCGAGGGGTGGTGTATGCTGTTCTGAGATAGGGAGCCTTCCTAGACCCACTGAAAGAGGTGGTAATTAAACTGCTTCTTTAAAAAAAAATCTTTGGTCCCAGCCAATATGGCCAACTATTGCCCAGTCTAATATCTTCCATTCTTGGGCAAGGTGATTGTGCGGGTGGTTGCTGAACAACACCAGGCATGCCTGGAGGATGAGGACCATTTGTATCCCTTCCGATTGGGATTCAGGCCTCATCATGGGACTGAAACTGCCTTGGTCATACTGGTTGATGATCTCTTGGTGGGCTAGGGACAAAGGTGAAAGGAGTTTCCTAGTTCTGCTGGATCTCTCAGCGGCCTTTGAATCCATTGACCATGACATCCTTCTTCAGCAGGGGGCCGGTCCACTGTCCCTTAGACTTTGTGGGGGAGGGGGGCGGACTATATTTTGAAAAAAAAAATGAATAAATTTCTATGCCCCACAAGTAACCCAGAGCTGCATGTTAAATAAAAGGACACATTGTACTCATGTAAAAACACGCTGATTCCTGGACCGTATGCGGGCTGTATTTAGAAGGCGATTGCATCGGATCCTGCCCTCACGCCTTAGTTTGCCCACCCATGATTTAGGGCATTAAAAACCACACAAAGAATAGATACAATGGGAAATTTATGACTGATCTGCTACTGAAGATTAATCAATATTAACTATTTATTTCTCCTATTACATCCATTTTTGCAAACACATTACCAAGTGTGTGTGTGTGTGTGTGTGTGTGTGTGTAAAACAACTTCTGTACATTATTTGCTTTGATGCAGCTTGTGTAAAGGTAAAGGTAAAGGGACTCCTGACCGTTAGGTCCAGTCATCTCCACCTCTGGGGTTGCGGCGCTCATATCGCGTTAATGGCCAAGGGAGCCGGTGTACAGCTTCTGGATCACGTGGCCAGCATGACAAAGCCACTACTGGTGAACCAGAGCAGTGCAAGGAAACGCTGTTTATCTTCCCGCCGGAGTGGTACCTATTCATCTACAGTACTTGCTTTCGAACTGCTAGGTGGGCAGGAGTTGGGACTGAGCAACTGGAGCTCACCCCGTTGCAGGGATTCAAACCGCCAACCTTCTGATCAGCAAGCCCTAGGCTCTGTGGTTTAACCCACAGCGCCATTCGCGTACCAATCTGCAAATTAATTGGTGGGAGATCTGCATGAAAAAATTCAAGAAGGTCACAATTTTGAAAGAAAACTGTGTTCTGTTTTGTGTAAAATTCAGGAAGCACAAATAATATTTTTTATATATTAAAATGCAAATTGAATTGAATTTCCTACCTATCATTAGTTGCTTCCAAATGAATTTCGGGCATCAAATGAAACTAAACAGAGACTCTCAACGTTAAATATATATAACGTTACAGTAGGCTCTTGCATCCTAAGCGCCTTGCACTCTACACATACAAAACTACAACAGGATACACAACAACATCCTTCAATTCCTTCTCCTTATGAGTTGCTCCCTACTGTTCATCTGAGGCCTCAGCATTATGATGTAGCATTTCGGGGCAAATATGCAGCCCAATAAGCCAGCACTAGAGGACAAGATGGAGAAGATCTCCACCACCACCATATACTTCCCTTTGGTGCTCAGATAGGTTGGAACAAAGGACAACCAAACACTGCAAAAGAGCAACATGCTGAAGGTAATGAACTTGGCTTCATTAAACGTATCTGGTAATTTGCGGGCTAAGAATGCCACAATGAAGCTGCCAATAGCCAAGAGGCTCAAATAGCCCAGGACACAGTAAAACATTGCAACAGAGCCTTCATTACATTGCACAATGATTTCCTCTGCGACAGAGTTCATGTCTAAATCGGGGAATGAGGGAGCAGTGGTCAGCCATACAGTACAAATACTTGCTTGGATAACAGTACAGGAAAGGACAATGGAGTTGCTCTGTTTTTTCCCCACCCACTTCCTCATGTTGGACCCTGGTTTGGTAGCCAGGAAAGCTATAACCACGGTGATGGTTTTTGCCAACACACAAGAAACAGCCATTGAGAAGACAATGCCAAAAGTTGGTTGTCGGAGGAGGCAGGTCACTGTGTTAGGCCTTCCAAGAAACAGCAATGTAGAGAGGAAACAGAGCAGGAGGGAGATGAGCAGCATGTACGTGAGGTCCCGGTTGTTGGCTTTGACTATGGGCGTATCTCTGTGCTTAATAAAAGTTCCCAAAACCCAGGCTGAGATCAGGGAAGAGGAAACGGCAATCACGGTTGAACTAATTCCTAAATGCTCTTGATAAGACAGAAAGGTTATTGTCTTAGGGATGCAATGATTTCTGTCTTTGCTTGCATGCTGTTGCTCTGGGCATCTGAAACAGTCATCAATATCTGAAAGAAACATGGAAAGAGATAGAATTTGATGATCAAATTGTTGTTAATTCAAAATGAGCTGATGGTCATATAATAATGCCACTCAACATCAAATCTATTGTTCTTTTGCTTCTAGTTGCTTAGTTTATCTTGGGTAATTAGATCATTCTGGGCGTGATGAAAGTCACTCCCTTATTAGGATGCATTTTACTGCAGCTTTATTGAATGTCCTCTTGAGCAATCGTGGGAGGCAGAAACCTATTTACACAGCATTCTTATGTAAGACTTGTAAATTGCCAATTATTTGACCCCATAAGGAATTAACCCTGTACCGGTATAATGGGGAAACTGATTTACCAAATCACTTACCAATCTGGTTTGAAACCTTCCCTTCTGGACATGGAAGGCAATCATAGCAGCAAAATTGTTCTCCTTCCTTCGTTTTCTTCTGATATCCAGGCTGGCAGTGTTCATTACACAGTGAAAGGGGAAGCACCTGAACTTAAACAGGAAAGGATTATACAAGGAGTTTTTATTTTATTTATACATTGTGCAAGTGTTTACCTTCAAATTAAACAACAAACAACAAAAACCATGAGCAGTCAATCAACCCAGTGACTTTTGCTTGGGATTATGCCTTACAACCAATGCAGCCATAGATCCATTCAGGTCATTGTTTTCAATATTGACCAACAGCAATCAAAATGAATTATTCACATCCAAATTATGCATCCAGACAGAGAAGCCAACCCCTCCGTCTACATCCCTACGAGTGTTCTAGAATCCCCACCTGGTTAAAGCCTCTGTGCCAAACAATTACATCCTCATTTATGATGAATCTGTTTGCTTCAAGGGAACTTGGATCCTCCACCCTTCCAACTTTCACACGAAGGAAGGAATTGTTTGGGAACATGATCATATTAATTATGTCAAAACCACTACCCCATTCCCTTTTTTCATTAAAGAACACTGTTTCTCCAGCTGAGTTGTTAAAGGAAATGACTTGAAGGAACGGGTGAATCTGAGTAAAAGAGAAAAACATACAGACAAGAAACAAATGAACATTTTTGTACCATGGTTTGCAACTATAACATGCCTAAAGAAACCAATAATAAAATATAAATTGTTTATAGATTCCAAAGAGAGAGGTGGATTCTCCCTGCCAGATCTGAGATTATATTATGAGGCATACTGCCTTTGCTGGTTAAAGGAATGAATATTATATAAAAAATGCTGATTTTTTAGACCAGCAATGTCCAACCGGTCAAACGCAATCGACAAGTCAATCCCTGGACGATTGTCATCGATCGCGGTCGATTGAGGGATCCCTCTTGATCTGCTGCAGTGAAAATAAATGCAGTGGGAATCCCCACCCCCTTCCTCTGTCACTCTTTTACTTGTGCCAAATGGGTGGTTTTTAATTGTAGTTTGCCGACAAGTCAGGAAACGAAAGTAGTTGTTCCCACTGCACCATTGTTATAGTTGAGCGATTCACCCCCCAAAAGGCTTTTAATCCCCTATAAAAGGTTAACAACTTTGTCTTCCCATCCCCACCCCCAAAAAGGGCAGATGCCAGTTTTTTATACTGGGAGTAGATCACAGTCTCTTGGGAGTTGGGCGTCCCTATTTTAGACCTTGAAGGTCATGATAATAGATTCAGTTGGAACACATATTTGTGGTATGAGAAGGTCAATGTTCACAAAGGTTTTATGAACCATGTAGTAAGGAAGTCGTGGATGAAGTTGGGGAAAATATAAAAAATTATTAGAACAAAAAACACCATGGTGGCTCTCTCCACTTGAATCAATAGCTTTGGGGGGGAAACGAATATGAGAAACGAATGGGCAACTTATAAAGAACTAATAATGGGTATAGCTCAAGAGTTGAAATTAAAGGGGTTTGAAAATGTAAGAGGATTATTAACTGTTTGGTTACAATACCAGCAACTCAATGATATACTTACAGTTTACAGTATGTTGTATCAGGAAAGAAAATTAAATGAAAATGATGTATTGTTGGTATTTGACCCCTTGGAAACTAGCCAAGATTTATAAATCAAGATCATATGCAGGCTGGTAATGTAAAGAGAAAGAGTACACCTTTTATGATATGTGGTGGATGTGTGAAGTAGTAAAAGCATTCTGGGAGATGATATACAATGAGTTGAGAAAAATGCTAAAGATGACCATCTCTAAGAATCCAGAAGCTTTCTTTGAGGAATTTTAGGTGCAGAGTTTCCAAATGACCAGAAGAGACCATTTGTGTATGTGACTATAGCTGCTTGAAATCTTTTAGCTCGGATAAAGACAGTCCCTACCAAGGAACAATGGCAGATATAGTGATGGACTACGCTGAAATGGCCAAACTGACCAGAAGAATTAGGAACCAGGAAGAATAAAATTTTAATAAGGGACGGGAAAGTACATAAAAGTGGTTACTGATGCCTGGAAATCTGGATATAGTCTCATCTTGGATTAAGCCAATCTAACTGAAAGAAGAAAGTCCCCAGACATTACCTGCCAAGGCTGCAAATCCTGAAGTTCAAAGTTTTCCCCACTCCCCATTGCTCTATAGTTGGACCGAACAGAATACATGGTGTGCAGTGCATGGGCCACAAGATAGACGGCATTATAGATACTGTAGCTTTGGGCAGTCATGCGCATTTCAAACTGATGCCCAGGAAGGCTCTCCAGAGTCTCTTCCCCCGTGCACGTTTCACTGTCTTCCATTGAGACATGGGATTTTGGAAGTTTACAGTCAAATACTTTCTCCCAGAAGTCCATGAGAAATCCATCTCTGAAGCAATCATAAGGTTTTCTACTTTGAAGAAATTCCTTGAACCCCAGAGGATCATTTGAGTGAATTGTGAAGCAAATGGCACCATCGAAAAGTTGAAGGTCCCAATCCCTTTGTATGTGAAATAATATGAAATCAATCTCAGATGTCATAATCCACACTTTTCTAGGTCCAAGCGCTTCAGGATCTCGCATGAATATAACAGTTTTTATCCATGCAATTACCACAGATTCTCCATACATTATAAATGTACTGACTTTATTATCTGTGAACGGTACATACAATCTCAAATACGTCTCATACATTTCATCAAGGTTATCTGAATAAGGGTCTTGTGGAATTCTCTCTATGAAAGCTGCACAAATTCCATTCTGTCTGAGCAAGATCTCTGTGTCATGCAAGAAAGATTCTCCACTTTGTCCATCGTCTGCAAAGAGCCCAACCCACGTCCATCCAAAATGTTTAAGCAGTCTGATAATCCCTGTGTACTGAAGAGCTGAGTTGGGAACCATGCAGTAAAAAGAACGGGTTAGACTTGTGAGAACTTTCTCTGGAGGAAATGAGCCATAGATGAGCTGGAAGAAAATGAAGTAATAGTGTAGAACTAGTTTTAGATTATTTTTTGTGTATACAGTATAGGTCTTTTGATAGAACAAATATTCTTTGAAGCAATCAATTGATCTTATGAGAGTTGAATCCAAGTTATGGTAATATTATACACTTTCTGTGAGTTCTCATCCATCAAACTTTTTAAATTATTATTAAGGAGCAGTCCTGTATCGGAGTTACAATCACTTAATGGGATCAGGGTTTCTTGGCAGGTCTACAAGCACAAACACCTGCCTCAACTCGGATTCACTTCAACTGTTTGACTTGTAATTTCCACATGGAGTGCACCCCTTCAGGATTAAAACCCATGTCCAATGTCTGTCATATCCCTTACATGTTTTGAAAAACAGAATTACTCCTAGAATGGCAAGAGCAAAATGGGGGGGGGGGAGTCCCAAAGCCGCATTGGTAGACCTTACCTGTGGAATCTTGTAGTGTCCTATGATCTCAGCCACTTGGAAAGAGGTATCAGAGCCCAATCCCCCAATGATGCTTAGGAGATTTTTTTGGGTGTCACATTTGTAGTTGGGGACAAACTTAGAGGATTTGAAAAGGAGTTCAAGAGTGCTTTGGTAGGTCATCTTTGCATTGTTGTAGCTGTCGTAGATATGGAACCCGAGCGTGACATTCGGCAGGATCCTGGGATTCTCATTTATCTCTTTCACGGCAAATGCCAAGGCCAGGACATGCTGATAGAACTTTGTCACCAAACTGAAAGGAGAGTCCATTTGTAATTTCAGAGGAGAATTCTACAATGCATTAAATGTGCTAACAACGATATTGGTCATTTTTTTCCTCCAACTCATTTAGATTGTAATAAAATTATATTATTTTATTGTCAGGTTTCTGAGGTAACCTAAACCTCCCTCTTCAGCTCAAATATGATTCAGGAAACCTAAAGGGATAGTTTTGAAACACCAATTGTTTGTTCTTTGAGCTTTCCCAGAAAGCAGAAAACAATAAAACATTGTTTTCATTTACTGCCTCCTGCCAAAATGTGTATAATGTAATACTGACTTTTTTTGTATGTAAGGTGTCAAATATTCTGGTGCAACTGATGAATAATTTTCATGTGGACTAATAAAAAAAATCAAATTGATGTGAAAATTGTGGAAAACGAATATTAAGACTCAAAAAAGGAGAAACTTAGAGAATATGAATTGGACAGATTTGCCAATGTCTATCATCAACCCAACATAGAGGTCTGTCTTGATTGCCTTTTCTTCTAGGTTACAAACATGTATAATTCAGCACACTGCAAACTATTTCCCACCACAACATCTTAGCACTTTTATTTTATTTTATTTTATTTTTTATTAAAGATTTTCTTGGTTTACAAAGTATATAATGTCTCTCGTATTTTTCCATAAAACATTTTTTACAGATCTTAGCACTTATATATGTCCATTTTTTAAATAAATCATTTTCATAACTGTTCTCATTTCTCAAACACAGACCCACCCATATCCAAACTTTTATTAATAACATTTAAAAAACCCTTTGCACTGAATCGTGGCTGCCCTTGGTTGGATTGATTACTCCTGTGCTTTCTGGTGATTCATTGCGTTGTTCTTTGTGAACCACACAAGCCAAGAAGATGTAGACAGGGAAAGGATGCTTACTATGCCGTGTCAAGGAGCTGCTGTGATGGCAGTTCTTGGAAGGAGATTTCATTGAGAGAGTAAATGATAATCGAAGCAATTCCACCGATGTGAAGGTCACCTGCCTCAAACCATTCATGTAGAACATGGAGGGAATCAGACACTGGGCAATTCATAGTGTCTGCTTTGCCCACTATGGGAAGCAAGAAAAACAGCATCTGAAGGAACCACAGCACCATCCCATCCATCTCTAGATGGAGACTCTCCTGTATCCACCCATCAAAATTCACAGACTTAATCAGGCGATGGTAAGTAATTCCTGCCTCTGGCAACGCAGCTATAAAATATAAATTAGCAATGTTTTACTGACTGAAGATATGTGCCCTGCTTACTTGCTGCGAATGCCAACAATCTGATTCAAAGTGTGGCCAGCAAGATGAACAAAACTGCGAGAATCAAATTAACGGAAACGTGCCTGTGGTTTGAACCCTACTCCCCAGCTCTCCATGACACAGCTGTATATCAATATCTACTTTAAGGCTTGATTTTTAATTTTTTTTCTCCTGCCTTCTAGAAAGCCTTTGGAGCTTTTGCCAGGGGAACAAATTAAAGTGGATTGGATAATGAAAGGGGAAGATGATTACATCTTTGGAGCTAGGACTGTTGACTGGGATTTCTGTTTCTGTGCTTGAAACCTGACCCCAACAATGTTCTTCTTCTTCAGGGGCAGAAAAAGTGGCAACTTTCTTACATCAGGGATATGCCTATTACCTCTTTGTGGGTCTGCCATGGTCATCTGTTGGACACCTATGAAACTGATTGCTGGAAGAGATGGGCCTTTGCCTTGATCCAGCAGGGTTCTCACCTGCCACACAACAGCAGAGACCACATGCTCCTGATATCTCAGTAGTGGGACTCCCTTTGTAGTTCTTTCAGCTCCTTAAGTCATGTGCCCAAGCACTGTGTAATATAACCCATTGTTCATATTACACCAACAAGGATGGGTTTTCTGAACAGAGCAATACATAGGCAGAACGCTTCACAAAGACATAGCAGGTGCTACACATGAATGCACAAGCAAAGATATTGATCCCACAATGACACACAACTTGCAACCCCTTTTAAGGGAAATGGGAATGAACAACTCAGCATGGCAAGTGAGTCTGCTCACTACCGAGCCCACAGGATCACTTTCTGTGGTCATTCATGGGCAACTCCTCTTCTTTGTCATAACCCATGAAACAGAAACAGCTTCCAACATGCCTTTCCAATCCATTTTTAAATAAGTTTGGAGTAATAAGCGAGTTCTTTAGGTACACCCCCCCATGGGTTAGAGATTGATGATCCAAAGGTTTATTCAGTTTCAAAAATTTATTGTAGAAAAGGAAAATCAAAAGCACATTATACATAAATGAATCACTGGAAGGGGAAAATCATGAGGAATAATGTATACAAACGAAATATTCAAAGTCGGTTCCTCCATCATGGAGGGCACGTGTTGTGGTGAGATCACCAGAAACTGACTCCCTGTTGTGGGGCGGGACCGTTTGGATGACCACAGCACCCGATTGGTTGCCCTCTGTTGCTGGGGCAGAAATTTGGTCAATTGGGTTGGCTATTGGCTGCTGAGAGGCTACTTAAGCTGCTGCACATCACTGGAGAGTTTCACTTTCTTGCGACATGCACTGCATCACCCGCCCTCCTCTCCCTGTATTTAGGGTGGTTCTTATGACCTTGCTATGCCTGTGTAGCGGTTGTCTGTTTTGGAGCAGGGGCCCGGTAGGAATTTTGCCATTTGACCAATTGGCTGGTGCCACTTTTTTGCCTACTGTGTAGCAAATCGTCACAACTTTGTAAGGTTTGCAGTTAGGCATTTGGTTCAATGTTTTGGGGAGGGGACGTGGTTGACTGTGCCTGCCCCTCCTTTGCTGCTGCTAGGGAATTCCATTAAAGGAATCCAGGGGCTCGCCTTGTTTTAGTCCGAATGCTGTCAAGGGGCTGGGCCATGCCAGAGCCAATGGGAGCATCTGGAGTGAGCTGTGAGATTGAAGGAGTTCTCGCTCCCCCAGGATGCTTTCCCTTACTGACATATGGTGGTGCCAAGTGTCAGTCCTGTTCAATAAAGTTGTGGCCAAAATTTAATGCCAAAAACCTTAAACTAAAACCCTTGTCTATTTTGTCTTAATTTGGGGGTGGTTTGGGGGGCCTTCACACGCAATACAATTATTAAGTAACGGTAAAGTCAAGAGTCTGACCAAACTGTGGGAGGCAGAGGAAGACAGGCGTGCCTGGCACACTCTGGTTCATGGGGTCACGAAGAGTTGGACATGACTAAATGACTAAACAATAACAACAAAGGTACCCCTGACCGTTAGGTCAAGTCACAGACGACTCTGGGGTTGCACACTCATCTCGCTTTATAATCTGAGGGAGCCGGCATTTGTCCACAGACAGCTTCCATGTCATGTGGCCAGCATCACTAAGTCACTTCTGGTGAACCAGAACAGCACACGTAAACACTGTTTACCTTCCCACCAGAGTGGTACCTATTTATCTACTTGCGCTTGATGTGCTTTTGAACAGCTAAGTGGGCAGGAGCTGGGACCAAACAATGGGAGCTCACCCCGTCATGGGGATTCGAACCACCAACATTCTGATCGGCAAGCCCTAGGCTCTGTGGTTTAGACCACAGCGCCACCCACGTCCCAATACAATTATTACAAGGTAAAATAAAGAAATAAAGTGGTTTAAAAAAACAAACAAACCCAACAACACTGTACTGTATTGATAAACTGGCCATTACATACCAGGAGTGCAGCATGTGAGATTAACAATAAGTACAAACTACAAAAACCACAGCACTCTACATTGGCCCACTTAAACTCTACCAGCCCTCTATTTAAAACTTACTGCATTATCATCCGCCACTGTTACAGAATTTGGACAAGGCCTAGAGACAACAGAAACCCCTTGTTTCCTTTCCTTCTCATTTCAAAATCCAGAGGTCCCCACAGTTCAAATCAAAAATTTATTGCACTCCATAGCCCAGTATCCCTAGATCAATCAAAATAAGAGGAGACCTATGGGAAGTGCAAAATTATTTGGAGGAAGGCTATAAACCAGATTTGGTGAAATATTGAACCCAGAACCAATACTGCCTGATTTGGGGGGATCTAATCTTAGTCTAAGTTAGATGGAGACAGCTCCAGATTGCCACAGGTTGGGACACCCACAGTGATCCAGGGCAGCCAAGGGGCATGACAACAGCCAGGAAGGATGGGGAAGCATTTGATGGGATGAAGGAGAAACTGAAAAAAGTTGTAGGAGACATCAGCTGGACCACCTCGATTTCTACAGTAGAAGGAATGGTTCAGGATGTGTATTGTGTTCATAAGCAATTCTCCCAGCCTCTTTCTTCCTGCCTGATCTCAGCTTCTTCCCTTCCCAAGCTTACACTTCATTCCTACATGTAAAACCCACCTCATTATGTGGCACCCCATAAGTTTGAATCTGTTGCACACCAAGCAATGTGAGGTGCCAGACCCACTTCCTTTGATACTTTAATGGCCAACACTTAGTGGGTCATTACCTCATTGGAAAGCTAGCTTGGCTATTCCAGGAAATGAACCATGCCGGATCCAGGAATTAGGATGCTAAGGCATACAGCCCACCCACCCACCACACCGCCCAAATTCATAACAGAATCCATTGTTCAAAAACTTCTAGGGTGGGCTGAACTTCAGTGTGGTGTAGTGGTTAAGAGCGGTAGACTCGTTATCTGGGGAACCGGGTTCACGTCTCCACTCCTCCACATGCAGCTGCTGGGTGACCTTGGGCTAGTCACACTTCTCTGAAGTCTCTCAGCCCCACTCACCTCACAGAGTGTTTGTTGTGGGGGAGGAAGGGAAAGGAGAATGTTAGCCGCTTTGAGACTCCTTCGGGTAGTGAAAAGCGGGATATCAAATCCAAACTCTTCTTCTTCTTCAGTGGTGATCCTGCAGGATTTAAGCACCTACACATGGCACAGGAGGAGACATAGCAACCCGTCTGATCTTCCTGGCCATAAGTTTACTTACATTTTAAAAAATGATAATTTCAGTACTAAATCATGTAAGTTGCATAGGCTTCTACCCGTGTTTCTCAATCAGTTTGGGATGAAAACAATTCCTCAGAAAGATTCACCAATAATTTACACCTATTCTTGCATACAAATCCTAAAAGATTGTGCATATATTTATTATGAATATATTTCATTTGATGCAGATTTCCTCTTAAGCTACACACTATTTCGTTCAAGAGCTGCATCAAAAAATTCAGAGATCTTCCAGTTTTGAAATACAGGTGTGCTGTGCTGCATCTAATGCTTCAGGACTTGTGAATGAGTTTTAAAAGGTTATAGTAGGCTTTGGCGTCCTATGCCACTTACCCCCATTTATATAACAATACAATAGTATACACAATTCTTCAATTCTTTCTCCTTATGAGTTGCTCCCTACTGTTCATCTGAGGCCTCAGCATTATGATGTAGCATTTCGGGGCAAAGATGCAGCCCAGTAACCCAGCACTGGAGGACAGGATGGAGAAGATCTCCACCACCACCATATACTTCCCTTTGGTGCTCAGATAGGTTGGAACAAAGGACAACCAAACACTGCAAAAGAGCAACATGCTGAAGGTAATGAACTTGGCTTCATTAAACGTATCTGGTAATTTGCGGGCTAAGAATGCCACAATGAAGCTGCCAATAGCCAAGAGGCCCAAGCAGCCCAGGACACAGTAAAACATTGCAACAGAGCCTTCATTACATTGCACAATGATTTCCTCTGCTGCAGAGTTCATGTCTAAATCGGGGAATGAGGGAGCAGTGGTCAGCCATACAGAGCAGACACTTGCTTGGATAACAGTGCAGGAAAGGACAATGGAGTTGCTCAGTTTTTTCCCCACCCACCTCCTCATGTTGGACCCTGGTTTGGTAGCCAGGAAAGCTATAACCACGGTGATGGTTTTTGCCAACACACAAGAAACAGCCATTGAGAAGACAATGCCAAAAGTTGGTTGTCGGAGGAGGCAGGTCACTGTGTTAGGTCTTCCAAGAAACAGCAACGTAGAGAGGAAGCAGAGCAGGAGGGAGATGAGCAGTATGTACGTGAGGTCCCGGTTGTTGGCTTTGACTATGGGCGTATCTCTGTGCTTAATAAAAGTTCCCAAAACCCAGGCTGAGATCAGGGAAAAGGAAACAGCAATCACGGCTGAACTAATTCCTAAATGTTCTTGGTAAGATAGAAAGGTTATTGTCTTAGGGATGCAATGATTTCTGTCTTTGCTTGCATGCTCTTGCTCTGGGCATCTGAAACAGTCGTCAATATCTGAAAGAAACATGGAAAGAGATAGAATTTGATGATCAAATTGTTGTTAATTCAAAAAGAGCTGATGGTCATATAACAATGCCACTCAACATCAAGTCTATTGTTCTTTTGCTTCTAGTCGCTTAGTTTATCTTGGGTAATTAGATCATGTTGGGTGCTATGAAAGTCACTGCTTTATTTGGATGCATTTTACTGCAGCTTTATTGAATGTCCTCATGAGCAATCATGGGAGGCAGAAACCTATTTACACACCATTCTTATTTAAGACTTCTAAATTGCCAATTATTTGACCCCATAAGGAATTAACCCTGTATAATGGGGAAACTGATGTACCAAATCACTTACCAATCTGGTTTGAAACCTTCCCTTCTGGACATGGAAGGCAATCATAGCAGCAAAATTGATCTCCTTCCTTCGTTTTCTTCTGATAACCAGGCTGGCAGTGTTCATTACACAGTGAAAGTGGAAGCACCTGAACTTAAACAGGAAAGGGTTATACAAGGAGTTTTTATTTTATTTATACATTGTGTAAGTGTTTACCTTCAAATTAAACAACAAACAACAAAAACCATGAGCAGTCAATCAACCCAGTGACTTTTGCTTGGGATTATGCCTTATAACCAATGCAGCCATAGATCCATTCAGGTCATTGTTTTCAATATTGACCAACAGTAGTTCCTTTGTTTTCAAGGAACGGGTGCTATCACAGATGCACAGCAGAAATATGCAATCAAAAGGAATTATTCACATCCAAATTATGCACCCATAAAGACAGGGAAGGAATCCCCTCTGTCTACATCCCTAACAGTTTTCTAGAATCCCCACCTGGTTAAAGCCTCTGTGCCAAACAATTACATCCTCATTTATGATGAATCTGTTTGCCTCATGGGAACTGGGATCCTCCACCCTTCCAACTTTCACACGAAGGAAGGAATTGTTTGGGAGCATGATCATATTAATTATGTCAAATCCACTACCCCATTCCCTTTTTTCATTAAATACCACTGTTTCTCCAGCTGAGTTGTTAAAGGAAATGGCTTGAAGGAACGGGTGAATCTGAGTAAAAGAGAAAAACAAACAGACAAAAAACAAATGAATATTTTTGTGCCATGGTTTGCAACCATAACATGCATAAAGAAACCAAGAATAAAGGTTTTTTTATAGATTCCAAAGAGAGAGATGGATTCTCCCTGTCAGATCTGAGTTTATATTATGAGGCATCCTGCTTTTGCTGCTAAAAGCAATGGATATTATATAAAAATACTGAGGTTTTAGACCTTGAAGGTCATGGTAATAGATTAAGTTGGCACACATATTTGTAGTATGAGAAGGTCAAAGTTCACAAAGGTTTTCTGAGCCATGTAGTAAGGAAAGTGGTGGATGAAGTGTGGGAGAAATATAAAAAATTATTAGAACAAATAATGCCATGGTGGCTCTCTCCACTTGAATTGACAGCTTTGGAAAAAAACAAAATGAGAAACGACTGGGTAACTTATAAAGAACTATTAATGTAAATAGCTCAATAGTTGAAATTAAAGAGTTTTGAAAATGTAAGAGATTATTAACTGTATGGTTACAATATCATCAACTCAATGATATATTTAAGTTGTATAAAAAGAAAGCTTTCTTAAATGAAACCTCTCAATTTCAAAAGGAGCTGTTAGAAAATAAGATTAAATTACTTTCTAAAATGTATAAATTATTATTGGAATGGCATACGAAATGTGAACAAATCAAATTTGTGATGATACACTGGGCAAGAGATTTTGGTTCTAACATCCACTGGCAGTATGGGAGAGGTTATGGAACCGGGATTTAAAGTTTACAGTATGCTGTATCAGGAAAGAAAATTAAATGAAAATGATGTATTGTTGGTATTTGACCCTAGGGAAACTAGCCAAGATGTATAAATCAAGATCATATGCAGGCTGGTAATGTAAAGAGAATGACTGCACCTTTTATCATATGTGGTGGATTTGTGAAATAGTAAAAGCATTCTGGAAGATGATACTCAATGGGTTGAAAACATGTTAAAGATGACTTTCTCTAAGAATCCAGAGGCTTTTCTTTTAGGAATTTTAGGTGCAGAGACTAGGACCAGAAGAGACTATTTGTGTATGTGACTACAGTTGCCTGAAATCTTTTAGCTCAGAGAAATACAGTCCCTACCAAGGAACAATGGCAGATAAAACTGATGGACTATGCTGAAATGACAAATCTGACCGAAAGAATTAGGAACCAGGAAGAATAAAATTTTAATAAGGAATGGGAAAGGTACATAATGTATCTGAAAAATTATTGTAAACAATTAAAATCATTAGCAGCATTGATATAATAGTTGCAGGTAAAAGCTGAATTATGGACTATTTGAAGTTTTGATAAAATTGGAGTAATAGAGGAGATGCAGGAGAAAAATGTTGGAATGAGGATCAAAACGGGGTGGAGGGACATCAAAGCAGATTTACTGATTATAGTTTACTTGTTCTCTTTGTTGTTGTTTACAAACCTGAAAATGCAAAAATAAGCTCATAAAAAAAGGAAACCTGTGTTATTGCATACCCATAATTCAGAATAAATTTCAATAGCTCTTCACCAGCAAGCAAAAGGTGATATATTCACAAAAATCCATCCTTGTCCTGACTGACCAAAAGTTTTAACAAACCTGAAATTATTAGAGATGGGATGGGAGGAATGGACCTAAAACTACCATTCCTCTCGAATATTGTTTAGATGGTTTCATTTAAGAAATACCAAGTTATTAAGAAATGAGGCGTTTCGATACTGCAGATGGAAAGTTTGTGACACAGTGGCGAGGAAACTACAATTCTTTCCTTTTTCAATGGACAGGAGGAAAGGAGAATCCACAAACCATCATGGAATAAGATGTATCCAAGTGGTTACTGATGGATGGAAATCTGGATATAGTCTCATCTTGGATTAAGCCAACCTAACTGAAAGAAAAAATTCCCCAGACATTACCTGCCAAGGCTGCAATTCCTGAAGTTCAAAGTTTTTTCCACTCCCCATTGCTCTACAGTTATACCGAACAGAATACATGGTGTGCAGTGCATGGGCCACAAGATAGACAGCATTATAGATACTGTAGCTGTGGGCAGTCATCCGCATTTCAAACTGATGCCCAGGAAGGCTCTCCAGAGTCTCTTCCCCCGTGCAAGTTTCACTGTCTTCCATTGAGACATGGGATTTTGGAAGTTTACAGTCAAATGCTTTTTCCCAGAAGTCCATGAGAAATCCATCTCTGAAGCAATCATAAGGTTTTCTACTCTGAAGAAATTCCTTGAACCCCAGAGGATCATTTGAGTGAATTGTGAAGCAAATGGCACCATCAAAAAGTTGAAGGTCCCAACTCCTTTGAATGTCAAATAATATGAAATCAATCTCAGATGTCATAATCCACACTTTTCTAATGGATCGAGGTCCAAGAGCTTCAGGGTCTCGCATGAATATAACAGTTCTCAGCCAGGCAATTACCACAGATTCTCCATACATTATAAATGTACTGACTGTATTATTTGTGAACGCTGCATACAAATTCAAGCACGTCTCATACATTTCATCAAGGTTATCTAAATGTGGTTCTTGTGGGATTCTCTCTGTGAAAGCTGCACAAATTCCATTCTGGGTAAGCAAGGTCTCTAGGTTATGCAGGAAATATTCTCCAATGTTATCATCCTCTGCAAAGAGTCCAACCCACGTCCATCCAAAATGTTTAAGCAGTCTGATAATCCCTGTGTACTGAATAGCTGAGTTGGGAACCATGCAGTAGAAGGATCGTGTATGACTTGTAAGACTTTCCTCTGGAGGAAAGGAGCTGTAGGTGAGCTAGGAGAAAATGAATTGATATTATAGAAGTGTTTCTGGGGGAGAGGGCACATGGCCAAGTCAGTTCGGAGATGACCATTTAGAATCAAACCTTCTCTGCAGCCACCTGCAAAACTGGCTTGGGCATAGATTCAAATCAGCAAGAAAATCTCTAACTCTGCAAAACAGTGAGGGGAATGAATTACCATTCAAAAACATCTAAAAAGGATCTTACAAACTTTTTTTCAACTCCAAGAGCGAAGGCAAATTCAAACACAATCATGAGGCCAATAAGCAGCGAAAATGCTGGAGAGAAGAGAGGAACCAAAGCTGATGGCCGAACAGGAGTCAATTGCAAACATAAATTTACAAACCTATTAGCAAAACAACAAGAAATGCTTAAACACACAATTAAGACTCTGCTATTCCATTCGGAAGGAACACTTCTGGAATTTAACACCTCTCCACTGCCACTGTAAAACTATTAGATTAGTTACAGGTAGGTAGCCGTGTTGGTCTGCCATAGTCAAAACAAAATAAAATAAAAAATTCCTTCCAGTAGCACCTTAGAGACCAACTAAGTTTGTTCTTATAACATGAAGAAGTGTGCATGCACACAAAAGCTCATACCAAGAACAAACTTAGTTGGTCTCTAAGGTGCTACTGGAAGGATTTTTTTTTTTTTTGACTATTAGATTAGGTTCAGGATGCAGAAACTGCCTTGCTTACAGCTGAAATATTGAAATTAAAAATAAATTAATGGACATGGAATCCAGATCCAAAAGATCTAACCTTCATATTTCATTTGTTTCAAAGAAGATGCTGAAAGAAGAGACCCGGCACAATTTATTTTTTCATAGTTAACGACTTTGATCCTTGACCTAAAGTTGTCAACACTGTATTTAGAAAGAGCAGATAGGGCAACTCACCCTAAACTGAAAATATTCCTTCTCGGAATATTATAACATGCTTTGCTTGATATAAATAGGAACTGCCTTTTTGCACCTTAAAATTACAGTAAGGGAAAATCAAATACAGCTGGAGGTTTCCATTTAAGCTCATACAGTAGTACCTCTGGTTAAGTAAATAATTCGTTCTGGAGGTCCGTTCTTAACCTGAAACTGTTCTTAACCTGAAGCACCACTTTAGCTAATGGGGCCTCCCGCTGCCGCTGCGCTGCCAGAGCATGATTTCTGTTCTTATCCTGAAGCAATGTTCTTAACCTGAAGCGTTATTTCTGGGTTAGCGGAGTATGTAACCTGAAGCGTATGTAACCCAAGGTACCACTGTAGTTATGCTAGGATCAGCTCAACTTACTGCTACAAACAGAGAAGCTAATCAAAGTGAGAATTACTGGTTTGTTGTTGATCTTAATTTTAATATGTCTTTTGTAGTTTTTATATGGCAATTTTATGTTTTGAACTGTCCTGTGATCAACTGGCAAAAGGAAAGTATACAAATTTAATAAATAACAATTAATAATTTATTCACTAGACCCAGAAATACTTGAACTGCAAACTCAAGATTTAGCCTATGAAGAACAGGAGAGGAACAGTCAAACTGGATTTATGGATGAAGATAGAGACAGGTAAACGGTTGTAAAAAAATAAACAATTTTGCAAAAATATACCAACAAAATAAGTCCAAAGATTTACTACAGACATATCCCTTTGTCTGCAACTCTCAAAGCCTTGCTGAGTGATTTAAGTACCTTGTATATTTACCTCTTGAATGCTGCTTCTCTTCAGTTAAAATAATTTCTAGTCAACGCAAGTGGTACTTTATTGGCTTTCCGAAAGATACAGTTCTTTTCTTTCCCCTTTTTCTTCGCTTTCCTCAGTTTTGATTCCCCACTTTCAGTTTCTCCACATACACGTCTTTATATTTTAAACCCTCTATATTACTTTTCTTTGATTTCCTTTTCACAAGCCCCAATGAGTTGGGTATCATATATTTTTCAGAATCCCCTCTTCCATAAAGTCCCCCCCCACAATAATGTTTAAGAAGAGTCAAGAACATAACAGATGCTAATGGAGAAGAGTTATGTTATCTTATTTAGTTACGTTATTTTAGCATCAACACTTTTACCTCCACCGTGTTAATGTTGAGATTGTTTTTCATGACGATACATGAGATTCCTTAGGTAAGTTTGCTGAAGTTGTGCTTCTTGCCACCGCAAGAAGCAGAGTAGGGGGATCTGCTTTTTGAGCAGCACTCATTAAACTAGCAAAAAGGTGTAGATCACTGTGCAGGATGCCTAAAAGCCTGATTTTTGCTTATATTCAGTTCCATGGTTATTGCTTTAAAATTTCTGGTTTTAAAAATGTTCCTTTTTCATTTTTTCAAAAAAATCTTAACATATACAGTGGTTGTTTTTAATTGTCATTTTACGTAAAACTGTTGCATGTCATATATCTAAATTTATTCTTTTTTAAATTTATTCTTTTTGAAGCATTCTTTGTGTGTATATATTTTTGATACAACAAATATTCTTTGAAGCAATCAATATATCTTGGGATATTTGAAACACCTTTTGAGTTATTTAATTTATTTATTAAATTTGTATACTGCCCCATACCTGCAGCTCTCAGGAGAGTTCACAAAATAAAACCACAATATAAAAACACAAAGTACATAATCAAAGGTAAAACAAAATCAATCCAATAACACCCCCCCACAAACATTACCTTTGAAATCTCAACTCAATCTTACTTTTTACTATATCATGCAAGGACAGTCCTATACTGCAGTTACAGTCGGTAACTAGGATGACAATTTATTGGCTGGTCTCTGTTTCACTACAACAATCTGAATTTTAAGAACATTGACCTAGAACTTTCACACCTTTCAGGTTAAAACCAATTCCTGGAACTTGGCAACAATCCATCCAATGTCTATGATTAAGCTCTTTCACATCCCTCCCGTGTTCTGAGAAGCAGAATTACTCCTAGAATGGCAAGAGTAAAATTTGTGGGGGTGAAGAATCACAAAGCCACACTCGTGACTCTTACCTGTGGAATCTTGTATTGGCCTATGATCTCAGCCATTTGGAAAGAGGTATCAGAGCCCAATCCCCCAATGATGCTTATGAGATTTTTCTGGGTGTCGCATTTGTAATTGGAGACAAACCTATAGGATTTGAAAAGGAGTTTGAGAGTGCTATGGTAGGTCATCTTTGCATTGTTGTAGCTGTCGTAGATATGGAACCCGAGCGTGACATTCGGCAAGATCCTGGGATTCTCATTTATCTCTTTCACGGCAAATGCCAAGGCCAGGATGTGTTGATAGAACTTCGTCACCATACTGAAAGAAGAGTCCGTTTGTAATTTCAGAGAAGAATTCTACAATGCATTAAGTTGGAATACCCCAACGTTGGCCATTTTTGTGTCTGACTGATTTAGATTGGGGGGGGGTCTATTCACTATATGGTCAGATTTCTGAGCTGATTTAAACCTTCATATTATACTGAAACACCACAGTTATGTGTTATTTGAGTTTATTTGAGAGCCAGTGTGGTGTAGTGGTTAAGAGCGGTAGACTCCTAATCTGGTGAACAGGGTTCTCTTCCCCGCTCATCCACATGCAGCTGCTGGGTGACCTTGGGCTAGTCACAGTTCTTTGAAGTCTCTCAGCCCCACTCACCTCACAGAGTGTTTGTTGTGGGGGAGGAAGGGAAAGGAGAATGTTAGCCGCTTTAGACTCCTTCGGGTAGTGAAAAGCGGGATATCAAATCCAAATCCAAACTCTTCTACTTTCTAAAAGCAAATAGCAACAAATTTCTTTCTGTGTGTTGGGCTTTTGGGGGGGGTATTATTATAATTTATCCAATTTATATACCACCCTTTATCAAATGGGGTATTCATCTGAGTGAGAGTGTCCTTCTATTCAGATCTACCAAGTGAGCTGGTGTCCTGCAATAATGTTTATAACAGGTGAGATTACATACCAAAAATGTCAGTATTATGAGAAATTTCAATGCAGGTGATAATTAATTTTAATTATGACTTCTTAAAAAGAAAAATCAAATTGATGTGCATATGTGGAGAACTCATCTTAAGACTAGAAAAAATGAGAAACTTAAGCAACATGAAATGAACAAATTTGCTCATCCCTATTTTTAACCCAATGTCCAATGTTTATTATTCATAATGTTTGTCAGGATGGATAAAACAAGCATGGAGGCTTCGCCTGCATTCATTTTTCCTCTAGGTTACCAACATGTAAAATTTGACAGCCATACAACAACATCTTAGTATTTCTATAAATGTTTCTTTTCAACTAGCCAAGCCAAGAGGATGCAGAGAGAGAAAGGATCCTTACTATGGAATGTCAAAGAGCTTCAGTGATGGCTGTTCTTTGAAGGAAACTTCATCAAAAAGGTAAATTATATGCGAAGCAATCCCACCAATAACTAGGTCACCAGTCTCGTACCATTCATGCAGGACAGGGAAAGATCCAGGCACTGGGCCATTCATATTATCTATTTTGCCCACTACGTGAGGCAACAAAAGCAGCATCAGAACGAACCACAGCCTCATCCCATCCATCTCTAGATGGAGACTCTCCTGTATCCACCCATCAAAATTTGCAGACTTAAGCAGGCTATGGTAAGTAATTCCTGCCTCTGGCAACGCAGCTATAAAGAAGAAGAAGAAGAAGAAGAAGAAGAAGAAGAAGAAGAAAAGTTTGGATTTGATATCCCGCTTTTCACTACCCGAAGGAGTCTCAAAGCGGCTAACATTCTCCTTTCCCTTCCTCCCCCACAACAAACACTCTGTGAGGTGAGTGGGGCTGAGAGACTTCAGAGAAGTGTGACTAGCCCAAGGTCACCCAGCAGCTGCATGTGGAGGAGCAGAGACACAAACCCGGTTCCCCAGATTATGAGTCTACTGCTCTTAACCACTACACCACACTGGCTCTCTTAATAAAAGATAAATTAGCAAGCAATGTTTTGCGAACTGAAGAATTAGAAATATTTACCATGATTACTCGCTGGGGATGCCAAACATCTGATTTAAAGTGTGGCCAGCAAGATGAACAAAACTGCTAGAATCAAATTAACGGAAACGTGCCTGTGGTTTGAACCCTACTCCCCAGCTCTCCATGACACAGCTGTATATCAATACCTACTTTAAGGCTTGCTGTTTTATTTATTTCTCTTGCCTTCTAGAAAGCCTTTGGAGCTTTTGCCAGGGGAACAAATTAAAGTGGATTGGATAATTAAAGGGGGAGATGATTACATCTTTGGAGCTAGGACTGTTGACTGGGATTTCTGTTTCTGTGCTTGAAACCTGACCCCAACAATGTTCTTCTTCTTCAGGGGTAGAAAAAGTGGCAACTTTCTTACAGCAGGGATATGCCTATTACCTCTTTGTGGGTCTGCCATGGTCATCTGTTGGACACCTATGAAACTGATTGCTGGAAGAGATGGGCCTTTGCCTTGATCCAGCAGGGTTCTCACCTGCTACAACAATTAAAACACAACAGCAGAGACCACATGCTCCTAATATCTCAGTAGTGGGACTCCCTTTGTAGTTCTTTCAGCTCCTCAAGTCATGTGCCCAAGCACTGTGTAATATAACTCATTGTTCATATTACACCAACAAGGATGGGTTTTCTGATCAGAGCAATACATGGGCAGAATGCTGCTCAAAGATATAGCAGGTGCTATGCATGCCTACACAAGGAAAGACATTGATCCCACAATGACACACACCCTGCAACCCTTTTTAAGGGAAATGGGCAGCAACAACTCAGCAGCAACAACTCAGCATGACAAGGGAGTCTGCTCACTTCCAAGCCCATAGGATCACTTTCTGTGGTCATCTGTGGGCAACTCCTCTTCTTCCCATGAAACAGAAACAGCTTCCAACTTCCCCTTCCAATCTATTTTAAAAAAAGTTTGGAGTAATAAGTGAGTTCTTTAGGTACACACCCACACGCACACCCCATGGGTGAAAGATTGGTGATCCAAAGGTTTATTCATTTTCAAAAATTTATTGTAGAAAAGGAAAATCAAAATCACATTATATATAAATGAATCATTGGATGGGAAAAACATGAGAAGTAATGTATACAAGCGAAATCTTAGAATATAATTATTACAAGTTAAAATAAGGAAATAAAGTGTTTTTAAACAACAACAACAACAACAACAACAACAACAACAACAACAACAACAACAACCCTGTATTGATAAACCTTCAGGTAAACAGGCCATTACATACCAGGACTGCAGCATATAAGATTAACAATAACTACAAACGACAAACACCACAGTACTCTACATTGGCCCACTTAAACTTTATCAGTCCTCTATTTAAAACTTACTGCATTATCATCCACCACTGTTACAGAATTTGGACAAGGCGCGGAGACCACAGAAACCCCTTGTTTCCTTTCCTTCTCATTTTAAAATCCAGAGGTCCCAAACAAGACAAAAATTTGCCATTCATTGCAACAGGGAGCAGACATGATGTTTAGGACCCACAGTTTAAATCAAAAAATTTTTGCATCCCATAGCCCAGTATCCCTGGTTCAATCAAAATAAGAGGAGACCTATGGGAAGTTCAAAATTATTTGGAGGAAGGCTATGCACCAGATTTGGTGAAATACTTGATCCAGAAGCAAATCTGGCTAAATTGTTATAGTAAGCTCTGCATCCTAAGCCACTTATCCCCATTCATAAAACAATACAATACTATACACAATTCTTCAATTCTTTCTCCTTATGAGTTGCTCCCTGCTATTCATCTGAGGTCTCAGCATTATGATGTAGCATTTCGGGGCAAAGATGCAGCCCAGTAACCCAGCACTGGAGGACAGGATGGAGAAGATCTCCACCACTACCATATACTTCCCTTTGGTGCTCAGATAGGTTGGAACAAAGGACAACCAAACACTGCAAAAGAGCAACATGCTGAAGGTAATGAACTTGGCTTCATTAAACGTATCTGGTAATTTGCGGGCTAAGAATGCCACAATGAAGCTGCCAATAGCCAAGAGGCCCAAGTAGCCCAGGACACAGTAAAACATTGCAACGGAGCCTTCATTACATTGCACAATGATTTCCTCTGCGACAGAGTTCATGTCTAAATCGGGGAATGAGGGACCAGTGGTCAGCCATACAGAGCAGACACTTGCTTGGATAACAGTGCAGGAAAGGACAATGGAGTTGCTCAGTTTTTTCCCCACCCACCTCCTCATGTTGGACCCTGGTTTGGTAGCCAGGAAAGCTATAACCACGGTGATGGTTTTTGCCAACACACAAGAAACAGCCATTGAGAAGACAAGGCCAAATGTTGGTTGCCGGAGGAGGCAGGTCACTGTGTTAGGTCTTCCAAGAAACAGCAACGTAGAGAGGAAGCAGAGCAGGAGGGAGATGAGCAGCATGTACGTGAGGTCCCGGTTGTTGGCTTTGACTATGGGCGTATCTCTGTGCTTAATAAAAGTTCCCAAAACCCAGGCTGAGATCAGGGAAAAGGAAACAGCAATCACGGCTGAACTAATTCCTAAAAGCTCTTGGTAAGATAGAAAGGTTATTGTCTTAGTGATGCAATGATTTCTGTCTTTGCTTGCATGCTCTCGCTCTGGGCATCTGAAACAGTCATCAATATCTGAAAGAAACATGGAAAGAGATAGAATTTGATCAAATTCTTGCAAATTTCAAATGAGCCGATGGTCATGTAACAATGCCACTCAACATCAAGTCTATTGTTCTTTTGCTTCTAGTTGTTTGTCTATCTTGGATAATCGTGCTTGATGCAATGGAGCTTACTGCCTAATTTGGAGATACGTATTAGACTGACGCTTTATTGAAAGTCCTCTTGAGCAATCCTGGAAGGCAGAACCTTATTTACACACCATTCTTATTTAACACTTGTAAATTGAAAATTATTTGACTTCATAAGGAATTAACTCTATAACAGGTAAAACTTACCAGTCTGGTTTGAAACCTTCCCTTCTGGACATGGAAGGCAATCATAGCAACAAAATTGTTCTCCTTCCTTCCTTTTCTTCTGATATCCCGGGTGGCAGTGCTCATTGCACACAGAAAGGGGAGGCAACTACCCTTAGAGAGAAAAGAAATTGTGAAGGTGTTTTTATCTTTATATTTCAATCAGGCAGGTGCCAATCATATTTCTTTCTTTCTTTTTACAGGCCAGTCAATCAACTCAGTGGGATGATGCAGTGGCGAAGCAACCTGTTCCGGTACCAGGAGTAGCGTACATTCGGGGGCATGGCTTGTGCACGTCCCAGGGGGTGTGTGGGGAGTGGTGAGTGTCCCGGGGGAATGGGGCGGCCATGATATCACCATCTGGGATGAAACCCGGGGCAGACCACTCCCCATGCCTGCACCTTAGTCCGCCACTGGGATTATGCTTTCTACCCAGCCACTCCATTGCTTCTTCTATTGCACTGTTGTCCACATCAACTAGCAGCAGCTCTCTGGTTCCATTGCATTAAAAACACGGGCAGTTTCACAGACATGCAGCACAACGATGCAATTAAATGGCTATCCTTGGAATCAAATTGACACATGCAGCTCTGAAGCCACTTCCCTCACCCTGCACCCCCAAGAATGTCTAGATTCCCCACCTTGTTAAAGCTCCTGTGCCAAACAATTAGATCTGCATTGATCATGAATCCGTTTTCTTCAGGAGCTCTAGGATCCTCCACCCTTCCAACTTTCACACGAAGGAAGGAATTGTTTGGAAACATGATCATGTTCATTATGTCAAATCCACCACCCCTTTCCCCTTTTTCATTAAAGAACACTGTCTCTCCAGCTGAGTTGTTAAAGGAGATGTCTTGAAGATATGAGTGCATCTGGTTGGAAGAGAAGAACATACAAAGTGACCAGAAACTAATGGAGTTTGTTTTGCAGGAGATATATGTTACTGAATGAACTTCTATATTCCTCCACCAGTAAGAAAAAGGATGATGTATTCACACAAAAATATACTCTTCTTTCAGCTCACTGGAAAATGTAACCAACCCAAATTTACGTGGAATATAAAGAAGTAATAAACCT
This sequence comes from Lacerta agilis, assembly GCF_009819535.1. Classification (NCBI taxonomy): domain Eukaryota; kingdom Metazoa; phylum Chordata; class Lepidosauria; order Squamata; family Lacertidae; genus Lacerta; species Lacerta agilis. The sequence continues at coordinate 6,985,256 of NC_046325.1, read as the reverse complement.
AGAAAAAACATTCCTACCTGATATTGTTTTGATAGCATCATCTAAGAAATACAAAATATAAAAAGTGGGCTATTACATTATGGCAAGTGAAAAATCCGTGAGACAGTAGCAGGTAAAATCCTCTTCAGTCTCAATAACATGAGAAATGGAGAATCCACAAACCATCATCAAATAAGATGCTTAATAGTCGTTTCTAATAGATGCTTAATAGTGGTTAACGATGAATGGATTGAACCAAACAAACAGAAAGAATACAGTTCAAACATATTACCTGCCAAGGCTGCACTTCTGGAAGTTCAAACCTTTCTCTGCTCATCATCGATCTATAGTTGGATCGATATGAGTACATGACGTGAAGAGCATGGGCCACAACATAGACAGCATTATATATACTGTAGCTGTGGGCAGTCATCCTCATTTCAAACTGAGGTCCAGGAAGCCTCTCCAGAGTCTCTTCCCCAGTGCAGGTTTCTCTGCCTTCTATTGAGACATGGGATTTTGGGAGTTTACAGTCAAATGCTTTCTCCCAGAAATCCATGAGAAATCCATCCATCTCGCAACAATAAGCTTTTCTACTCTGTAGATATTCCTTGAATCCCAGAGGATCATTTGAGTGAATAGTGAAGCAAATGGCACCTTCGAAATGTTGAAGGTCCCAACCCCTTTGAAAGTCAAATAATATGAAATCAATCTCAGATGTCATAATCCACACTTTTCTAATTGATCTAAGTCCATGATCTGCAGGATCTCGCATGAATATAACAGTTCTCAGCCATGCGATTACCAAAGATTCTCCATACATTATAAATGTGCTGACTGTATTATCTGTGAAGGGTGCATACAATCTCAAGTATGTCTCATACATTTCATCAATACTATCTGAATGAGGTTCTTTTGGGATTCTCTCTGTGAAAGCTGCACAAATTCCATTCTGTCTAAGCAAGATTTCTATGTCATACAAGAAAGATTCTCCACTGTTTCCATCGTCTGCAAAGAGCCCAACCCACGTCCATCCAAAATGTTTAAGCAGTCTGATAATCCCTGTGTACTGAAGAGCTGAGTTGGGAACCATGCAGTAAAAAGAACGGGTTAGACTTGTGAGACTTTTCTCTGGAGGAAATGAGCCATAGATGAGCTGGAAGAAATTAAGAAATACTGTAGAACTAGTTTTAGATTATTTTTTGTGTATATAGGTCTTTTGATAGAACAAATATTCTTTGAAGCGATCAATTGATCTTATGAGAGTTGAATCCAAGTTACGGTAATATTATACACTTTCTGTGAGTTCTCATCCATCATTCTTTTTTAATTATTATTAAGGAGCTGTCCTGGATTGGAGTTACAAGCATTTAATGGATTTACGGTTTCTTGGCACAAGCACCTGCCTCTCACTATGATTCACTTCAAGTGGATTGTGGGGGGTGGGGATCCCAAAACCACATTGGTAGACCTTACCTGTGGAATCTTGTAGTGTCCTATGATCTCAGCCATTTGGAAAGAGGTATCAGAGCCAAATCCACCAATGATGCTTATGAGATTTTTGTTGTTGTCACATTTGTAGTTGGGGACAAACTTACAGGATTTGAAAAGGAGTTCAAGAGTGCTTTGGTAGGTCATCTTTGCATTGTTGTAGCTGTCGTAGATATGGAACCCGAGTGTGACATTCGGCAGGATCCTGGGATTCTCATTTATCTCTTTCACAGCAAATGCCAAGGCCAGGACGTGCTGATAGAACTTTGTCACCATACTGAAAGGAGAGTCCATTTGTAATTTCAGAGGAGAATTCTTCACTGAATTAAATGTGCTAACAATGATAGTGGTCATTTCTTCCTCCGACTCATTTAGATTGTAATAAAACTATATTATTTTATTGTCAGGTTTCTGAGGTAACCTATACCTCCCTCTTCTGCTCAAATATAATTCAGGAAACCTGCTCAAATATAATTCTTGAAACACCAATTGTTTGTTCTTTGAGCTTTCCAAGATTGCAGAAAACAACAAAACATAGCTTTCATTTTCTGCCTTCTGCCCAAATGTGTATGGTATGGACAATTTTGTACAAAAGGAATGAGAAATTCTGGCGCAGATGCTGATTAATATTTATGAGTACAAATCACGTGGACTAATCATGTGAATACAAATCACGTGGACTAATAAAAAAATCAAATTGATGTTCAAATTGGGGGAAACTAATATTAAGACTCAAAAAAGGAGAAACCTTTAGAATATAAATAGGACGCATTTGCCAATGTCTATTTTGAACCCAACATGGAGGTCTGTCTTGAGTTCATTTTTTCTCGCTTACAAATATGTAAAATACAGCACACTGCGAAATATTTCCCACCACAACATCTTATCACTTATATATGTCCATTTTTTTAATAAATCATTTTCATAACTGTTCTCATTTCCCAAACAGAGACCCACCCATATCCAAACTTTTATTAATAACATTTAAAAACCCCTTTGCACTGAATCGTAGCTCCCATTGGTTGGATTGATTACTCCTGTGCTTTCTGGTGATTCATTGCATTGTTCTTTGTGAACCACACAAGCCAAGAAGATGTAGACAGGGAAAGGATGCTTACTATGCCGTGTCAAAGAGCTGAAGTGACGGCTGTTCTCTGAAGGAGACTTCATAGAGAGAGTAGATGATATGCGAAGCAATCCCACCGATGTGAAGGTCACCTGCCTCATACCATTCATGTAGAACTGGGAGGGAATCAGTCATTGGGCATTTCATAGTGCCTGCTTTGCCCACTATAGGAGGCAACAAAAGCAGCATCAGAAATAACCACAGCATCCTAGGCTTCATTTTAGATCAGGGTATGGTGGACAGTGCCAGGTCCTGTCAATGCAGCAGCTATTGAAGCTACCGAACAAGCAAAATTTTGAGAACTGAAAGATTACAAATGTGTGCTTTGATTAGGACTTGAAATTGCCAGCACTCTGATATCAAGTGTGGCTGAGCAAATGAAGAATATCAGAAACTGTCGTAAAACAAAGTAACAGAAATTTGCCTGCCTTTGGCCCCCTACTCCAAAACTCTCAATTTTGCTAAAATATATTTATAACCCCTTTCAGAATGGCTTCTTGTTTTATTGTTCCTGACTTCTAGAAAGCATTTGGAGTTTTCACCAGGGGAAGAGATTATAGTCTTCTGGTTAATTACAGGGGAAAATAATGACTTCTTAAGAGCTAAGGCTCTTGACTGGCCCTCTTGGAAGGAAATATGTTGTTTCCTTGCTTGAGATCTGACTACAGCAATTCTATGTTTTTTTAAGGAGCACAAACAGTTGCAAATTTGTTACAATAGGGATATGGAGAATGTGGTTGTACTCATTATCTCTTTGTGGGCTTGTCAGGGCCATCCGGTTGGGCACTCACAGAACAGAATTCTAGATGAGATGGTCCCTTGCCTTGATTCTGACCTTGTCCTTATGTCCCTTCCCACTGATGTTTCCATGGGTCCTTTTTCAAGGGCAATTATAAAGTGCGAAGGAGCTGTGTGATAGGCCTTGGCCATATTGTTCTGGCCTTAGAGATCCCTGGCACTGTCTTTTTTGCCATGACTCCATCCTCTAGAAGTCCAGGTTCTCTGCTGCTGATCTAGTATTCTAACTCAGTCTCCTCTCTGCAACCTCAACCCCCTTAGTCTACTCATCCAGTCATGGATTGCAGCTCAGAAACAAAGCACTGGGCGGGGGGGGGGGGGGAGAAAGAGAGAGAGAGAGAGAGGATCACAGTGAGGAGAAATATATTATTATAATTATTATTTCTTCAATTTATACACAGCCCATTACCTGGAGGTCTCAGGGTGGTTCACAAACAAGACCACAACATATAAAATCAAACCAAAAACAATAACCCAATTTAAAAAAAAAACCCCAAAAGGACCATATTCTAATATGGTGTTGGATGTCAATAAGATCAACCAAAGGCCTGATTAAAAATCAACGTTTTTGTCTGGCGCCTAAAAGTGTATAATGATGGTGCCAGGCATTTTAAATAAAAGCACACATTCTACTCCTGTAAAAACACCAAGCAGGCCCCACAAATAACCCAGAGATGCATTTTAAATAAAATGACACATTCTTTGTTGTTCAGTCGTTCAGTCGTGTCTGACTCTTCGTGACCCCATGGACCAGAGCACGCCAGGCACACCTATCCTTCACTGCCTCTCGCAGTTTGGCCAAACTCATGTTAGTAGCTTCGAGAACACTGTCCAACCATCTCATCCTCTGTCGTCCCCTTCTCCTTGTGCCCTCCATCTTTCCCAACATCAGGGTCTTTTCTAGGGAGTCTTCTCTTCTCATGACATGGCCAAAGTACTGGAGCCTCAACTTCAGGATCTGCCCTTCTGGTGAGCACTCAGGCCTGATTTCTTTAAGAATGGATAGGTTTGATCTTCTTGCAGTCCATGGAACTCTCAAGAGTCTCCTCCAGCACCATAATTCAAAACACATTCTACTCATGTAAAAACACGCTGATTCCCGGAACATCTGCAGCCGGATTTAGAAGGCGATTGGGCCTCATCTGGCCCCCGAGCCTTAGTTTGGGGACCTCTGATGTAAACCCTTGATCTGGAGATGGAGAAGCTGTAGCCCTCCAAATTAAAGCTGCGCACAGCCCCTATACGTGATCTCCCAGGGACCTTGGTGGTGTGAGGGAGATTTCGGGAGAGATGCTGGGATATTACCTGAACCATTTTTTCTCTGCCTTCTACAGAGCTGTACAATGGCTGCTTGCCATGAGCAATTATAATTCTGGGCAGAGAGGCCTTTCCTTCTATGCTAGGCATAGAACTACCTGCATGGTTGATGGCTTGAATCGATAGGCCAATGACTGGCAATTTCATTCTTTGTTTCTTAATACCTTATACCAACCAGCTAAATCAAACTAATTAATAAACTTAATTCCAACTTTACTAATTCCAGAAATGAGTAAATTTATGAGACCCAGAAACATAGAATTGTACATGCATAATCCACAAGCCCTTCTTACTACACAGGGTGGAAATGTGGTGAGCTGCTTCACTGCTGATCTTCAGGCTTCATTCAGTGCAAAACATGAGATTTATAATCTCCACTAAGCATGACTCCACACACAAACACACACACTTCAGTTTATGAGAAATGATAATTTCCCATTAATGAGCTGCAATATAGAAGAAGAAGAAGAAGAAGAAGAAGAGGAGGAGGAGGAGGAGGAGGAGGAGGAGGAGTTTGGATTTGATATCCCGCTTTTCACTACCCGAAGGAGTCTCAAAGCAGCTAACATTCTCCTTTCCCTTCCTCCCCCACAACAAACACTCTGTGAGGTGAGTGGGGCTGAGAGACTTCAGAGAAGTGTGACTAGCCCAAGGTCACCCAGCAGCTGCATGTGGAGGAGAGGGGAAGCGAACCTGGTTCCCCTGATTACGAGTCTACCGCTCTTAACCACCACACCACACTGGCTCTGATGAGCATCAGGTTCATATCTCTCCTCACTGTGTTCACCTCTCTCTCCACCCACCCACTCCCACCCAGTGCTTTGTTTCTGATCAGCAATCCATGGCTAAATTAATAGAGTAAGGGGCGTGAGGTTGCTGAGAGGAGAATGGGTTACAATATTAGGTTAACAGCAGAGAAGCTGGACTTCTAGAGTATGGAGTCATGGCAAAAAAGACAGTGCCAGGGATCTCTAAGGCCAGAACAATATGGCCAAGGCCTATCACACAGCTCCTTCCCACTTTATAATTGCCATTGAAAAAGGACCCATGGAAACATCAGTGGGAAGGGATATAAGGACACGGTCAGAATCAAGGCAAAGGACCATCCCATCTAGAATTCTGTTCTATGAGTGCCCAACCGGATGACCCTGACAAGCCCACAAAGAGATCATGGCACAACCACATTCTCCATATCCCTTCTGTAACAAATTTGCCACTGTGTGTGCTCCTAAAAACAAAAAAAAACATAGAATTGCTGTGGTCAGATCTCAAGCAAATAAGCATGTTTCCCTCCAAGAGTGCCAGTCAAGAGAATTGCCTCTTAAGAAGTAATTATTTCCCCCTGTAATTAACCAGAAGACTATAATCTCTTCCCCTGGTGTAAACTCCAACTGCTTTCTAGAAGTCAGGATAAAGAAATCAAGAAGCAATTCTGAAAGAGGTTATAAATATACTTTAGCCAAATTGAGAGTTTAGGAGGAGCGGGCCAAAGGCAGGCAAATTTCTGTTACTTTGCTTTCCAACAGTTTCTGATATTCTTCATCTGCTCAGCCACACTTGATATTGAAGTGCTGGAAATTTCAGCTACTAATCAAGGCACACGTTTGCAATCCTTCAGATCCCCCAAAATTGCTTATTAATATCACTTCAATAGCTGCTGCATTGCCAGGACTCGGCACGGTCCACAATACCCTGATCTAAAATGAAGCCTAGGATGCTGTGGTTATTTCTGATGCTGCATTTGTTGCTTCCTATAGTGGGCAAAGCAGGCACTATGAAATGCCTAATGACTGATTCCCTCCCAGTTCTACATGAATGGTATGAGTCAGGTGACCTTCACATTGGTGGAATTGCTTCGCATATCATTTACTCTCTCTATGAAGTCTCCTTCAGAGAACAGCCGTCACTTCAGCAATTTGACACGGCATAGTAAGCATCCTTTCCCTGTCTACATCTTCTTGGCTTGTGTGGTTCACAAAGAACGATGCAATGAATCACCAGAAAGCACAGGAGTAATCAATCCAACCAATGGGAGCTACGATTCAGTGCAAAGGGGTTTTTAAATGTTATTAATAAAAGTTTGGATTTGGGTGGTCTGTGTCTAGGAAATAAGAACAGTTATGAAAATGATAATTTTTAAAAAACAATGGATACATAATAGTACTAAGATGTTGTGGTGGGAATATTTGTTTTCCAGTATGCAGAATTTTACATGTTTCTAACCGAGAAAAAATGAGCTCAACACAGACCTCCATGTTTGGTTCATAATAGGCAAATATGTCCAATTTATTTTCTCCTGTTTTGAGTTTTAATATTAGATTTCCAAATTTTCACATCCATCTGATTTTTTTGATTAGTACTCATAAAAATTAATCAGCATCTGCACCAGAATTTCCGATACCTTTTGTACAAAAAAAGTCAATACTATAAACATTTTGGCAGTAGGCAGAAAATGAAAGTTTTCTGCTTTCTGGGAAAGCTCAAAGGACGAACAAGTGGTGTTTCAAACTATGCCCTCAGTTTTCCTGAATTATATTTGAGCTGAAGAGGGAGGTTTAGATTACCTCAGAAACCTGACAATAAAATAATATAATTTTATTAGAATCTAAATGAGTTGGAGGAAGAAATTACCACTGTTGTTGCATGTACATTTAATTCATTGTAAAGTTCTCCTCTGAAATTACAAATGGACTCTCCTTTCAGTATGGTGACAAAGTTCTATCAGCATGTCCTGGCCTTGGCATTTGCTGTGAAAGAGATAAATGAGAATCCCAGGATCTTGCCGAATGTCACACTTGGGTTCCATATCTACGACAGCTACAACAATGCAAAGATGACCTACCATAGCACTCTTGAACTCCTTTTCAAATCCTCTAAATTTGTCCCCAACTACAAATGTGACACCCAAAAAAATATCATAAGCATCATTGGTGGATTTGGCTCTGATACCTCTTTCCAAGTGGCTGAGATCATAGGACACTACAAGATTCCACAGGTAAGGTCTACCAATGTGGTTTTGGTATCCCTCCCCCAATCCAGTTGAAGTGAATCATAGTTAGAGGCAGGTGCTTGTGCCAAGAAACCGTAAATCCATTAAATGCTTGTAACTCCAATCCAGGACAGCTCCTTAATAATAATTTAAAAAGACTGATGGAGGAGAACTCACAGAAAGTGTATAATATTACCATAACTTGGATTCAACTCTCATAAGGAAGGGCGGGGTATAAATATTATTATTATTATTATTATTATTATTATTATTATTATTATTATTAGATCAATTGATCGCTTCAAAGAATATATGTTCTATCAAAAGACCTATATACACAAAAAATAATCTAAAACTAGTTCTACAATATTTCTTAATTTCTTCCAGATCATCTATGGCTCATTTCCTCCAGAGAAAAGTCTCACAAGTCTTACCCGTTCCTTTTACTGCATGGTTCCCAACTCAGCTCTTCAGTACACAGGGATTATCAGACTGCTTAAACATTTTGGATGGACGTGGGTTGGGCTCTTTGCAGACGATAGAAACAGTGGAGAATCCTTCTTGCATGACATAGAAATCTTGCTTAGACAGAATGGAATTTGTACAGCTTTCACAGAGAGAATCCCACAAGAACCTCATTCAGATAGTATTGATCAAATGTATGAGACGTACTTGAGATTGTATGCACCCTTCACAGATAATACAGTCAGCACATTTATAATGTATGGAGAATCTTTGGCATTTGCATGGCTGAGAACTGTTTTATTCATGCGAGATCCTGCAAATCATGGACTTAGATCAATTGGAAAAGTGTGGATTATGACATCTGAGATTGATTTCATTTTATTTGACTTTCAAAGGAGTTGGGACCTTCAACATTTCAAAGGTGCCCTTTGCTTCACAATTCACTCAAATGATCCTCTGGGATTCAAGGAATATCTTCAGAGTAGAAAACCTTATTGTAGCTTGAGTGATGGATTTCTCATGGACTTCTGGGAGAAAGCATTTGACTGTAAACTCCCAAAATCCCATGTCTCAATAGAAGGCAGAGAAACCTGCACGGGGGAAGAGACTCTGGAGAGCCTTCCTGGGCCTCAGTTTGATATGCGGATGACTGCCCACAGCTACAGTATATATAATGCTGTCTATGTTGTGGCCCATGCTCTTCATGTCATGTACTTATATCGATCCAACTATAGATTGATGATGAGCAGAGAAAGGTTTGAACTTCCAGAAGTGCAGCCTTGGCAGGTAATGTGTGTAAACTGTATTCTTTCACAGGTAGGTAGGCGTGTTGGTCTGCCATTATCAAAACCAAATAAAAAAATTAAAAGAATTCCTTCCAGTAGCACCTTCTTTCAGTTTGTTTGGTTCAATCCATCCATTGGTAACCACTATTAAGAATCTATTAGTAACCACTGTTAAGTATCTTATTTCATGACGGCTTTTGGATTCTCCATTGCTCCTGCTATTAAGACTGAAAAGAACTTTACCTGCTACTGTCTCATGAATTTCCACTTGCCATAATGCAATATCCCCCTTTATATATTTTGTATTTCTTAGATGATACTATCAAAACAATATCTGGTAGGAATTTCTCATCGATTTGCGTTTAATAAAGTGTGGTTTAATGCCTTTCCCTCTAATGTCTTGAGACATAGATTTTCCAAGGGTCTGGTTTCTGCTTCATGTGTCTGCGACAATAAGTCAACAGAGTCACTTCATCATATAATCTTTTCTAGCCCTCTGTACAGAGACGCCCGGGCAAATCTACTAAGACCAATAATTCAGAAAATTGTGGATACACCAGCAGAGTCTCACCTTGCCCTAATTTTGCAAGACAATGATCCTTATATAACCTTTCAGGTGGCAAGGTTTTTAAACTGTTTTGTCCCAAAAAAGGCGAAACGGCCAACTACATGAATGAACATAAAGGTGTTGTTGTTTTTTAGCATTTTCCCTCTAGATTGCAGTTTTAATACTACTGGATGTAGGTTTACCTCCGACGGCCGTGGTACGATATTCTGTCATTGTGATTTCTGTGTATCTCTGTGTTTTTATGCCTTTTTCTTCGCTATGTTTATGTTTATATGTCTATATGGGCAATAAAATTTCTGTCTGTCTATCAGGTAGGAATGGTTGTTCTAGGTTTATTACTTCTGTGCACCCCACATAATTTTGGGTTTGTTACATTTTCCAGTGATCTGAAAGGAGGGCAGGGGCGTAGCAAGGGGCGTAGGGGGCGGTCCACCCCAGGTTCCATAATGGAGGGGGTGACAAATTATCAAGGAACAATTATTGCCCTACTAGGGCGGTCCATAAAAAAATGGACCTGCTCCAAAGGTCTTATCTTACTATACTAGGGATTATATAGCTATATATGAAATTTCATGCATATTGGCTAATATCTTGACCCTCCACCAAAATAGCTGTTTACTTGGTTGTTTTCCTATGTCGTGAAGGCTGAAATTTCAGTTCAGTGGAGCACTTACTGTTCCCAACCCTAACCCTGTGGAAAGCCATCTAATTAGACTTTAATTTGATTTTGAGATGTTTGTAGGAGGTAATTTAATTATTGTTTGATTTTATACCAATGTTATGTATCTGATGTGAGCCACCCTGAGCCCGACTTCAGCCGGGGAGGGCGGGATATAAATAAAAGTTTATTATTATTATTACTTGTTATTATTCCTTTGTAAGAAAATATTAAATAATGTAAAACCATTTTTGCAGGGGGGGGATCAATGGGGGGGGGTTGACAAGAAATTTTCCACACCAGGTACCACCTGACCCTCCCATGCCTGTGGGGGGGGGGGTGACAAAAAATATTTTTGCCCCCAGGTACCAATTTACCTTGCTGTGCCCCTGAAGAAGGGTAATTTTTGTGTGAATACTTAATCCTTTTTCTTACTGGCGGGGGAATATAGAAGTTCATTCAGTAACATATATCTCCTGCAAAACAAACTTCATTAGTTTCTGGTTTCTTTGTATGTTCTTCTCTTTCAACTAGATGCACTCATATCTTCAAGACATCTCCTTTAACAACTCAGCCGGAGAGACAGTGTTCTTTAATGAAAAGGGGGAAAGGAGTGGTGGATTTGACATAATGAACATGATCATGTTTCCAAACAATTCCTTCCTTCGTGTGAAAGTTGGAAGGGTGGAGGATCCTAGAGCTCCTGAAGAAAACGGATTCATGATCAATGCAGATCTAATTGTTTGGCACAGGAGTTTTAACAAGGTGGGGAATCTAGACATTCTTGGGGGTGCAGGGTGAGGGAAGTGGCTTCAGAGCTGCATGTGTCAATTTGATTCCAAGGATAGCCATTTAATTGCATCGTTGTGCTGCATGTCTGTGAAACTTCCCGTGTTTTTAATGCAATGGAACCAGAGAGCTGCTGCTAGTTGATGTGGACAACAGTGCAATAGAAGAAGCAATGGAGTGGCTGGGGAGAAAGCATAATCCAAGGCAAAAATCACGGGGCTGATTGGCCGGCCTTTAAAAGAAAGAAAGAAAGATGACTGGCACCTGCCTGATTGAAATTTAAAAATAAAAACACCTTCACAATTTCTTTTCTCTCTAAGGGTAGTTGCATCCCCTTGCTGTGTGCAATGAGCACTGCCACCTGGGATATCAGAACAAAGGGAAAGAAGGAGAACAATTTTGCTATTGTTGTTAAAGAAATTTTGTTGTTGTTTAATTTGATGACTAGCACTTGAACAATGTAAAAATAAAATAAAAACTCCTTTTATAACCCTTTCCTGTTTAAGTTCAGGTGCTTCCCCTTTCACTGTGTAATGAACACTGCCAGCCTGGTTATCAGAAGAAAACGAAGGAAGGAGAACAATTTTGCTGCTATGATTGCCTTCCATGTCCAGAAGGGAAGGTTTCAAACCAGACTGGTAAGTGATTTGTTACCTCAGTTTCCCCATTATACAGCGGTCAAATGATTGTCAATTTACAAGTGGTAAATATGAATGGTGTGTAAATAAGTTTCTGACTTCCAGGATTGCTCAAGAGGACTTTCAATAAAGCAGCAGTCTAATACGTAACTCCAAATTAGGCAGTAAGCTCCATTGCATCAAGCATGATCTAATTATCCAAGATAGACTAATCAACTAGAAGCAAAAGAACAATAGAGTTGATGTTGAGTGACATTGTTATATGACCATCAGTTCATTTTGAATAAACAACAATTTGCTCATCAGATTCTATCTCTTTCCATGTTTCTTTCAGATATTGATGACTGTTTCAGATGCCCAGAGCAAGAGCATGCAAGCAAAGACAGAAGTCACTGCATCCCTAAGACAATAACCTTTCTATCTTACCAAGAACATTTAGGAATTAGTTCAACTGTGATTGCTATTTCCTTTTCCCTGATCTCAGCCTGGGTTTTGGGAACTTTTATTAAGCACAGAGATACGCCCATAGTCAAAGCCAACAACCGGGACCTCACGTACATGCTGCTCATCTCCCTCCTGCTCTGCTTCCTCTCTGCGTTGCTGTTTCTTGGAAGACCTAACACAGTGACCTGCCTCCTCCGGCAACCAACATTTGGCCTTGTCTTCTCAATGGCTGTTTCTTGTGTGTTAGCAAAAACCATCACCGTGGTTATAGCTTTCCTGGCTACCAAACCCGGGTCCAACATGAGGAGGTGGGTGGGGAAAAAACTGAGCAACTCCATTGTCCTTTCCTGCACTGTTATCCAAGCAAGTGTTTGTTCTGTATGGCTGACCACTGCTCCCTCATTCCCCGATTTAGACATGAACTCTGTCACAGAGGAAATCATTGTGCAATGTAATGAAGGCTCCGTTGCAATGTTTTACTGTGTCCTGGGCTACTTGGGCCTCTTGGCTATTGGCAGCTTCATTGTGGCATTCTTAGCCCGCAAATTACCAGATACGTTTAATGAAGCCAAGTTCATTACCTTCAGCATGTTGCTCTTTTGCAGTGTTTGGTTGTCCTTTGTTCCAACCTATTTGAGCACCAAAGGGAAGTATATGGTAGTGGTGGAGATCTTCTCCATCTTGTCCTCCAGTGCTGGGTTACTGGGCTGCATCTTTGTCCCTAAATGCTACATCATAATGCTGAGGCCTCAGATGAACAGTAGGGAGCAACTCATAAGGAGAAAGAATTGAAGGATGTTGTTGTGTATCCTGTTGTAGTTTTGTATATGTAGAGTGCAAGTTTCATCTGATGCCCTAAATTCATTGGGATGCACCTAGTGATGGGAAGCAAATTCAATTCCATTTGCATTTTAATACAGTGTTGCCCCGCTAGACGAAAATAATTCATTCTATGAGTGTCTTCGTAGAGCGAATTTTTCGTCTAGCGAAGCGACAATGGAGCGCGGAGGTTTTCGCGCCAAAATAATAATAAAAATCCGTCTTGCGAGGCAGCCCCATTGACATTTTCGTCTTGTGGGGCAGCCTTACGCTAGCAAATGCCTTTCGTCTTGCGAGCTTTTCGTCTAGCGAGGCATTCGTCTAGCAGGGCACCACTGTTTAAAAAATGTTATTTGTGCTTCCTGAAACATAACAAAAACCAGAACACAGTTTTCTTTCAAAATTGTGACTTTCTTGAATTTTTTCATGCAGTTCTCCCACCAATTAATTTGCATATTTGTACACAAGCTGCATCAAATCAAAAATGTACAGAAGATGTTACACACACACACACACACACACACTTGGGAATGCGTTTGCAAAAATGGATGTAATAGGAGATAAACAGTTAATATTGATTAATCTTCAGGAGCAGATCAGTCATAATTTCCCCATTGTACCTATTACCGTATTTTTTGCTGCATAAGACGCACTTTTTTCCTCCTAAAAAGTAAGGGAAAATACCTGTGCGTCTTATGGAGCAAATGGTGGTCCCTGGAGCTGAATTGCCCAGGGGCCAAAAGAGAATCATGCTTTTTATTTTACAAAGAGAAAAGGGGGTGTTGAAAGGACCCTGCTCAGCAGCTGATCAGCAAGAGATTGGGAGAGAGATAAGAGTCCCGGCTCCCTTTCAGCCCCACCCTCCATTGTTGAATGTGCTGCAGAGGAAGGTTGTTTGTTTCCTCAGCAACATGTGACTGGCTGATTAGATTATCTGTCTGGAAGCTGTAGAAAAGGCTCCCTTTCCTTTAGAAGCTGCAGAAATGTGAGTTGAACCCCATAAAAATGGGGCTTTTGCCCCTTTGCAAAAAAGCTGCAAAAGTTTTAACTGATCCTAAAAAAAACAGGGGTTTTCCCTTTGCAAAAAAGCTGCAAAACTTTTTTTTCTTGTTTCCTCCTCTAAGAATGAGGTGTGCCCTATGGTCCGGTGTGCCCTTATGTTGTGAGGCTGAGATTGAAGGGTGCATGGCTGTTACATCCTTCTCCCTCCCTGAGCTGCTCTGCAAGGCTGGGATCATCCCAGCCTCACAAAGCAGATCAGGACTGGCATCATGTCAGTGGTGAGGGCTGAGCTGGCACACCCCACCCCACCCCACGCCACTTTAGTGTGGGTGTGGGTGCCATGAAGATTCACTGAGAGCCAGTGTGGTGTAGTGGTTAAGAGCGGTAGACTCGTAAACTGGGGAACTGGGTTCGTGTCTCCACTCCTCCACATGCAGCTGCTGGGTGACCTTGGGCTAGTCACACTTCTCTGAAGTCTCTCAGCCCCACTCACCTCACAGAGTGTTTGTTGTGGGGGAGGAAGGGAAAGGAGAATGTTAGCCACTTTGAGACTCCTTCGGGTAGTGAAAAGCGGGATATCAAATCCAAACTCCTCTTCTTCTTCTTCTTCTTCTTCTTCTTCTTCTTCTTCTTCTTCTTCTTCTTCTTCCCTCCGCCTCTGTCCACATCAACTCCAATGAGTGAGACTGGCCCTTGGATGAAGCCAATTTAGGACTAGAACTAGCAATAACCCAATTGGCCTCCTCCTCCTCCTCCTTGTCCCCTCAAGGCCATTATAAGATAGCACACTTCAGTTAAAGGCGAAATATATTTTATTTTATTTTTTTAAAAAAAATGTCCAGTAGCACCTTAGAGACCAACTAAGTTTATTCTTGGTTGTATCTGAAGAAGTGTGCATGCACATGAAAGCTTATACCCAGAACAAACTTAGTTGGTCTCTAAGGTGCTACTGGACAATTTTTTTTTTATTTTTATTTGTGTCAGACCAACACGGCTACTTATCTGAATTCAGTTAAAGGCATTTTTCTACAGGAAATCACCCATAGAGCCTTTGCTCAGGTCTCCTTGATATTGAGATACCGATTAAGTGAGGTTCATTGTTCCTTATTACTGGATATTTTGTATGTGAGAATCCCTCCTGCCTATACATGCAGGGAATGTAGTATACTGCTTATGGATACCGCCTACAAAACTATGAGGGGTTTTAGGAACATAGGAAGTGGCCTTGTGGCAAGCCAGACCAGCGGCCCTTCTAGCTCAGCATTTTCTACACTGACATTTGGCAGCTCTCCAGAGTTTCAGACGAGGGATATCACCAGCCCCACTCGAAAATGCCATAGATTGAAACGGGGACATTCTGCATGCAAAGCAGATGCTCTTCCACTGAGCTACAGCCCCCAAGGGATTGAACATGGAGTGGCAGGCAGAGATCAGTGAGGAGACTGAACAGAATAATGACATGGGGGAGCTGAGTCAGGGGAAGAGAGGCGGGAGGAGGTGGGTGCTCTCTCAGGATATGGCTGCTCTGAATGTTAAAGCAGGGTTGACACTTCCCCTCTTCCCTCCCAGGGAGAGGAGCACAACAATGGAATCTGGAAAGGACACCAGCCAACCACTAGGGGGGTTGTAAGCGGAGTCTGAAGGGGAGGCTACCACCTGGTTATCCAGGACTTAGTGGTGTTCCCATCACTGAAAACAGACACATCCCCTTGATGCAATAAAAGTCTATACACTCAACAATTTCTCAATATATGAGAGTCATGTCTTGCTCCATCTTTAAGAGCTTGGCATGTGGGCATAGCAACCCACTGGGACACACTGTTTTTACCCTGGTCTTGGACTCCGTAAGTGGAACATACAGGTGAAATTCAAAAAATTAGAATATCGTGGAAAGGTTCATTTCTTTCAGTAATTCAACTTAAAAGGTGAAACTAATATATAATATATGGGATACACTCATGACATGCAAAGCGAGATATGTCAAGCCTTTATTTGTTATAATTGTGATGATTATGGCGTACAGCTGATGAGAACCCCAAATTCACAATCTCAGCTTTGGGGTTTTCATCAGCTGTACGCCATAATCATCACAATTATAACAAGCAAAGGCTTGGCATATTTCACTTTGCATGTCATGAGTGTGTCCCATATATTAAACTCCAGTAGCTAATGAAAACGATTGCTTACATAAATGGACTTTTCCACAATATTCTAATTTTTTGAGTTTCACCTGTAAATGCTGCTGTGACTCATTATCTGATTCTCAGCTTGTACCTCTATTCTGTCTCAGTAATGATCTCTCCCTTGCTCTCATGTGCTACTGTAGAAGCAGACAGAAAAAGAAGTACAAGAAAACTGACAAATTGTGTGCATGCTTCTAGGTAATGTGTATAAAAAATGAGTATGCATAAAATAAATAGCCACACAGTTTTTGGAACCTGCTTAAAACGTTTTTGTTTATGCAAGCTTATCCAGACATGTAGAAGTTGAGATAGAAATAGGTGGTGGCTGGGGAAACCCAGCCAGATGGGCG
Source organism: Lacerta agilis (assembly GCF_009819535.1). Taxonomy (NCBI): domain Eukaryota; kingdom Metazoa; phylum Chordata; class Lepidosauria; order Squamata; family Lacertidae; genus Lacerta; species Lacerta agilis. The sequence goes on along the minus strand of NC_046325.1, from coordinate 6,968,855 downwards.
GGGTATATATAATAAATTATTAAAATATTATTATTATGTCTTTTTAGCCTCTCATTGTTTTAATTGTTTATTGAATATTTTTCAGATACTTGCTTTTAATAATATTTTTTTATTTTATTTGTAAACTGCCTAAAAGTTGTATTGCAATCAAGGGGTATATAAATTTTGATAAATAAAACAATTCATTAAATAAACTAGCTTTTTGTCAGTCAAGGTAAGCCCCTTGGGCCAGAGTGCAAGGATTTGTGTGGTGCGAGTTGTGATGGCTGAGATCGACCTGGAAGTAGCATTCATAAACTGTTCTTCCCTTGTCTTTCAGAAGAGGGCAGCAGAGGTGTAATAATGACTATATTGCCTAGGACGGGGGTCAGGAACCTCCGGCTCCGGAGCCGCATGCGGCTCCCCGGGACCTCTGCTGCGGCTCCCCGCGGTCGCAAAATGGTGACTCCCCGGCGAGGCTGAGAAAGGAGGGGATGGAGCCAGGAGGCGGCGACGCGGGAGGGCGATGGGCTTTGACCTGCCTCCGGCCAGGATGGGACAAAGGACAGAGGCCGGGGGCGGGGTCAAGGCCCAGGTAAAAGCGGCAGAGCCGCCAGATTTCCCCCCTTTTTGTTTCTCTCCCGCAGGTTCAGGAACGTCCAGGATCCAGGAGCTCCACATTGCAGGTATGTAGTCCTGGATTGGGTGTGCTGTTGCTGGGGGGCTTCCCGCTGGGCCTGGCTGCCGGCGGGAGCCCCCGGGGATCGGGCCGCATGGCGGCCGAAAGGAGGGCGGCGGGCGCGATGCGCAGCCGCCGCTGCTGTTGCTGGGGGGCTTCCCGCTGGGCCTGGCTGCCGGCGGGAGCCCCCGGGGATCGGGCCGCATGGCGGCCGAAGGGAGGGCGGCGGGCGCGATGCACTGCCGCTGCTGCTGCTGCTGGGGGGCTTCCCGCTGGGCCTGGCAGGCTGCGGGAGCCCCCGGGGATCGGGCCGCATGGCGGCCGAAAGGAGGGCGGCGGGCGCGATGCGCAGCCGCCGCTGCTGTTGCTGGGGGGCTTCCCGCTGGGCCTGGCTGCCGGCGGGAGCCCCCGGGGATCGGGCCGCATGGCGGCCGAAGGGAGGGCGGCAGGCGCGATGCGCTGCCGCCGCTGCTGCTGCTGGGGGGCTTCCCGCTGGGCCTGGCTGCCGGCGGGAGCCCCCGGGGATCGGGCCGCATGGCGGCCGAAGGGAGGGCGGCGGGCGCGATGCGCTGCCGCTGCTGCTGCTGCTGGGGGGCTTCCCGCTGGGCCTGGCAGGCTGCGGGAGCCCCCGGGGATCGGGCCGCATGGCGGCCGAAGGGAGGGCGGCAGGCGCGATGCGCTGCCGCCGCCGCTGCTGCTGGGGGGCTTCCCGCTGGGCCTGGCTGCCGGCGGGAGCCCCCGGGGATCGGGCCGCATGGCGGCCGAAGGGAGGGCGGCAGGCGCGATGCGCTGCCGCCGCTGCTGCTGCTGGGGGGCTTCCCGCTGGGCCTGGCTGCCGGCGGGAGCCCCCGGGGATCGGGCCGCATGGCGGCCGAAAGGAGGGCGGCGGGCGCGATGCGCAGCCGCCGCTGCTGTTGCTGGGGGGCTTCCCGCTGGGCCTGGCTGCCGGCGGGAGCCCCCGGGGATCAGGCCGCATGGCGGCCGAAAGGAGGGCGGCGGGCGCGAGGCGCAGCCGCCGCTGCTGTTGCTGGGGGGCTTCCCGCTGGGCCTGGCTGCCGGCGGGAGCCCCCGGGGATCGGGCCGCATGGCGGCCGAAGGGATGGCGGCAGGGCGCCACCCCCGTGGAAAGGGAGACCCCGACCCCCCTACATTATTTCTTTTCTTTTTTAAAAAAAAACTATTTTTAAAATATTTTTTATTACTAATTCCCCCCCCCAATATCTTTTCTTTTTTTCCTTCCCCCCCAAACCTGTTTTTTGCTTTGTGGCTTTTTGCCTTGCTCTCCCACATCCCCCCCCTCTCTTTTTCTTCCTCCCCTCCTTTTTTAATCCAAGGGGGGAAATCCCATTTTTAAAACAAACAAACAAACGAACGAAAAACAAACAAATACCCCCCACAGCTGCTGCAGCCACTCTATTTGAATTTTTATTATTACCCTTTTCTCCCTCTATCCCCCCTTTTTCTTTTCTCTTCCCCTTTTGTTTTGTTTTCAAAAAAAGGAAAAAGAAAAAGATTTCCCCCCTTTATTTTTATTTTTTAAACTACTACATATTTTTAATAGATATTCTCCCCACCCCACCCCCAATTTATATTTTTTCCACCCCACTTTTCCATTCTCACCCCCATCTGTTTTCTACCCCGTCTCTTCCTTTCTCTCTTTCCCTTTGTGTCCCTCCCTCTCCCTTTCTAAACCAAATTCCCCCCCTTTTTCTTTCTTTCTTAGTTCGCTTGTCAACCTATCTTAGAGGGGGAAGCCCTCTCTCCCACCCCACCCCCAAAAACAACTTTGAGTTGAACCCCAAAAAACGGGGGTAGATCACTGCTGAAAGTAGATCACAGTTTCTTGGGAGTTAAAAAACCAAGCAAATAATTGTAATAAAGCACTGCTATAATTATATATAATTTCCCTTATATTTTGGTTTCATTCGCCTTTCCGTGCTGAAATGTCACAACCTGAACGACCATGGCTTGCGCCCCCCCCCCCCCCCAGTTTTGATCCTGGGTACGCCCCTGAGTCAATGCAAAAAAGTAAGAACTTATTCTTGTTGTTTTTACTGATTATACTTTGCATTGGCTCCTATACGTTATTTATTATTATTGCATTAAGGTAAGAAACAATATATGCAGCGTTATATTTGTTTTAAATGTCGCAATGGTTTTGCGGCTCCCAGTTGTTCTTTTTTCCTTTGGAAACGGGTCCAAGTGGCTCTTTTCGTCTCAAAGGTTGCAGACCCCTGGCCTAGGAGGGAAGTAAGATGGTAAGTCAACCGCTATTTTGTGCTTTCAGGTGTGATGCTGATTGTTCTCCAGCTTTTGGTTGAAACTATTCATCCTCAATAGACTTTCCCAGAAAATGTTTCAGTCTTATTCAAACTTTCTAAGGGCCAAGCTGGGCTTTATAACTGCCATGCATTTACAGGTAGGTAGCCGTGTTGGTCTGCCATAGTCAAAACAAAATAAAATAAAAAATTCCTTCCAGTAGCACCTTAGAGACCAACTAAGTTTGTTCTTGGTATGAGCTTTCGTGTGCATGCACACTTCTTCTCATACCAAGAACAAAGTTAGTTGGTTTCTAAGGTGCTACTGGAAGGAATTTTTTATTTTATTTTGTTTTGCCATGCATTTGTTTTTTCTAAATTCAAGAAATATTCATTCCACGTCCAGAAATCAACAAGACTGGCAGTCAAATCGGGAAACAGGACAGCATGGTTCTATCTATTACAGTCGTACCTTGGAAGTCGAACGGAATCCGTTCCGGAAGTCCGTTCGACTTTCAAAATGTTTTGAAACCAAAGCATGGCTTCTGATTGGCTGCAGGAAGCTCCTGCAGCCAATGGGAAGCTGCAGAAGCCCCGTCGGAATTCGGATTCCAAAGAATGTTCACAAACCGGAACACTCACTTCCTGGTTTGCAGTGTTCAGGAGCCAAAACGTCCAAGTACCAAGGCGTTCGGGATCCAAGGTACGACTGTACATGCATACATTAACTCTTTCCATAAATCCAGTTACAGGTAGGTAGCCGTGTTGGTCTGCCATAGTCAAAACAAAACAAAATTAAAAAATTCCTTCCAGTAGCACCTTAGAGACCAACTAAGTTTGTTCTTGGTATGAGCTTTTGTATCTTTGGCATCTGAAGAAGTGTGCATGCACACAAAAGCTCATACCAAGAACAAACTTAGTTGGTCTCTAAGGTGCTACTGGAAGGAATTTTTTATTTTATTTTGTCTTTCCATAAAGGTCTTCATAACGCATTCTGACAATGGTGTTGGACACAGTCTCACCTGACTCTTATCAACAGATATAGTGACCAAGTGTTTGCAACCTTTCAAATAATCTGTGGAGTTTGTATGCACAAAAAGATTGTTGTTGTTTAGTCATTTAGTCGTGTCCGACTCTTCATGACCCCATGGACCAGAGCACGCCAGGCACTCCTGTCTTCCACTGCCACCCGCAGTTTGGTCAGACTCATGTTGGTAGCTTCGAGAACACTGTCCAACCATCTCGTCCTCTGTCATCCCCTTATCCTTGTGCCCTCCATCTTTCCCAATATCAGGGTCTTTTCCAGGGAGTCTTCTCTTCTCATGAGGTGGCCAAAGTATTGGAGTCTCAGCTTCAGGATCTGTCCTTCCAGTGAGCACTCAGGGCTGATTTCCTTAAGAATGGATAGGTTTGATCTTCTTGCAGTCCATGGGATTGAGATAAAGAGATAATGGTTACCAAAGAGATGTCTTGCTCTTTTATGCTGAGCTTTATGTAAATACAGGGGCAGAGTCCTCTTTTTATCAGTCATCGCCTCTCCCAGACCCAGCTGTCTGAGGAGACAAAACTGCTGTGTGCCCAGCAACCTTCCAGCCAACCCCCACTCCCAAGACAAGCAAGGAGGGAAATGATGCATTGGCTTCCATTTGTTTTCACTCTAGCAGCTATGAGAGGTGTTTTTTTTTCCTTTCAAATATTAGAGTTCCATTCCCAGGGTTACATGAAGCAGATCTCTTACAAATATATTTATTTCCAGGTGTCCAAGCAAAGGTCCAAGTGGTGGAAACTGGAGGAGATGTCAAAAGACCTGGAGAGTCCCTCCGCCTCTCTGGCCAAATCTCTGGGTTCAACATCAGCGGCATCTGCATGGATTGGGTACGACAGGTTCAGGGGAAGGAACCGGAATGGACTGCAAGGGATTGTGGTGGAAGCTCACAATATTATGCTGACTCAGTGAGAGGGCGCTTCACCATCTCCAAGAATGACCCTTCAAACATGGTATATCTGCAAATGAACAGCCTGAAACCTGAGGATGCAGCTGTGTATTACTGTCTGAAAGTAGACACAGTGAGAGGAAGTGAATCTGAAGCCTGATTAAAAACCTCCTTTGTGCACTGCAGCTCTCCAGATTGATTTAGCTGCATTAGATTGACTGTGGAATGGTTTTCCAGTACAAATTCAGCAGATAACCAGAATGCAGGTGGTGCTGTGGGTTAAACCACAGAGCCTAGGGCTTGCCGATCAGGAGGTTGGCGGTTCGAATCCCCGTGATGGGATGAGCTCCCGTTGCTCGGTCCCTGCTCCTACCAACCTAGCAGTTCGAAAGCACGTCAAGTGTAAGTAGATAAATAGGTACTGCTCCGGTGGGAAGGTAAATGGTGTTTCCGTGCGCTGCTCTGGTTCACCAGAAGTGGGTCAGTCATGCTGGCCACATGACCCGGAAGTTGCATGCCGGCTCCCTCGGCCAATAAAGTGAGATGAGCGCTGCAACCCCAGAGTCGTCCATGACTGGACCTAATGGTCAGGGGTACCTTTAACATTGGAGAACTCAAGCTGGGTTTAGTGGGAAATATGAGATAAGGACTGTGTGGTGTTCTCCACAAGATCACAATTGAGATTGTTCCAAAACCACTTTTAAAGCAGAGGATAGGTCTTAGATCATCTTGGTCTCAGAATTGTGGGTGCCTGTCTGATTTTCATAACAGCTGTGTTACTACTGCCACCAGGCTAAAAGCCTTGCTTTAGTTTCCCCGGATAGTTCAGGAGACTGTTGTTGAGCCACTGGACTCCCCCCCCCCCCAAATGCTCATTGGCAGTGCTATTTTCCAGAAACAGAGGTACCTGAACTCACCATGAAATCCTTCTTGGACTCTCATAATGGCAATGGCACCCACCTGAGAGGTGCCAGAACTGATTTCCGGTGAGATGCAGCCAGGAAAAATAAAAGCCCTGCCTATTGACACCATTTTTCAGAAAATGCTTTAATGTAAGCTATTTTCAAGGGACGCGGGTGGCGCTGTGGTCTAAACCACAGAGCCTAGGGCTTGCCAATCAGAAGGTTGGCAGTTTGAATCGCAGCAACGGGGTGAGCTCCCATTGTTCAGTCCCAGCTCCTGCTCACCTAGCAGCTCAAAAGCACGTCAAGTGCAAGTAGATAAATAGGTACTGCTCCGGTGGGAAGGTAAACAGCATTTCCGTGCACTGCTCTGGTTTGCCAGAAGTGGCTTAGTCATGCTGGCCACATGAGCCGGAAGCTGGCTCCGGACAAACGCTGGCTCCCTTGGCCTACAGAGCAAGATGAGCACGCAACCCCAGAGTCGGCCACGACTGCACCTAAAGGTCAGGGGTACCTTTACCTTTACCTTTATGTTATATTCTGCTTAGCCAAAGGGAACCAGCAGAGCCACCCAAAGCTTTGGATTCTGTATTAAGCCAGAGATTTCTAAATATGGTAAAATACTGAGTGAGCAGGAGGTGGGGAGGTCCTTGCAACATGGACTGTTTATAAAAGGATGATGGTGCTATTTGGGCATAGCCAAAACATGAGCAAAAGGTGTGTGGCGATACTGCAGCAGAGGGCTCATCTTGCAGCAGTGCCATGTTAGATCTAGGAACTCCAAAGCCCCCATCACATGTAACCTTAGAAACAGAGCTGGGGGGAAGAAGCAGAAGAAAATTGGCTGTACCTTACCATCAATGTCTATGAACCAGTATCAGTAAAGGTCAAATCACCTGGTCCAGATAGTATAAGGATTTTCAACAGTGAATTGCCCTAGCAATGCTCAAGCTGCAGTCGGCTGCATTAGCTGCATCTCTTCATAAAACTTCCTCCCCTTGTCTTTCGCAAGAGGGCAGCAGAGATGTAAATATTATTCCATTGCCTAGGAAGTGGATAACATGGTGGTTTTGTGGTTTCAGCTGCAATGCTGACTATTTTCTTAGTCCTTTGGTTGAAACCTGTTCATGGAAGACTCTTTATCCTCTAGAGCCTTTCCCACAAAAGGTTTCCAATGAAAACTGAGGCAGTGTTATCTAGCTTTCTAAAAGTCAGACTAGACTTTATAATTGCCATGTATTCTGAACTTTGGGGGGGTCTGCTCCCCCCAAAAAACAAATCCAATATGTGGCTCCAAACAAGTTTTCAAAGGGGGGGCAGGTTACCCTTAACCCCATGGATGGAAATATACATACAGCCGTACCTCGTGTTAAGAATGCTGCGTGTTGCATTTGTCACAGGTTACGAACGCGCCGAGCCCGGAAGTACCGGAACAGGTTACTTCCGGGTTTAGCAGTTCGTACATGCGCAGACGTGCAAAATGATATCACGTGCATGTGCAGAAGCGCTGAATCGTTCATAACCAAAGGTTGTTGTTGTTCAGTCGTTCAGTCGTGTCCGACTCTTCGTGACCCCATGGACCAGAGCACGCCAGGCACGCCTATCCTTCACTGCCTCTCGCAGTTTGGCCAAACTCATGTTAGTAGCTTCGAGAACACTGTCCAACCATCTCATCCTCTGTCGTCCCCTTCTCCTTGTGCCCTCCATCTTTCCCAACATCAGGGTCTTTTCTAGGGAGTCTTCTCTTCTCATGAGGTGGCCAAAGTACTGGAGCCTCGGCTTCAGGTACCAAAGGTACCACTGTACATAATGTTGGCTGAAAGGTAGGTAGACTACACCTAGTAACTAAGAAAGTTACTAAGATGCTTTCTTAGATTCCAAGAGAGAGAGAAAGGAAGGGACAGAATTTTATGGAGAGTTGGGACACCTTTTGAATATCAAAATATTTTGACAGAATTGTTTACATTTTATTTATGCATTTATTGCCTTTATATACCACCTTTTCTTCCAAATAGCTCAAGGTGGTCTACATGGGAAATGGTACGTTAGGCTGAGAGATGGTGACTGGCCAAAGGTCACCCATTGAGCTTCATGACTTAGATATTTCTGGGAGAGCTGGAACACCTTTGTAGTATACAATCAAACATCTGTTGTTGGACGTAACACGTTCTGGAAGCCAGTTCAGTTTCTGAAATGTTTGACAACTGAATTGTGGCTTCCAATTGGTTGCAAGAGCTTCCTGCACTCAGCGGAAGCCACATCAGATATTCGGTTTCTGGAAAACGTTCAAAAGCCAGAGCATTTACTTCCGGGTTTTCGGTGTTTGGGAGTTGAATTGTTTGGAAATGGAGCCGTTCGGGAGCTGAGGTTTGACTGCGATGGAATATCAAAATATCTGGCAGAAATTTAAAATATTTTTAAAATTCAAATGGCCTCCCTCCATTCCATGCTAATCATTTATTCCATGGCTGAATAGCTATAATTTATTTAGATTTAGATTTTATCCCTGGCCCATGCTTTGTGTCCATAATTCTCATCCTGATTCTTATCCATAGATATGGTGACCAACTGTTTGCCACCTACTAAATCTTAAGTGGAGTGTGTATGCATAAAGAGATATGGGTTACTCAGGGGTTGCTTTGCCCCTTTATGCTGAGCTGTATGTAAATTTGAAGGCTATTTCCTCTTTATATCAGTTGACACTTCTCCCTGCACCAGCCACATCAGGAGACATACCCTGTTTGCCCGACACAATTCCAATTAACCTCCCCCACCCAGACACAGGGAAAGAAATGATAATTTGGTTTCCATTCGTGTTCACTTTAGCAGCCTTCAAAGGTATTTTTCTCTTTTAAGATACATTGGCAGAATAACATTCACAGAGTTATATGAAGCAGATCTCTTAAAAAAACATATTTCTTTTCAGGTGTCCAAGCAGACATCCAGCTTGTTGAGTCTGGAGGAGATGTCAAAAGACCCGGAGAGTCTCTCCGCCTCTCCTGTCGTACCTCTGGGTTCACCCTCAGCAGCTACTGCATGGATTGGGTACGACAGGCTCCAGGGAAAGGACTGGAATGGACTACAAGGGATTGTGGTGGAAGCTCACAATATTATGCAGACTCAGTGAAAGGGCGCTTCACCATCTCCAAGGACAACCCTGCAAATATGGTATATCTGCAAATGAACAGCCTGAAACCTGAGGACACAGCTGTTTATTACTGTGCAAGAGACACAGTGAGAGGGAGTGAACCTGAAGCATGACAAAAACCTCCCTTTGCCCAAGGCAGCTCTCTAAATTGAGTTAACTGCACCAGACTGAATGAAGACATTAAGAGAAGGGAAAGAAATGCTTTCTTTGGAAATTGTGTCAAACATCTTAAGTAATAAAAAGACTAAGATTAAAACCAATAATTTGTTGGGTAAAAAATAGTACATGATGCTCAAACAATGTTCTCATGACTTAATGATTTTTTAATTACAGACATCCTTGCTCCCCACCAAACCTGCCCCCATAGTCAATCCCTTGCCCAGGTAGAGAGTTCCAGAGGTGTGGAGTCACCACAGAAAAGGCCCTCTTTCTTATGCCTATCAATCTTCTCCCTTTCTCACAAACACACAAATATATTTTGCCTGCCACTATTTTGTCTACCTACCTCCTTTCCGCAGACTAATGGCCTCCCTCCATTCCATGCTCAGAAATCAACCAGACTGGCAATTGAATCAACACAGGCTAAAGGACAGCATCGCCTACCACCTGTGAGGAGATTAGGTGAGCTATAGGGGTGCAAGGAACCTCCAGTTTCCCAAAATCTGCCGCTGATCCCTTTCCCCCTACAGCTGCCTAACTCTGCCTAGTGGTAGGGACAGCCCTTCTCAAGGAAGGCTATCCATAAGTTATAGGGAGCAGATTCCATAATCATTTATTCCATGGCTGAGCAGCTATATATGTTTAGATTTAGATTTTATCCCTGGCCCATGCTTTGTGTCCATAATTCTCATCCTGATTCTTATCCACAGATATGGTGACCAACGGTTTGCCACCTCCCAAATCTTAAGTGGAGTGTGTATGCATAAAGAGAGAAGGGTTACTTTGCCCCTTTGTGGTGAGCCGTATGTAAATTTGAAGGCTGTTTCCTCTTTATATCAGTTGTCACATCTCCCTGCACCAGCCACATCAGGAGACACACCCTGTTTGCTCAACACATTTCCAATTAACCTGAAGCCTGACAAAAACCTCCCTTTGCCCATGGCAGCTCTCTAATTTGAGTTAACTGCACCAGATTGAATGAAGACATTAAGGGAAGGGAAAGAACTGCTTTATTTGGAAATCCTGCCAAATATCTTAAATAATGAAAAAGACTAAGATTAAAACCAAGAATTTCTAAATAATAATAATAATAATAATAATAATAATAATAATAATAATAATAATAAATAGTACATGATGCTCACAATGTTCTCATGACTTTATGGTTTTTTGATTACAGACATCCTTGCACCCCACCAAACTTGCATTGCCCTTCTAACCCCTTTGGTCAATCCCCTCCCCAGGTAGAGAGTTCCAGAGGTGTGGAGTCACCACAGAAAAGGCCCTCTTTCCTATGCCTATCAATCTTCTCTCTTTCTCTCCCACACATATATATTTCTCCCTTTCTACCATTTTGTCTACCTACAAGCTACAATGGAGCATTGTCCTAAATTATAAAAAGTTAAATATATCAAAAGTACTTTGAAAAAACTAAAGAAGTTATATAATCACTTGTTTTATCATCTGTTCTCCATTGATGCAGAATACCAATCATATCCCCTTTTTTGAGGTGAGCAGAATAGATTGGATTGCCATAGATAGTATTCCAACCCAGTTTGTGGACTGTGCCCTCTGTTTCTAAGAAGAAAAGAAGAAGAGGAGTTTGGATTTGATATCCCACTTTATCACTACCCAAAGGAGTCTCAAAGCAGCTAACATTCTCCGTTCCCTTCCCCCCCCCCCCACAACAAACACTCTGTGATGTGAGTGGGGCTGAGAGTTTTCAAAGAAGTGTGACCAGCCCAAAGTCACCCAGCAGCTGCATGTAGAGGAGCAGAGGCGTGAACCCGGTTCACCAGATTATGAGTCTACCACACTTAACCACTACACCACTCTGGCTCATCTAATCCAAATGATGTAATAAGATCTAGTTAGAGTTATCTAGTTCTTCTCCTTATTAGCTGTGCCCTACTGTTCAGCTCAGGCCTCAGCAGAATAATGTAACATTTGGGGGAAAAGATGCAGCCAAGTAAGCCAGCAGTGGAGGCCAAGATGGAGAATATCTCCACAGCCACCATGTATTTCCCTTTGGTGCTCAGGTACGTCGGAACAAAGGACAACCAAACACTGCAGAACATCAACATGCTGAAGGTGATGAACTTGGCTTCATTGAATGTGTCTGGCAGCTTCCTTGCCAGGAAGGCCATGATGAAGCTGATGGTAGCCAGAAGTCCAAGGTAGCCCAAGACAAGATAGAACATGAGGACAGAGCCTTCATTGCATTCTGCTACAATTTCTTCTGGCAGCGAATGCATGTCCCAATCTGGAAATGGAGGAGACATTGCCAGCCACGTGGCACAAATGGCAGCTTGAACGAAGAAGGAGGAAATGACAGTGGAGTTGGTCACCCTTTTCCCCACCCACTTCCTCATGTTGGAGCCTGGCTTGGTGGCCATGAAAGCCATAACCACAGTGATGGTTTTGGCCAAGACGCAAGAGACAGCCACTGAAAAGATCATTCCAAAAGAGGACTGTCGGAAAAGGCAGGACATCTTCTTAGGCTGCCCAATGAAAGGAAAAGAGCAGAGGAAGCAGAGCAGGAGGGAAAGAAGGAGAATGTAGGTGAGGTCCCGGTTGTTGGCTTTGACTATGGGGGTATCTTTGTGCTTAATAAAAATTCCAATCACCATAGCGGTAATTAAGGAGAAAGAAAGAGTAACCAAAGTTAAACTGATCCCTAAAGGCTCTTCATAGGACAGAAAACTTATTGACTTGGCAATGCATTTATCTTTTTCCTTGCCTGGATATTGTTTTTCTGGGCATTTGAAACAGTCATCCATATCTGAAAAAACAAACAAACCAGTAGTTACCATTTTACTGAAAACACATGTATCAATTGCAGACAATGGCCACAACCGTCTTTTAGTTTGGAGCTAGGTCATATTGCCATCTCTCCGGTCAGTTCTAATTGAGAACTGCAAAAATATATATATTATATTATTACCTATTTATGCTGCTCTTTATTATTATTCTTAGAATAATTATTTTTATTAGGAACATTTTAGTGGGTTTTAATAATAATAATAATAATAATAATAATAATAATAATAATAATAATAATAATAATTTATTTGTACCCCGCCCATGCTTGCATTAGCTCTAAATCTTCTGTAAAAAATCATAAAAGCATACTCTCTTTCTCTCTCTCTGTTTGTGTGTGTGTGTGTGTGCGTTGTGTTGTGTGTGTGTGTGTGTGTGCCATTTATCCAAAGATTCCAGGGAGGTATAAAACATTAAGAACACCACATGGCCATATAAATGAAATGTAATCTTTCTTCCATTGTGCATCGTTTTGCATTCAAACTACCATCCATTTTTGTTAGCTCTGTCCTAGAAGGGGGCTCCTTCTTCTTACCCCCCCTTGATCGCTTAAACCTCCCATTTCTAGGATCTCCCAGCTTGTCCCTTCCCCAGACTGCTCTCCAGTGCCCCACCACCAGGATCCAGGGTCTAAAGTCTTCTTGCTCCTCCTCCTCCCTCCTCCTCCTCCTCCTCCTCCTCCTTCTTCCTCTTCCTCTTCCTCTTCTTCGCTTTCCTTGGGGAGCTCTTGGGCAGGTGTTGCCCACTGCTCTTTCTAATCCAGCCAGTCCCTGACATACAACATCAAAATGAAAGCCCAGCCACTTATCTGGCTTCTGCATTTTGGACCAATTGAAGTTTTCATTTTAATACTCAAAGCTGGAATACACTGCATCATGTCACTTACCCTGTTGATCTGAAATCTTCCCTTCCGGGCATGGACCACAATCGAAGCAACAGAACTTTTCTCCTTCCTTTGCTTTCTTCTGATTCCCAGCATGGCAAGAATGAGTACACACAGAAAGGGGAACCACCTATCCATAGAAAAGGAATGAGGGGGAGAAGAAATAATGATTTAAAAACCAGCTAACTATACATTGAAATACAATGATTTGACATTGAAGAAAAGGCACAGAAAAGGCAACCATCTGCCAGTCTTTCAGTGAGCATGTCAAACAGTATTGTTACAAAGGTTGGCTGCCTTCCCCTCTCTCTCCCAAGCAGTGGCAAAACCCCATGGGGTCCCAGGCACTCACCCTGGGTCTATGTTCCTTTGGAGAATTGAAGATGTGGCGGAGACTGTTGTGGCTTTAAGAAATATGGTTTATTCACCTATTCACACCTTCAGTCTGCATGCAGGGAGTCCACATCTTACAGCATGGTCAATACAAGATGGGCTTTTACCCCACAGCAATGCAGCTTTGGAGTCCAAGGCATCTTTGCAGCAAGGCTTGCAACCAGCCTCCCCCAAACATGGATCTCTGCTCTTCTTCCTGCTTCATCTTCCCAGCTACCCTTGCTTGAAAACTCCCTTTCCTGTCCCCTCAAACACCCCCCATCACCTTGGTAACATATGACTCCCCAGGCCAAAGGATTCCTCTCCGATGGCCCATCAACACCTTTTGTCATGTTAAGAGGTTTGCTCTTCACTTAGCTGGTTTTCATAAGCCAGCCCAAGGATTCCCTTTCTGGTACAGCTCTGCAGCTTGTACATTCATCCATATCCCAATTAAACTATATTCTAGCATATATTAATTCCTAGGATTTAGGGGGGGTCCCCCACTTAAATGAAAACAGTATGTGTGCAGTCAATTGCTTGACTGATCAGAAGTTGAAGACCAGATAAAAATTATGACCATTTCTACTGAGTGCTTCATAGAAACTTGATGGCCAACTATTGGTGTATAGTTCAGGTTTGGACCATGAAGAAATGATATCTGGCCAAAAATTATTAAGGCCTAGACAATATTTACCACTTTACAGTAAACATAAAACTGCTTTCAATTGATGGGAAGAGCAGAAATATTCAGTATCTCAAATTTACATTTTGATGTTTTTAAAAATCTGACATAAACAGAGCCTAATTACCCATGGCACAATAAATTGCTGTGTAAGGTTAGTTTCTGATCCTCAGAACATCTGCCCTGATAACGATATTATAGCCCAAGAGAATGCCCTGTGATCCACACCTGGTTAAACCGCCTATGCCATACAATCCTATCTTCACTGATAAGGAATTTGTGTCCTTCATTGGGATCCACCCTTCCAATCTTCACTTGAACAAAGGAGTTGTTGGGGAACATGACCATGTTCATGATGTCAAATCCAGCTCCCATTTCCCTCTTGTCATTAAAAGTTACCGGTTCTCCAGCTGAGTTGTTAAATGAAATGTCTTGAAGAAATGGGTGGAGCTAGTTAGCAGAGAAAAATTAATTCAAAAGTATATACTTAAAATAATAATAATAATAATAATAATAATAATAATAATAATAATAATAATAATTTAGACTGTCCATTTTTTATGAAGATGCAAGAAATTTGCACGTGTAGAGTACGGAAAAAGTATAGATTCTCTTCCTCCTCTCTCTTTCTCTGCGCCATCAATTATCTAAGTGGAAAACAGAAACCTCAAACTTTGTCTACTTTATTTGTACTCTTCAGTACTTAACTGTGATACCCTTTCTATGATAGCCTTAAGCTGAAAAGAAAAACAACTTTACAATTTGTCGTAAAACAAAAGTGATGCAGCAAACAAAACAGGAGACATCAGCAAAGATCAGAGCAAATCTAAAACCATTTTGACTTTGAGTCCCGGAAGACCTGCTCCTTGTCTTTGCAGACCTTTTCCTATCAGGCCTTGGATGGCAGGGTCCCAATTGACTCCAGCTACAAAAGCATACCTCCAACATTACTCCGATGAAAATACAGATGTCCTCTCCGACATTTCTCCAATGAAAATAGGGACATCCTAAGGAAAAACTGGACCTTCTGGGATCAAATCAGAAACCGGGACGGCTTCTGTAAATGTGGGACTGTGCCTAGAAAATAGGGACACCTGGAGCATCTGCAACAGCTGAGGCTGCTGAAGAGGCCTGAGACCATATTGGCTGCCTCTTAGTGCTGCTGCTTCTTCTTCTTCTTCTTCTTCTTCTTCTTCTTCTTCTTCTTCTTCTTCTTCTTCTTCTTCTTCTTCTCCTCCTCCTCCTCCTCCTCCTCCTCCTCCTCCTCCTCCTCCTCCTCCTCCTTCTTCTTCTTTGGTGATCACTCGTTGCTGAGTAAGATTGACTTCCATAAACACGGTTTTAACAATGAGTCCGTAAGTGACGTGGAGGCCAATTCTAGATCCACACGTCCTTCCACAGTGGGGATATTGGTTTCTGGATGGGAGTTGATCACGGTGTGGATTTGCCAAGTGTTCCTTCCTCTTAGCACATTTCTCCCTTTTGTCCTGAGTTTGGGCATCCTCAAAGCCCATGAAACCTTTGGTAAAGGCTGTTCTCCAAATGGAGCACTCAGAGGCCAATTTTCCCCAGTTGTCAGTGTTTATACCACATTTTTTAAAGAATTGCCTTGAGAGAGTCTTTAAACCTCTTTGGTTGATCACCAGCATAACGCTTTCCATTTTTAAGTTCAGAATAGAGTAGTTTTCATTGTGCAGTCTCTTAGTGTAGTCCTAGGTCATTGCGCCTGAGCTTCCACAACTGCTGCCTAACATGAACCAACATTGCAAGGATTGGCAGCAACAGCAGGATACGTGTTCTAGGCTCATGCTAATATTTTATTCTTGTTAACTTTGCTCCTTTCAATGTACACTCTACACTTGACCTCCTTTGTACTGTTTTCTTCTGAAATCATTAAGGTAATATTTTGGTTTCCTATTAATCTGTTGCTTTTAATGTATACTTTTGTTCTGGATTGCTTTATTTGATGTTTGAACATTTGGTAGAGACAAAAATGGTCATGCCTGCAGGCCAGGAGATTTGATAGATGATAGATAGATAGATAGATAGATAGATAGATAGATAGATAGATGATAGATGATTAGATAGATAGATGATAGAGAAAGATGATAGAGAAAGATGATAGATGATAGATAGATAGATATAGATGAGTTGCTTGACAAAGAAAACAACAATGCCAAAGTGGTTTATAAAAAAACAACAACTTCATAATGGAGACATTTCATTTTGGAGACATTACCTGCCAAGGCTGGAGATCTTGAAATTTAATTCTTTTACCCCTTGTATTTTCTCTCTGACTGAATCTAGATGAGTGCATGGCATGCAAAGCATGAGCCACAGAATAGACAGCATTGTAGATACCATAGCTGTGGCCAGTCATGTGCATTTCAAAAACAGCCCCTGGAAGTCTCTCCAGCTTCTCCTCTCCAGTACATGTTCTATCAACATTTGCTGTTACTTCAGGATTTGGAAATGAACAGTTGAATGCTTGCTCCCAGAACTCCTTGAGGAAACCATCTCCTTGTGACCAATGAAGCCTTACATTCTGAAGATATGTCTGGAACCCTAAAGGTTCTTCTGAGTGAATTGCAAAGGATATTGTGCCTTCAAACATTTCAAAATCCCAACCCCTTATGATGCCAGTTACGGAAAAATCAATCTGGGCTGTCATGATCCACACCTTTCCAACTGAAGTGTTTTCCTTATATTCAGGAACAACAAAAAACATGAAGGTGATCAGCCACATTACAGTCATTGTTTCACCATATATAATAAATGTTCTCGCTTTCATATCCATGAAAGGCTTGTAAATATTTTGGGCCTGATCATTAAGAACTTCAAGGCCGTGGAAATTGCCTTGGTTTGGGATTCTTTCTGAAAAAGCTGTGCATATTCCATTTTGAGAAAGCAACGGCTCCAGGGTCTGCAAGAAATGGTCTCCGCTTTCATCATCCACAGCAAGAAGCCCAATCCAGGTCCATCTGAAATGCTGCAGTAACCAGATGATCCCTCTATATTGATGGGTCTCATTTGCAACCATGCTATAAAAGGAACGGGCCCGTGTTGTGACACTTTGCTCTGGAGCAAATGACCCATACGTGAGCTAAAAGGGAATGCACAGCTGCTTTAGAGATGTTTTAAGTCAAACCATTATGTGAGCTCCTTTTTTATGTAATCAAAATTTGGGGAGGCAAAATACCAATCAATATTTACAGCTCTGGTTAACATGAGTTTGCTTCAAATTTGGGAGTATAATGCAATGCCTGGGAAACACAAATGGAAAATAAATCTGCCAGACATCCCCAGGGAAATTCCAGTTTATTTGTTTTATTTATAGTATCTATAATGGCCAGCGAATGACATAGTTGTCTCAGTAATATAAAAAGATGAGAAACGGTAATAAAAATGTTATAACAATTGTAGCATATACATTCACTGCAGAGAGAATAAAATCCAAATTCACAGTATAAGTAAAATATAAAATTGCATGTTTATCATGCTGGGAGAAGAAAAAGTTTCTCACCTAGAAGTTCCACTGCTGAAAAGAACATAAAAAACAAAAAAGGGCAGCTGTCTCCTTTCTCTGTAGAGGTCATTCTATAGAAGAGGTGCCACCACCAAGAAGGACCACCCCCTGGTCAACACCTACCTCTCTTCATCTAGTGGGTGGGGGGCACTCAGAAAAGTCCTATGACAGGGATAAGTGGGAGAATGCCATCTTCTACAAAATCTGTCCCCCACCTGTTTGAAGCCAGTTTCCATTTCATTGGGTTTTTCAAGCATTATACTTTTATTTTCTAAACAGTCATATTTCTCTGTCTGTGTCAGCTGCACAATCTCCCCATGAATACCAATAAAATATTGTATTGCATGCTTGATTTTGTGAATGACCCAGTTCATTGTGCAAGGATCTTACCTGTGGGATCTTGTAGAGATTTAAGATGTCGGCCATATGAAAGGAGATATCAGAGGCGAGTCCCCCAATAATGGCTATTAGGTTTTTCTGCGTTCCACATGCATAGTTGGGGAGAAACGTTTGTGATTTGAAGAGCAGGTCCAGAATGGTGCGATAGGCCATCCTCTCAATGTAGTAACTGTCATAGATGTGGAATCCAAGTGTGGCATTGGGCAAGACCTTGGGATTCTCATTTATCGTTTTTATAGCAAACACCAAGGCCAGGACATGCTGATAGAACTTGGTCACCATTCTGCAAAGAAAACCATAAATTCTTTCACAACTAAATTCTACGTTGAGGGTGAAAAATTTTATCACAGCACTAGACCCTGGTATAATGCGATGAGCTTTGACCATCATTTTATTAAAGAAGACAAACAGTCACAGTGGCTGCAAATAAAGGAAGGAGAGGAGGAAATCAGTATCCATTGCGTTTTCTTGTAAAACCAATTGCAGTTGTTAACAGTCATCAACAGGTTTACCATACCTATCAGCCAATCACCCATTCCCACCACCCTTCTGAGTAATACCCCTCCCCTCCCCTATTTCAGAAATAGACTGGAAAGAGAAGTGGCTGAATTGCAACTAATCACCAAACTTAAAACCATGGAGAAACCTGGTCTGAACAAAGATATTGGATTCTTATCTCATTATACATGACAAAGCTATCTTTAGCCATCTCACCCCTTGCCTTTCCCTGCAAGACTAATTGCAGCTGTTAAGAGTCATCAACAGGTTTTCTACACCTATCAGCTGATCACCCATTCCCACCACCCTCTGAGTAATACCCCTCCCCACCCTCTCACTATATATAAGGGTCTGGTGACTTCTGTTTCAGTGTTTCTGAAGAATTGTGCATGCACACGAAAACTCATACCAATAACACACTTAGTTGGTCTCTAAGATGCAAATGGAAGGATTTATTTTTTGTTTCAACTACGGCAGACAAACATGGCTACCGACCTGTACCTAGTATCCATTTCAGTTTGACATGTGTTCCATCCAGTTTTCCCCTAAATTTATCTTTTTAACTGAATGTTCCACTCTGGTAAAATTTAGGTAAGTATCAGCTAACAGCCTGCATAGTCCTTAACCACTGTCCCTTACCATGCTGAGTTTATTTTCCAGTTAGAAGATTACACAAAAAGCACTCTGCTAAGCAACTGGAGAACATACTATAATACCCACTTCTTTTTAACAGCACTGCTTCTTTTGACAACTTTTCTTTATTATCATTTTGGCCAAAGTCCTGACAGCCACATCCACCTCTGTTTTAAACCTAAGCATTGCCTCATTTGCTTCTTCTAAAAAATCTCATTATACATGTTTGCCTTTTCATCAGTGTTCACAGTGACAACCTTTTGAACATTTTTACCTTCCTCCTAATTTATCCCATTTCATTG
Source organism: Lacerta agilis (assembly GCF_009819535.1). Lineage (NCBI taxonomy): Eukaryota > Metazoa > Chordata > Lepidosauria > Squamata > Lacertidae > Lacerta > Lacerta agilis. Next base: position 6,949,678 of record NC_046325.1, on the reverse strand, counting down.
TATTTCACAAACTCATAGAATTGTACTTGGAAGGGGCACCATCTACTCCAACCACCTGCAAGGCAGGAATCGCAACTAAAGAATCCCTAACAGATGGAAACCAAACCTCTTGTTAAAACCCTCTAATGAAGGAGAGTCCACCATAGCTTCCATTTTATTAAGGCTTCAAACATTCACAGTTTATCATCTCAGGCATCTGTTGAGCTGCTATGGGAACAGGATAGTGGAGTAGATGATCCTTGTAACTGCTCTAGTTGTGATCAGGAACATGATCTCCCCATGTTCTTATGACGGGAGCCAATCATAAACAAGAACACCAATTATGCTCTTTCAGAATATTAATTCCTGTATTAAAATTCATAGGTTTCCAAGCTCACATGACACCAGGAGGCAGGGAGGGATCTCTTACATTGGAACATCAAAGCCTTGTTCCTCAGAAGGGTGAACCTGGAAGGACACTTTGTAGGAAAGAAAAAGGATCTGAGAAGTAATCCCACCAATGATGAGTCCTTCGGGTTGATACCACTCATGAGGCACTGGGAAGGCTTCACTTATGGGGCACGTAATGGTATTTGCCTTGCACACCATGTGTGATAACAAAATTAGCAACACCACCACCCATGCTGCCATCTCTCTAGATGGTCACCAGCTTCCTTATAACTGGCATCAATTTAAGTCAAACAAGCAGCATTACAAGGCTGCCAACTCCGCCAATAAGTTTCATAAATATAAGACTTTTCTTTAACATGTCAGCTAACAAGCCTTGAGGGGAACAGATCTGTACTGATTTGATCTGATGTTTAGCACAAATTCAAGGTATATAACCACATTCAGATTTGGGGAAACTGCTTGATGTTGTCATGGAGAATCAATTATTTGAAGTAATTGCAGGAGTAATTACTTGTGCATAGTCTGGTCTCTGTATGGCATCAGTAAACATGTTTTTCCACTCCTTTAATCCCTCACAGGAAAACGGACAGAAGATGGGTTCACAATGATCTCAATGAAAAATAACAGGAGAGCTAAGACATAGGGAGAAATGAGAGGGAACCTTTATCGTATGAAAGATGGATTCTCTATTTCCCCAATAGCTCTTATTGCAGGCTATAGTTGCCAGCTATACCTCAGGCCTATTTTTGCTTTGTCTTCAGTGTTACATAAGGAATTTCTAGATCATATTGTTATGTGCACCCTAATTTCACGTGATAAGAGATTTCATGTGCCGGCACCTATGTTTGGTTTGACTACCTTACCAGGAAAGTCACCAGAGGCTGTGGAGTTAATGTGGTTTTGTATTTAGAAGTATATACAGGATGAGCATTAAATGAAAGGTTCCTGTTACCTCATTAGGTTTGTACCCAAGTCCGAAGCCCCACCCAAGTTTTGAATTCAGCATAGATAACAATTCAAATCTCCCTGGGTCTTTCCAGCTTAGCCCAAGGTTGTTTGGACACTCTATGCCTTTTTTGTTTGAATTCCCTAACAAAACGCTCCATGGGTTTGAGGTGAACTTCCCTGTTAAAAATAAAAGCTTAATAAGCATAAAATGTAATGCATTGCATTTAAAATGCAATGTTGAGAAGCTTGCATTAGGCAAGAGAGGTTTGTATGTAGAAAATGCATCGAGGAAAAGATTGGGTGTTTCCATTTGAGGGTTCAGATTTATTGTTTACTCATCCTGAAAACCTAAGCCGAGATCTCTTGCAGCATGAGATGAAACCTAAGAACTGAGGATCTAAGTCTGGAGATGCAGCCCGCAGTAGTAGTAGTACAAGCTCAGCTCAACAATGATTAACAAGAAAGTTGCTTTAGGGTCTCTCCCTGGGACCAGAGAGATGATTAATGGACTGTATTACAGTAAGGACTTAAAGAAGACTGGACCACATTGCTTGCTTGTTTAAGAGCAATGTGTTATTTTTTTGTATTTTTAACATTTATTTGTATCCATTTTATGACTGATTCCATTAAAGCTTTGAAACTCACTCTTGTGGTGGAGAGCAAATTCATTTCTACTCTACAAAATGTTCAGATCAGGAATTTATTTTGAAGCGACTCTAACAAAGTGCAATGGCTGTCAATCAGCTGCACGATCATACAAGGTCTTGTGGTTACTGTAGAAAGCTCTGAACAACTCTGGACCAGATTATGTACCTAAAAAACAGCTACCCCAGTATAGAGTTTTAATTTTATGGGGGGAGGGTGCAATCCAATGGCAAGACCCACAGGGATGGGCAATTTAGGATGGCACAGTTCTCCAGCTCAGCCATCTGATTCTCAGCTCAATCAGTATTAAGTACCCAACCCCAGCTCAGTTAAAGATACACTGCTATAACTTGCTCATCCGTGTTCAGCTGGAGCTCAGCTGGCTGAGTTGAGGCCCCCGTAAGTCCCCCAGAAAGAGTGTTGTGAGGGTGGAACCAGAGAGGGAGGACTTGGGCTGGATCCTAAGCCCATTCAGCTTGGCCTTGTGACCTGGCAACCTGACAACACACACACACACACCAACTTTTAAAACCTTGTTTAATGGGTCATGTTTCTTTGTTGATACACAAGTTTGTTATGTGTTTTTATTAAAACAAAACAAAACATTTTAAACAGGTCCTGTTTTAGGCTGAGCAAAGTTTGGAACCAGGCAGAGGGCCTTCTTGGTAGTGGTGCCTGCCCTGTGGAATGCCCTCCCATAAGATGTCAAGGAAATAAACAACTATCTGGCTTTTAGAAGACATCTGAAGGCAGCCCTCTTTAGGGAAGTTTTTAATGTTTGATGTTTCATTCTGTTTTTAATGTTCTGTGGAAATCCACCCAGAGTAGCAGGGGAAACCCAACCAGATGGGCGGGGTAGAAATAATGAAGTATTAGTAGTAGTAGTACAGTAGTATTTTTATTATGGATCTGGTATAACTTTACACTGGCTTCACTTACACCAGATTTCTTTATGTCAGCTTCTTGTTCATAGGATTGCTTCATTGGATTATATGGGGAAATTTTATGTGTTCTACTACACCCTACAAAATATTATCAGGCATGTATCTTGCACTGACATTTTTGCCCAGGCTTTAAATAACTCATAAGTTTGGACCCTGTCTTTATTTTTATTTATTTGAGTGCCTCTTTCCCCCCTTTTAATGTGCTATTATATTACTGTTTTACTGGTTTCATGTTGTATCTTTGCTTTAATTATATTGCTGATAATTTTTCTGTTGTGCATCGTTTAAGAGAACTTTTTGAATATTTAGTGGTTTATAATTACTTTTTTACAAAAGCACCCCCAATCATCAATGACAGTTTTTGCCAACTCAGACACTAGGAAATGTATTAAAAAGGGACTTGGAAAGAGTTTTGCCAACCCTTACCCTCACCTCTAAGATCCCAAAAGCTTATGCTACCACCACAACTATAAACCAGACTGATTCTTTATTTTATTTTTCCTAATTAAGTGTTCCCGGTTGTTTAGCTCAGGCCTCAGCACAATGATGTAGCACTTAGGAAAAAAGATGCAACCCAGTAACCCAGCACTGGAGGACAAGATGGAGAAGATCTCCACAGCTACCAGGTCATTCCCTCTTGTGCTCAGGTAGGTTGGAACAAAAGACAACCACACACTGCAAAAGACCAACATGCTGAAGGTAATGAACTTGGCTTCATTAAAACTGTCTGGTAATTTGCGAGCAAGGAATGCCACAAGGAAGCTGACAGTGGCCAGGAGACCCATGTAGCCCAGGACACAGTAAAACAGGGTCACTGAGCCTTCATTGCACTGCACAATGATTTCTTCTTTTACAGAGTACATGTCTAAATCGGGGAATGAAGGAGAGCTTGCTAACCACACAATACAAATGCTTGCTTGAATGAGAGAGCAGGAAAGGATTATAGAGCTGGACATTTTCCCCCCTACCCATTTCTTCATTCTTGACCCTGGCTTTGTGGCCATGAATGCTAGGGAAACAATGATGGTTTTTGCCAACACACAAGAAACAGCGACAGAGAAGATGATGCCAAAAGCAGGTTGTCGGAGAAGGCAGGTCACTTTCCCAGGTTTCCCCAAGAATAGCAAAGAAGATAAGAAGCAGAGCAGGAGGGAGACCAGGAGAGCATAGGTGACGGTCCGGTTATTGGCTTTGACAATGGGTGTATCTTTGTGCTTAATAAAAATTCCTAACATTATGGCTGTGATCAAGGAAAAAGAAAGAGCAACTGAGGCTAAACTGATTCCTAAAGGGTCTTCGTAAGATAGAAAGCTTGTAGTTTTGGGTATGCATTCATTTTGGTCCATGCTTGGAAATTTCTCCTCTGGGCATTGGAAACATTCATCCATATCTGAAACATAGAAATGAGACTGTTCAGCACCTCTTGTGGAATTTGTTGCTCATGCTCACTTCTGCATGTGCCGAAGATTTTATGAAACAATCTTAAATATTCCTCCAATTGTGCTAATGCTTAACATCAACATTTGACTGCTCTGTTCACAATGGTTGCCTTTAATCAAACTAAACTGACATTCTTCTTTTTTAAATATATCCTAAGCATACATGCAACTGGTTTTTCTCCCTCTCTCATGATACTCTGAAACAGGGGTGCAGTCAGCATTTATTTTAGGGGGGCATGTTTGATGTTAGGAGGGGCAGAACTGTGTTATCTCTGATGCAATTGGTATGTTAGTTAAGTAATTATATTTATTTACTTGCTTTAGGGGGGCAGCTGCCCTTCTGCCCCTCACTGGCTATGCCAATGCTCTAAAAACATTCAATGAAACTGAATGTTGGAATGTTCAGCAAAGACAAACGTAGGCACTTGGTCACATTCAAACATTGGAATTCACTCCTGCAAGCGGCAGTGATGGCCATGAGCTTCAATGGATTTAAAAGAGGACTAGACAAATTCACGGGCAATATTGGTCCACCAGTGGCTATTAGCCAGGATGGCGATATTTTACCTCTACTTCCAGAGATAGTATGTTTCTGAAAATCAATTGCTGGGAACCATGTGTGGGGAGACTGCTGTAGCTTTCACGTCTTCCTTGTCACAGGCTTCCTATGCGCATCTGATGTGAAAACAGGATGCTCAATCAAGTGCTTCACTGGCCTGATCCAGCAGGTAATATTCTGAATGTAGTAATGTTCTTAACTACAAGTACATCTGACCAGTTCTGTGAGGATCACTACCAAGTGCTGTACTTCCCAGAAATAGCTGAGGGACGTATTTGGTCTTTTTAACACTGGATATCATTGTTGTAGGGTGTACAATGGAAGAAACTGTTTGGTTGTTCCATTTGTTTATATTATGAAATTACATTCATTTTGGGTTCCAACCATTGAAATTGGATCAATTCCTAATATTGCAATGGAAAACCTGATTTCTTTGGCTTTTAATACACCAGGTCCCCCCCCCCCTGCCTGTAGCTTCTCTTTATAAGCAAGTAAAAATGAAGCAGTTAATGAACCCTTTATATTTGTTTTGTGTCCATCCATTTAAATTCCCATTTATATTGATTCACCGAACAGTGGCCATTTTAAAACAAATAATGAATGAATGAATGAATGAATGAATGTGTATTCTTAATGATTGGCTAGCCAAACATTTATATATCAAGTGTCAGCATTTATCACCTGCAAAAGATCAAGTGACTAAGTAATGTCTATTAACCTTTCATGATGGGAACCTGGAGTACTTTGTAACCTACCCTTCTTGTCGGAGAACTTCCCCCCTGGGCATGGAACACAATCATAGCAGCAAAATTTTCCCCCTTCCTTTCTTTTCTTCCGATTGCCAGGTTGGCAGTGTTCATTGCACATAGAGAGTGGGACAACCTATCCAGTACATGAAAGGAGTTAAGTTTGGAAAAATTAAGGAAGAGCTTTCAATTGTTGACCTGGAAATAAACAAGTTGATGACCACACAGTTGAGCAACATACCCCATTGAAACAAAAAGGGTCAGGTGGTGACAAATGAAAAAATCTTACCTCTATCCTTTAGAGCCAATCTCACATTTAATCAAGGCATGGTAAATTTTCACCTCCACAGAAAAGATGGTCTTTTCAAAATTTGAATTGAGATTTGTTGCACCTTGTTTTTGAAAATGTCGGTCAACAGTAATAGTGAGCTTATTTTAGAGTCTGGTTTTGTTACTATCTATACCTGGTTAAAGCCTCTGTGCCACATGATTATATCTTTATTGATGGTCAATTCCTTTCCTTCAGGAGCCTCGGGATCTAACCTTCCAATTTTTACTCTCTTGAAAGACTTGTTTGGATATATGGCCATATTCATGATGTCAAATCCACCTGTTCTTTCCCTTTTTTCATTAAAGGACACCGTTTCTCCGGCTGAGTTGTTAAATGAAATTCCTTGAAGAAATGGGTGGAGCTAATTGATGGGGGGGGGGAATTGAAAGGAGTTGAAAAAATAGAACGAAATACCAAGAGACTGGAGAGTTCATCTTTCCTTACTACTGTCATTTATATGTTTTATGTACCATAGACCTGGTATGAACATAGAAAATGGGGAATTCTCAATTATTAAGGTGTACAGCTCAACTTTATCTGTTGTACATAGAAGAGAAACCCAGATGCAACTTGATGTTATACTAATCAGTCAGTTTACAAAATAAAAATAAAAATGATTTTGTAATGCCAACATTACCTGCGAAGGCTGTAGATCTAAATGTTCAATATTGTTACCCTTAGCCACTGCTCTGTTATGGGATTTAGATGAGTACATGGCATGCAAAGCATGAGCCACAGCATAAACACCATTATAGATACTGTAGCTGTGGCCAGTCATGTAAGTTTCAAAAAGAGGCACAGGAAGGCTTTCTAGCCTCTCCTCCCCACTACACATTCCATCAACTTCCAACAGCTCTTGGGGATTTGGAAATATGCAGTCAAATGCTTGCTCCCAGAAGTCTTTGAGAAAACCACCTCCTTTAGTCCAGGAAGGTTTTATGACCTCAAGGAATTCCTTGAATCCTAAAACACCCTTGGAGTGAATCGTGAAGGAAATGGTACCTTGGAAAAACTGAAAATCCCAGCCCCTTTGAATGCCTGGTGAAATTAAATCAATCTGAGTTGTCAGAATCCACATTTTCTTTAATGATGCATTTTTCTTAATGCCAGGATCTTGTATAAATATAATAGTTCTCAACCAGGCAATTGTCAACGATTGTCCATACAGGATAAATGCACTGACTTTGTTATCCCTGAAAGCGTCATAAATATTTGAGGCAATATCAATAATTCCATCCAAGTCATCCAAGTAGGATTGTTGTGGGATTACTTTTGTGAAGGCTGAACAGATTCCATTCTGGAAAAACAATGGCTCCAGGGTCTTCAGGAAATATTCTCCGCTATTATTATCAACAGTAAAGAGCCCAACCCATGTCCATTCAAAATACAGAAGTAATCGGACAATCCCTGTATACTGAAGGGCTTCATTAGGGACAATACTGTAGAAGGAAGCAACCTGAGCTGTCTGAAACTCCTGGGGAGGCAATGATCCATAGGTGACCTGAAAGAAAATATATTGAAGAGAACCATGGGGAGAAGTATCTTTTTGTGACTGTCAAAAATATTTGTTGAAACAATTTATAGGCTCGGTGACAGGTCCAGTCAAAGGCTTTTTTAGTGGATTTTTTCTGAAATTATCAGAATATGGTACCATTTCTGGGATTTGTGTTTTACTGTCTTCCTCTCTCTTTTTGTACAAAAACATTACTCACAGAATGACACAATAAGAGTGTTGTTTGCCTCAATTCCTCCTCTCCAATACACAAATCCTACCTGTGGGATCTTGTAGAAGCCTAAAATTTCTGCCATAAGAGAAGAGGTATCAGAGCTAAGTCCACCAATGACGGCTATGAGGTTTTTCTGGGTGTTGCATTTGTAATTGAGGACAAGCCTATGTGATTTGAAGAGAAGGCTGAGAGTGCTTTTATAGGTCATTCTTGCATCAAAGTAGCTGTCATAGATGTGGAATCCAAAAGTGATGTTGGGCAAGACTGTTGGGTTCTCATTGATCTCCCTCACAGCAAATACCAAGGCAAGGGCATGTTGGTAGAATTTTGTCACCATACTGACAATAGAGAGAATTATTGTATTATTAGAGGAGAGAATTCTATAGTATACAAAGCTGTAACATCACAATACCAATGGATTTTTTTGGTCCCAAATATTTAGATCATAAAAAATCCTCGGTTCATTACTACTGTTTCTGAATTTTCCCCTTCATCCCAAATTCTAAAAAGGAATTGCTACAACTCCATGTCAAAGCATCTGCTTAATCTCTAGGAGTTTCCAGATTCAATCCCCAGCATCTCTATGCAGAGTGGAAATTCTAAAAGCAGTCACATACCATCACAGCTAAGGTCACTGGGTACCACATTCCATCCCTGCCCCATCACAAAATCTCTTGGGATACCTTTTGCCCTGTCCTTTCTAGGCACAAGAACTTTTTTCTTTGCCCCAGAGCTTTTCCCATGAAAGCCCACTCTTTAAAGCTGAAATGCAATAAAGGGCAATTAAGGTTTTCTGCAGATTGCTTTAAAGAGCAGTTTTTCATGGGGGAAGCTCCGGAGCAAAGAAAAGGAGCACTCAGACACAGAAGTTTAAAGTATGGACTTGTACCTGGAAAGAGATAAGTGTGGGCAGCCCCTTGTTTGAGGGCTGTCCTATGGGCTACAGCTGGTGGGAGAAATCCCAGCAATGCTGAGGATAGCTGAGGTCTGGAATTCTCCTCACTAGCACAACCCAGGGACATGTCACCTCTGCCTTATCCTAACCCACTCCAGTATTGTGGGTTGAAATTTAGGATTGCACTCTACATTGAAACCCTTGTTATATAACAATTCAGGTGATGTGTCATGAAAGTGTTTGGTCATTGTAGTTTGTAAGGCACTGATCAGAATGCAATTGTGTTCCATCCTACCTCTTTTCAGGGAAAATTAAAATCATCGTATTTCTAATACTGCCAGAGGTTTTGTTTTGAAACAAATTGCCCTCCGCATCACCATGTCACATTCCAAAGACAAAGGACCCTTCATTATGTGAGCAAAAAGTCCACATTTACTGTAGAATTAACAACATGCACAAGACTCAGCAGGTGATTGGGATGGAGGAAGGTAAAGTGAACTTCCTTTGAGCATCCTGTCCTTCATATAAGCCCATTTAGGAACATATAGTAGGGAGGGGGAAATTCCTTACTCTGGAACCTCAAACAGTTTTTGAGAAGGATGTTCCATGAAGAAAATTTCATGCAAAGGGTAAGTGATCTGAGAAACAATCCCACCAATGACAAGGGCTTCTGTTTGGTACCACTCATGCTGAACAGGAATGGGATCGTTCGTGGAGCACTTGATATCTAGTTTGCACACCATGGGAGGTAGCAGAAGTAGGAACAACAACAGCCACAACATCCTGGTAGCAAAGCTTTTTGTGGACATATGCTCTCCTATATCAGTTCATAGGAGCTTCCTGACTTAAAGACTGTGCATTGGATGGTGCCAATAAACTGCTATCTATATTAGTCTCTCAGTACAGTATCAACAAGGATACAGATGTGTGCTTTGAGTACTAACAGAGATTGCCAACATTGAAATTCCAAGTCTGGTTGATAAGGGGAGAAGAAAATGGGAAATATCTTAAATGAAACTGACAAACCCCTGCCTGCCTCTTGCCCTAACTCCTACTCTCCGTGGCACACAGGTTTATTTATAGCCACTTCCAGAGTTGTTTATTGATCATTTTCTCCTGTTGTATAGAAAAGCTTGGAAGCTTTGGGCAGGTGAACAAATTACAGTGATTTGAATGCTTACAGGTGAAGATAATTAGTTCTTCAGGTTTTGAGTGGCACTTTTAATACCAAAGATCTCAGTTCTGTGTTTTCCCCAGATCTGGCACCAAGACTCATTTGGTTCTTATGGCATAAAAAGTGGCAGGTGGTAATGAGATTCTCATAGAGAGCAATAACTCACAAACAAGAGAACGGAATCTGTTCAATGACACTTTGTAACCAACTTTATAGAAGTTCACATACATACATTCATACATACTGTATAGAAAACATATGCTTTCAGTAATGGTGCTGCTTCATCAGCCGCTGAGTTGGAAATGCGGAGTATAAGGTGGAAAAGGCAGTTAAACGTTTTCCAAGAAGACATAATCTGGAGTTGTTAAATGGATAGTAGTTGTATAAATCAATGTAGAATCTTTGAAGTAGCCAAAGAAACATGAAACTCTGATAAGCCCCTGCCATGGATATTAGAGAAAAATAAATGGTGATCCAATAAGTCTTTGCTCTGGTGTCTATTATATCATTCTATTTAGTTTAAATAAACCTTCCTTGAGCACTTGCTCTTAAATATCTGGTTATTAATCTTTGCTTCATTATTGGATTGCTGCCCATGATCTCACAGAAATATTGATAAAGAATGAAATTACATTATAGCTAGCATCTCACTTATAAATCCCCTCTACATTTTACTTCTGTTTTTTTAAAAATATAAATAATTTTTATTAATTTTAAATTGCTAAAATCCAATATAAACCACATTCTGTCAATACCAAATTACAATTCAAATTCAAATCTATATAAATTAAAAAGCCAATTACACATTTTGTGTGGTTTCTCGCGTGCTAGATTTCAAGGAAAGATTATTTTATTTCATTCTGCTACCAAAATCTTATTTAATCCAATTACATTCCGTCTTGATCTTAGTCCCTTATCAGCAGCTATAGAGTTTTTGACTTCCATTTGTATTAACAAATTTAATAATTTTTTATTTCTGTTCCTTTATAATTCCTGTGTGTGATATTTGTTTTATATTTGCATTTATTTATTTGGTCCATGTTGTTTCTTCATTCTTCCTGGTCTCCATGATGTCCTGCACAGCATCGCTACTTCCACTCTTTCTTGTCCTTTGTTCCCAGAGAGTGAGGCTGTAATTTCAACTCTTTCACATGCCATTTTTTTAATTGTTCAAGTCTAGAAAGGGAGTAATCTGGTCCCCCACCCAAACTCTGACAAGTCTCCAGCTTCTCCTTCTCCTTCAACTCTCTCAATAATGATCCGGTATCCCACCAAAGCCTTGGCAAGTCTCCAAAGCCCAAAGTGCAATCTCCTCCCATAGTAATACAGAGAAAGTTATTCCGTTCAGTGCTTAAATCCATTTCAATTTCCCCATACAGTTCTATCTTTCATTGTAATCCATAAATATAATCCCGTTCTCTTTTATCTCCTCTTGCCCTTTGTCAGTTTATTAGCATTCAGGGGGGGGGGGATTGCCGAATCATTTATGTAGCAAACATGGTATATATAAAGAAAAGGTAAAGGCCCCCCCCCACCATATTTTACATCAAAATAAGTCTTCTTTCTGGTTCGAATCTTTACGACTTCGTAACTGTTTCAATTCGGGAATTTATGATCTTGTCCCACCTGCTCCAGAAATAAACAAGGTGGATTCTTAAAACATTCTCCTAATTAGTTGTTCTCTCTTGTTCTGTTGGGGCCTAAACACAATGATGTAACATTTAGGGGTGAAGATGCAGCCCAGTAACCCAGCACTGGAGGCTAAGATGGAGAAAATCTCCACAGCTACCATGTATTTCCCTCTTGTACTCAGGTAGGTTGGAACAAAGGACAACCACACGCTGCAAAAGACCAACATGCTGAATGTAATGAACTTGGCTTCATTAAAACTATCTGGTAACTTGCGGGCTAGGAATGCCACAGTGAAGCTGGAAACGGCCAAGAAGCCCATGTAGCCCAAGACACAGTAAAACATGGTGACTGACCCTTCATTACATTGCACAAGGATTTCTCCAGTTACCGAGCGCATGTCTAAATCAGGGAATGGCGGAGAGGTTGCCAACCACAAGGTACAAATACTTGCTTGAATGAGGGAACAGGAAAGAACAACAGACTGTCCCTGTCTTCTCCCCATCCACTTCCTCATGCTGGATCCTGGCTTTGTGGCCATGAAAGCTATCACTACAGTGATGGTTTTGGCCAATACACAAGAAACAGCCACTGAGAAGATGATGCCAAACACTGTTTGTCGGAGAAGGCAGGTCACTTTGCCAGGTTTGCCGAGGAAAAGCAATGAAGAGAGGAAGCAGAGCAGGAGGGAGATGAGGAGGGTATAGGTGAGGCCTCGGTTGTTGGCTTTGACAATGGGTGTATCCTTGTGCTTAATGAAAACTGCTAACACCAAGGCTGCGTTAATGGAAAGAGAAACAGCAACGAAGGCTAAAGTGATTCCTAAAGGTTCTTCATAAGAAAGAAAGTTTATGATTTTAGGCAAACATTCATCTTTCTCCTTACTTGGAAATTGATCTTCTGGGCATGTGAAACAGACATCCATATCTAAAAAATAAATAAATGGAAATTTCTCATATCAGTATTTGTTGCCTATGAACTGTTCTCCACTCTACCTAGTATATATCAATTACAACATGTATAACCTTTGTTGGATGGTTTCGAGTGTGACAGCCGTCACACAAATTCATATTGTCTCAATTCTGCTTATCTGGAGTGTGCATAAGCTCTGTGTACTTCCTAAATCACAAGTCAAATGAAGCGATTCAGGTAAAGCATTCGCAATCCTAAATTCCACTATGCTGTTAAGAAGACATCTTGAGGCAGCTCAGTGACTCTTCAATGTCTTAAATCATTCTGTAGACTCATTGTGGGTTTTTTAATTAGTGCTGCATATTTTCAAAAGATGAAACCTTGGAGTAATACTGTATGTTCCTTCCTTGAGCAAGTGACATTTTCCCCATGCAAGTCTTTCCTTGGGACCTTTGACACTTTTCTGGTCCCCTTCCACTATGCAAGAGAATATAGAGATATCTTATTACCAGACCTGTGCAGAGGGGAAGGGCTACTGCATACACTTGCCCCAGGCCTTGGAGGACTATGCCACAGGCATACTCTCCAACATTTCTCCAATGAAATTAGGGACATCCTATTCAATAATAATAATAATAATTCAATCCCACCCATCTGACTGGGTTACCTCAGCCTTATATGTAGGCGGCTTCCAACATATATAAAAACATGATAGAATATTAAGCGGGTTTTTTTTTAACCCTTCCCTATACTCAGCTGTCTTTAGATGTCTTCTAAAAGTTGTACAGGTACTTGCCTGTACAGAGGTATGACTGTATATAGAATTTGCAGACTTTCTGCTCCCAGTGAATGGAATATTGCTTTGAAATGTTCAGAAGTTTGTTGTTGTTGTTTTTTACTTTTAAATAGTCATCTGACACAACTCTTTAAATTTGCCCTGTGTGATGGAAACATTGGGGTACTACATAACCTACCCAGCTGATTGGAAATCTTCCTTTCTGGACATGGAGTGCAATCATAGCAGCAAAACTTCTCCCCTTCCTTCCTTTTCTTCTGGTTACCAGGGTGGCAGTAGTCATTGCACAAAGAAATGGGCATCACCTATCAATAACCATGAAAGGTGTTACAAAGGGAGATTAAAATAGAAAGAGAGATATTTCAGTTGTTGATCTTGCCCTAAACCTCAGATAATTTAAGGATATAGTGACACTCTATTGGACATTCAGGAAAACACCTCTGATAATACAAATCAGGGGTGCCAACTTGAATAAAATATGGGGTGGGTAAGTAAGTCCCACACAACTCCATTTGAATGGCAATGCCCACACACATACTAATCACTAGGGAAACCAATAGGAAAGAAAGAAAATAAAAAAAATAATTCAATGTGAACCAAGGAATTCTTTCTCCAGGCAATGGATGTGTTGATATACAGTTATCTCTGTGATCAGAGTTGAGTCAAAGATTTCAGTCATGGTTTAGGGACTTCCAGGTCTTCTGTGGGCTATGGTGGGTGACAGGGATCGCTCATCCTGAGTGACCCGATTTCTGCGGAAGGGAGCATGGGCAAAGCACCTTCTCTAAAAAGCCCGAAAAGAAAATCTGGTGTCCAGCAGTGTTGGAGAATGCTCTTTAGGAGCCCACCAAAGTTCTGGAAGGAGCCATGGGAGCTCCAAGATTGAGCGCAGACACACAGCGCAATCGAGACTTCACAGCAAGATGCCTCAAGTGCTGCCATTAAAGCAGTGACTTTAAAAGTAACAGGAATTTGGACCAATTTGGACAAGGTAAAAAAAATTATATATATATATTTAATAAGAGTATATCAACTGGCTTCACATCAGGGCCGTAAAGAGGAGGTCCCCTCCAGGAAGCAGGTATTGATCTGCATAGAATAAAATCTGAAAGTAAATAAAGTCCTGGCTGAGAATTGCAAAATAACTAAAGGAATGAGACAAGGCTGCCCGTTGTCACCCACATTGTTTATATCAGTTTTAGAAGTATTGGCGCAAGGAATAACATGGAATCAAGAAATTAAAGGCATAAGAGTGGGACAGAGACAATGTAAATTAAAATTTTCCACAGACGACATGGTGATATCTGTAGAATAACCAATAGAGTCCATCCTGTAAGTATTACAAGAGATTAAAAAATGTAGACATGTAGCAACTCTTGGTAAAAAAAAAAGAAAAGAATGATGAGAGTAAAAATATATTACAAATGTGTCAGCTCTAAATATTGAAAGGAAGGTCAATTATCTAGGTGTGTGGTTAACAGCAAATAATATAAATCTGTATAATGATAATTAGTTAAAAACCTGGGAAGATATTAAAAGAAATTTGCAAATTTGGGAGGGAATGAAACTTTCACTGTTAGGTAGAGTGTTGACTATAAAAATGAATGTATTACCAAGAATGTTATTTTTGTTTCAATCAGTTCCGGTGATTGGCAAGACAAGTGCTGAATGCATGGTGAGAATTGTAGTCCCCGGGGACTTGTAACCAGTGCTGCATTATTTTCTCTTGGCATGATCAAGCAGAATACTGCCTGGACATGCAGCAAGGCAGCCCTGGGCTATAATGCCATTGACTGCAGCTGCTTCAGTCCATGTCATCATCCAGCCATGCCAGAATCCATACCTGGTTGAAACCACTGTGCCAAACAATTATATCTTCATGAATGATGAGTTCTTCTCCTTCAGGAACATCTGGGTCAATCCAACCAACTTTCACTCTCTGGAAAGAGTTATTTGGAAATATGACCATGTTTATGATGTCTAAGCCACCTCCCATTTCCCATTTGTCATTAAAGGAAATGGTTTCCCCAGCTGAGTTGTTAAATGAAATCTTGTGAAGAAAGTGATGGAGCTAAGAGAGAAGGAATAAATAAAAGAATGTGCCATGTAAACAAATTGGAGAGTTCATCTTATGTCAGATAGTGACTTCTAAAAGTTGTTGGACTACAATTCTCACCATGCATTCAGCATGACTAAATGCCAGGGATTGTGGAATTCATCCTGCTTTGTATATTCATACTTCAGATGCCTAAAGAAACATAAAACTATAAAATGCTTCCTACCAATAAAATGCCCAACTTCATTTCCTCAGAGATTATTGCAGGAGAAAGCTGAATATAGTCTCACCTTCTACTAATTTGTTTATTGAAATAAAAAAATACTTCATTGTAGGGACATTACCTGCCAAGGCTGAACATCTTGAAGATCAGTACTGAAACCTTTCTCATTGGCTCTCTGCTTGGATCGAGACAAGCCCATAACGTGCAAAGAATGAGCCACGGCATAAACACCATTATAGATACTATAACTATGGCCAGTCATGAGGAGCTCAAAGTGTGGCCCAGAAAGACTCTCCAGACTCTCCTCTCCAGTACATGTTTGGTCAACATCCATTGCCACATTGGGGTTAGGAAGCACACAGTCAAAAGCTTCCTCCCAAAAGTCCTTCAGAAAACCATCTGTCTGTGGCCCATAAGGTTTCATGGTCTGAATAAATTCTCTAAACCCCACAATCTCTTTGGAGTGGATTGTAAATAAAATTGCACCTTGGAACATCTGGAGCCCCCAGCCCTTTTGATGGCCAGTTAATAGTAAATCTACCTGGGTTGTCATAATCCACACCTTTTTGAGTGGTGTGTTCTTCTCATTTCCAGTGTCTCGTATAAATATAATAGTTCTCAGCCATGGTATAGTCAATAATTCTCCATATATAATAAATGTAATCACTTTCTTATCCTTGAAATATAAACAAACATTTCTGGCTATATTACCAAGTTCCTCCAAGTTATCCCAGTGAGCTATTTGTGGTATTCTTTCTATGAATGCTGAACAGATCCCATATTGGGAAAACAATTGTTCCAGCGTCTGCAAGAAATGTTCGCCACTGCTATTATCAACCAGAAGAAGCCCAACCCATGTCCATTTGAAATATTGGAGTAACCGGATAATCCCCATATACAGCTGGGTTTCATTTGGCACCAGACGAAAAAAGGATGGCTTTTGTGTGATATGATTCTCTTGTGGGGCAAATGAGCCATATGTGAGCTGGGGGGAAAAAAGTAGGGATATTGTAGGGAACTGTTAAGAGTGACTTTATGCTCCCGATTATACAACCATTATTTCTTTAAACCATCTTTGGGAGCCTAGAGTTAAAGATAACACTTCTGGTGGAATTTCCCCAAGAATCTAGAACATATTATTATTATTATTATTATTATTATTATTATTATTATTATTACAACTATTTATTGGTTGCTTTCTTATCAAGGTAATTCAAAGTGGCTTACAATATTTAAACAAAGGCATACTTTGAAACCAGTATTAAAGGGGGGGGGAATCTAAAGGCAGCACTATTTTTTAAAGGCAGGATTAAAATACGCCAACAACTCAAAGAGGTCACGGACAAGTAAATGCCAAAAAAGTAATAATCAATGTTAAGTACTAATAGAAGAATAAATAAAATACCTCAGATTAGGTATTAGGTTGATGTTACCTGGAATAACGCTGCTTTTGTGAATTCACTCTTATTGAACTACAAAATCAAGTTCAGCATAAGAAAGAAGAGCCTAAATCAGTCTCTCACACAAATTTAAATATATAGAGAGAGAATTCCTACCTGCGGAACCTTATAGGAACTTATAATATCTGCCATAAAGTTAGAGGTCTCAGAGCCAAGTGCCCCTATGATAGCCATGAGGTTTTTCTGTCTGTCACACTGGTAGTTGGGGACAAATCTGTGTGATCTGAAGAGCACCTCCAAAGTGGTACGATAAGTCATCCTTGCATCATAGTAGCTATCATAGATATGGAATCCAAGTGTGACATTGGGTAGGATCTTAGGGTTTTCGTTGATTTCGTTCACAGCAAATGCCAAGGCAAGGATGTGCTGGTAGAATTTTGTCACCGTTCTGCATACAGAGGTAGAATTTAATCATCCCTTTGTCTATCAAGGATAATTGGTATTATCAGCAGACTTTTTGTGCATCCTCAGTTGACAGATTCAAGTAGATAAATTAAAAGAACATAGTACACAGGTTATTACAAAAATCCAAGAACATAAGAAATTTATCCTGGTAGAATGACGCAACAGAAAAACTGCAATAAAATAGAGGAAAATGCAGGATCTGACCATTGGGGCTCTACTGTGAATACAGCAACGAAAGCCCAACTTCAAGCAGTTTGCTTGCTGATCAACAAATTCGGCTTTGTTTTAATCTCATTTTCATTTCCTGGTTGTTAGCATTAAAAAATAGTACATAAACTATCTATACCTAACCAACTTTGGCATTCACATCTTAGGTAAAAAGAGAATAGTTCTCATGGAAGCATCCCCCCCTTAAGTGTGACAGGACTGACTTTGAATTTTTTTAATTGAATCACCCTTTCCCCCAGTCTTTCCTGTTTAGGTGTACCACAGAAAAGTTACATGCATCTGCCTACATGGAAATTTGGTCCAAATAAAGAAAAATGCAATCTGTCTCCCAAAACTCTTGTCACATTCAAAAATGGAAACAGTTCTCACTATAGAAAAGTGAATGGGGGGAGAGAGAGAGAGACAATGCAAAAGACACACAGTCTGAATATGGTTGGCTAAGCCTACACTTTATTTGCGGGGGGGGGCATTCTGTCACTTAATTAATTTTTGTGTGTGTGATCTAAACAGCTTTAGAACATGCAGAGCAAAAGAAGCAGTTCCTTACTCTGGAACATCAAACATATTCTGATAAGGATCTTCTTTGAAGGAAAACTCATTTGGATGATAAACTACCAGAGAAGCAATTTCACCAATGAAGAGAGCTCCTGTCTGGAACCACTCGTGTGGGACAGGGTGGGGATCATATTCAACACACTCCAGAGTATCTACTTTGGACGCCATAGCAGCCAGCAAAGGTAAGAGCATCAGAAGGCAAAGCATCCCATCAGCGAAGCTTCCCTCTAGATTGAGGCTCTGCTCTGTTCATCAGCAGGCACTGCCAGATTTAACAGGCTACATTGGTTGGTAGATAATTCTCGCAATACCTGTCCTAAGAGAAATAGATCAGCCTTGGGTTTGATAGAGATACAAATGCATGACTTCAGTACTAGCAGATATTTTCAAATTTCAGGTCTGGCTGATGTAAACCGGAATAAAGCTGGGATAAAGAAGTTTCACTTCTGAAACAAAAATGACAGAGCCCTGCCTACCTCTTGTCCCCGCTCTCAGCTGCACATGGCACAGAGGGAGTATTTATAATCCTTTTCAGACTTACTTGTCGATTGTTTTCTAGTTTCCTTTGGGCAGGTGAAGAAGTCATGAGGGTTTCCATGATCCCAGTGGTCAATAATCAGTGTTTTAGCATTTGGGTCCCGAGTAGCATTCCTTCCCCCACCCTCCCCATTGTAAACATGTTAGTTCCTTTTCCAGATCTGATAATAAGTCTCCACTGTTCCCTGTGGCACAAGTAGCAGGTGGCAAAGAGATCCCCATAGGAACTGAACTCCAGAAAGGAACAGTGTTCAACAACGGTATTTTTAACATTTTGATTATATTTGAATGGCATAAGCTTTATACCACACTATGACATAATAATAATAATAATAATAATAATAATAATAATAATAATAATAATAATAATAATATAGGGTATTCAATTTGTTAAGCGAAAAAGTAGCAAGGGCACACCTTTGTTTCAATAGAAATCCTACCTCCTTTAAGATTACTTTAGAATTCCCCCCAAAACTGTTATCATGAGGTACTGGACTGAACCATATTTTAAGGGTGCATTGTGTCCTTTCTATATTTTTGTCTAATTGCCTTTGACAGTGTGCAATTACTGTGTGGCCCCAGAACCTATGGGACCTGAATGACCAAAATATTAATTTGAGGGGGGGTATCATGTACCCTGTGTATATGACCAGCTTGGTGCCCTTGCTCTGAATAAACACGTTTTGAGTTTTCCCGCAGCCCTCTGTATGGCCATAATAGGCCGGGAGCCAGCACCCCAAAATAACACTTTTCAGAGATGTCTCCAATCCTGGTTCACCCAAAAATTCACAACATTTGTTTGGCCTGGCTCTGTTTTGGCTCAGCTAACTGAGCCCAGGCTGGGGGAAGTCCCCAAGAAGGGACTTTTGAGAGTGTGGTGGGACCTGAGAGGGGAGACTTAGGCTGTCTACGTAATATGTTCAGCTCAGTCACGTGACCTGCCAACCCAGCATAAGTTAAGCTGGTAAAAAGGGCAGTGTAATTCAAATAGTTTTGTTACAAATTGAATGCCACTCTGAATCCCTGCCAAGCTATGGCAAGATTCCAGGGGGTCCCAGGCACTCACCCAGGATATGTGTTCCTTTGAGAATCAAGACACTGCTCAGAAAGTTGTAGCTTTCTTAAAGTTGTAGCTTTAAGAAATGTGAACGACTTCAAGGTTGCCACGGAATAGTGTTGGACGGTGTGCTCTGTTCTCCGTGAATGGCTTGCTCATCGTGAGGGTTTTGGGAGAAGCATTGCGCACTGTGCACCACCAAGAAAGCCCAAAATGTCCTTTTTGGGTTCTGAGGGGTCCAGCAGGAGTGATCTCTGAGCTCTCTTGTCCTGCTCACCATTCTGAAAAGAGCGGGGGTGGGGGGGACGGGACGACGACGAGATTGAGCCAAAAGCGGCAGGCTCCAATGCAATTCAATGATGAGAAACTTCAAACTCCTTGCACCAAAGCAGTAAGTTTTCCAAAACGTTAAAGCCTACAAGTTGGATCCTCCTAACAGAGGGTCCATATTGTGCACGGCGCTGGAACTCTTCCCCAACCAGCTTGTGGGCGGGGCTTTGCATTGCTCCAGCCGGTGGTGCCACAATTAAACCTCTGGCCTTTACCCAATAGGCAATGTGGCAAGGTTGGGGGTATTTATTCGGCAGTGTGATGTGAGGACCCTCTCTTGCTTCGTGCTGCCGAACACCAACCCACACATGTCTGGCCCTGCTTTGGACTTTGGTTGGTTGCCTGTTTTGGAACGGGGGCTGGGTAGGAATTTTTTTCCAATGTGGTAGATTGGTTGTGGCCACTTGGTTTTTGCCCACCTCTTAGCAACCATCACAACTTTGTAAGGTTTGGTGGTTAGGCATTGGTTTAGAGGAATGTGGGGAGGGGAGGTGCGGCCATCACCTGCCCTTCCAAGCTCAAGGGTATTCTGTTAAAGGAATCTAGGGGTTGGCCTGGGTCTTCTCCAAAACCCCGCAGAGGGGGCTAAGGCCAGACCAGGACCCCACAAGGACACTGGGGGTGAGCGCCAGTAAGGACCCTATGGGGGTGCTCCTTCTGGCAGTGTTCACCCTTTATCAGATTCCCTGTGAAAGTGGGAGGGAGTCTGATATAGTTTGGATTCTTCCAATGTCTAAGCCAATAACACTCACATTCTGTATTCAATAAAGTTGTGGCCTAAATTTTGCCCAAAAACTTAAACTAAAATCCTGTGTCATTGTGTTTCATTTTTTGGGGTTGCTGGGGGGGTCTCGAATTGCAATGAGAGTAGGGGGGAGAAAAAGTCACTAATCTTTCTTTCTTATTAGCTGCTCCCTATTGTTCAAGTCAGGCCTCAGCAAAATGATGAAGCATTTAGGGGCAAAGATGCAGCCTAATAACCCAGCACTGGAAGCTAAGATGGAGAAGATCTCCACAGCCACCGTGTATTTCCCCTTGGTGCTCAGGTAGGTTGGAACAAATGACAACCAAACACTGCAAAACGTCAACATGCTGAAGGTGATGAATTTGGCTTCATTGAAACTGTCTGGCAACTTCCTTGCCAGGAAAGCCACAGTGAAGCTGATGATGGCCAGAAGGCCCATGTAGCACAGAACAAGATAAAACATGAGGACAGACCCTTCATTGCATTCCAATATGATCTGTGTAGGTACTGACTGCATGTCCAAATTGGGGAAGGAGGGAGAAGTTGCTAGCCACACTACACAGATGCCTGCTTGAATCAAAGAGCAGAAAAGGACAATGGAGTTGGCCAATGTTTTCCCCACCCACTTCCTCATGCTGGACCCTGGTTTGGTGGCCATGAAAGCTACAACAACAATGATAGTTTTTGCCAATACACATGAAACTGCTACAGAGAAGATGATTCCAAAGGAAGATTGTCGGAGACAGCAAGTCAACTTCTGAGGTCTTCCTATAAAAAGTAAAGATGAGAGGAAGCAGAGCAGGAGGGAGACCAGGAGAGTGTAGGTGATGTCACGGTTGTTGGCTTTGACTATGGGGGTATCTTTGTGCTTAATGAAAGTTCCTAACACTGCGACTGTGATGAGGGAAAAAGAAATAGCAACCAAGGCTAAACTGATCCCTAAGGGTTCCTCATAAGACAGACAGATTGTCAGTTTCAGGATGCACCGATCTCTGTCCTTGCTTGCATACTGATCTTCTGGGCATTTGGAACAGTCATCCGTATCTGAAGCAATAAAGAGCAATCATCACAATGCAAAAATTGCATATGAAATGTGCAAACAACTTAATTTTAAAACAATGCTTCAACTGTTTTACAAATAATACTGTAAAACAGCATTTATTTTTGAAATAAATACTAAAATGCCCTTCAACAAACACGAAGAACAAGTCAACATAAAATAATAATCCAAATAATCCACTATCTGAATTGTGAAAAGCCAGGCAAGTCTCTCACACCCAGCTTTCAGACACTGTATTTGGAGCTACTCCCTCTACTGTCCCTACATTAAGTCATTTTTCAGAATGATTCTCCCCATATCAACCAGCCTGAGCCCCGAGATCCATGGGGAGGGTTGTGTGTGGTCACACTGAGTATCATGTAGGAAATAATCATAGGTTGGGAGGCTGTAAATTGTTTAATTTCATTAGGTTGTAGTCAGTTTTTTATAATAATTTGATTGATGGAAACCTTTTTGAGGACATTTTTAAAAACCACAAAAAGGATAACAGAAAGTGCAATAAAAAATTGTCTAATTTTTTTTTAAATGCCCCCCCCCTCAAAAAAGCTCGTTCCCACTCATAATCAAATGTATGGACAGAAAGCATCTAGAGAAACCTACCCTTCTGGGTGGAAATCTTTCCTTCTGGACACAGGGCGCAACTGTAGCAGCAAAACTTCATTCCTTCCTTCTTTTTCTTCTGATAACCAGAATGGCAGGAATCACTGCACACAGAGACAGGCATCACCTGCCCATAAAAGGGAAGAAGAGATCAGTAGAATGGGAGAAATTGACAATCTCTCTGTTTACTCCATAATCACACGATGAACATGGAAGAATTCAGAACATGGTACATTCAATATAAGCATGCCGAAATGTGCCCAAACATTCCTGAGCATATAATGCATTATTTTTGTAGTCTATTGTTTAGAACCACACTTCTCAGAATGGTTTAATAACCAATCCCTCTTCCCAGGAAACTCTGGAAATTGTAGCTAAGTAGGGAATAGAGGGTTTTCCTAAAAACTCTCAGCATCCTTAACAAACTTCAGTACTTAAGATTTTGAGGGGGAAGCCATTTTAATTAAAGTGGTCGAATTGTGATTTAAATGTAAGGTGTAAATGTGGCTTGGTTAGCAAAGGGTGAAAACCTCCCAACGACAGCAGCAGCCAAGATGAATTCTTTCCTCAGAAGAAGCTGTTAATTTAGACATTTTCTTAAGAATATTTCCCATCCAGGGGACATTTCAGTACAATACATACTGACATTAATTATCCATCTGATCTGTGTTATGAACACCAATTCTTTGGGAGACAAGAATCTTTTTGTATCTCCAACCAACGTGACAGAAGGCATAAAGCTTATCAAGAATCCAAACCTGGTTAAAACTCCTGTGCCACACAATTATATCTGTATTAATGATGAACTCTTTTGCTTCCTTAAACTTGGCATCCACCCTTCCAACTTTGACTCTCTTGAATGATTTGTTTGGGAAAGTGACCATGTTCGTTATGTCAAATCCACCTCTCCTCTCCCTGTTATCTTGAAAAAAGATTGCTTCTCCAATGGAGTTATTAAACAAAATGCCTTCAAGAAATGGGTTCAGCTAGTTGAAGAAGAACAAGGGTGGTTAGGAATGGGATCAAAGCCTATTGGAGCCAATATGCTGAAATTTTTCCTTGATTACATTGCTTATGTATTTTCATCTTACAACGATTTTGTAACAGGTTATAGTTAAGGCAAGAGAACCAATACAGTATTGACATTAGAGTGTCAGACTAAGACCTTGGGGGATCAGGATTCAACCTGAGGGGCCAGGGACCAACTGGATCCATTACCTTGTGTTCGTTTGACAAAAAAGTAGAACATAAATGCAAATATACAAAATATGAATGCAGGTATTTTAAAAAATAGTATTATTCATTAATTTATATTCTGCTTCTCTGCCGAAAACTTCTGAGCAACTCACAATTATAAAATAAATAAATAAATGTACAATAACAAACCTGCTGATGGTTTAGAGCATGATTCATTAAGATATGAAATAAAACAGTCAAAATAGTTATAAAAAAACAAGTCAAAAAAATAAAACCAGAATTTATGTTCAGGAAAAAGTCTTCCTAAGAAAGTCTGTCTTCCAGAATCTGTGGTATGCCAATACCGATAAGGGCCTCTCATATTATAGCAGAGAAGTCCATGGTATATAGCCTTCTTATAGTTGCAAGAAGCCTGAATATTTACAGCTTAATGTTTCAAGCTCCAAGTATAGAAAGAAATGTTGAACCTCCCCGCCACTCCTATAAAGCTCAGTGAATTATGTGTCCAAAACTACTGTTCAACACCATGAAAACAGTCCAATGGTGTCACTCAAGGTTCCATCCCCCCTCCCCTGTGAAAAAAAATGCTATTTAACATCTATATAAAGCCTCTAGAAGCTTTTATCAGAAGATTTGGGTTGGATTGTCAGGTGACACCCAGCTCTACTTTTTTGTTCCATCTGAATCAGGAAAGGTGGTTGTGGAGTTATACAAATTCATTGAGGCAGTGAATAAAATTCATTGAGGTGAGTAAAATGAAGAGAATACACACACACATTTTATATATATATATATATCCCACCTTTTGTTGGTTAATGTAACTTGTTTTAAACTGTTTTTAATATTGCTTTAATGTGGTAACCCACCCGGGAAACGTAAGGTATGGTATTGTTATTATTATTTTAAAGAAGAAAATTGAAAGCTGTATGATTTTGTGCTATTTGCTTCATGTAAATGAGATTATTTCTTTGTGAATACACTACCTTCCAGGGCTGGAGATCTTGAATACTTTTGCCACTCATCATTGGACTGTGTTTGTATCGAGATGACTCTATGGCATGCAAAGCATGTGCCACAGCATAGACAGCATTATAGATACTGTAGCTGTGGCCAGTCATGTGCATTTCAAATACAGTTGCAGGAAGATTCTCCAACCTCTCCTCTCCAGTACAAGATCCACCAACCTCGATCAGCTCCTGGGGGTCTGGAAATAAACAGTTAAATGCCTGCTCCCAGAAGTCCTTGAGAAAGCCATCTGCTTGATTCCAGCCAGGTTTTACCACCTGAAGAAATTCCTTGAATCCCTGAATCTCATCAGAGTGAATTGTGAAGGACAGGGCCCCTTCGAACAATTGAAAGTCCCATACATTCTGAACGCCTGTTAATGTAAAATCCAGCTGGGCTGTCATAACCCACACCTTTCCAAGTGATGTGCTTTCATTGTAGCTAGGAAATCCTATGAGCACATATGCATTCACCCATAGAATGGTCATAGAATCTCCATAGATGACAAAGATACTGACTTTGCTTTCTGAGAAAGCTAGGTAAATAATAGAAGCTAATATGTTAAATGCATTGATATTCGTTAAATCATGTTGGTTGGAGATTCTTTGTGTGAAGGCTGAACAGATTCCATTCTGAGAAAGCAATGGCTCCAGGGTCTGTATGAACTGTTCTCCACTGTTATCGTCCACAGCAAAGAGCCCAATCCAGGTCCAACCAAAATGCTTCAGCAAGCTAATGATCCCAATGTACTGGTTTGCTTCACTTGGGACCATCCGGTAAAAGGAAGGCAATTGTCTTGTGTCACTCTGCTCAGAGGTGAATGAGCCATAAGTGAACTGATGGGGAAAACACAAATATTTTAAGAGGAGCATCTGAGCATGTTGACCTGTGCAAAATAGGAATGTTTATCAGGGCAGGGGAAAAGCTCTTTAAGAAGACTGTTGTAGGTGATAAGATAAATTTTGGGAGCAGGCCAAAGCTCTCTGAAAGATTTCTGAAATGTTACCTGGGGGGGGGGTGTATTATTTATTATCTGGTTTATGAGATGGTCTGAGGACTAGCATCTTTTAAAATGACGTCATGGTTCATTTCCTCTCCTTTTTTAAACAAGGATATTGCAGCTGCTACACACTTGGGAAATGGCACCACTAAACTTCAGTGGAACTTAAGCAGCAGGGAAGATTCTGATTTTCTCACATCCATTCCTCTGCTTATTCTGACCCTCAAAATTACTCTCAGCATTCCAGGAGAAGAATGAACTTAGTGATTATCCCCCATTCACCCATAGATAAATCTTACCTGTGGATACTTGTATAGGCTTAAGAGTTCTGCCATATGGAAGGAGACATCAGAACCAAGTCCCCCAATGACAGCTATGAGGTTTTTCTGGGTGTTGCATTTGTAACTGGGGACAAATCTTCTGAATTTGAAGAGCAGGTCCATAGTGTTCTGATAAGTCATCCTTGCGTCGTAGTAGCTGTCATAGATGTGGAACCCAAGGGTCACATTGGGCAAGATGCTGGGATTCCCGTTGATCTCATTTATAGCAAACACCAAGGCCAGGATGTGCTGGTAGAATTTCAGCACTACACTGCAGAGAGAGTTTGAGTGCTCTTTTAGCAAAGTTGTTGTTGTTGTTGTTGTTGTTGTTGTTGTTGTTGTTGTTGTTAATAATAATAATAATAATAATAATAATAATAATAATAATAATACCCCACCTATTTGTCTAGGTTTCCCCAGCCACTCTGGGTGGCTAACAGCAGAATATTAAAAACACCAAACATTAAAAACTACCCTCAACAGGGCTGTCTTCAGATGCCTTCTGAAAGTCAGATAGATGTTTATTTTCTTGACATCTGATGGGAGGGCATTCCACAGAGCAGGAGCCACTACCGAGAAGGCCCTCTGTCTGGTTCCCTGTAACCTCACTTCTCTCAGTGAGGGAACCTCCTGAAGGCCCTCAGCGCTGGACATCAGTGTCCGGGCTGAACAATGGGGGTGGAGACGCTCCTTCAGGTATACTGGGTTGAGGCCATTTAGGGCTTTAAAGGTCAATTGTGCTCAGAAATGTACGTGGAGCCAATGTAGGTCTTTCAGGACCAGTGTGTTATATGGTCCCAGCGGCCACTCCCAGTCACCAGTCTTGCTGTCGCATTCTGGATTAATTGCAGTTTCCGGGTCACCTTCAAAGGTAGCCCCACGTAGAGCGTGTTGCAGTAGTCCAAGTGGGATATAACTAGAGCATGCACCACTCTGGTGAGACAGTCCACGGGCAGGTAGGGTCTCAGTCTGCGTACCAGATGGAGCTGGTAGACAGCCGCCCTGAACACAGAATTAACTTGTGCCTCCATGGAGAGCTGTGAGTCTGCTCCATCCTGTCTATAACCAAATTGCTTGCCACAGGGACAAATGTGGCAATGATGATGATACCACACTTCTACTGAAAATACTCTGTTACTGCTGTTCCTGAGATAATAATAATAATAATAATATTTATTATTTGTACCCCGCCCATCTTTGTAGACAAAATATGTTTAAATCATCATAACACTGATAACACAGTTGTTTCTGCCTTGAATCAGCAAGAAGATTTTGTTAGTCCTCTGCATTCCAGTCTTGCAATTTCCCCCAAAATTTAATCATGGGGACAATAGAGAGAGCACTTTATAAAACAGTATCAACCACCTCTTCCATCACAAATTGGCAGTGGATCTAAATTATCCATTGACTGGAGATTTCAAATACTTTGCATCCCCAAAGGCTGAGAACATTTCCTGACAGTTCAGTCTTCCAAAGGTTTCTTAAGTACATAACTTACAGCATGCCAACCTTATTAATCAGATGCATATAGTTCTGAAGAAGCTGTTGATTGAAGCACACATCATTATAGCATATTGCTTTTCCTCTCTCTCTAAGCAGCTTCCCTTTTGGGGAAGATTTGCCATGGGATCAAAGGTTGTACAGCAGGTGACTTGTAGGTACTCCTCAGGAAATAATAGGCATGATCTCCCTGTTATTCACTGTTCAAATCTACCATTTATGTCAAACTCTACAGGCAGCTGACCAAGTTTTATCTGGTTTGCCCAGTGCTATTTTTCTAGAAAAAAGGTGCCTGAACTCACCATGACCACCTCCCCCATTCTCTTAGAATGGCAATGGTACCCACCTCAGAGGTGCTGCAACTGAGTTCCTGACTTCCGCCTGAATTCACCCATGAAGATGGATGTAAATTTGATGCTATTAACAGTGCAATCCTATGCAACAGTGCATTGGAATATGCCTAAAAAGAACAAATTGAATGCCTCCCCCAGAATCCAACTGAGCAATAGTTTCTTCCAGGCTACAGCATTGAGAACAGTACATGTAACTGTGATATGTATGTGTTGTATGTGTGTGCATGTACTGACCTTTTATCTCATGTCAATCTTTTTACATTTTTTAAATGCATTGCATTATTTTGTGTATTTCTATTATTTTTCATTGAAAATAGTATTATATTTATTGAAAGTAAAATTCTGTTTAACTATTATTTGCTGACATTTTGAAAGTTTATTGTATTCTATACAGTGTTACCTCGGGTTACAGACGCTTCAGGTTACAGACTCCACTAACCCAGAAATACTACCTCGGGTTAAGAACTTTGCTTCAGGGTGAGAACAGAAATCGTGCGGTGGCAGCGGGAGGCCCCATCAGCTAAAGTGGTACCTCAGGTTAAGAACAGTTTCAGGTTAAGAACGGACGTCCGGAACGAATTAAGTTCTTAACCCGAGGTACCACTGTACTACTATATTCTAAGGGATATTTGAATATTACTTTATTTGATAGCGATCTTTTATATTATAACTAAATTGTAATGGATCAGATTTTTATAAGATGTGTGACCTTTCTTGTATATTTTGTTGTTCTTCCAGCATGGAAACTACCTTGTGTATAGCAATGTAAACATATGGTATATAAAAATAAAATGAAAATGAAATTATATCCTATTATTTGTATGAGCAATTGGTTGAGTGTGTGATCTAGGCAAGCTCAAATGAAGGAGATTAAGGGGGGGCGGGCTTTTGCTTACTTTGGAACCTCGAACAATTCATGATTAGGAAGTCTATTGAAGAATAGTTCATGGAAATGGTAAGAGATGTGAGAAGTTATCCCACCAATGATGAGGCTCCCCGGCTGGTACCATTCATGTGGAACAGGGAGGGGATCATTCACGTGGCACTTCCTGGTATCTGCTTTACATTGTTTGGGAAGCTGAAGAAGCAGCAACAACACATGTAGACCCACCATCTTTATAGCAAACTTCCTCTCTAGCATCCAGCCTTACAATTAATGCCTTACTTTGGGTGGTGCCTGACTCTGCCAATAAAGGAAAACAACACACTTATCTTCAGCGTCAGCAAAATTCGAGTGTGTGCCTCAGCAGGCTAGTAGAGACAACCAATACAGACTCTGAAGCCTGTTCTACAAAATGGCAACACACATCACAGCTCAAACTGGCAGAACCTTACCTGCATTTTGCCACTCATCAGTGACAGGAGGCTTGCTTGTTTTCTATATCTACTTATGGAGTTAGTGCTTTTACTACATGTTGTTATTTTCTGAAACACCACTGGAGCTTTGGGCAGGTGAACTAATGACAGTAATTTGGATAGCTGCAGGGGGAGATAACTTCCCTTTGCAATTATAGGTTGGTAGCCGTGTTAGTCTGCCATAGTCAAAACAAAATAAAAAATAAGAAAAACAAAATCCTTCCAGTAGCACTTAGAGACCAACTAAGTTTGTTCTTGGTATGAGCTTTCGTGTGCATGCACACTTGTATCTGAAGAAGTGTGCATGCACACGAAAGCTCATACCAAGAACAAACTTAGTTGGTCTCTCAGGTGCTACTGTAAGGAATTTTTTTATTTATTTATTTTCTTTTACCTCTGCAAAGTCACTGTGCCAGAAGCACTTCAGGTAGCAAACATATTTGTTCTCTACTTGAATCTGGCCACAAGACTGTTATGCTCCTCAAGGAGACAACAAGTGGGTGATGGGTCCCAGACTTCCAGGCGGAGCAAATTCCAACAGGAAAGTCTTACCCTAGAGCAGGGGTGGCCACCTTCCAAAAGACTGTGATCTACTCACAGAGTTAAAAACTGGCTGTGATCAACCCCCTTTTGGGGGGTTCAGGTCGAGGTTGTTGAGCTTTTTTAGGAAGGAAAGCCATCCATGTTTTGGGGGGTTCGGGTCAAAATTGAGCTTTTTTTAAGGAAGGAAAGCCCTGTTTGGGGGGCTTCAGGGCAAAGATGTAGAGCTTTTTTTAGGGGAGCCAAAGTTGCTGATCTTTGTGGGGAGCCAGTGATCTACCAGTGATCTACCACAGACGTCCATTGATCTACCTGTTGGATGTGCCTGCCCTAGAGGGAAGCCATTGGCTTGACAGGCAGACATGATGAAGTGCTATGTTCAATCATTTATTGAAACACATTTCCATAATTGTGAAGGGATCTCAGAGCATCAGTGCTGAAATAATGAAAGCACTTGCCATGTAGTTTGGTTTTTTTCCTGTATTCTTGATGTTAAACAAATAGTTGTTACTAGTTTATGAGAAAGCTGCAACAAGACTGTGGAGGTTTGAAAGCCCCCTTCCCCCAACATTTCCTTCTTATTGATTCACCTGCACCAAGCTGGCATGGAGATTAGATTGTATCTGGTCTTCACTGAGCATTCATTTTTGATTAGTTTGTGTGGAAATTATACAGCAATGAGCATTCATTCTGATTTGGAATGGATGAGAAATTTGACTCGGTTCCCATTTGGACACAAATATATCAAATCCACTCTTTCTGAAGCAATGGGAGAACCAAAACACAGACTTCCCTTAAAGTTCATGGAATTATCCTCATTTTGATGCAGTTCTCCAACAAGAGCCCCTAAAATATACATATTTGCAGTAATGTGTATAAAAATGAAAACAGTATTGAAAATAACCCACACAAATTCAACTGGATGGCTCAGTTGGTTAGAGTGTGGTGCAGATTGATAATGCTAAGGTTGCTGGTTCAATGCCCACATGAGACAGCTGCATATGCCTGTATTACAGGGGTGAGACTAAATGATCCTCAGGGTACCTTCCAACTCTTCAGTTTTATTATTCTATGAATGCATTATATCATGGGTAATTGCGGCCAAAATGTTTACATTATTCAAAACTGCACAAAAATGTGTTTATTAGGAGAAATTTGCACTAAAATGCTGTTGAATCTGTGAAGATCTGAATTTAAGGTTGGGAAATGATCATTCCGTTCCTAACTCTGATTTGCTTGCAAAGTGCATATACAGTCATACCTCATGTTGCGAACGCTGTGGGTCACGCTTTTTCGGGTTGCGCTCTGCTCCGAAACCGGAAGTATCGGAACGAGTTACTTCTGGGTTTCTGCGCTCTTGCATGCACAGGAGCGCTGAATCGCCCTTCACTCATGCACTGAAGTGCCGAATTGCGACCCGCGTGTGCACAGATGCAGCGCTGCAGGTTGCGGGCACTGCGGGTTGCGGGCACTGCAGGTTGCGGATGCGGCTCCCGCAAGGATCACATTCACAACCCTAGTGTCCACTGTTCATCTACCCATTAAAAAATAGTTCATTCCATACTTTTCAGTTCTTTCCCCCATTACTTTCCTAATAGAAAACAGTCCACTTTGGGTGGATTGGTTGCACTAGGGCAGCAGAACACTTTAATCTACTTGAAATGCACAAACCTGAAGTTCTTCTATGTGGTGGAATAAATCCCAGTAAATACTAACAGTACCCTGTGCCCCCACCACAGTCTTGATCGAACCCCTGATGTTTACAGTTAGAGGAAAGTCCCCGTTGTTTTTAACACATGCAGAACAGATAGTATATGTTATTTTAAACAGGGCTGCCATACACCTGGAATTTCCCAGACTTAGCTGGAATTCAGCCCACATAAAATGTCCGGATGGAAATTGCTGAAATCCAGATGTATGGCAACCCATGTTGATGTTGTGAATGTAGATTTTGGCAAATTTCCTTTTTCCTTTCCTTTCCTTTTATTTTATTTTTGAGAATCAAAATAACTTTGAGCTCAACAACTTTGGGCGACATTTTTGCCCCCCCCCCCAAGAGCAAAGTGTCCAGACTTTCACTTTTTTGAAATATGGCAATTCTTTATAATACCACAAGTGAGTTTGAATTGTTACTACTGTCATGGAACTGATAAAAGAGGAAGTGCTGTTTCGTTTAATCTTAAGTGGCAACAACTTTGAAAATACCATTAAGTATTTCAATAAGTAGACAGGCTGGGGAGAGATAAATGATTCTCAACTTATCAAATAATCATTTCAGACATGTTTGCTCTGGGGTGATCATCATATTAGGATGCAGATTATCTCTATCTCTATATATGTATTACATAACTACCTCATTTTAGCTTGTACTTACTGGTAGTATGGACTCTGTGCAAGAAATCAGCAGGGAAGGGAAACTGAGCAAGGATTGCATGGGAATGCCCTTAAACTTTCCTTTCTTTGCATCAAGAAACATATTTCTTATTCTCACTGGTAGGGGAAGCAGATACACACTTTTCTGTATTACATATAGATAGAGAGGTAGGTAGGTAGGTAAGTAGATAAAATAAACTTTATTTCTCTTTTTGAATGAGGAAAACAAGTACACATATGAACAAACATCATACGATTTCCACTATATATAACCATACCTTAATATTATGGAGCCAGAATGCTTGCTGTCCTGCAATTATGTGCTTTGAATGTATAGTCCTGGCTCCACATAAGGCTTGTACACAGTTGAAGGCATTACATTTCTGAAACCCAGGAGGGGAGAGTATTCTTGTGCTTTGAATCCTGCTTGTGGATTTCCCACAAGCACCTGGTCAGTTATTTAAGAACAGGCTGTTGGATTAGATGACCATTGGCCTGATCCAGCAGGCTCTTCGTGTGTTCTTACGTTCTTAAGGTCTTGAGTTGTGTGATTATTATGTTATGTTTGTTATGTTGTAAACCATCCTGTGGTCTTTGGGTGAAGGGCTATATAAATAAAATGAATAAAAATATTTGGGCACACCAAGTAATTTCTATAACTGTTATCAGGTTTGAGTGTGATCTTTATTTTGAGAATTCTTTTGTAAACATCAGCCTTGGTCAGCTCAATTATGCCTTGATTAGACTACACCTGGAGTACTGTGTCCAGTTTTGGGCACCACAGTTTCAGAAATATATTGACAAGCTGGTGAATGTACAGAGGTGGGTGGCCATGATGATAAGGGCCTGGAAACCACCATTTTGAGGAATGGTTGAGTGAGTTTGGTATGTTTATCCTGGTAAAAAGGGGGTGAGTGACTTAGAGTGGAGGAATGTTCATCTTTTCCCCAAAAATATCAGGGCATAAGGTCACCAAATCCTCTCTTTCTCTAATTAACTTTGAGACTGCTATAAATTATTATAGCTATAAATTATTAAATTATTATCATCTCCTGGCAAATAGAAGGGGAAGAAATGGAGGCAGTGAGAGATTTCACTTTTTTGGGTTCCACGATCACTGCAGATGGTGACAGCAGTCACGAAATTAGAAGACGCCTGCTTCTTGGGAGAAAAGCAATGACAAACCTAGACAGCATCTTAAAAAGCAAAGACATCACCTTGCCGACAAAGGTCCGTATAGTTAAAGCTATGGTTTTCCCAGTAGTAATGTACGGAAGTGAGAGCTGGACCATAAAGAAGGCTGATCGCCGAAGAATTGATGCTTTTGAATTATGGTGCTGGAGGAGACTCTTGAGAGTCCCATGGACTGCAAGAAGATCAAACCTATCCATTCTCAAAGAAATCAGCCCTGAGTGCTCACTAGAAGGACAGATCCTGAAGTTGAGGCTCCAGTACTTTGGCCACCTCATGAGAAGAGAAGACTCCCTGGAAAAGACCCTGATGTTGGGAAAGATGGAGGGCACAAGGAGAAGGGGACGACAGAGGATGAGATGGTTGGACAGTGTTCTCGAAGCTACTAACATGAGTTTGGCCAAACTGCGAGAGGCAGTGAAGGATAGGCGTGCCTGGCGTGCTCTGGTCCATGGGGTCACGAAGAGTCGGACACGACTGAACGACTGAACAACAACAACATAAATTATTACTGAGAGGATCTCAGATTCCCTAATCCCTTTTCTCCTAAAGTGCTAACCCTGTCAAAATAATGGGGATGTATTCTTCAATTATTTCTCTTTCTTAGTTGCTCCCTGTTGTTCAGCTCAGGCCTCAGTACAATGATGTAGCATTTAGGAGAAAAAATGCAAACCAGTAACCCAGCACTGGAAGCCAAGATGGAGAAAATCTCCACAGCCACCATGTCCTTTCCTCTTGAACTCAGGTAGGTTGGAACAAAGGACAACCAAACACTACAAAATGCCATCATGCTGAAGGTAATGAATTTGGCTTCATTAAAACTATCTGGTAACTTGCGGGCTAGGAATGCCACAGTGAAGCTGGCAATGGCCAAGAGGCCCATGTAACCCAAGACAGTATAAAACATGGCGACTGACCCTTCATTACATTGCAGAATGATCTCTTCTGTTACTGAGTGCATGTCTAAATCAGGGAAAGGGGGAGAGGTTGTCAACCACACAGTACAAATACCTGCTTGAATAAGAGAGCAGGAAAGGACAATAGAGTTGGTCAGTCTTTTCGTCACCCATTTCTTCATCCTAGACCCAGGCTTTGTAGCTAAAAATGCTAGAGAAACAATGGCGGTCTTTGCCAACACACAAGAAACAGCCACTGAGAAGATGATTCCAAAAGTTGTTTGTCGAAGAAAGCAGGTCACTTTCCCGGGTTGTCCAAGGAATAACAATGAAGAAAGGAAGCAGAGCAGGAGGGAAACAAGGAGAATGTAGGTGAGGTCCCGGTTGTTGGCTTTGACAATGGGAGTATTTTTGTGCTTAACAAAGATTCCTAACACCAAGGCTGTGACCAGGAAAAAGGAAACAGCAACTGTGGCTAAACTGATCCCTAATGGCTCGTCGTAAGAGAGAAAGCTTGTAGTTTTGGAGGTGCATCCATTTTTCCCTTCATTTGGAAATTGTTCTTCTGCGCATTTGAAACAGTCACCCATATCTGAAAAATAGAAAAAAAATACAGTTCAATGCCAGTTCAAGTGTCACAAACTGTTCTCCACTCCATATGCAAGTTGTAGTTCATGCTGATTTCTGGCTGCATGTGCCAAGTGTGTAGATATATGAATATGAACATGAATGCTTTGAACATTCAAAGAAAGCTGCTGTGAACAGAAGGCCTGTTCAAGAACAGTCAAGTCATCTTACATAACTCAAGTAACCCTCTTTTGATGGAAAAACTGGAGTACTATACCTGTCTTGTTGGAAATCTCCCCTTCTGGGCATGGAACACAATTGTAACAGCAAAACTTTTCCCCTTCCTTCTTTTTCTTCTGATTACCAGGCTGGCAGTGCTCATTACACAAAGAAATGGGGAGTACCTAGCCATAATAATGGATTGAGTTACAATGAGAGATTTGATTGATATATTAAAAACTCAGTTATTGATCTCCAAATAAAAAAGCTCACTACTCAGCCCAGTAGCATACCATACAGAAAAAGAGCTGGCCCACAAAGAAAACTTATCTCAATCACCCAGAATCTATTTCATATTAAAACAAGTTGCAGCATATATTATGAACTTCGTTTCACCCATATTGAACTTGTAATATTATTTTTAGAATTGCAGTTTGGGGCTTTAATGTTATAACTAGTGTTGATTTTGATATAAGATGATAAAGGTTAGGATAAGAGATAAACTTAAATAATCTGATAATGTTATAAGATAAGTTAAGATATAGAATATATTAATGGATAAGTTTTGTAAGAAATTAGAATAGAATTATAAGATTTTTGAAGTTATGAAAAAGGTATTCATAAGTGACGCAGGAGGAGGAGACAGGAGGAAGTCCCAATAAGATGTAGGGAAAAATCTATTTTGTTAAGAAGAATAGTAAGTGGTTGTTTTTGTTGTGTTTTTATGTTTGTTATTGTTGTTATGTTGTTTTTGTTTTTGTTATGTGAATTTTTTTAATAAATATATTTTTAAAAAAATAATGTTATAACTAGTGTTTTTTTTATTTTGGGAGTTATGTAACACTGACTTTATTTTGGAGTTTAGATAATACTAGGCAGCAAAGGAAATTAGAAATTCAAAGGACCTCTATGGTTACCTGGTTAAATCCTCTGTGCCACACAACCATACTCTCATTTATAGTGAATTCTTTCCCTTCGGAATCACTGGGGCCCACCCTTCCGATTTTCAATCTCTGGAATGACATGTTTGGAAAAGTGACCAGGTTCATGATGTCAAATCCACCACCCACTTCCCTTTTGTCGTTAAAGGACACCGTTTCTCCAGCTGAGTTGTTAAATGAGATTCCTTGAAGAAACGGATGGAGCTGTTTGAAAGAGAAGTAGAAATAAATAAAGTTAAAAGAGAGGGAAGGAACGGGAGATAAAATTGTATTGGATATTTCATGTGACTTTAAAAATATCATTTAGCTCAGGGATGTGGAACCCCAAGTCCAGAGTCCAAATGCAGCCCTCTCTATGGTCTTCAGCATTGTCCCAAGACTACACTCTCATGGTCATCCTTCATTGGCCCTGCAACATGACTTCATTAGAGATGTCGGAATTACAAGAAGAAGAAGAAGAAGAAGAAGAAGAAGAAGAAGAAGAAGAGGAGGAGGAGGAGGAGGAGGAGGAGGAGGAGGAGGAAAACAGAAGCAGAAATTGTCCACTTATTCATCCCCTTTCTGGAATGGAAATCAATCCAGTTAATATTAATTGGTATTTGTTGTTGCTTTCAATCAGCAAGTTATACACAATGGATAATGTCCCCCCCCCAAAAAAAATTACATTCCATTTCTTTTGCATTGAAATGAATAGTGGGGGGGGATGGGCCATTCTTTTACTTAAATTCTAAACTGATGCAGATTGCATAAATGATTTTCTTAATTACATCAAATAGCAGAGAATGAGGAAAAATAACAGTATTCGTTGGAAACTAAACTGCAGCAGATTATAATGGAAACAGCACTGATTATAATGAAGACAGTTCAGGATGAAAACTGCTGCCTTATCCCATCATCAGCCTTCCTTAGATGCATTTGCTTGGCCAGAACATGTCTTGAAACTGGGATAATGCCTCTTGCTTGTCAGAATGGAGAGAGATTATTTGCGTACGCAAGTTCACCTTTGATAGCTGCATGGCTGGAACATTGTCTACTGCGCAATAATAAGAATCATATCCATTGCTCTGTATACATTTGCCTAAGAAACCTGTCGGAAAGTGAGAATTCGTGCTGCATTGTAGAAAACAAACTGTTTCCAGGCTCCCGTTATACGAAGAATTGTCAAGGCACAAAATCTCACCTATACAGTGGTACCTCAGGTTACGTACTCAATTCGTTCTGGGTCGCTGTACGTAACCTGAAACGTCCGTAACCCAAAAAAACATGCTTTGAAACACTTCCAGGTTATGGGAGTTCGTCGCCCGAAAAGTATGCAACCCAAAGCGTATGTAACCCGAGGTACGACTGTACTTTTTATTGAAGTAAGAATATTTGT
The DNA here is from genome assembly GCF_009819535.1 of Lacerta agilis. Classification (NCBI taxonomy): domain Eukaryota; kingdom Metazoa; phylum Chordata; class Lepidosauria; order Squamata; family Lacertidae; genus Lacerta; species Lacerta agilis. Next base: position 6,912,454 of record NC_046325.1, on the reverse strand, counting down.
AGTGTAAACTTTACCTGCCATGGCTGTATATGATGAAGATCAACAACTGTACTCCCCCACATTGCTTTCTGGCTGGATCTAGATGAATAAATGGCATGCAAAGCATGAGCCACTGCATAAACACCATTATAGATACTGTAGCTATGGCCTGTCATATGCGTTTCAAAAATAGGTCTAATAAGATAATCAACCTTCTCCTCCCCGGTACACATTCCATCAAATGGCACTGACCCTCTCAGATTTCGGTATATACAGTCAAATGCTTGCTCCCAGAATTCTTTAAGAAAGCCATCTCCATCGGTCCAATAAGGTTTTACAACCTCAAGGAATTCCCTGAACTGTAAAAGATCGTTTGAGTGAACTGTAAAGGAAATGGCACCTTGGAACAGTTCAAAATCCCACCCCCTTTGATGTCCTGGAGATAGTAAATCCAATTGGGTTGTCATAATCCACACCTTTCTAAACGATTTATTTTCCTTGTTTCCGGGATCTCGTAAAAAGATTACAGTTCTCAGCCATGCAATTGTCAAAGATTCTCCATAGATGATAAACACACTGACTTTTTTGTCACTGAAAGGTACATATATACTTGAGGCTATATTGATAATTTCATCCAAGTCGTCCAAATACGGTTGTTGTGGGATTCTTTTGGTGAAGGCCGAACAGATTCCATTTTGTGAAAGCATAAGTTCCAGGGTCTGCAAGAAATGTTCTCCGCTGTTGTTATCAAGAGCAAAGATACCAACCCACAGCCAACCAAAATACTGAAGTAACTGGATGATTCCCACATACTGTTGGGTTTCATTAGGGACCATGCAGTAGAAGGAAGTGATCTGAGTGCTATGAATCTCATGAGGGGAAAATGAGCCATATGTGAGCTAAAAAGAAAAAAGAAGAAAAGGACAGATATTATACGGGAAAATTAGGCAGACTCTGTCAAATCAACTACTACATGAAGGAATTTGTAGGATTTGGGGGGAATTTGGGCAAGGTGTTATGAAATTTATGGGAGGGTTTCTATTAGTTCTCTCTCTCTCTCTCTCTCTCTCTCTCTCTCTCTCTCCTCTCCCTCTCCCTCTCCCTCTCCCTCTCCCTCGCTCTCATTTTGCAATAAATTATTCACAGAATGATGAAATAAAAAAAATGTCTGCTTCCCAGAGCAATATTCCTACTTGTGGAATCTTGTATAATCCTAAAATGTCCGCTATATGGAAGGAGGTATCAGAGCCAAGTCCACCAATGATGGCTATGAGGTTTTTCTGGGAGCCACATTTGTAGTTGGGGACAAATCTATGTGATTTGAAGAGAAGTTGCAGAGTAGTGTGATAGGTCATTCTCTCATCATAGTAGCTGTCATAGATGTGGAACCCAAGAGTGACATTGGGCAAGATATTGGGGTTTTTGTTGACCTCATTCACAGCAAATGCCAAGGCAAGAATGTGCTGGTAAAATTTTGTTACCATTCTATAAAGAGAAACAATTTATTATTATTATTTCAGGAAAGATTTCTGTAATGCATTACCGGTAAATTGTTGAAGTGGTAACTTCTGTCTCTAACTGGTCCTTCTATTTCTCTGCACAAAATAATTAACGTACACCATTCTGACATCACAAATGACAACCTCCAAAACTAGCTGAGCGACAGGACTTTAGCCCCCAATGTTGTTCTGTAACTGACATTAATGTGGTTGTTCTGGAATATTAAAGATGAACTGCAACAAGAAACAGTGGAAGACAGGAATGCCTGGCATGCTCTGGTCCATGGGGTCACGAAGAGTTGGACACAACTAAACGACTAAACAACAATTAATTTAATTAAGTGCTAACGTGTATTTTTTTATTTGAAAAATTTCCTGTGAATGCACTGCAATGAATTTGCACATGTATGCCTCCAGATACATTTGATCCAATTAAAGAAAATGCCATCTTTCTCCCCAGCCTGATGTTACATTCTAAAACAAAAGGAGTTCTTATTATATGAGAACAAACCCCATATTTACTGTGGGGTTAATAATATGCACAATTCTCAGAAAGTGATTGGGGTAGGATAAGCCTACATGAGCTTTCTTTGAGCATGCCATCACTCATACAAAAAAATTATTTGTCTTCTTGCAAAGTTCAGAATATGCATGGGGGGAGGGGAATGGTTTCTTACTCTGGAACATCAAATAGCCTCCCAGAAGGATGTTCTGTGAAGGAAGCTTCACTGGCAGGGTAAGTGATCTGAGAAGCCATCCCACCAATGAGAAAGTCCCCTGGCTGGTACCACTCATGAGGAACAGGGAGGGGATTGCTAATGGGGCACTTCATATTATCTACTTTGCAAACCTTGACAGATAGCAGAAAGAGGAACATCAGTAGCAGCATCCTAGCAGCAAAGCTCATCTCTAGACCCACTCTCTACCCTGCCCATTCATACCAGCTGGATAGCTTAAAACTGTTAAAAAACAAAACAAAACAGGATGGTGCTTGACTTTGCCAAGACACCTCTTAAGAGAAATGTCTTGCTTTTAGTGTCAACAAATGCATGCTATGAGTATTAATGGAAGTTGCCAATGCTCTCAATTTTAAGTCTGGCAGATAACATAGAAAATGAGGACAATGTCAGAAATGGAATTGACACAGCCTTGTCTGCTTCTTGCCCCTACTCCCAGCTGTCCGTGGCAAATGGGTTCATTTATGTTCACTTTCAGACTTCTGTATTGATAGTTTTCTATTGCTTTCTAGAAAGCCTTTGGAGTTTGGACTATGTGAGCAAATTATAGTGATTGTGACAATTCCAGTGGGGAATAATTAGTTCTTCAGGTTTTATTTTTCCCCCCACCCTGTTTAGGGTGTTTTTCTCCCAGCTCCCACTCTTCTCTGCTGCATTTGGTGAAATAAGTAGCAGATGGTTAACACTTGCCCCCGTAGGGAACAAATGTCAGCAAGGAAGGTTGGTTGAAACATGGTTTATGAAGCTGTGGGACTTGATGTTAATGGAGGGGGGGGCTGATTAAGTTTGAGACTGAAGAAACAATAGACAAAAAAAACCAGACAAGTTTTGTATAACATAGCTTAGCTTTATGTCCTATGCAACTACATTGAACGTGGCTATAGACCACCAGCAATTTTCAGGAACATATGGAAATGGGAAGGGATGAGTGAAGGGTTTAATGGGTTTTTTTGGTTTTTGTTCTTACTTTTATCGCGTAGTTTGGGGGGGGGTGTTATGTTGGGAACTGAGATCTACATATGAAGTTATTAATAATAATAGTTATTATTTATTATTATTTATACCCCACCCATCTGACTGGGTTTCCCCAGCCACTCTGGGTGGTTCACAACAGATTAAAAAGAGAATAAAGCACCAAATATTAAAAACTTCCCTACACATGCCACTAACTCTGCTTACATAAGATATACACAAAACAGGAATGTAATATTATTTAATTCTGTGATATCAGACAAGTTGATTAAAAGCTGAGCTGATTAATTCTTTTTCCTTATTAGTTTATCCTTTCTGTTGAGATCAGGCCTCAACACAATAATGTAACATTTAGGGGCAAAGATGCAGCCTAATAACCCAGCACTGGAAGCTAAGATGGAGAAGATCTCAACAGCCACCATGTATTTTCCCTTGGTGCTCAGGTAGGTTGGAACAAATGACAACCAAACACTGCAAAACATCAACATGCTGAAGGTGATGAATTTGGCTTCATTGAAACTGTCTGGCAACTTCCTTGCCAGGAAAGCCACGGTGAAGCTGATGATGGCCAGAAGGCCCATGTAGCCCAGAACAAGATAAAACATGAGGACAGACCCTTCATTGCATTCCGATATGATCTGTGTAGGTACTGACTGCATGTCCAAATTGGGGAAGGAGGGAGAAGTTGCTAGCCACACTACACAGATGCCTGCTTGAATCAGAGAGCAGAAAAGGACAATGGAGTTGGCCAATGTTTTCCCCACCCATTTCCTCATGCTGGACCCTGGTTTGGTAGCCATGAAAGCTACAACCACAGTGATGGTTTTTGCCAATACACATGAAACTGCTACAGAGAAGATGATTCCAAAGGAAGATTGTCGGAGACAGCAAGTCAACTTCTGAGGTCTTCCTATAAAAAGTAAAGATGAGAGGAAGCAGAGCAGGAGGGAGACCAGGAGAGTGTAGGTGATGTCCCGGTTGTTGGCTTTGACTATGGGGGTATCTTTGTGCTTAATAAAAGTTCCTAACACTGCGACTGTGATGAGGGAAAAAGAAATAGCAACCAAGGCTAAACTGATCCCTAGAGGTTTCTCATAAGACAGAAAGATTGTCAGTTTCGGGATGCACCGATCTCTGTCCTTGCTTGCATAATGATCTTCTGGGCATTTGGAACAGTCGTCCATGTCTGAAGCAATAAAGAGCAATCATCACAATGCTAATTTTGCACATCAAATTTGTAGTCAACTTTATTTAAAAAAAAAAAAATCTCCAAATGCTTTACATTAAATACATGCAGCAACCATTTTGCACCACTTGCATTCCCCACCCCTGCACACGTTGGCAGAGTGTACATAAGCGTGCCTTGCCCCCTTCCACCCCACAGTCTGCTCCCATTCTGCCCTTTCCGCCTGTACTATAACACAGTATTTGTTTTTAAAATAAAGAACTTGTCAACAAAATAAAATAATACAAAAAATCATTACTATTTGTCATATCATTTTATGATTTTGTATGTGACATTGGACTAACACCAAATCAATTATTGTGTATTTTCCTACTATGGAAATTCCAATTTTCAGGTGGCATAAGAGACTGTAGCAGGTATATGCAGAGATATCTCCTGTGCAACTGGGGGGGGGGGGAGAGAGAGAGAAAGAGAGAGAGAGAGAGAGAGAGAGAGAGAGAGAGAGAGAGAGAGAGAGAGAGATTTCAGCATGCAGACACTGTGCTTGGAGCCATTTCTGCCTTGTTCCGACAGTAAGCCATTTTTTCGGAATGGTTTTTGCAATATCAACCCACCTGAGCCCTGAGATCAATGGGGAGGGCTGTGCGTGGTCACACTGAGTAGTATGTTTCAGATCCTTGCACAGGGCAACTTAGTGGTGGTTCCCCAGTTTTGGTGCTCCCTCCCCTTGGAGGCACAGATAGCCACATCATCACACTTTTAAAGGCTATCATTCGTTTTCTTTTATTTCATCTGTTCTTTGTGAGTTTCTATTCATAGGATTTTTATGGGAACCTCTTTGGGAACATAAAATAAATGTAAAGAAGAATAAAAGAAAGTGAAATGAATAAATAAACAAATCCGCATTGGGGAAAATAGGTTAACAAGAGGGAGTAACTTGAACAGTACTGAGGTTTGTGGTATGCTCAAAATGGACTAAGCTGCCCTAACTTGATTAATTCCCACTCATAACCAAACATATTAACTGAAAGGATCCAGAAGACAAAGACATTTAGACCTACCCTTCTGGGTGGAAATCTTTCCTTCTGGACACAGGGTGCAACTGTAGCAGCAAAACTTCACTCCTTCCTTCTTTTTCTTCTGATAACCAGAATGGCAGGAGTCACTGCACACAGAGACAGGCATCACCTGCCCATAAAAGGGAAGAAGAGATTAGTAGAATGGGGAATTTGGCCATCTCTCTGTTTACCCCCCTTAAGCACATGATGAACTAACATGGAAGAATTCAGAACAGGGTACATGCAATATAAGCATTCAAAAATCTGCCAAAACTGTCCCAAGCACATTGTGCACTATTTTTGCAGTCTCTTGTTTAGGACCATACTTCTTAGAATAGTATAATAGGGTTATCCTAACAACTTTCAGCATCCTTAACAAACTTCAGCACTTAGCTTCTTTGGGGAAAGCCACTTTGATTAAAGTGGTCTAATTGCGCTTTAAACATAAGATATAACTGTGACCAGATTACCAAAGGCCACCCAACTACAACAACAGCAAAAATGATTATTATTTTTTCCCTCAGAATAAGCTGTTAATTTAGACAACATTTCCTACAGGGACATTTCAGTACATATTGGCATTCATTATCCATCTGATCTATGTTAAGAAAACCAATCCTTTGAGAAACAAGAATCTCCAACCAACATGACAGAAGGCATAAACTGGAAGCTTATCAATAATCCAAACCTGGTTAAATGTCCTGTGCCACACAATTATGTCTGTATTAATGATTAACTCTTTTCCTTCCTGAAACTTGGCATCCACCCTTCCAACTTTGACTCTCTGGAATGATTTGTTTGGGAAAGTGACCAGGTTCATTATGTCAAATCCACCTCTCCTCTCCCTGTTATCATGAAAAAAGATTGCTTCTCCAACTGAGTTATTAAACAAAATGCCTTCAAGAAATGGGTGCAGCTAGTTGAAAAAGAACAAGGGTGGTTAGGAATGGGATCAAAACCTATTGAAGTAAATATGCTTTAAAAAATCATTGACAACATTGCTTATGTAGTTTCACCTTACAAAAAAATCTTTCTAAAAACAGTTTATATTTAAGGCAAGAGAACCAGTATAACATGGTAGTTATAGCTGAATATTATTATTATTATTATTATTATTATTATTATTATTATTATTATGTTGGAAGATGCATTATTTTTTATATTCTCTTCATGTAAATGAGATTGTTTCTTTGTGAATACACTACCTTCCAGGGCTGGAGACCTTGAAGACTTTTGCCACTCATCATTGGACTGTGTTTGTATCGGGATGACTCTATGGCATGCAAAGCATGTGCCACAGCATAGACAGCATTATAGATACTGTAGCTGTGGCCAGTCATGTGCATTTCAAATACAGTTGCAGGAAGATTCTCCAACCTCTCCTCTCCAGTACAAGATCCACCAACCTCGACCAGCTCCTGGGGCTCTGGAAATAAACAGTTAAATGCTTGCTCCCAGAAGTCCTTGAGAAAGCCATCTTCTTGATTCCAGCCAGGTTTTACCATCTGAAGGAATTCCTTGAATCCCAGAATCTCATCAGAGTGAATTGTGAAGGACAGGGCCCCGTCAAACAATTGAAAGTCCCATCCATTCTGAAGGCCTGTTAATGTAAAATCCAGCTGGGCTGTCATAACCCACACCTTTCCATGTGATGTGCTTTCATTGTAGCTAGGAACTCCTATGAGCACATATGTATTCACCCATAGAATGGTCATAGAATCTCCATAGATGACAAAGGTAGTGGCTTTGCTCTCTGAGAAAGCTAGATAAATAACAGAAGCTAATACGTTAACTGCATGGACATTAAATGCATTGTTTTGGTTTGGAATCATTTGTGTGAAGGCTGAACAGATTCCATTCTGAGAAAGCAATGGCTCCAGGACCTGTGTGAAATGTTCTCCACTGTCATTGTCCACAGCAAAGAGCCCAATCCAGGCCCAACCAAAATGCTTCAGTAAGCTAATGATCCCAATGTACTGGTTTGCTTCACTTGGGACCATATGGTAAAAGGAAGGCAACTGTGTTGTGTGACTCTGCTGAGAGGTGAATGAACCGTAAGTGAGCTGAAGGGAAAAACACAAATATTTTAAGAGGAGCATCTGAGCCTGTCGACCTGTGCAAAACATGAATATTTATCAGAGCTGTGGAAAAACTCCTTCACAATTTTGGGAGCAGGCCAAAATTGTATTAAAGGTCTCTGAAATCTAGACTCGGGAAATGTAACATTTAGTATCAGGTATAAGAGAATTGATGTTTTTGAATTATGGTGCTGGAGGAGACTCTTGAGAGTCCCATGGACTGCAAGAAGATCAAACCTATCCATTCTCAAAGAAATCAGCCCTGAATGCTCACTAGAAGGACAGATCCTGAAGTTGAGGCTCCAGTACTTTGGCCACCTCATGAGAAGAGAAGACTCCCTAGAAAAGACCCTGATGTTGGGAAAGAGGGAGGGCACAAGGAGAAGGGGACGACAGAGGATGAGATGGTTGGACAGTGTTCTCGAGGCTACTGGCATGAGTTTGGCCAAACTGCGAGAGGCAGTGAAGGATAGGCGTGCCTGGCGTGCTCTGGTCCATGGGGTCACGAAGAGTCGGACACGGCTGAACGACTGAACAACAACAACAACAAATAAGAGGAGGTCTGATGATAAGCACCTCTCATTTTCTTTTACTTTTAAAACAAAGTCATAGTTCATTTTAAAATGAAGTCACAGTTCATTTCCACCCCCACCCCACTTTTAAAGAATATTGCAGCTGCTACACACTTGGGAATTGGCACCACTAAACTTCAGGGGAACTTAAGCAGCAGGGAAGGTTCTGATTTTCTCACATCCATTCCTCTGCTTATTCTGACCCTCAAAATTACTCCCAGCATTCCAGGAGAAGAACGAACTTAGTGATTATCCCCCATTCACCCATATAGAAATCTTACCTGTGGATACTTGTATAGGCTTAAGAGTTCTGCCATATGGAAGGAGACATCAGAACCAAGTCCCCCAATGACAGCTATGAGGTTTTTCTGGGCGTTGCATTTGTAACTGGGGACAAATCTTCTGAATTTGAAGAGCAGGTCCATGGTGGTCCGATAAGTCATCCTTGCGTCGTAGTAGCTGTCATAGATGTGGAACCCAAGGGTGACATTGGGCAAGATGCTGGGATTCTTGTTGATCTCATTTACAGCAAACACCAAGGCCAGGATGTGCTGGTAGAATTTTAGCACCACACTGCAGAGAGAGTTTGAGTGCTCTTTCAGCAAACAAGCACTTAAGGCAGCAAAACAGTGTAGAATAATTCTGCTCCATCCTGTCTATAACCAAATTGCTTGCCACAGGGACATCAGTCGTGGTGATTATGATGATACTGAATTTCTACTGAGAGTACCCTGTTCCTAAGATATTAAAACTCTTCCTTTACAGACAAAATAACATGTGTGAAGCATCATGACACTGACAAAGGTTTTCCTGCCTTGAACCAACAGTAAGTCCTAACTTGCTTTCCAGTCCAGAAGTTTCTCTCAGAAATTTAATCCTGGCGACATATATTCAACCATAACTCAGTTCCAGCACCACTCAGGTAGGCTCCATTCCCTATATAAGAGCGCAAGAGAGGTGTTCAATGTGAGTTCTGGCACCTCTTTTACTTGGAAAAATAGCACTGGATATAGTTCTGAAGAAGCCATTCTTTGAAGAAAACACCATTGTAATACATTGTTTTCCCTCTCTCTAAGGAGCCTAAAAAGAAGAAATACAGGTGTACATGACCTTGTACCTAAAGCAGATCTTTTTGCGTGGACAGGTGGAGTCCCCCAAACCCAGGCGACCCCTGAGCGGAATAATGACACAAGACAACGTGCTATGGGGTTAAAATTGGCCACAACTTTATTAAGATTCAGATGTAGGTAGACCTTGGCTCAGGCATTGGGCGTTTATCCTTCCCAGCCCCCAGCCAGGGATCTGGGAAACTTCAGGGTTATCCAGAATGTGTGGGGATTTGGCTGGCTCTGGAGAACATATGTTCAAGCAGAGAGCCCGCCCCCCATTTGCCATTGCTGGAGGGGGAGGGCAATGATAACCTCTTGGCGTATGGTCAATGCCTCCCCCCTAGACCCCTTTAACGGGAACCCTGGTATCATCGCCGCACTGGGGGCATGGGGTCACTGCCCCACGCCCCCTCCCATTTAGGAAGATGACTAAAGGATATTGCCCAAGGCCTGAAACCGCCAAAGTTGTGACATTTTGCTATGGGAAAGCCGAAACCTGCCAATGCAGGAAAATTCCTTTCCGGCCCTTCAACAGCGGCCTTGACATAGCAGCACCTGCTTACCTGTGGAGAAGAGGTTAACCTGCAAAATTAAGAGTTAATTGAGGGAGTGGAGGGTGGGAGAAGCTCTGGAGCCCGACTGCCATTTCCCAGGTAAGCTACGCCTTCTATTGTATGGGCTGGGTGATCCCTCTCTTTACCTGGCCAATTCCCCTGGCAACGCTTCCCCCAGGCAGGATTGGACGCTGGCTGAGGTAGGCAGAGACCACAGGTATCCAGCCTGGGGAAGGCGACCCCAGCCCAAACTGTCAGGTGCCACTCTGGGATCCAAGGGGGCTGCGTGCAACCACGCAAAAGTTGCTCCCCATTTAATGTGGGGAACGGTCATTATTGCAATATTTTGTGTATTTCATATTATTGATAACAGTTTTGTAGTGATTTATTTATTTACTGAGATTGGATTTCTATACAAATATTATTTACTGATATTTGAAAAATTTGTTTTATTACTGTAGTTTTTCGTGTATAAGACTAGGTTTTTAAACCAAAAAAATTAGGTTTAAAATTGGGGCTTGTCTTATACACAGGTAGTGCTGAGGTGTATTTCCTTAATTTGGAGTCCCCCAAAATAGGGGGCGTCTTATGCATGAGGGCATCTTTTTTTTTTATAAGAATTTATTGACATTTTCATAACAAAACATAAACCCACACCCACACCTACATATATAAAACAAATACAGACATAATCACGATTCTTCTTCTTATACACATATAAGAAAATATTCTAATTCCGAATCTTGACGGTTGACTTCCCCTGCCTCCTCTCCTTCGGTTTTAAATCCATATCTGCTTTAATAACATCATCTCTCTAAAAAATTAAATTCATTTAAAAAGATTCAAATCTAGACAATAATATTAATCCCTAATAATTAGTAACAAATCTTTAAATCTTAACAAATTATTCTTATATCAAATCTATACGAAATTCTTCTATCTCTTAACTGCTGCTAATAACATAAAATTCAAAATATCCCTATTCTTATTGAAACATACAATAAAACTTAATGTCTTAACCCTCCGATTTCAGATTACCATAACAGACCATTTATATTCTACACTTAATACACTTCACCCTATTCCCCCTCTGTCCATTGTCCATTTCCATCTTTCACCGGAACCACTGCTCCAAATGTCCTCTTTTCTTGTACGTCCACAGAACCAGACACAGTCCCCAACAGTCCTGGCATCGAGCATCAGGATACACTGTTCACCTTCCAACGGCTTCTCCCATTCAACGCTGTATTCTTCTTCTATTTGAAAATATCTTAATTTCTTGCCCTTCGCTCCCGAGCTCTCACCTCGGGGGCTGGATATATCATTTCTCGCCGTCCCCAGGCTGCCACCACCGAGGAACGCTTCTTTTTCCGGGAGTCGCCATGCCGTCTCTCTCAGTTTTTCAATCATCTCCTTCAGCTCTTTGCCAAGGCTTTCTTCCATAGTATCGAATATCTGAAAGGTCTCCTCTGTGGGAAGTAGATTTTTCTTCATATCCCCACTCAAAACCTTCAATTTCTGATTAAGCAGTTCCAGTTTCAATATAATAATCCTTTCTTCATCAGTTAGTCCAGAGTTCAAAACAACTTCAAAGACAAAGCCCAACATGGTGAGGACAGGCATAGGCATCAAATTTCAGTTTCTATTTCAATGTTATCCATCTTATAGCAGTAATTTTCCACTTCGGTTCAGAGTTTTCGCAGCCATTTTCTCTGAAACCGGGGCGCAAAGACCAAAACTTTCAAAAGGAATATTCTCCATCCTCTTCCTCCCCAAAGGGAGATCTATAAAGTCTCACTCATAAAAAAATCTTAACAATGTAGCCATCCAGTAGCAACAGTATCACAGACCGTTATTTTCTTGCCACCGAAGGGTTAAAGGCAGGCTTCCTTTCTTTAAAGCCTCCCGGGTTGTTAAGTCTTTAAGCTCAACAGTTAATCCAATCAATTACTCACGACCTCCGGGCTTCTTTTCCTTTCATCTCTCAGGGAGAACGTCGTCGCTCATCAAGGCCAGTACTCGCCGCTTTTCCGCCCGGTTGGGGCATTTCCCCTAATGGCCCGGCTCCGCGCTCCCTTCACCCCCACTCCCCCTTTACAGGGGGAACGAGGGAAGGGTGCGTAGCCTAGCGGGCCCGCCGGGGAGCCCGAGGCACGGGACGCTCTTCCCGCGCCTCACCGGAGCCCCGCGTAGCGGTGGCGGGGCTCCAACCCCCGGGCTGGACTGGGTCGCCTCGCAGCCAAGGCAACCCAGCGACCGCCCGTGATGGCGACCTCGCCGGAAGTCGAGGGCATCTTATACACAGAAAAATATGGTATATACTATCATATTCCGTATGGATCATTGAATATTATTTTGTTTGATATAGCTTTCCTTTAAAGTGATATTTTCTAATAATCACTAATTTGTTTTGGATCAGATGGTTATCAGATGTGTGATCTTTCTTCTATACAGGTGGGTAGCCATGTTGGTCTGCCATAGTCGAAACATAATAGAAAATTCTTTCCAGTAGCACTGTATAGACCAACTGAGTTTGTTCTTGGTATGAGCTTTCGTGTGTATGCACACTTCTTCAGATACACATGTGTATCTGAATATACACATGTATATCTTCATATATATTTGTTTCTTTCTTCTATATTTTGTGTTTTTCCAGCTTGTACCATAGGAAGATTGTATATAAAAGTAAAAGTAAAACCAAATCAAATCCTATCACTTGTATGAGCAACAATCTCAGGTGAAGCAGGTTAAAGGGGGAGGGGAATGCTTACTTTGGAACCTCGAACAATTCATGATTGGGAAGTCTATTGAAGAATAGTTCGTGGAAATGGTAAGAGATGTGAGAAGTTATCCCACCAATGATGAGGCTCCCGGGCTGGTACCACTCATGTGGAACAGGGAGAGGATCATTCATGTGGCACTTCCTGGTATCTGCTTTACATTGTTTGAGAGGCTGAAGAAGCAGCAACAACACATGTAGACCCATCATCTTTATAGCAAACATCCTCTCTAGCATTCTCTTGCTCTAGCATCCAGCCTTACATTAATGCCTTACTTTGGGTGGTGCCTGACTCTGCCAATAAAGGAAAACAACACACTTATCTTTAGCGTCAGCAGAATCCGAGTGTGTGCCTCAGCAGGCTAGTAGAGAAAACCAATACAGACTCTGAAGCCTGTTCTACAAAATGGCAACACACATCACAGCTCAAACTGGCAGAAGCTTACCTGCATCTTGTCACTCATCAGTGACAGGGGGCTTGCTTGTTTTCTATATCTACTTATAGAGATTGTGCTTTTACTAAATGTTGTTATTTTCTGAAACACCACTGGAGCTTTGGCCAGGTGAACTAATGACAGTAATTTGGATAGCTGCAGGGGGAGATAACGTACCTCTGCAAAGTCAACTGTGCTAGAAGCATTTTAGATAGAAAACATGTTTGTCTCTACTTGAATCTGACCACAAGACTTCTCAAAGAGACTACAAGTGGGTGACAGGTCCCAGACTTCCAGGCGGAGCAAATTCCAACAAGAAAGTCTTACCCTAGAGGGAAGCCATTGACTTGACAGGCGGACATGATGAAGTGCTATGTTCAATCGTTTATTGAAACACATTTCCATAATTATGAAAATTATCAGAAAAATATGATCACTGCCCAGTTCCAGTTTTATGAGCCACACTAGATACAAGGTTTGCCATGTAATTTGGAATTGCGAGTGCAAGTTGCAACAAGAGTGTGGTGAGCAGCAGGACTGTGGAGGTTTGAAAGGCCCCTACAGATTTTATCCTTATTGAGCTTTATTCCTGATTCACTTGCACCAAACCAAGCTTCCATGGAGGTTAGATTGTATCTGGTCTTCATTGAGCATTTGTCCTGATTAGTCTGTGCGGAAGTTATAAAATAATCAGAATTCATCCTGTTTTGGGATGGATAAGAAATTTGATTCAGTTCCCATTTAAATGCAAATATAGCGAATCCACACTTTCCAAAGCAATGTGAGAACTAAAACACAGACATCCCCTAAAATTCAGATATTTATCCCACTTTTGATGCAGTTCTCCAACCAGTGTCCAGAAAAATGCATAGGTTTGCAGAAATGTGTATAAAAATGGAAAGACCAGTAAAGCTAACACACACTAAATTACTTACCAAAATGTGTACACACAAATTTATTAGGAGAAAATTTTATTAGGAGAATTTTGCACTAAAATGCTGATGAACTTTCATGAGTTTTTTAAGAAAAAAAATATTTTCAAATTACTGCAGAAATGTAAAGAACTGAATTTAAGATTGGGAAAATCAACATATCATTCCATTCCCAACCCTGGCTTGCTTGCATGGTGCTTATAAATCTACACATTAAAAATTAGTTGATCCCACTCTTTTCGATTCATTTCCTTATCACTTTCCTAACAACCAACAATACAGGTTTATTTTAAAGTGGATACATTGCACTAGGGCAGCAGAACACTTTGATCTATTTTAAATGCACAAACCTGTAGTTCTGCAATGTGATGGAATCAATACTCATAGTAGCTCATCCCTGTGCCCCACCCCCACAGTACTGATGGGACTTAGCACCCCTGATATTCACAGTGGGAGGAGATAATAGATGTTAAATAAAATGATAAGTGACTTTGATTTGTTGCTACTGCAATGGAACTGTTAAAAATAGAAGTACTGCTTCGTTTAATCCTGTTTGTGGGTTTCCCAGAGGCATCTGATTGAACAGGCTGCTGGATTAGATGGGCCATTGGCCTGATCCGGCAAGCCCTTCTTGTGTTCCTATGTTCTGAAGGTCTTGAGATGTGTGATTACTATGTTATTTATTATGTTGTAACCCATACAGTGGCCTTTGAGTGAAGGACTATATAAATAAAGAGAATGAATTAATAATACTAATAATTTTTTTTTAATAAGATTTTTATTATTTTACCATAAAACAAAACAAAAACATCATTAAACATACATAAACACAATAAAAACATAATACACAATCAACAATATAAAACACAACAATACCATACAAAAAAGAAAACTTATACAAACCTTACCAAACATTTATCTTTTGTTTCTCAACTTGTTTTTAACTTCTTGGGGGGACTTCCCCTGGTCCCTCCTCTGTCTTCAAAAACATATATACTCTTTAGGTAGCTTCATTTCTTTTCCCATTAACTTATGCTCAACATCCTAATGCTCTTTAAATTTATTTAAACCAATATATTTCTTAACTTATGTTCTATATCTTGAAACCTTCTTATGCAAATAGATCTATCACATCAAAATTTCTTCTGAACCATTATAACTAACCTTAAACTTCTAAAAGCCGACTCTTTTATATATTTCTGCTCAAATATTCAAACATTCAGTTTAACATACTTGACTAAATAGTCCTTAAATTTCTTCCAATCTTGCGACACCTTCTCCTCCCTCTGGTCTCGGATTCTGGCGGTCAGGTCTGCGAGCTCCATGTACTCCATCAGCTTCATCTGCCATTCTTCAATTGTCGGTAGCTCTTCCCCCTTCCAAGTTCTTGCCAATAAAATTCTAGCCGCTGTCGTGGCATACATAAAAAATACTCTATCCTGACTGGGTATCTCTTCATTGGTCATGCTCAAAAGGAATGCTTCTGGTTTCTTGCAAAAGGTAATTTTCATTACCTTCTTAAGCTCATTATAAATCTTATCCCAGAAGGCCTTCACCCTTGAACATGACCACCACATATGATAAAAGGTACCTTTCGAGGATTTACATTTCCAACACACATCCGACATTTTAGAATTCATTCTAGCTAACTTAACTGGTGTCAGATACCATCTGTATATCATTTTCATTACATTTTCTCTTAAGCTGTTACATGCAGTAAAATTGATACCTTTCTGCCACAATCTCTCCCAGTCATCCATCATAATATTATGACCCACATCTTTTGCCCAATCTATCATTGTTGATTTAACCAATTCATCTTTCGTATGCCACTCTAGCAACAGATTATACATTTTGGAAAGGTTTTTAGAGTTCGATTCGATCAGTTCTGTTTCCAGTTTTGATTTTTCCACTTGAAAACCATTTTTTTTTGTCCAATTTAAAAGTTTCATGTACCTGGTGATATTGCAGCCAGTCAGGGACTTGGCTTTTGACTTGATCGTAACTTTTCAACTTAAACGAGTCCCCTTCTTGCTGCAATATGTCCATATATCGTAACCAACTTGCAGACATGTTTGGTCTCTTATAGGCCTTGGCCTCCACTGGAGATATCCATCTAGGAGTCTTTCTCTCCAATAAGTCCTTATACCTAATCCAAACCTGATACAGAGATTTCCTAATTATATGACTTTTAAAAGTTCTGTGAATTTTAACTTTGTCATACCAAAGGTATGCATGCCAACCAAACATATTATCGTGTCCTTCCAAGTCCAAGACATCTACATTTTCTAATTTAAACCAATCTTTCAGCCAGCAAAAGGCCGCTGCTTCAAAGTAAAGTCTTAAATCCGGCAGGGCAAAGCCTCCTCTCTCTTTGGAGTCTGTTAGAATCTTAAACTTAATTCTCGGCTTTTTGCCCTGCCATATAAACTTCGATAAGTCCCTTTGCCATATCTTAAAACAGTCCATTTTATCCAGAATTGGTATGGCTTGGAATAAAAACAGCATCCTTGGTAGGACATTCATTTTAATCGCTGCTATTCTTCCCATTAACGACAGTTTCAATCTTGTCCATATCTCCAGATCTTTCTTTATCTCTATCCACAGTTTTTCATAATTGTCTTTGTACAGGTTCACATTTTTTGCTGTGAGATTGATTCCTAGATATTTTACAGATTTGACAAAATTGAGGCCTGTGCCATCTTGTAGTCTTTGTACCTGTTCTGCACTCATATTTTTACTTAAAACCTTGGTTTTCTGTTTATTTAATTTGAAGCCAGCTACACGTCCAAATTGTTCAATTAACTCCAAAGCTTTGGGGACACTGCTTTCCGGTTCTTGCAGGGATAGCATCAAATCATCTGCGAAGGCGCGTAATTTGTATTCTTTCTCTCCCACCTTAATTCCTTTTAGCTGTTTCTCTTTTCGTAACATATTTAAAAGGACCTCCAGGACCGTAATAAATAATAAAGGGGAGATAGGGCACCCTTGTCTTGTTCCTTTTTCAACTTCAATTTCCTCCGATATCACACTGTTTACTATTATTTTTGCTTTTTGTTCTGTATAAATGGCTTTGATGCCATTTAAGAATCTTTCTCCAACTCCCATCTTTTCCAAGTTCTTTTTCATAAACATCCAAGATACCTTGTCAAAGGCTTTCTCCGCATCAATGAATAATAGTGCTGCCTCTGTATTTATGTTTCTTTCCAGTTTTTCTAAAATGTCCACAATAATTCTTGTATTATTGCTTATTTGTCTTCCTGGAAGGAAACCTGCTTGATCTTTATGTATATAGTCTTTCAGCACTCTTTTTAATCTAGTAGCCATAACATTTGCAAAAATTTTGTAATCCACATTCAAAAGGGAAATTGGCCGATAATTTTTCATTAGCGTTCTATCTGTATCTGGTTTTGGGATCAGTGTGATAAAGGCTTCTTTCCACGTCTCTGGTGCCCTATCTCCTTCTAATATTTTATTGCAGATTTCTTTCAAAGGCTGCGAGAGCCAATCTTTAAGAGTCTTATAAAGCTTTGCTGTTAGTCCATCTGGTCCTGGCGCCTTTCCTAATTGCATATTCTTAATTGCATCCTCTATCTCTTGGGTCGATATTGGGTGGTTGAGAATTACTAGTTTATCCTCTGGGACTTTTTGCAGACTATTTTGTTGCAGAAATCGGTCTATCTCTTCTTCTTTTATCCTCTCCTCCTTGTACAGTTGCTTATAAAATTTTTGAAAGCACTTTCTGATTTCCTCCGGGTTCTCCACTATTTCCCCATTTACTGCTAAATTGCCGATGACATTTGCCTTTTGTCTTTTCTTCAGTTGCCAGGCTAGTAGTTTTCCACATTTATTCGCTGATTCAAATGATCTTTGTTTCATCATTTTCAATTTCCATTCTATATCTTGGTTCATAATTTTAGCATACTGGGATTGTAAGTATTTAATTTCCTTTTGGATTCTTAAAGATTTGGGATGCCCTCTTAACTCTTTTTCTTTAGCTTTGATTAATTTCAACAGTCTTTCCATTTCCACATTTTGTAATTTTTTCTTTTTTGCTTTTTCACTTATGAGGAATCCTCTCATTACTGCTTTACTTGCATCCCAGGCAATTCTTTTTTCTACCTCCGAATTCCAGTTGATTTGAAAATACTCCTTCATCTTTTTCACAGCTCTTTCTACCAGCTTGGTGTCTCTCATCAACGCGTCATCCATTCTCCATCTGAAGGAGCCCTTGGAAACCATTTTGAGAGTTACCTGTACAGGATTATGGTCCGAATAGGTCTTTGGGCCGATTTCTGCTTTTTGTATTTTAGGTGCCAATTCGTTCGATATCCAAATGTAATCTATCCTCGACCATGACTGCTGAGATTCGCTAAAATAAGTTGCCTCAGTATCGGTGGGGTTTTTCAACCTCCAAGCATCCTCCAAATTTAAATTATCCACCATTTCAAAGAAAGTCTTAGGTAGTTTCCCATCATTTGTTAATTTAGTTCTTTGGGATCTGTCCATTAAAGTGGAAACTGCACCATTAAAATCTCCAAGGCAAACTAGTTTATAATCCAAATAGTCCAACAGCAAGTCATGTATTTTTTTTGTAGAAAATTGACTTTCCATCATTTGGTGCATAAAGTCCCAGAATCAAAAATTTTTCGCCTTGTATTTTGATTTCAATTGCGATATATCTCCCTTCTTCATCTTTAAATAGCTGTCTTGGGCTATATTTCTCCTTTGCGTATATTACCACACCTCTCTTTTTGACCTTATCTGATGATATGAACTCTTGGCCTAGCTTTTTGTTTTGTAATAATCTTCTATGTCGCCGAACTATGTGTGTCTCCTGTAGACATATAATGTCCAAATTCTTCTTTTCCAATCCATGAAATACTCTGCGTCTCTTTGGTCTCTGGTTCAATCCCCGTACATTCCATGTCATTAGCTTGAGCGCCATGTTCCTTTGCTTTAATCCTCTCCTCCAGTTGCTTCTGCTTTCTTATCTTCTTCTGGGTCTTTGTCGCTTGGTCCTGGTACCCCCGGCGGTGGAAATACTCCTGGACGTCTATGTAGAGATGGATCAAGTGACGCACCTTTAAGCTCTTCCAGGTGTTTGTCCAAAAATTTCTGCTTTTCAGCCAGGGATTTGATTCTTATCTTTTTTCCCTCAAATGTAAATGCAAGACCTTCTGGAAATTCCCAACTGAAGGAGATGTTGTTTCTTCTTAGCTCCGCAACCAAGTCGTTGTATGGAATTCTTTTGTCCAAAAAGAATCTGGGGATATCCTTATAAAAAATGACTTTGTTCCACTGTACCACCAGGTTATTTCTGTAATGTAGATCCAGAAAGAAATCCCTGTCGTTTCTATCGTGCAACACAAGCAAACAGTCACTGACTGTTTTGGTGCTTTTCTTCCCTCTGGATCCTCTAGGCCCGAATCTGAAGGCCTTCACTATGCGTGCTGCGACGTTTACTTCTTCCAATTCCCAATATGACGAAAATTGCTTCACAATAAAGGCTTTCAGGTCTTCACCTTCCAATTCTGGAAGACCCCTGAGACGAATGTTCCCCTCCCTCTGGTGGAGTTGAAGAAAGGCAAGAGACTCTTCTACAGTTCTCTGTCGTGTGCCAATTCTTTCTAGATTCTCCAAGTCAATATTGTCCAATTTCTGTTCCATTTTTTTATTTTTTCCTTAACCACTTTAAATTCCTCAGAGTCCTTTTTCAAGGTTGTTACCTCCTGTGCTATTTTATTTATTTCATCTCTGTTCTTTCTTACGTTCTCCTCAATTTGGCCAATTGATCTCTCCAATGTATCAGTGGAATTTTTTATATCCGCTTTTAAATCAACTTGGAGTTTTTCTATTGCAGAGTTCACTGTAGCATTAACTGATGTGCTTATTGTATTGACTGAGGCCTGTGTTTGCTTCAACCCCTCAGTCACACATTTAAGACCTTCTGCTATTTCTGCTACACTTGCAGCTAATTTCTCCATTTGTTCTTGTAAAGTTAGGGAAAAGGAACCTTTTCTTTGTACAGAGCTAGATGTTTTGGATCTAGTGCTCTCATGCATGTCCTGTGAGCTCTGCAATTGTAATCTCAAGGTCACTCCAGTTGCTGTGGTAACCGTCTCAGACATTCACAGCAGAAAGCCAACAGTCTTAAAAGTAAACACCAGGTGGCCAGCAGTTCCCTCCTGAGAACAAAGAGACTGCTGAGCCAGGAGTCCCACACAAGTCCAGTAGTTAAACTTCTAGGCACAGAGTTCACAGTTTTAAAGTCTCAAACTAATTTTCAGTCAAAAAGAAGTTAGTTTTTAAATAGTCCAAGCCAGAAACTGTATTTCCCTTGCAGTGTTACCACCAAGTCTTTATATTGAGTTGTAACTGGCCACAAAGTATCTAAAATGTCTCCACTGGTAAACAGTCACTGACACAGTAACAAAGAAAAAATGGCAACAAATTACTGCAGCCCGCTACCGACCCCGAATCCTAATCCTGAGGGAGAGCGGTGTCTTCTTTTGCCATATTTCTTGTTTTTAGGTCTTTAAACATCCTTAGAACAACTTTTAATCCACTTTTAAAAAGTTTGGCAGAGTTCGCAAAACTTTTCCGTTAGTCGCGGCTTTGATCTTTTAACGCTACCAAGCTCCGGCAAACAGTTCAAAGGGAGCAGGCTTCCTTTTAACTTTCCTCTGTAAGTTATTATTCTTCAAAAATTCTAGATCAGTTCAGAGGTTTACTTACAGGGTTCCTTTTAAGACTTCTTCATAGGAAGTGTCGGGTGCTCGAGTCTGGCGGGATCGCTGCTTTGATCCTCCGAAGGCAGTCGCCTCTTCAGCCCCGCACCGGAGCTTCGCTCGCCTGATTTTCCCCCTTACGAGGGTCGATCAGGAGCAAAGACGGCGCGTCTGGGACCCACGAGGCAGGCGGTCCACGGGACGCTCTTCCCGTGGCTTTAAGGGACCCGTGGCGCAGGCACGGTAATCCCTAAAGCCTTACGGAGGACGGAGCCGTCGGACTCCCGTCCGCCATTGACCGGCACCAAACCGGAAGTCTAATAATACTAATAATAATAATAATAATAATAATAATAATAATAATAATAATAATTTATACCCTGCCCATCTGACTGGGTTTCCCTAGCCACTCTGGGTGGCTTCCAATAGAATATTAAAAACACAATAAAACATCAGACATTTTTTAAAAAATCCCTTAAAAGGGCTGCCTTCAGATAGTTCTTTATTTCCTTGACATCTGATGTGAGGACGTTCCACAGGGCAGGTGCCACCACTGAGAAGGCCCTCTGCCTGGTTCCCTGTAACCTCACTTCTTTCAGTGAGGGAACCACCAGAAGGCCCTCGGAGCTGGACCTCAGTGTCTGGGCTGAACGATGGCGGTGGAGATGCTCCTTTAGGTATACTGGGTCGAGGCCATTTAGGGCTATAAAGGTCACCACCAACACTTGGAATTGTGCTCAAAAACGTACTGGGAACCAGTGTAGGTCTTTCAGGACTGGGGTTATGTGGTCTCAGTGGCCACACCATGGACACGCCATCTAATCTTTATAGCTGTTATAAGGTTTGAGTGTGATCTTTATTTTGATATATATATATAGTATCTAACTCTCCTTCTGAGAGGTGCTTTATATTTCACTGACTATTGAAGTAAGGGCATATGCAAACACTTCCTGGAGGTTGGATCCCTTCTATAAAAGTAAAACCCACACATTTTCCATCCTCACTTTTCCCCCAGTTGAAAGATCATATTCCCTTTCTAACTGGGCCATCTCTTCAATACCATGATGAAATTGCTGCTGATCTTGTTTTCCTTGGTGGCCATTCAGGAATGTAAGAATGCACTCTCTGGGAAGATATCAGAAATACCAGTTTGGTCAATTAAATGGGTTGCATCCAACTGTACCCAATGAAATTTATAGAAGTACAGTAAGTTGATCACCATTGTTAACATCACTGTGTCTATTCCGAGTATGTTTAATCTTAGGCACAAGCCAAACCAGATTTTCCCATCCTGGTGCCCTTCAGATATTTTGGATTACAACTCCTGTCATCTCCAGATGGCCCAGCTGCACCCCTTTCTGGACAGAGATAGCCTAACTACTGTTAGGCATCGAGGGGAAAAGAATTGGGAGGGAGGAGGGAGAAGCACACTTCGAGTTACAAGTCTGAAGCAAGCACACTGTTAGATAGTTTTGTCTTTGTAGATTCTGCCTGTCTGGCAGAAGAGCAACTCCTCAGTCACGGTTCTGGTTGTCTTGCCCTTGATAAAGTGCAATGCCTCCCTGCAGCAATCTCTCCCCCCTAGATCAGACTTAGAGTCTGAGCAGGTGACAACACCCAGGCCAGGAAGGCCTGCTGTAGTAGCAGTTAAAATACCAGGGGTGGGGTCAATACACAAAGACGTCTCCCTCTCCTCCATATCTGAATTTCCGAAGGGGGCTTGCAAGCCTCTTTTATGCACAGACATATGAAAATACCTAGACAACTTCCTGTTTAAATCCACTGTATTCACCACAACTGCACAGCCCTGCTTGCCTGTGACCACTTCCCAGACAATCTGTCAAAACTTATGGGACTTGAAATGACACGGTGGCTACAGTTTGTTATCCTTGCAGCCGTCTTCAAAGGTATTTTTTTTCCCTCCTGATATGGTGCAACAGCACTCCATTGAAAGCAAGCGTGGAGTAGCGTAGTGGTTAAGGTATTGATGGAGGACCCAGGGTTTGAGTCCACACTCAGCCATGAAGCTGACTGGGTGGCCCTGGACCAACCCACAGCCTCTCAGCCTAATCTACCTCACAGGGTAGTTTGGGGATAAAATGGAAAGAGATAGGACTGAGGAAAGTTGAGATAAGAAAGTTGAGATAAGAAACATAATATAATATAGAGTACTATTCCACTTGAAGTACATTTTAAAATTTCTCGTTCTTTTCAGGTGTCCAACTGGAGGTCCAGTTAATGGAGTCAGGAGGGGGTGTAAAAAGTCCCGGAGAGACTCTTAACCTTTCCTGCCAGGGCTCCGGCTTCACCTTCCACAGCTTCCCCATGCACTGGGTGAGGCAGGCTCCCAGGAAGGGACTGGAATGGATTGCCTTAATATACACTGACGGGAGCAAGCAGTTTTATGCCCCCTCGGTGAAAGGACGCTTCACTGTCTCAAGGAACAACCCTTCAAGCAAGCTGGAACTGCAAATGAATAACATGAAACCCGATGACACAGCTGTCTATTACTGTGTAAGAAGCTTCCTGCATTACCACAGCAATATATCACCCACCAAAAACCTTAGTGTGGTAGAAACTGGCTTGAATAGGTGAAATGATGGCAGAGGGGACTTTTATATTTACCATATTTTTCCATGTATAAGACGATCCCTATTTTGGTGGACTCAAAATTAAGGAAATGTGAGGAGATTGCCCAGAGTTATTCAGTTTTTTTTGAGGGGGGTTGCCCAGAGTTGTTGAGCTATTGGGGGGGTTGCCAAAAGCCACTCACCCGCCTAACTGCCACTGCCAATCTCACGACTCGCCAAAGCCACCCATCGTCTCCTCGCTAGCCACAAGCAACCGCCAGTCGCAGATTGTTAAAGGTGTTTAGCTGAATCCTTGATCTGGACCTTGTTTAGAAATAAATGAGCTTTCCATCCCAAGAATAAGTTTCAATGCTTTACTACAGAACAGTCTTCAAACTATCTACATATAAACATTGCTAAGAACAAAGTAACACATTGCAATCAAGTAGTAGGCAATGAGGTCCAGTCCTTTAATTACTTTTATACAGTTCAGGAACCTCTCTCTGATCCCAGAGAGAGACTGCAATATGCTGGGAGCTCCTTCCAACATGCTGGGCTGGCAATCTCTCTTCCAACAACACAGAGAATCTGACTTCTCAGGTTTCAGCTGTCTGCTGACCATAGCTGCTTTACTGTATTCGCTATATTGCCTGAGGGCCCCGTTCCTGCCACTCACCACCTGGCCCAGGGCGGGGCCTGGTAAGGCCATAAAAGGACTGCTGCTGCCTCTGCTTTGCTGCTGGTTGCTGCTGCCCAGGAGGACTCCCCTGCCTGAGTGCCTGAGGGCCCCGTTCCTGCCACTCACCACCTGGCCCAGGGCGGGGCCTGGTAAGGCCTCAAAAGGACTGCTGCTGCCTCTGCTTTGCTGCTGGTTGCTGCTGCCCAGGAGGACTCCCCTGCCTGAGTGCCTGAGTGCTGCTGCTGTCCAGCTCTTTTTTAAATGTTTTTTTTTTCTTTTTTTCTTTTTTTTTCTTAAATGTTTTAAAATGTTTCTATTATTATTATTATTTCTTTTCATCTTTTTAAGTTTTCTTGTTGTGGGGGTGGGATAGATGTTTAGTGGGGTTTTGAGTTTTGTATAATTTTGGTTACTTGTAATTTTTTTAGTTTTTGGTTTGTATTGTTGTGTTTTGTTTTCTGTTTTTATATAGGTTTAATTTTGTTCTTAAGGGGTGGGGTCAGGGCTGCCTGGGAGGGGGTCCCGGCCAACAAAATGGCTGGGGCAGGTTCCACAGGGTGGGATGCACTGGGACAACCGATCTCAGTGATCACGGGCAGCAGGAGGAGTTACGCTAAGACCAGACCATGTCATTGCCGAGGAGGCAGGTTTAGTCGTTGTCTGAGGACTATTCCTGCCTCCAGGTCTGGTCCTGACCGGACGGATACTGGATTCAGCAAGGGATACCCACATGACCTGAAGATGCTGCTGTGCAATGCCAGGTCAATTTTGAATAAAACCACTGCCATCCACGACTTGATTGTGGATGGTGGACCTGACCTGGCATGTGTAACAGAGACTTGGTTGGATGAAGCGGATGGGCCTGTCCTTGCCGCTGCTTGTCCACCAGGTTTCTCTTACGCACAGCAACCCAGGCCATCTGGGCGGGGAGGGGGGGTTGCAGTGATTTTTAGGAAGTCATTAGTTTGCACCAGGCGTCCTATTGGGAAGACCCAGTTCTCTGAGTGCATGTTCTGGAAGTTGGGCAATAGGGGCAGTACAGGATTCCTTTTGGTGTACCGACCTCCCCGCTGCACCAAGGATTCCCTGCCCGAGCTGCTTCAGGTCGTGGCGGATGTTCTCCTGGAGTCACCTAGTTTGGTCGTCCTAGGGGATTTTAACATCCATGCCGACACGACCTTACAAGGGGCCGCTCGGGACTTCGTGGAAAGCATGGCCTCCATGGGGCTGTCCCTGAATAAGTCTGGTCCAACTCATAGCCGAGGACATGCCTTAGACCTGGTATTCACCTCTATGGATGTTGGTGATCTGACATTAAAAAAAAGTGAAACTAAAGAAGTGCCATGGTCAGATCACTTCCTGGTGCAACTGGACTTCTCCGCAACCCTTCCCCTCTGCAGGGAGGTGGGACCAATTCGGATGGTCCGCCCCCGCCACTTAATGGATCCAAATGGTTTCCAGAGAGTGGTAGGGGATACTTTATCCCATGTTGATGGCCTTTCAGCCGATTCCCTGGTGGCCCGCTGGAATGTGGAGCTAACCAGGGCTATTGACTGTTTGGCTCCGAAGCGCCCTCTCCGGTTGCATGGAGCCCGGACAGCCCCGTGGTTTTCCCCGGAGCTGAGGGCGATGAAACAATCGTTGAGACGGCTAGAGCGCCGGTGGCAGAAAACCCATTCTGAATCCGACCGAACACAGGTTAGAGCTCAACGTCGAGCCTACCAAGTGGCGATAGCGACGGCGAAGAAGACTTTCTTCACCGCCTCTATTGCATCTGCGGAAAATAGCAGCAGGAGACTCTTTCAGGTGGTTCGGAATCTATCGGAGCCACCTTCATCATCGGGGCCTGGTAGGGACCCCAAGATCTCCTGCAATGCGTTTGCAAAGTTTTTTGCAGATAAAATCGCTCAGATTCGGAAAGAGATAGACTCCACCGTGGGAGCAGGGCCAGGGCGGGAGAGTGCCAGAGTCCTGTCTAGTCCAGTTGCGTGGGATCAATTTCAGTCTGTTACCTCCGAGGATGTGGACAGGCTGCTTGGACGAGTGAAACCAACCACCTGTCTCCTTGATCCTTGCCCATCCTGGCTTATAAAAGCTAGCCGGGAGGGGCTGGGCGATGGGCTGCGCGGGGTGGTGAATGCTTCCCTCTGTGAGGGAGCCTTCCCAGCCCCGCTGAAAGAGGCGGTCATTAAACCGCTTCTTAAAAAAACATCTTTAGACCCGGCCAATATGGCCAACTATCGCCCAGTCTCAAATCTACCATTCTTGGGCAAGGTGATTGAGAGGGTGGTTGCTGAACAACTCCAGGCACGCCTGGAAGAAGCGGACCATTTGGATCCCTTCCAATCGGGATTCATGGGACTGAAACCGCCTTGGTCGCGCTGGTCGATGATCTCCGGCGGGCTAGGGGCTAGGGACAAAGGTGAGAGCTGTTTCCTAGTTCTGCTGGATCTCTCAGCGGCCTTTGACACCATCGACCATAACATCCTTCTAGACCGGCTAGAGGGGTTGGGAGCTGGAGGCACTGTTATACAGTGGTTCCGCTCCTTCCTCCTGGGCCGTGTTCAGAAAGTGGTGGTGGGGGATGAGTGTTCAGACCCCTGGGCTCTCACTTGTGGGGTGCCTCAGGGTTCTGTCCTCTCCCCCATGCTTTTTAATATCTATATGAAGCCGCTGGGAGAGATCATCAGGGGGTTTGGGCTGGGTGTTCATCAGTATGCGGATGATACCCAGCTCTACCTCTCTTTCAAATCAGAACCAGTGAAGGCCGTGAAGGTCCTGTGTGAGTGCCTGGAGGCGGTTGGAGGATGGATGGCGGCTAACAGATTGAGGTTGAATCCTGACAAGACAGAAGTACTGTTCTTGGGGGACAGGAGGAGGGCAGGTGTGGAGGATTCCCTGGTCCTGAATGGGGTAACTGTGCCCCTGAAGGACCAGGTGCGCAGCCTGGGAGTCATTTTGGACTCACAGCTGTCCATGGAAGCGCAGGTTAATTCTGTATCCAGGGCAGCTGTCTACCAGCTCCACCTGGTACGCAGGCTGAGACCCTACCTGCCCGCGGACTGTCTCACCAAAGTGGTGCATGCTCTGGTTATCTCCCGCTTGGACTACTGCAATGCGCTCTATGTGGGGCTGCCTTTGAAGGTGACCCGGAAACTGCAATTAATCCAAAATGCGGCAGCTAGACTGGTGACTGGGAGTGGCCGCCGAGACCACATAACACCGGTCCTGAGAGATCTGCATTGGCTCCCAGTACGTTTCCGAGCACAATTCAAAGTGTTGGTGCTGACCTTTAAAGCCCTAAACGGCCTCGGTCCTGTATACCTGAAGGAGCGTCTCCACCCCCATCATTCAGCCCGGACACTGAGATCCAGCGCCGAGGGCCTTCTGTCTGTTCCCTCACTGCGAGAAGCAAAACTACAGGGAACCAGGCAGAGGGCCTTCTCGGTAGTGGCGCCCGCCCTGTGGAACGCCCTCCCATCACAGGTCAGGGAAATAAACAACTACCTGACATTCAGAAAAAACCTGAAGGCAGCCCTTTTTAGGGAAGTTTTTAATGTTTGATATTGTTGTATTTGGTTTCTGTTGGAAGCCGCCCAGAGTGGCTGGGGAAATCCAGCCAGATGGGCGGGGTACAAATAATAAATATTATTATTTATTATTATTATAATAAAAAGCTCCTGCCTAATGTAAACTTCTCATTACAAGCATTTTAAATACAATGCATTCAAAGACACATTTTATGTACATTAAAATGTTGGGCCTTTAACAAAGATGATTTGGCCAATTGGGGGCAAAGGGATAAAGCTTCCTATCCAAACACACATACCCTAATGGCACATCAGTCAAGAGTGCACTGGCTATTGGTGAAAGATGGCTTGCACCAGTAGCAAACTACATGGTTAACATCACATGTAGTTTTTGCCCTAACTCCCACATGGAGCAGTGATCAGTTGTGGAAAAACTGTTTGCTCCTGAGGGTGATCCTCTGAGACGAAACCCTGCAGAAGTAATTATCCTCCCCTGAAATTATCTGAAATGCACTCCTTGTTCAAAGGAGAAGCTTCTAGGAAAGCAACCAGTAAAAAAGTCTGAAAGTTCTTTACTTATAACCCATCTCACTGTGTGCCATTCCGACCGGGGGGCGAGAGGCATGTGAGGTTTGGTCAGTTTGGGCTCTGATAATTTCCCCCTTTCCTTGTATATTTCTGGCTTGGAATCAGTGGACATTTACTGGCACATTCAAGGCATCTTTTCCTAGCCTCATTGATCTTAAAGATAAGACTGATGCACTTGGATATATTTATATATTTAATTAAGGATCTTGGCAGAAGTGGCTGGCTGTAACTTTCTCCAAACTTTCTGATACCGACAATGGCACTGTAGATGGGCAAAGAAGGACCTGCTCTGGTTTGCCATCAGATGGTGTGGTTAGTGCTGCTGCTGCTGCTTCCTCCTCTAGTGTGCAAAGCAAATGCTATGAAGTGCCGTCCAACTGATCCCCTCCCTGTTCCCCATGAGTGGTACCAGCCAGGAGACCTCCTCATCGGTGGGATTTCCTCTCAGATCATTTATGTTTTCAACCCAGTCTCCTTCAAGGTACACCCTTCACAAGAGCTGAAATCTGATGTCCCACTGTAAGGATCCCTTCCTTCCTGTGTCATGTGAGCTTTGAAACCTAAGCGTTTGTAATGCAAGGAAAGAGAATTTTGGTGTGGGGTGTCCACATCATCACATCTCTTTCTTATGCTGTGTGTGTGTGTGTGTGTGTGTGTGTGTGTGTGTGTGTGTGTGTAGAAGAAGAAGCTAGTAGATAATAGTTACACAGGAAGCTGTTTAAGTAAACCACTGGTCCATCCAGCTCAGTATTGTCTACAAGGACCAGTAGTAGTAGCTTTCCAGGGTTTCAGGCAATTCTGATTTAGCCCTATGTGGAGATGCCAGTGATTGAACCTGAGGTCTTCTGCATGTAAGGCTAATGTTCTACCACCTAGCTGTGGTAGGTGGTAGAAATTAGAACCTCCCCCATTCACATTTAATTTGAACTTTCAAGAACGTGTGAACCCAGCCATTCTTTTAAATTTGCACTTTTCTTAATAAATAAATAAATGATGCAATGCAGTTCCCCTGGCAGGTAGTATGGTATGGACATGCATACAGTAGGCCAAAACATGCATTAAAATACATGTGCTAATGAAAACGGCATAAAAATGTACAGTATTGTGTTAGGGGGAAATGATTTGTAAAATGTGTGCATTTGGGGAAATTGCATAGAATTTTTTTGTATATTTGGATAAATTTGCACCAAAATGCTGATGAATTGTCTTGATGGCTTAAAAAAAAACATATTGCAGACAGATGTGAAAATGTGGAGAAATGTGTTAAAACCAGAAGAAGGAGAAACTGAGAGAAACCAAAACTAACACCTTCACCCATCCTTATGAGTGCATAAGCCTTATTTTTACAGCATGCACATCTTATCCTAGTAAATGCATATTTGTATATATTACATTGCAAAATTCAGAGAGGTGTGAATTTTAAAGGCTAGCAGTGTGACGATCACACGGGGTCCCCGGTCATTTAACGGACTATTGATCCCTGTGCCACCACGGCGCTTCGCTGCCACCAACCAGGATCCCCTCCCTGGTAATAACTTTCACAGTCAGGGTGCAATTTTAAACAAAATAATAAGTGTTTATTTAAAAACTTCAACAACTTAAGATATTGGTTACAACCCTGTCCTAATCCTACGCTCACCACTCTACCTCACCACCAACCCTCACAATCAACAACCACCCACCACCCAACTCCTTCGATCAACTCCTCTTAATCCACTCTCTCTAACTCTAACTGACTCTGTACAGCTGCCCCAGGCTCCTCCTCCCTCTGTTTATTGGTCTGCCTAGGGTCAGCCACTTAACCCCTTACTTACTCCTGCTCATATGTATTCCCTAGGAAGGGCAAACGCCACAAGCAGCATTTTGGTTTGCATATTGTTTCAGAAAGTGCAAATGAAGTAAGTTTGCCCTTCCCTAGTCGGGACGCTTGTAGGAGTTTGTTTCAAAAATAGATGGTCTTATTTAAAGCCAATGTTAGCCAAGCTTGCAACATTTGCTTCCAAGTAAGCATGTCTCTCTGTTGGCAGTGTGATAACAAAATTCTACCAGCATGTCCTTGCCTTGGCATTTGCTGTGAAAGAAATTAATGAAAATCCCAGAATCTTGCCCAATGCTACATTGGGGTTCCACATCGGTGACAGCTACTACGATGCACAGAGGACTTACCGCACCACTCTGGACCTGCTCTTCAAATCACAGAAATTTGTTCCCAACTACAAATGTGGCAGACCAAAAAACCTCATGACCATCATAGGGGGGCTTGGCTCTGATATCTCATACCGCATGGCAGATATCTTGGATAGGTATAAGATTCCACAGGTAAGCTCTGTGCATGGGGATTTACGGAAATTGCAATCACTTCATGTTATTCTGGAAGCGGTTTTTGTTGTTCAGAAAGGCAGGAAAGCTGCACTTAATTTGCCTGATATTAAAAAGTGAAATGGGACTTAGCCTAAGGAAGGAAACAGGGTGGAAAAATAGATTTATTTGTGTAATGCAATTCATGTATTTATTTAATGCAGTTTGTATGCTTACTCATAAACATCTCAATGCAGTTTAGATAAAATATACATTAGAATTAATGGTTTAAAAAGTTAGTTGATAAAAAACCAAAATATGCATATAATCAGTTATTATAAATATATTTTCATGTTAAAATACGTATCTGGGTAATATACAGTCAATAAATTATACCAGATATCTTTCCAATGACTAGTTCAAAAAAATTACATTTTCACAGGCTGAGAAAATCCAGACAAAACATGTCTTTAAAATACAGGTTTTCTGAATTCATATCAGGTTTAGCTGGAAAAATATTTATTGCCCAGACTGAAAGCCCTCATATGCAGATTCATTCAGGCATTCCTCCTAAATAATCTCTTCAATCACAACGTTTTATTTCAGCTCACTTATGGCTCATTTGCCCCAGAGGAGAGTTATGCAATGCAGTCCCCTTCCTTCTACCATATGGTCCCCAATGAAGCCCGCCAGTACATTGGGATTGTCCGCTTACTTCAGCATTTCAGATGGACGTGGGTTGGGTTCTTCACTGTCAACGATGAGAGTGGAGAGCGTTTCTTGCAGACCCTGGAGCCATTGCTTTCCCAGCATGGAATCTGTTCAGCTTTCACAGAAAGGATTACACAACAAGCCCGGTTAAATG
This sequence comes from Lacerta agilis, assembly GCF_009819535.1. NCBI lineage: Eukaryota > Metazoa > Chordata > Lepidosauria > Squamata > Lacertidae > Lacerta > Lacerta agilis. Next base: position 6,881,304 of record NC_046325.1, on the reverse strand, counting down.
ATATGCTTGAAATCAACAGCCAGGTCCAGAGTATTTATAAACCTTTCACATTTAACAAAGTCAACACATTTGTTCTCTATGGAGAGACACTGTCCATTATATGGCTGAGCTATTTTATTCTTCTGGGAAATCCTGAGCGTAATAATGCCACATCTCATGAAAAGGTGTGGATTCTGACAGCCCAGATAGATTTTGCATTAACTAGCCTTCAAAGAGGCTCAGATCTGCAAGTGTTCCAAGGGGCTATTTCATTCACAATTCATTCACATGAGCCACCAGCATTCAAGACATTCCTTCAGACTATAGAGCCTTGTTGGGCAGAAGGAGATGGTTTTATCAAGGATATATGGGAGCAGGTCTTTGACTGTTCATTTCATTGTCCAAAAGAGGTCGATGAACCATGTACTGGAGATGCAAGGCTGGAGAGCCTTCCTGGGCCTCTTTTTGAAATGCGCATGACTGGTCACAGCTACAGTATCTATAATGCCATCTATGCTGCTGCACATGCGCTGCATGCCATGGACTCATCTACAGCCAAACTCAGAGTAGCTGTGGAGGCTGAAAGAGTTGCACTCCACCCTTGGCAGGTAATGTCTACACTATATAATTGTGTTTTTATTTGCCACGAAAAGTCTAATACAATATGCCTTTTTCCTAATGGTAAAATTATGTTAGACACACCAGCACATTGATGGAAATATGTGGGTTCACGTTTTCTTGGGGCTTGGAGAAGGGAAGCCGTAACTTTTGTGCATCCCTCACTGAAAAAAAATAGCTTCGTTTTCAGGCTAGGTCTTGCTGCATGACAAGAGAAGGTGTTTGCCAAACTGAGTTATCCTGTTGGGTGACCTTGACGGAAGATGGGACAAGGGGAGTGTGACTTTGCTCCTGCTGCTTGATCTCTCTGCAGCTTTTGATACCATTGACCAGGGTATCCTCTTGGACCAGCTCCATGGAATGGGAACTTGGGGGATTTTGTTACTGGTCCTATCTATAGGACTGAATCCAGAGAGTAGCATTGCATGAGTGTTTTGTGGGGCCAAGGCAGTTAAGCTTGGGGGGGCACGGGGCACTGTTTTACCCTCAATGGTATTGAGATTGGGGGCAAGATGCTATCAGTATGCTGATGACTCTGAACTCCATGACATGGATAAGGATTTCTCCATGACATGGATAAGGAGAGGTCATGAGAGCCCTGAGATGGATGCAATGTGGGTGAGTGGCTACCAGTTGCCATATTTCAAAAATTGAAAATCCCGTCAAAAAAGTTGTTAAGGTGGTTATTTTGTTACACTTGGGGATTTTTGTGGTGGGCAAAAGCTCCAAGAAAAATGAAGTTTTAAAATGATTTGCTATGAAAAACTTGATGCATAGAGCGAGCATGAGAGGAGAGCCCCACACTGCCCCGCCCATGCCCGAGCACTTCCCCAATGTAGGTGTGCCTGGGAACGGCTCTTCTCCTGTCCCAGGTGTGCCTGGGAACGGCTCTTTTCCTGCACACTGCCCTTTTAAGTCACATCTGTGCTGGCGTCTGGCAGCCCTAGGCTTCCCTGTATGGGAAGTTGGTCAATTGCCTGCCCTTGATGGGGTTACAATCCCCCCGAATGAGCAGGTATGCAGTCAGAGGCAATGAATGTCTGGATCAAGCTATGTCTCTGGAGACCCAGATACCTCAGTGGGTAGAAGCACCTTTTACCAGCTGTAACTGGTACATCAGCTAAGACTGTTCCTAGACCAGGAGAACTTCAGCACAGTTGTTCAAGCATTGGTTACTTCAAGATTAGGTTACTTCAATGCACTGTATGTGGGGCTTCTCTTGCTTTTTGTTGGGAAACTGCAGTTATTGCAGAATGCCGCAGCATGGTTGTAAAAGAAGTGAGACCCTATCAGGACACAACATAACATTGACATGAGGCAGGTACCATCACTTTGCTAACTGTAGCACCTGCTTAAAACAATTTTGTTCAGGCACGCCTATGCAGACCCATTCAAATCATTGGGAATTTTGATGAACTCATGAATTCAATGTCATGAATTTCCAGCGGTGCATGCCTAACTCTGGATCCAGCCTATTATTTTTCTTTCTCTTTCAACTAGCTCCACCTGATTCTTCAAGACATAACATTTAACAACTCAGCTCGAGAAACAGTGTCCTTTAACGACAAAAGAGAAATGGAAGGTGGATTTGATATCATGAGCATAGTCACTTTCCCAAACAACTCCTTCCAGAGAGTGAAAGTCGGATGGGTGGAGTCCAGAGCTCCTGAAGGAGATGAACTAATCCTTGATGAGGATTTAATTGTGTGGCCCAGTGTATTTAACCAAGTATGGATGCTAGGATATTGATTTAAGACCTAAGAATTCTCTCTTCTGTATCACTTGACAATGAATGATCTGTCTCTATAATAAAGACAATGCCCCCTATTGCATCAAGGAAAGCAAAGAGAGCTGTAACCGTAAAGCACCGAACAGTGGGAAATGTGCAATATTCTGTTCAAGTGAAATAAAAATAATAATATCCTCTATAACAATAAACTTTGATAAGGGAGTGTGAACCAGATTTTTTTTTAAAGAAAGAAAGAAAGAAAATGAGATACCAGTAGACACCCCTCTTCCTATGGAATGAGACACTGGATTAAGTTATTAAATTAATTTCTCTGGCACCCACATTTTGGAGTAGGGCCCTTAGCTAGAGATGTAAGAGAATCCTGATGAAAATTCAAACAGAAGTGGAAATAACCAATCTGGACTAATTTATCCTACATCCAAATGGAAAATAATCCAGGCTTTTATAATACTGGTTTTTGTTTTGTTTTCTACTCGGAAGCAATATGTGATTGATTACTTCTGCCTGCCTCCATTTAGATTGTGTTTGCCTTGCACTGAAATGAATGGTGTGGAATTAACTAAGTGTTTCTTATGTTAAATTCGTAACTAGCGTCAATAATTTTGTGGATTACATTAAATAGTGTGCCAAATAACATGGTGTTTTGTGGAAACCAAACTGCAGTGGAATGGAAATAGAGCCGACTGTGAGATAGACGGATAGGAATGGAAATGACTGCCTTATTGTATCCCCAGGCATAGTTTGGTGATAGAGAATCTGCTTTGCATGCAGGTCCCAAGTTAAATTGCTAGCAATTCCAGGTAGGGTCAGGAGATATCCCTCTCTGAAATCTTGGAGAGCTGTTGCCTGTCACTGTGAACAATACTGAGCTGGAGGAACCAAGGGTTTGACTCAATGTTTAGCAACTTCCTATGGCCCTATGTCAGACAAGCAATAGATGGCAAAAACAATACCATATTCTGGGAAGCATTAGCAGGAGATTGGCGGGTATATGCCTGTCAACAGTTTGCTTATTTACTTATTTTGCATGTCAGCTTATGAGCCACAAAATATTTCTTCTTTCTTCTACCCTAAACTCCAATGATGTGTACTGAAAGGTCCCACCCCTTTCTGTGTGTAGTAACTCTTGCCGCCCTGGTTATCAGAAGAAAAAGAGGGAAAAGGATAAATTTTGCTGCTATGATTGTGTTCCATGCCCAGAAGGGAAGATTTCAAACCAGAAGGGTAGGTGATGTATTGCAATTATCCCCTCACTTAATTTTCGTTCAAGCAGCAAATACCGTAGTCATTTGCCCCTGCAACAATAATGAATAAATAATGGAGTAATGGGCAACTGAATTCACTGGCAATATCTGCAATAAGCACAGGAATGTTAGGCTCCAATCATTCCTGACCTTGGCTATTGTAGCCAGACTGGTGGGAAGTGTAGACCAAAGGCTTCTGGAAGGAACTACCCATAATGTAAGCAGTGTTCTACAGGACGCTTTAAAACACAACAAAGGTGTTCAGCAGACAACATTGCACACATCCTTAATCGGAAAACCCATGTATGGCAAGTTGGGTTCTTTAAAAAAAAAAATCAAAGAAAAGCCCCAAAATGTAAAAAGCTCAACGGGAATATAGCAATCCTATATATACAAGCAGCAATTAGATCAGGCTTCCTCAAACTTGGCCCTCCAGATGTTTTCGGCCTACAACTCCCATGATCCCTAGCTAGCAGGACCAGTGGTCAGGGATGATGGGAATTGTAGTCTCAAAACATCTGGAGGGCCAAGTTTGAGGAAGCCTGAGTTAGATGATAATGAATGTGAGCAGCAGCTTCCATCTTGCTTCCACACATAAAGTTTATTAGAAGAATAGAATAGAATAGAATAGAATAGAATAGAATAGAATAGAATAGAATAGAATAGAATAATAATTTATTGGCCAAGTACATTTTTCAATATACTTGGAATTTGCTTTGGCTACATTACAATGTAAAATACATTATACAAACAATAGTAATTTACAGAGCAAGAGCCGAGGCTGCCCTTCTCGGCGCCTCTTAAGCTGTGTTGGTGAGTGTAGGCCCACCTCCTAGGCCCAATGGAGTTGGCCGGACACTCACAGCGGCAGCAACAGCAGCAGTGTTTTATTTTATTTTTTATTATATTATATTTTATTTGTTTTTATTTTATTTATGTCTTAAATATTTTTTATATTCCACCATTCTTCTCTTCTGGAACATAGGGTAGCTTACAACCCAGGATCAATAAAACAACCATGCAAAAGAAGAAACCATTAAATCAGAACATTACAATAAAATACAGTGAAACAGCAGTGATAAATATCTATAGTACCAAACCCGGAAGCCAAAATGATGTACTCCTCATCAGATGTGAATTCCTGTTGAAATGAGACTTTCTTCTTCTTCTTCTTCTTCTTCTTCTTCTTCTTCTTCTTCTTCTTCTTCTTCTTCTTCTTCTTCTTCTTCCAGACATGGTTGACTGTGTGAACTGCCCGGAACATCAGTATCCAAGCAACAACCAAGATCATTGCATCCCTAAAACTATCAGCTATCTTTCTTACGAAGAACCTTTAGGGATCAGTTTAACGTCAGTTACTGTTTCTTTTTCCCTGATCACAGCTTTGGCACTAATAACTTTTATTAAGCACAGAGACACCCCCATAGTCAAAGCCAACAATAGGGACCTCACCTACACTCTCCTCATCTCCCTCCTGCTGTGTTTTCTCTCTTCTTTGCTCTTCCTTGGACAACCTGGGAAAGTGACCTGCCTTCTCCGACAACCCACTTTTGGCATCATCTTCTCAGTGGCTGTTTCTTGTGTGTTGGCCAAAACCATCACAGTGGTTGTTGCTTTCATGGCCACCAGGCCAGGGTCCAGCATGAGGAAGTGGGTAGGAAAAAGATTGACCAACTCCATTGTGTTTTCCTGCTCCCACATTCAAGTTGGTATTTGTGCCATGTGGTTGTCAACTTCTCCCTCCTTTCCAGATTTCGACATGCACTCACTGACTCAAGAGATCATATCAAAATGTAATGAAGGCTCTGTCACCATGTTTTATCTTGTCCTGGGATACATGGGACTTCTAGCCATTATCAGTTTCACGGTGGCATTCCTGGCTAGGAAGCTGCCAGACACTTTTAACGAAGCCAAGTTCATCACCTTCAGCATGTTGATGTTTTGCAGTGTTTGGTTGTCGTTTGTTCCAGCCTACCTGAGCACTAAGGGGAAATATATGGTGGCCGTGGAGATCTTCTCCATCTTGGCCTCCAGTGCTGGTTTGTTGGGTTGTATTTTTTCCCCAAAATGTTACATTATTTTGCTGAGGCCTGAGCTGAACAGCAAAGAACAGCTAATGAGGAGAAAAAGTTAAGAACTATGTTGCAGTTCCCTTCACAATTTCTTGAGGTAACTCTTCTGGAACACAATGATTATTTTTTTTCCTGAGCAGATATTTTACTGCACTTTAGCTGTCATGTTAGAATCTTAGAATTGTTGAGTTGGAAGGAACCCCAAGAATCATCTAGTCCTGCAATACAGGAATCTCAGCTAAGGCATCCATGACAGATGGCCATCCAACCTCTACTTAAAAACCTCCAAGGAAGGAGAGTCCACAGCCTCCCGAGGGAGTAATTTCAAAGTCAAACTGCTCTTACCATCAAAATTTCTTCCTAAGGTTTCATTGTAATTTCCTTTCTTATAACTTGACGCTATTGGTTCAAGTCCTACCCTCCAGAGCAGGAGAAAACAAGCTCGCTCCATTTTATGCCCTTTTAAAATGTGGGGTTTTGGGGGGTGGTATTGGTTTGTTGTTTTTATTTTGATTATGTATTTTGTAGTTTTATGTTTTGATTTTATTCTGTGAACCACCCTGAGACCTCTGGGTATATAAATCCAATAAATAATAATAAAATAATCTTCTATGTGGCAGCCATTTGTATACAGTAAGTGCAGATAGCTATAATATCTCCTTCTAGTCTGTTCTTTACCAGGCTAAGGATACTCAATTCCCTCAACCATTCCTCATAAGGCTTGTTTTCCAGATCATCTTGGTCATTCCACTGCACACACATTGCAGCTTCTCAAATTTGTCTGTTCCATTCACATAATGCTTGAGTACATTATCCTGCAAGAGAGTCACTGCTCACTTATCCCAGAATGAAGACATTAAATAGAATTATTATTATTATCAGTGTAATACCACGCAGGAACCATGAATGTATGAAGCAACTGCTTTCCTGAAATTAAGATTGTTACGGAAATTACCGGGTCGAGAAGGCTCAGCTCCCGGTCCTACGGAGGAAGCCCGTGGTTCGCTGCGGAGGCAATGGAGACCAGCCGGAGATTGGAGCAAAAGCAAAGGGGTTTATTGCGCAACAAGGTTCAGGAGGATCCGAACCCCGAACAAAAGGTGTCACGGACTTTTAAAACTTCCCGCCATTGCCCAGAATACACAGCGAAATACATCATAGAAACGTCAGAGATGGGGAGGGGAGAGGAGGTTACAGTAAAATTTACATATAGGAAAAACAAGTTTTTACATATCAGGAAGGATGGCAGGAACCGGTGAATGGATCTAGGGTGGGTGTAATACACATTGAAGGTTTCCTCTGCGTCGGGACAATAGAACGCTCCTAGGAGGATGTCTGCTGCTATGGTAACTGATGGATGGGTGCTTGAATGGATTACCGGGAGGGGTGTATTTCCTCCTGAGGACGTGACTCGCTGCTTAGGGGATTATGAAAGCCACTGAGTGGAGAGTCCAAAAATTATGCAGTATCGAAATAATATACTTCTGATGATCGGAGGATGGCGGGGACCGAGGGGTTAGAAAGGTTATTTCATAAGGAGCAGATAGACACTAGAACCAAGCAGATCGGATAATGCATTGCTGAGATATTGATTTTTATGTTATTTTACTGTCTGAGCTGTCAGACAGCCCACCCACAATCTAAATAAGTCCACTTGCAACATTGTTGCAGTTCATAATTAATAGTTTCCCAAACTGGATACATTTTGGTTTCGGTTCCATTGTTCTCGCAGCAGGGAGCCTGTCAATACCCACTTAGCGTTCAGTCAAGCGTGAAGGTGATGATTGAATCATAGTAGCTGAGCTGAACGTTCCATTTTGCAGGTCGAGCTGAATGCATGCTCCTGATTGGTGGGTTTGCCGTTCATTGAGAAAATGGAGCGCGTACGGAGCGCTGTTTGACAGGAGCGCTTCTCCGAAGGCAGATTGAGGCTTGGGGGCGCAGATCGGGACATTTAGGGGAAACCCTTTATCGCGAGGGTTTTATGTGGTGCTTGTGCGACTTGTGTGGTGAAGGGGTACCCGCTCATCGTCGGGGGGGCAAAGAGAAGAAAGAGGCTTCCAGGTCCCGCATTTGGCAGCGCGGGAGTCCCGCGAGGAGGCTGCGCGGTGGGGGAAGGTGGTGGCTGGAATTTTCCCTAACAAGATAAATTACCACAGCGTTTTACAGCAGTACATGCAACTGCACTACACAGCCTTTCCTATCCTAAGTAAATAAATGTTAATCTAAGATTACAAGTTTCTGGGTTGTGTCCAATACTAATCCACTCAGAGCAGAGCTGTTGATGTTAATGGATATGACTAACTTAGGTTTATTGATTTCATTGGGTGTACTCTGAGTAGAACTAACTTTAGATGCAAACATTATTCATCTCTCTGGTAAAAGTAAAGGTAAAGGGACCCCTGACCATTAGGTCCAGTCACGGACGACTCTGGGGTTGCGGTGTCAAGGGAACCGGTGTACAGCTTCTGGGTCATGGGGCCAGCATGACTAAGCTGCTTCTGGTGAACCATAGCAGTTCACGGAAACACCATTTACCTTCCCGCTAGAGTGATACCTATTTCTCTACTTGCACTTTGACGTGCTTTCGAACTGCTAGGTTGGCAGGAGCAGGGACCGAGCAACGGGAGCTCACCCCGTCACGGGGTCTTCGAACTGCCGACTGTCTGATCGGCAAGCCCTAGGCTCTGTAGTTTAACCCACAGCACCACCCACGTCCCTCCGTCTCTCTGGAAGTATCTATCTAGTTCTCTAACACCCCCCCCCCAAAAAAAAAACCATAGGCTCATGTATGGAGGTGTATCACTGTAGCTTCCAGAATAAAAAGAAAAAAGCATGTTCTGAAGGACAGTGAAGAAGGAGGCGGCAGCAGCAGCATCCATGGCTGGAGAAAACCCAGGGTGTTCCCAAGGTTCTTTTGTTAGTTCTTTGTGATATTCTTTGGAATGCTGCTCTAAACCACTGCTAACTGCCATTGTCTGGGGGATACATACCATCTCTTGGGTGCAAAGACTACATTGAGATCTGTTTCACAAAGATGGAGTTGATTTCCCTCATCAATCGCTTTTCCCTTTTGGACTGCTACTTCAACTTGTACACTACTCTAGCCCTGGCTCTGTTCATCAGCCTCTCCCAAATGATCCAACGTAGCACCTTTGCATAGCACAAGAGGCTTGACCAAGCATAGAGAAGCATCTTGTCCTTTTCAGTCGAACCTGAAGTCACTGAGAATCCCCACTCCCTGGAGCAACAGCTGGGCAGTTGGTTCCCTTCTGAGACTGGCACACCAATGGTGAGTTTCAGTGACCCCTTTGCTCATGTCTGAAGTTGACTCAGCCCCCCACCACCACATTTGGTTTTTTCCCCCAACTTTCAACAGCAATATGTACTTACAAATTTATTTAAGAGATTTCCTACCTTTCCTTCAGCACAAAGATTCCCAGGGCAGTTACAGCTATATAATCAAATAATATCAAAATCCAAAATAAAACAATTAAGTGACAATACAGATGATCTCAAAGAAATGGCACGCTTCTCAACTGTCAAAGGCAAGGCTGAGAAAATGAGCATTCATGGAGATGGATTTCCATGTTTTAGGGAAGATAAGCACCAATGTGGTGCTATGATCGTAACGAAAATGGCATTTTAACAGTCTTAAATCTTGCATTGACACAAACTTTGATATTGAATGAAATTCTAAGTGAGATGGGAGGAGTAAAAAATGACCTGGCAGTATTGCATGCTTTGGCCACCAGGAGACAGGAATGCAGGAATGCAGGAATGCAGGAAGTAGCCTTATACAGATCCAAACTGTTGGTCCATCCAGCTTAGTACAGTCGAAGCAGACCAGTGGCAGCTCTCTGGGGGTTCAGAATGGGATTTTTCCTGGTCTTACTTAGGGATACCCTGATGAAACTTGGAACATGCCTCACTCTGCCTGAGCATTCATGGGGATGGGGTTCCATGTTTTAGGGGCCTTCAATGGGCAGTGTGATGCCATGGCATTTTAACGAGCCATTTGAGTCTTGCATTGACACAAACTTCCATACTGAATGAAATTCTAAGTGAGATGGGAGGGGTCAAAAATGACCTGACGGTATTGCATGCTTTGGCCACCAGGAGACAGGAATGCAGGAGGTAGCCTTATACATATCCAGACTGTATGTCCATCCAGCTTAGTAAAGTCAATGCAGACCAGTGGCAGCTCTCTGGGGGTTCAGAATGGGATTTTTCCTGGTCCTACTTAGGGATACCCTGATGAAACGTGGAACGTGCCTCACTCTGCCTGATGGATCTGTTCCCTGTTTGGTAAGGTGGCATTTCCAATTGGTTGTTCTTCCCTTTGAATAACTCCACTGCCTCCTCTCTTCCTAGAAGGATCATGTGGAACACAAGCCATCTCCAAGCAGCTGTTGGAAAAGAAAAAGGTAAGCCCTTGAGGCAGGAACCATCTCATCCTGGTGATTTGAGAGAGAGAGAGAGAGAGAGAGAGAGAGAGAGAGAGAGAGAGAGAGAGAGAGAGAGCATAAAAACTACTGCTGACGTTTGATAATTCACATGGTCTTCTCTTAGCATCTATGAAAGTATACATACACACCCTTGTCATTTGTTGCTTGGGTTTTTTTTAATAAGATAACTGCAAGGTAATATAACCCAAATTAAAAATCTCAAACAGCAACAACCTTATTTAAAACTGAAATACACCCAGGAGAACTTGCAGAGGATCGTCTAACAAAAGCACTTAGAGTTGAGTTAGTAATTGCAGTCTAGAAGTTGGCTTTCAATGCCCATTACCCCTGACCATTGGACATGCTTGCTAGGGTGGATGGGCACTGAAGTCCAACAACATTTGGAAGGCCACAGGTTCACCACTGCTGCTCTGAAATAAAACCAGTGCCTCTTGAGTCTCCAAATTGGTATATATGTATTCTAATACTTCTAATAAATATATAAATGTGTCACGAGTGCTGACAGGGAAGTATCAGGCCCCCACAGGTCAAAAAGAGGCAGGAAGCTTGGAATGCAACTGGCTTTTTATTCACAGAAAGTAACACAGCGAAGTCTTCCCTGCTCGACTCCTTCAGCTTGAGAAGTTGCAGGAAACTGAGCTTCGTATCTGCCTTTCCCCTCTACAGCTCGTCCCAACCAATGGGGACTGCAATGTGGCAGTGAGCTCCTCCTCTGCTTCTGTCAGACTCATTGCTCGACAACATGTAGGACACTCCAAGAGGGGGTGTGAGAGGAGGAGAACCAGCAAGACTGGAATTGTCCTGCTGTGGAATGGTCAGTGTACCCTCCATCCCTTCTCGCCTCCCCTCTTTCTCTTCTTGCTTTGAATGTGCTTTATTTCTTTATTTTTTAAAATTTAAATTTCATTTTCACATTTCACAAATACTTTCAACAGGAACGAAAACAAAAAACTTTACAAATCCAATGTACTTTCCCTTTGACTTCCTTCCCCTCCTTTCTAGTTTTATTTATTTTTAATACTGCACATCCAATTCATATCTATTTACTAATTTCCCCTTATGTTCTCTCTAGCTTTCTCTTACTGCACATGCTTATATCAGTCCTGCTAATGTTTTGATTTGTTTACAATGTGTTTTCAGATAGTCAATAATTTTCCCTCATTCCATTTTTAAAAAGTCTTTCTTCTTGGTTTCTTGTTCTTCTGGTAAGTTTCGCCATGTCTGTGTACTCCATTAGCTGTAATTGCCAGCATTCCTTTGTTAGAACTGTTTCTTCCTTCCATTTTGGGGCATAAATTATGGAAGGGCCTTCTTCCTCTGACCCGCTCCCTCCCTTGATCACTCCACCCTCCTGCTTCCAGCACCTCCCACCACCAGGACCCAGGGTCTAAAGTCCTCGTCTTCTCTGTCTACCCTGCGGAGCTCCTGGGTGGGAGGCTCCCACCAGTCCTCCTCATCCAGCCAGTTCCTGACAAAATATAATTGTCTCCATACCAATTGGCTCCATACCATCCTGGAGGTGAAAGAAAGCTCACCAGTGCCTTCGTTTGTCTTACAGGTTCCAGACACCAGGAGATAGACCCACAAAATGGAGGCAGTCGCCATTCCACCATCCGCAGATTGCTATGTGACAACATGGCCTGTGCAATATGTGACAGGGCAGCCATGGAGGCTGAGGAAGTGCTGCGTCTCCATGGATCAAAGCCTAGGCTTCCTGCTTTGCAAATGTCATCACTTCCCATTGCCTCTTATGTGGGGAGCTCCAGCCTACCAGCCATTTCTGCTCAAAGAGATGACACAATTTCCCCATGGAGCAGCAGTAAACCTGCCACAAATTGTGGCCACCCAGAATTGGGCACAGAAACAACCCCTTCATCCAGAAAGGAGCAACACCTTCCCAAAGGCAAGAGACAGAAGAAGAAGCCACTCCATTCTGCACAGAAAGATATTTCCATCTCCAGGGAGTATGGCATAAGTCCCAGCTGTCCCGACAGCCATTCCATGTTTAGTATAAATAAATGTTATGACAGCTCTGAATACAGCAGTGGGAATATGAGTGATCCCGTTTGCTTCTCTTCTAGCAAATCATCAGAGCTGTCTTTCAATAGTTGGGAAGGTTACAGTCCTTCTTCTGACCTGTCCGAGTTATCAAATTTCAGCAAGAAGAGCAACATGCCTTTGAGGCATAAGAAAAATGAAGGGTCCTCTCTGAGTGAGAGGAAGAAACACCAGGGCATGGGATTCCACCATAAAGGAACAGGGCATTTCCCCAGTTCTTTACCAGTGATCCCGCAAGCAAATATCAAGTCTCCTAGGGTTGAATTCGCTACCGAGGACACTCCCTTTGTGGCTAAGGCTGTGAGAAAGACCTTGGAGTGGCATCTGGTTGTGAAAAGTATTCAGCACAAATTGGGTCTTCCTTCAGTCGTCCTCAGGTCTCTCAGGGCCTTTTTGCCTCTTGGTATGGATTTCACTAGCCCATGCCGTCCAAAGAGGGAGTTTACTGTGTTGATGAGAACTCGGCTTCTTCCTTTCATGAGTGTGGCAAAGAAGAGGACCCTAGAGAAACACATGAAAAAGATGATTCACATGCAGTGTCGGGTGTTGCCAAAGCAAGTCCAAGAGGCCCTCAAGCACACGAAGCTGGACTCTCACCTCACCACAGATATGGTATCAAATGCACACAGGGAAAGGAAACTTCACAGGCATGTTCTACATTTGGAATCCACAGCCAGAGAAACAGCCCTCAAATCTCCCCCTCCTTCCACATCAAAACCCCAGACTACAACTGGGAAGAAGTCATTTGAGGCCAGACATGAGATGAGACTTCGATCGCATACCACCACTGAGTTTGTTTACACAGGAACACCTTTCCTTCCTGCTAATGAATCCCATGTGCTTAAAAAGAAGGTGCAGCACCCAAGGGACCACAGGTGGGATCACATGGATGAAAAACGGCTGGACGTTTTCCCCACCTTGGCAATGAGTGCAATGAAGCCCAAACTGCTGCCCACATTTCCTAGAGCTAGAGAAGTTGCTGTTGAGTTCTTAGAAGTGAGGACAGAGTTCCTCCATGCTCAGGTCAGAGAGTATCTGGAACTGCACATCAGAAAAAAGAAGCTACAGCATGAATGGGGCTTGCCTAGTCTTATTCAGAAATCCTTGCATGGCTTCAAGTCACAGGCTCCCCCACTGCCCAGTCTCCAAAGGGCTGAAGCCCATGTCTACATTCTACTACAGAAACCATCGTTCCTTCCCCAAAGCACCTACAGTCAGTTGGAATTCCACATTCAAAGGATGACGCTACAGAGGCAATGGAGCCTGCCTAAGAGGGTTTTGGAATCTATCAAGCATTTCAACCCTGCATTTGGGACAGGTCCCTTGGAACAACAAAATGCAGAGTACCAAAATAAAAGCTGTGACTCTCTGGGCAGATTCTCCCCTGCCATCCCAGAAGCCAGAGAAGAGTTGTGCTCTTGGGAAGAGGCAAGGCAGGCAACGTTTGTGGGTGAGAACATCTTCACACATGGACCCAAGGCTTACAGGGCACAGCAAATGGTCAGCCCACACCAGGAAACAGAGGCAGGAGAAGTCCCTGAAAGAGCTTTTTCTGAATCATCAGCTGCATCTACAGATCACCATAGCCTCAGGAGACAGTCCACAGAAACTGATCTCCAACCCATGGGAAGCTCCAGGGTCACACTTGATGACCCTCTCCAGAAGTTTGCCCCTCTTTACAGCCAAGTGAAGCCCAGAAGCACATTTCGGCCCTTTGTGGAAGGTGAAGCAGTGGATAAGGGGGAGCTGAACATCAGGCACGAGTATCCAGAGCATTTACCTAGTCAACAGAGTGAAATCTTGAATAGGAAATATGCCATAGACAGGGCAGCAGTGGAAGACTGGCGCTGCCCTTGCTATTGGATAACATACAAGCACCCAGGATTGAGTACTGTACACCAAGAAGTAAGCAACAGAAAAACATTTGGATCGATGGCTGCCTCCCCACAGTCAGCTCAAGTTCTTTCTACGCTGAAGCCCCATGGTTTGGACAAGATGAACCACCACTTGGCCAAGAAGCACAGGGAGATGCAGTTGAGAGATATTCCGAATGTTGCCAGCTTCTCTTCAACAGGGGAAGATTTCACTTTCTTGGGGGAGTTGCCCAGCATGCACTTGGAACCTTTGGCTACAGTGTTCCAGGCAAGATGCTCCCCATTCCAAATCAGCCAAGTGAACATTAGGGTCCAGGAGCTGGAGCCCCCAGTCTTCCAGAATGAAGTGAGGTTGTTGCTTATGGCTAGATCCCCTCAGCCGATGTTTGTGGACACTGCACACAAGCCCTCTTCAGAGACATCAGTGGCCCCTGCTTCAAATGTAAGATTTCCTAAACATTCAGATACGAATCTTTTGGAAGACCATCTCAAGAAAAAAAATATGGAGGCTAAATTCCAATTGCCAGAAGTATTCCAAGAGCCAGTGCCAACATTTCTTACAAAGGAAGCCTGCGATCTTCTGGAATTTCACACACAGCGCAAAAGAATACAGCATGAGTGGGGTATGCCATCTCTTGTGCAGAAATCTTTGCATGCCTTTGTCCCCCTTCCACCTGAGCTACAGAGGAGTAAAAAAGCAGGATCATCAACACATGTCACTGTTGAGAAACTGGGATATCAAGAGAAGGTGACCTTCCATGTACCACAATCTGCGTCAGAGGTCATCCCTCCTCCAAAGGCCCTGCATTTCTTAAGTCCAGATGTCAAGAATGGCCTCGAAGCCCACATGAGGAGCTGGGCCATGGAACACCAGTGGGGACTTCCCAAACTGATACAGGATTCTTTGAGGGCAATTGCTCCCACTCGACTTGAGTCCCATTTCAAAGAAGAAAAGCATCATACACAGCTCTCAGAAGATCATTGTAAGTCCTACGAGCAAGATGAAATCCCTACTCTTTCTGAGGGAAGAGAGCCTTTGAAGCTACTCACACCCAAAGCAGGAGCCAGAGGTCATCCAAAAGCTACTATCCACCAAGGTCATGGAGTGGCAACCACAGGATCAAGTGTGGAACTGACTACAATTGTATCACCTGAGGTGAAGCCACCTTTGCTCACAGAGGAAGCTTGGAATATTCTGGAATTCCACATTGGAAAGAAGAAAATCCAGCACATGTGGGGTATTCCCTCCACTGTCCAAAGGTCCGTATGTGCCTTTGCCCCATTTCCCCCTGATCCAGAGAACCATCGGGGAGAAAACATATCAAATATTCACCCCTGGGATAGGGTAGAAGTGAGAACGATAATCAATAATCTTATGTTCATCAGCTCGGAAATGAAGGAGAGACTAGAGGCTCACATGAGGAGTATAACTACAAAGCACAGGTGGGAAATACCAAAGCGGGTACAGGAATCACTGAGGGCAATTCAACGGCCCAGATCACTTCCTCGATCTGAATGCAAATCTTTCCAGGCGCAAACTTATGGTTCCCAGGCTGAAGATGACAATGAACACTCACCAGAACATGCCAAGAGAAGGGTAAGAGGAAAGCAAGAAACGACAGGAACAGTACCATCAAACTTTAAAGTAGGATGGGGCTTTCCCCAAGGGAAGCAGGGAGCAACCACAGCTGTGAACTTTGAAGAAACTGCTTTCTTATGGCCTGGGGCAAAGCTTGCCTTCCTCACAGATGAAGTGCAAGATCTTCTGGAATTCCATATTAGACAGAAGAAACTCCAACACACATGGGGCCTACCCTCCTCTGTGCTGAAGTCCATGCATGCCTTCGCCCCATTTCTCCATGGGTCTCAAAGCTTAGACGAGAGAGTGACTAAGGCACACCAATGGGATAAGGTAGAAGTGAAAGAGATTGTCTGGGATCCCTTCTTCCCAAGTCCACACACAAAAGATCGCCTGGAAGCTCATGAGAGGAGGAGGGTAGCTAAGCACAGATGGGGCCTTCCAATGCGGGTTCAGCAATCACTGGGAGGATTTCTGCTTCCCAGACATGCTTTAGGATTGGAATCAGAGCATGCACAGTATTTTTCTCCTTCTCAGTACACATCCTCCCAGGTGGCTAGAGATTACTCCGAAACAGAAGGTGACAATGAAGACATTAAAGAATCCAAAGTCAAGAGAAGGACAATAGGGAAAATGGAGGTCTTCAAGCAACTGAAACAGGGAGAAGACTCACCTATGAACTTCAATGTAACTGCTTTCTTGTGGCCTGGAGTAAAACTTAGTTTCTTAACCAATGAGACCTGGGAATTTCTGGAATTTCACATCCTGCGCAAGAAACTCCACCATGATTGGGGTCTACCATCCAATGTGCTGAAGTCCCTGCACGCCTTTGCTCCATTTCACCTTGAGACAGAGAAACACAAGCAAAGCATGACCATGAGATACCCATGGGAGAGAGAAGAAGCCCATATTATTTCAAGGAGTCTCACGTTCCTCAGCCCAGACTTACAGGAGAACCTGGATGCTCATGTGAGGCGGATGACTACACACCATAGGTGGCACCTTCCAGATCAGGTTTCAAAATCAATGAGGGCATTTCGGCATCACAGACCCTTTTCCCAATGTGAGTTGGGTGAATCAAGTTCTCTAACACCTTTCTATTGCAAATTTCTCCAAGAGCATTCTGTTAATTCCCAGACTGAAGATGAAAATGAAGACTTGGTGGAGGAGGAAATGGGCAACAGAACAACAGCAGGAAAAGGATGGGTCATTCCCCAAGGGAAGGAGGGAGTAGCTGTAACATCAAACTTTAAAGAAATTGCTTTAACAAGCCTTGAGGGGAACCTAAATTTTCTCACAAGGTTCACCCAGGACCTGTTAGAATTCCACATCCAGCATAAGAAGATCCAACATGCATGGGGTCTACCATCATCTGTGTTGAAGTCACTGAAGGCTTTTGGACCATACCCCCTTGAGATACAGAAGCAGATGCAACACACAAGAAGGAACATGACAAAGGCAACCCAATGCAATGGGGTGGAGGTACAAGTAATTATCCCAAGTCTCTCCTTCCTGAGTCTCAACACAAAAGAGCACCTGGAAGCTCACATGAGGAAGAGGGTGGTACAGCACAGGTGGGGCCTTCCAAAGCGGACTCAGCAATCACTGGGAGGATTTCTGCTTCGCAGACAGCCTTTCGGATCTCGACAGGATAATGTGCAGCCTCCCCCATGCAAATTCTTCCAAGTGCCTACAGCTGATTCCCAGACTGAAGATGACAAAGAAGACTTAGTGGAGGAGGAAATAGGCAACAGAAGGACAGCAGGGAAAGGATGGGGCATTCCTCAAGGAAAGCAGGGAGCAACCACAGCTGTGAACTTTGAAGAAACTGTTTTCTTATGGACTGGGGCAAAGCTTGCCTTCCTCACAGATGAAGTGCAAGATCTTCTGGAATTCCATATTAGACAGAAGAAACTCCAACACACATGGGGTCTACCCTCCTCTGTGCTGAAGTCCATGCATGCCTTTGCCCCATTTCTCCATGGGTCTCAAAGCTTAGACGAGAGAATGACTAAGGCACACCAATGGGATAAGGTAGAAGTGAAAGAGATTGTCTGGGATCCCTTCTTCCCATGTCCACACACAAAAGATCGCCTGGAAGCTCATGAGAGGAGGAGGGTGGCTAAGCACAGATGGGGCCTTCCAATGCGGGTCCAGCAATCACTGGGAGGATTTCTGCTTCCCAGACATGCTTTAAGATTGGAATCAGAGCATGCACAGTATTTTTCTCCTTCTCAGTACACATCCTCCCAGGTGGTTAGAGATTACTCCGAAACAGAAGGTGACAATGAAGACATTAAAGAATCCAAAGTCAAGAGGACAATAGGGAAAATGGAGGTCTTCAAGCAACTGAAACAGGGAGCAGACTCACCTATGAACTTCAATGTAACTACTTTCTTGTGGCCTGGCGTGAAACTTAGTTTCTTAACCAATGAGACCTGGGAATTTCTGGAATTTCATATCCTGCGCAAGAAACTCCACCATGATTGGGGTCTACCCTCGAATGTGCTAAAGTCCCTGCACACCTTTGCTCCATTTCACCTTGAGACAGAGAAACAAAAGCAAAGCATGACCATGAGATACCCATGGGAGAGAGAAGAAGCCCATATTATTTCAAGGAGTCTCACATTCCTCAGCCCAGACTTACAGGAGAAGCTGGATGCCCATGTGAGGCAGATGACTACACACCATAGGTGGCACCTTCCAGATCAGGTTTCAAAATCAATGAGGGCATTTCGGCATCACAGACGCCTTTCTCAATGTGAGTTGGGTGAAGCAAGGTCTCAAACACCTTTCCGTTGCAAATTTCTCCAACAGCATTCTGTTGATTCCCAGACTGAAGATGAAAATGAAGACTTGGTGGAGGAGGAAATGGGCAACAGAACAACAGCAGGAAAAGGATGGGTTGTCCCCCAAGGGAAGGAGGGAGTAGCTGTACCATCAAACTTTAAAGAAACTGCTTTAACAAGCTTTGAGGGGAACCTAAATTTTCTCACAAGGGTCACCCAGGACCTGCTAGAATTCCACATCCAGCATAGGAAGATCCAACATGCATGGGGTCTACCATCCTCTGTGTTGAAGTCACTGAAGGCTTTTGGCCCATACCCCCTTGAGATACAGAAGCAGATGCAACACACAAGAAGGAACATGACAAAGGCAACCCAATGCAATGGGGTGGAGGTACAAGTAATTATCCCAAGTCTCTCCTTCCTGAGTCTCAACACAAAAGAGCACCTGGAAGCTCACATGAGGAAGAGGGTGGTACAGCACAGGTGGGGCCTTCCAAAGCGGGTTCAGCAATCACTGGGAGGATTTCTGCTTCGCAGACAGCCTTTCGGATCTCGACAGGATAATGTGCTGCCTCCCCCATGCAAATTCTTCCAAGTGCCTACAGCTGATTCCCAGACTGAAGATGACAAAGAAGACTTAGTGGAGGAGGAAATGGGCAACAGAAGTACAGCAGGGAAAGGATGGGGCATTCCTCAAGGAAAGCAGGGAGCAACCACAGCTGTGAACTTTCAAGAAACTGTTTTCTTATGGCCTGGGGCAAAGCTTGCCTTCCTCACAGATGAAGTGCAAGATCTTCTGGAATTCCATATTAGACAGAAGAAACTCCAGCACACATGGGGTCTACCCTCCTCTGTGCTGAAGTCCATGCATGCCTTTGCCCCATTTCTCCATGGGTCTCAAAGCTTAGACGAGAGAATGACTAAGGCACACCAATGGGATAAGGTAGAAGTGAAAGAGATTGTCTGGGATCCCTTCTTCCCATGTCCACACACAAAAGATCGCCTGGAAGCTCATGAGAGAAGGAGGGTGGCTAAGCACAGATGGGGCCTTCCAATGCGGGTCCAGCAATCACTGGGAGGATTTCTGCTTCCCAGACATGCTTTAAGATTGGAATCAGAGCATGCACAGTACTTTTCTCCTTCTCAGTACACATCCTCCCAGGTGGTTAGAGATTACTCCGAAACAGAAGGTGACAATGAAGACATTAAAGAATCCAAAGTCAAGAGAAGGACAATAGGGAAAATGGAGGTCTTCAAGCAACTGAAACAGGGAGCAGACTCACCTATTAACTTCAATGTAACTGCTTTCTTGTGGCCTGGAGTAAAACTTAGTTTCTTAACCAATGAGACCTGGGAATTTCTGGAATTTCATATCCTGCGCAAGAAACTCCACCATGATTGGGGTCTACCCTCCAATGTGCTGAAGTCTCTGCACGCCTTTGCTCCATTTCACCTTGAGACAGAGAAACAAAAGCAAAGCATGACCATGAGATACCCATGGGAGAGAGAAGAAGCCCATATTATTTCAAGGAGTCTCACGTTCCTCAGCCCAGACTTACAGGAGAAACTGGATGCCCATGTGAGGCGGATGACTACACACCATAGGTGGCACCTCCCAGAACAGGTTTCACAATCACTGAGGGCATTTCAGAATCTCAGACCCTTTTCCCAATGTGAACTGGGTGAATCAAGGTCTCTAACACATTTTCATGGCAAATCCTTCGAAGAGCCTGAAGCCGCTTCCCATTCAGAAGATGACATGGAAGACTTGATAGAAGAGGCCAAGGTAAGAAAAAAGGCAATAGAGAAACTGGAGAGGAAGCTCAGTTATGTTCAAAAGGCAGCACCCGCACCTGTATTGGCTCAATCGACTACTTTCTTATTGCCTGAGGTGACTCTTCCTTTCCTCACGGATGAGGCCCAGAACCTTCTGGAATCACACATCCAGCACAAGAAACTCCATCATGCATGGGGCTTACCCTCCTCCGTGTTGAAGTCCCTGCATGTCTTTGCTCCATTTCTCATTGAATCAGAGAAGCACCCGCCATATATGGAAGGAGATAATATAGCCAACAGAGTTTCATGGGACAGAGGGGAAGTTTACATTATTTCTCCGAATCTCTCATTCCTCAGTCCAGACACAACAGAGTTTCTAGATGCTCATGTGAGGAGTATGACTGCAAAGCATAGATGGAGGCATCCAAAACATGCTCAAAAAATGCTTAGAGCATTTCTATTTCCTGTGCCACCTTCTCAGTTTGGGGAAATCAGGTCCCACAACTCTACATTTTATCAAGACTCTCCTACCCAACTTCCAGGGGAGAATGGGGAGGAGAGACTTCTGGCAAGAACCTCATTTATTACCCATTTTATAGACTGTGTGGCAGAGTTGCCTTTCCTCACTGATAGTGCTCAAGATGTTCTGGAAGTCCACACCCAGCACAAGAAGATCCAGCATCAGTGGGGCTTGCCAGCCATTATTCAGAAATCAGTGCGTGCATTTGCTCCACCCCCCTTTGAGCCACAGGAGAGCCCCGAATCTTCAGTGGCAGTGAGCACTGCTGGAAGGAAACAAAAGAACTTTATTGATGAAAGGAGAGCTGGTGCCAAGGAATGGCGTGGGGCAAAGGAAGTTTGTGTTTCTTCCCAGCACCCGCATTTCTTACATTCAAGATCAAAAGAACACCTGGAAAAACACATCAAGAACCTCAACGTAGAGCACCAGTGGCACCTCCCTAAACTGGCTCAGAAGTCAACGAGGGCCTTTATCCCAGAAGCTGATGAAATGGAGGAGGAGGAGGAGGAGGAGCCTTTGACTTATTCTGGCTCTCAGACCCTCCAAGTGCCAAACACTCCTTTTCAAACAGGAGCAGAAAAGGAAGCCAGCTCAGGGTCAGAGGATCAACCCACATACCGCTCAGAGCTATTTTGTAAAATACAGCATAGGATGGTTTCCTGGCTAGATGCTGAAAAGGATACAGGATCTCTCTATCCTCATACAAAAGTTCAGCATTTCACAGTAATCAACGGGACAAGCAGCAGCTCGGAGGGTGAAAGAGAAGCACCGCAAGTGAGTCCATTGCAGATATTTACACTGAACCTACAGCATGCTGCACAGTATCCACAAATCCCTGGCAAGGCAGGGGAGTCTTGCAAGATATTCAACTGTCCCTGCTCATGTCATTCATCAACATCCACAAAAGGCTCAGCTTCATCATTACAATTAGTTGCAGAGCAAAGGTGGAGGCGGGAACAGCAAGAAAATTCCCAAGACAATGGAAAGGAGGCAGAGGCAGGGTCCTCTTCTCAGATATCAGAGAATAATGGGCCCCAGGACTCTGTTTCATTCCCAGGAGAAAGTGGAAAAGATCCTTCCATTTCAAAGGAAGCAGATGTAGATTTTTCTGTTCAGACATCAGCTAATGTTGAATGTCAGGACTCTGATTCATCCTCAGGAGACAGAGATAAGAATACTTCCCTCTCAAAGGAAGGCAAGGCTGACTCCTCTTCTCGGCCTCCATTGAATACTGAACTCCAGATTCATTCTTCATCCTCAGGAGATAATAAAGATCATTCCCTCTCACAAGAGGCAGAGGCAGATGCCACTTCTCAGATATCACATAATATTGAATCCCAAATCCCTGGTCCATCTTTAGGTGAATGTATGAAGGATGCTTCACTCTCAGAACATGAATTTTCCCAGGCATATTTTGGGCCTTTGAAGGCAGATGACACTCAGCAGTACAACACTCTTGTCTCCCAGCAAGCCTTGGATCCCACCACACAGCCATCCCATACCCTTGAGTCTCAATGTTTCCATGAGCATGTGGTGGGGCCCATGCTTTATAGCCAGGCAGATCAACAGCACCAGGCAAAATGGGACAAACAAAGCTGTGACAGTGAGAAAAGGAAGCAAATAGCCAACCAAACTATTGAAGATACAGCCACCAGCAGTAACAAAGGGGGCCATGCACCTGGACAGCTAAAAGGGTGGTCCTCTGAATCCCCTTGCTGTAACTTGAAACCTCCCCCACCCACCCCCAAAAGTGAGGACCCCATGGAGCACCAGGGTATCCAAGTCTCTGAGAATAGGGAGACCTCAAGTGAAGACCCCCAAGATCAAGAACAATCCAACCAGCAGATGTCGCATTTATCTCAAAATCAAGATTCTGCAAACACAGAAGTTGAATTCCAAATGCACCCCACAGATGGTTCCCTGCTACAGACAAGTGATAATATGGGGAAAGAAAGGGAGGAAGGTGGTGCCTACTCATCTTCTGAGTACAGCACAGAATGTGAACTGGAGAGAGTCGGAGACTGGGATGGTGGCGAAGAAAGAGGTGAGGAGAGCTCTTGGGTGAGAAAGGAGGAAGGAGTCAGTAGTGAAGATGCAGAGGAGATGCCCATGGTAGAGCCCAGAAGCCTGACATATGCAGATTCTCTGACAGCAGGACCACCCCAAGTTTCTCCAGAGGATGTTGTGCCTCCCTCAGAGACCTCAGATGAAAGGGCCAGCCTAAGCAAAACAAAGCTGTTTGATGTGGCAAGGCAAGCGGTTTCTGAACAATTTGAACACCTCCGTGCACCTCAGTCAGTTGCAGATGAAATGACTGAAGCTCTGGAGCTCTCCAGGCAGTTCTCTGTATCCCACAAAACAGTGGCCTTCTGGGAGGAAAATCATGATTTTGAACAGGCAGAGATCTTGGGGAATGACAGGGAAGGAGAAGGGAATGCTGCTGGAGAAGCACCCACAATAAATCCTGAAGGTGGGAAACACCAAGGAGCTGGGGGGGAGGATGAGGAGGAAGAAAAAGGAGAAGCAGAAGAAGTAAGAGATGGAGGAGGTGATAGAGAAGGAGAAGTAAGAGAAGGAGAAGGAGAAGTAAGAGATATAAATGGAGAAGGAATTTTGGGTGGGAGAAGAAAGGCATCGCATAAAGAAACTATTGGTGAAAAGGAGTTACCAACCAAACATGAGTGCAAACAGGTAGCTAAGACGACAAGAGGGGAAGAGGCCCCCAGGTTAGAACAAGGGATGGACAAGCAGCCGGTGCAAAAAGGCTCCCACTCTGTAGGTGGTGCATCTTCAAAACACACTGTGAAAGCAGATGAGAAAGTGTCTCTACTTTGTAAAATCCTGGAGAGAAAAATGCATCTGCGGGATGGGATGAATATCTGGATGCAGAATATTGAAAGGCAGAGGGTCCTTTCAGAAGGGAAGTCCAAGGAGGGAGGCGCCGGCATTGGCCATGCAACAAGTGGCATGGGAAACCACCCTGGAGAAAGTCAGAGAGAGAGAAATGATTTGGCCCAGTCCAAATTTAGGAAGAAAAGTGAAAGGAAGATGACTCAAAGCATGTTGTATGAGAGGGAGCAGAGTGGGAGTGCTGGTGAAACAAGGCTTCTTGAGAAAAGAAAAGGGGGATCAGTCCGGTGGGATCAGGAATCTAAACCCAGAAAAGGGAGAATAAGTTTCAGGAGCTGGAAGCAGAGCATAATGTCAAGGTTCAGAGCAAGCAGCAGGGATAAAAAATCAAGCAGTGGATCAAGAAGCAGGTCAAGCAGTAGGGAACCAAGATCAAGCAGCCAGTCAAGAAGCAGGGCAAGTAGCAGAAATCTAAGATTCAGCAGCTGGTCAAGAAGCAGGGGAAGCAGCAAGGGCCGAAATTCTAGCAGCAGGTCAAGAAGCAGGGGAAGCAGCAAGAGCCGAAATTCTAGCAGCAGGTCAAGAAGCAGAGGAAGCAGCAAGGACCCGAGTTCAAGCAGCAGGTCAAGCAGAAATGTAAAAACTCCAGAAAGCACCGGGACAAGCAGCAAAGATGAAGCAGCAGTTGAGTGAGTGGCAAGGTGTGCACTAAGGATTGAAAATTGAGCATCAGCAGAGCAACCTGCAAGATCTAGGCCCCTTGACAAAGAGGCCAAGAGAAAACGATAAGCTGCTCTGGTGAAGTGTGTAGGATGCCTTGATGACAAGGAATTTGGATTTAATTTTTTTTTAATGCAGCACCATGAATATCAAATGGTGGTGACGGGAAAAGAGCACCAGGCTCCACCTTCCGCTGATGGTTGTCGAGATGCTGAGGGCTCAGCAAACCTATCACTTACCTTTTTTTACTCTTTATGAAGCATTCTTAAATTGTTTTGTAATGTAATATGTTTTTGTCAATAAATCTCTATGTTAGCAGCACTGTGTTGGGGGGTTTGCAGCGCTTAAATATAATAGCCACCTTAGAACATGGGTGGGGAACGGAGACAAATGCAGTCCACCAAGACTCTCTATCTGGAATTTGCAACCCTCAACAGGCCACACACATGCCCCTCACCGGCCCTGCTTCACACACCACTTAAGTGTTTTCGTCTGGTTGGAATTTGCCCTTGAATTCTGCTAATGACTCTTGCTTCCCTGGAGGGTAGGTTGAAAGTGGAGCTGTAGAAGTTGCCTCTTGTACAAAGGCAAAATTTACACTCATTGTTCCTCTCACCTTTGCCTCTGGCCCCAGCCACCACTGGCATGTGATCACTGTCGGCTTTTTTTTCTGAGTCATGCAGAATGATGCAGCGGTTTCATCCTCAAAGCCCTAGGGTTGTAGGGCTTTGAAGATGACTCTTTACTTGCAGAATGGCAACTATTAACAAGCAGTATAGTAAATATATATACCAAGACCAATGCAATTCCTTTCTCTTCACTGAGCCCAAGAGAGGGTCTTCTTTCTTCGTGCTTCTATAACTCCTTCAAAACAAAGGTAAAGGTAAAGGACTCCTGGCAGTTAGCTCCAGTTGCAGACGACTCTGAGGTTGCGGTGCTCATCTCACTTTACAGGCCGAGGGAGCCGGTATTTGTCCGCAGACAGTTTTTCCGGGTCATGTGGCCAGCATGAATAAGCCGCTTCTGGCGCAACGGAACACCGAAACCAGAGCTGCGCACAGAAACACTGTTTACCTTCCCGTCAGAGCGGTACTTATTTATCTACTTGCACTTTGGGGCATGCTTAACTCCTTCAAAGCAGTCCATAAATTTTAGCTTGTCTGTCCTCAGCCAACCTCTAACTCCCAACCCAAGGTACTACTTCCAGGTTAGCGGAGTCTGTAACCCAAAGTGTTTGTAACCTGAGGTACCAATGTAATTACAAATTCCTAGCAGCCCCAGCAGCCACCATATTCAATGGCCAGAGATTATGGGAGCTGTTGTCCAACAATATCTGGAGGGCCACAGGTTCCTCAATCCCTAACAAACCCTCTTCATACTCCTGCTATAGTTTTTTAGTTTATAGTTTATTTTATTTCGGCTTTAAGCCCATAGACATAACAAACAAGAACAGAGAAAACACGCACATTCTGATTTACAATTACTAGCAACAGAATAGGTTAAAAGATATACAAATTAAATAAATTATAATGGAAATTAAAAATTTCAAGTTGTGTATAACAATCCATTGCATCTCTTGAGTGTCACTACTGAGGTTAAAATTTTTGCCATTTGTAGAGTTACAATCATATCAGAATCTTGCACCAAAAGAGCAAGGTGAGACTCTTCCAAATACCCCGGCAGTTTTTGAATTAGTGGAAGCAATAAATTCTTTCGGGCAGCACAATATAGAGGGCAGATAAACACTATGTCATGTAGGGTTTCAATCGAGCGGTTGTCACAGGCACATAAATCCGAGACTTGGGCCTTAGAAAATCTATGAAAAAGGATGTTTGAGGGGAAGACATTAAAACGTGCTTTGATAAAAGCAAAGCGGTGGCTAGCAATAGAGAGAGATGTTAAATAAGCTGGCACTTGCAATGAGGGAACAATGCCCAGGTGTCCCATACTCCTGCTTCCCTTTGGAAGGCTCCAGATGAACATTTTCATGCAAGGTTTATTGGAGGCTAAAGTTTTTATTTATTTACTATTTAATCAAATAATTATTTTATTTATGGCATTTATATCCCACCTTCTTCCCCACGGGCATCAAAGTAGCATAAATGGTTCTCTCCCTCCTCATTTAATCCCCACAGCAACCATATGAGGTAGATTAGGATGAGAGGCAAGTATTAGCCCAAGGTCACCCAGTGAGTTTCATAGGTGAGTTGGAATTTCAATCCTGGTCTGACACTCTAACCACTACACCACATTGAGGAGAGAGCACGGCAGGAGATACTAGGTTTGGGCTATCAGTGGGTTATCACCACCCATCCATTGTTTTAAAGCTTCCATTGCTATCCAGAAGAGCTACGACTAACTCAAAGCTGAGATTAATAGGGTGGTAAATTCTTTGCCAGACTACCAGATTCCATCCACTGGGGATGTGGATATAGGAAGCATACAGAGGACCCCGTGGTGGGCTGAATTCCATTTGAACTCACAACAAGCACCGTGTCACATGCAGTGTTCAGTTTGACTGCTCCATCAAGAAATGAATGTATTAGATTGATTTGGTTCATTGCTAATTTCAGGTTCACAGCAAATGATGGCCAAATTTGCACTGATCATAAGACTGCTGGAACCTGTATGCCCACTGCTCTGATGAAATGCAATTAAGTTCAAGCAGGCAGCAGCAGCATCCATGACTGGAGAGAACCCAGGGTGTTCCCAAGGTTCTTTTGTTGGTTCTTTGTGTTGTTCTTTGGAATGTTGCTTTAAAACACTAACTGTCATTGTCTGGGGGATACATACCATCTCTTGGGTGCACAGACTGCGTTCAGGTCTGTTTCACAAAGATGGGACTGATTTCCCTTATCAATTGCTTTTTCCCTTTGGACTGCTACTTCAACTTGTACACTGCTCTAGTCCTGGCTCTGTTCATCGGCCTCTTCCAAGTGATCCTATGTGGCTCCTTTGTGCGGTGCAAGAGAGTTGTCCAAGCACAGAGAAGTGTCTTGTCCTTTTCAGTGGAACCTGAAATCACTGAGAATCCCCACTTTTTGGAGCAACAGCTGGGCAGTTGGTTCCTCTCTGAGACTGGCACACCGATGGTGAGTTTCAGTGACACCTTTGTTCATGTCTGAAGTTGACTCACATTGGGTTTTTTCAGTTTCCAACAGCAATATTTACTTCCTCATTTATTTAAGAGATCTCCTACCCATCCTTCAGCAGAAACCTTCCCAAAGCAGGTCACAGCCATATAGCATCAAGATCCAAAATAAAACAATTACGTGAGAATACACATCAAGTTGACTCCACCCCCACTCCCACATTTGGTTTTCTCAACTTACAACAGCAAAATGTACTTACAAATTTATTTAAGAGATTTCCTACTTTTCCTTCAGCACAAAGGTTCCCAGAGCAGGTCACATCCATATAATCAAATAATATCAAAATCCAAAATAAAACAATTATATGACAATACAGATGATCTCACAGAAATCGCACACGTCTTAACTGTCAAAAGGCAAGGCTGAGAGAATGACAGAAACTACTTAATGAGCATTCATGGGGATGGGGTTCCATGTTTTAGGGGCCTTCAATGGGCAGTGTGATGCCATGGCATTTTAACAGGCCATTTGAGTCTTGCATTGACACAAACTTCCATACTGAATGAAATTCTAAGTGAGATGGGAGGGGTCAAAAATGACCTGACAGTATTGCATGCTTTGGCCACCAGGAGACAGGAATGCAGGAATGCAGGAAGTAGCCTTATACAGATCCAAACTGTTGGTCCATCCAGCTTAGTACAGTCGAAGCAGACCAGTGGCAGCTCTCCGGGGGTTCAGAATGGGATTTTTCCTGGTCTTACTTAGGGATACCCTGATGAAACTTGGAATATGCCTCACTCTGCCTGATGGATCTGTTCCCTGTTTGGTAAGGTGGCATTTCCAATTGCTTGTTCTTCCCTTTGAATAACTCCACTGCCTCCTCTCTTCCTAGAAGGATCATGTGGAACACAGAAGCCATCCGCAAGCAGCTGTTGGCCAAGAGAAAGGTAAGCCCTTGAGGCAGGAACCATCTCATCCTGCTGATTTATTATTATTTTTAAGAGACAAACTCGATGCTGACATTTGATCATTCACATGGTCTTTCATAGCATCCATGAAAGTGTACACACACACACTTGTTTGTTGGTTGCGTTTATTTAATAAGTGCAAGGTAATAAAACCCAGCTTAAAAATCTTTTTAAAAAAACCAAAAGAAAATATATTCAAAACTTAAAATTATAGGAGAGAGAATACACACAGGAGAACTAGCAGAGGATCATCTAACAAAAATACTTAGAGCTGAATTGAGTTAGTTGATGAAATGCAATCTAGAAGTTGGCTTACAATGCCCATATAACCCCTGACCATTGGACATGCTTGCTAGGGCTGATGGGCACTGCAGTCCACCTACATGTGGAAGGCCACAGATTCGCTGCTGTTCTGAAATAAAATCAATGCCTCTTAGGTACACAAATTAAATATAAATATGTCATGAGTTCTGGCAGGGACGTTTCAGGCCCCCACAGGTCAAGAAGAGGCCAGATGCTTGAAATGCAACTGGCTTTTTATTCACTGGCTTTTTATTCATGAGAAGTTGCAGGAAACTTAGCTCCGGCCCCACCTTTCCCCTCTACACTCCCCAACAGATGGTGACTGCAATGTGGGAGTTAGGTCCTACTCTTCTGGTTCTGTATGTCTCATTGCTTGGCAGCAGGCAGGACTTCCAGCAACACCCAACACAACCCTTCCCCACTGTCCCGCCACCAGGACCCAGGCTCTAAGTCCTCGTCTTCCCTGTCTTCCCTGGTGGGCTCCTCATCCAGCCAGTTCCTGACAAAATATGAGAGTCAATGGGCTAAATACCAAACTGGAGGTGGAAAAAGCTCACTAGTGCCTTCATTTGGCTTACAGGTACCAACCACCAGGAGAGAGAACCACAAAGTGGAGGCAGTCACTATGTCTCCATCCGCAGATTGCTATGTGACAACGTGGCCTGTGCCATATGTGGCAGGGCAGCCATGGAGGCTGAGGAAGTGCTGCGTCTCCATGGATTAAACCATGGGTTTCAAAGAGATGACATCATTTCCCCATGGAGCAACAGTGGACCTGCCCCAAACTGTCACCATCCAGGATTGGGCCATGAAACAACCCCTTCATCCAGAAAGGAGCAACCCCTTCCCAAAGGCAAGAGGCAGAAGGAGAAGCCACTCCATTCTGCTCAGGAAGCTGTTTCCATTTTCAGGAAGTATGACATGAGTCCTAGCCATCTCGACAACCATTCCATGTTCACTATGAATGAATGTTATGACAGCTCTGATGACAGAAGTGGGGGAATGAGCTATCCCTTTTGCCCCTCTTCTAGCACATCTTCTGTGCTATCTTTCAATGGCTGGGCAGATCACAGCCTCGCTACTGAACTGCCTGAGTTATCCAATTTCACCAAGAAGAACCACATTCCTTTGAGGCATAGGAAAAATGAAGCATCCTCTTCGTGTGAAAAGGAGAACCAACAGGGCATGAGATTCCACCCTAAAGCAGCAAGACATTTCCCCAATTCCTTACCTGTGGTCTCACAAGCAAATATCAAGTCTCCTAGGGTTGAATTTGCTACCGCAGACACTCCGTTTATGGCTAAGGCTCCAAGGACCTTGGAGCAGCATTTGGTCATGAAAAGAGCTCAACACAAACTGGGTCTTCCATCAGTCGTCCTCAGGTCATTCAGGGCCTTTTTGCCTCTTGGTATGGATTCCACTTTCCTGTGCCCCACAAAGAGGGAAGTTACTGTGTTGATGAGGCCTCGGCTTCTTCCTTTCATCAGTGTGGGAAAGAGCAGGACGCCGGAGCAACACATGAAAAAGATGATTAGCATGCGGCGTTGCGGGCTGCCAAGGCAAGTCCAAGAGGCCCTCAAGCACACAAAGCTGGCCTCTCACCTCACCACAGATATAGCATCGTCTGCACACAGGAAAAAGGGCCGAGGCATCGTCGTCAAGGGTGGGAGGGAAGGGAAGGTTCACCGGCATGTTCTACACTGGGAATCCACAACCAGGGAAACAGCCCTCAAATCTCCCCCTCCTTCCAAAGCAAACTCCCAGACTACAACTGGTAAGAAGTCATTTAAGGCCAGATACAAGATGCCACTTCAGCTAATAGTGAATTCCCAAAGAATAATTGTCCCAGAGGAGAGGAAAGCCCCCTTGCCCAAGCCGAGCCTACTGCACAGCAGTTACCCTCAGCGACTTAGCAGGCCAAGGCCAAGTCTCCAGGGGAAGGCAGATTGTGTGGATATGAATAGTAAGTATAAAGGCATTCAATTCCTATGGGCCCCCCCTACACTGTACATTGAACCCCTGAGCAATATAGTACCCAGTGCTCCTGAGTTGCTAGCTCCCCCATCTTGGTCGCATCATGCCACTGAGTTTGTCCACGCAAGGACACCTTTTCTTCCTGCCAATGAGGAGCAGTGTTTGGAATCCCATGTCATCAGAAAGAGGGCTCAACACCCATGGGGTCAGCCCATGCTGACACAAGAGTCTTTGCGAAAGTTCCACCTGCCTACACCAACAACAGCACCCCATGCTTCCTCCAAATTGTACTCAGGAGGGGAAGTGAGGGCATCCCCTGGGAGCTCCTTGCCTTTTGCCACCTTGGAGACCAAGAGGGACCTGGAGGGCCACATCAAGGGTAAAGTCATAGAGCTGGGGTGGGGCATCCCGAAGCGAGTCAAGGAGTCCCTCCACCACTTCACTCCACTAACAAAGGAGCCCAAAGGCAGCCAGGAGATGTCTGCATCCCACAAGGGGAAGAAGATTCTGGGGAACCTTCCACCGGAGAAAGCACCAAGTTTCTCTGGGATGCCAAAGCCAAAGTGCAACCAGCATCAAGTGCTGAAAAGACCTATGGACCAAGAGACTCACGAAATCTCACTGGAGCTTGTTGACCCTAAGTTTCATTTGCCTCAGTCAGCTGGCCACCAAGTCAAGGGACATGACCTTCCTAAAGTTGTCCCACTTGGTTTGAAAGCCCAGCAGCCTCAATCCCATGAGGTTCCCTTCGCAGAGCAAGACATCACCGTTCATATCAAACTCAACATTGCAAGCAAAGGTTTGGCTCACAGGCAAGGATTGTCCACGCCCTACAGAAAACCTTTATCCTATCTTTACAAGGAGGACACCCCTCAGGGGCCCTTTCCCACCTTGCCCAGAAAGGGTACCATGTTTGACTTCACCTCTGCAGAGATCCCATTCATTGAGCAGAGGACTCAGGAGGATCTGGAATGGCATGTGAGAAAGAAGAGGTTGCAGCATGCTTGGGGGTTGCCAAGCCTTGTCCAGAGATCTCTCCATTCTGTTTTCCCAGTTGTCCCCCAATCGCAGCAGCACCGGACATTGCAGCATGTGGAGGTGAATGTTCCCCTGGCTGAGCAATCCTTCCTCAGTGATGCCATCATCCAAGAACTAGAGCAGAATCTGCTGAAAAGAATCATGCTTCACCGATGGCGCTTACCCCAAAGGGTCCTTGAGTCCCTCCGGCTGCTTTCCCCAGAGATTGTAGCTGTTGCAGGGAAACAGGGTGGAACTAGGACAGTGAGGAGAACAATGCCAAGTCAGCCTTTGGTGTACCCCACACTTCCGTCTGAAACTACAGAGCATAAGATACTCCACTTAGATGAAAGACGTCTGGACATTTCCCCAACCTTGGACAGACATGCTTGGCAATGCATGCCAACTTCATGGAGTCAGCTTCTCCCCAAGACCCTCCATAGTCATGGGCTTTTGGAGCCACACAACCACATCCAGCCATCTGAGTGGACAGAAGGCATAGACCAGGTTGAATCAGCCGTGCTACATGACCGTTTGTTGTCCCTCTGGGGCATGAAGGGTCTGGGTGGAACAAAGCACATGCCGCCACTGCAGCCTTCCATTCCCAGAACAGCAACCACCTTCATGTTTTCAGAAGCAAAGACACCATTCCTCTTGGAGCAAGAAAGGCAAGCCTTAGAACTCCACATTAGAAAAAAGAAGATACAGCATGAATGGGGCTTGCCTAGTCTTGTTCAGAAATCCTTGCATGGCTTCAAATCACAGGCTCCCCCACTGCCCAGTCTCCAAAGGGCTGAAGTCCCTGTCCACATTCTGCTACAGAAACCATTGTTCCTTCCCCAAAGCACCTACAGTCAGTTGGAATTCCACATTCAAAGGATGACGCTACAGAGGCAATGGAAGCTGCCTAAGAGGGTTTTGGAATCTATCAAGCTTTTCTGCCCTGTGTCTGGGACAGGTCCCTTGGAACTACAAAATGCAGAGTACCAAAATAAAAGCTGTGACTCTCTGGGCAGATTCTCCCCTGCCATCCCATCAGCCAGAGGAGAGTTGTCCTCTTGGGAAGAGGCAAGGCAGGCGACGTTTGTGGGTGAGAACATCTTCACACATGGACCCAAGGCTTACAGGGCACAACAAATGGTCAGCCCACACCAGGAAACGGAGGCGGGAGAAGTCCCTGAAGGAGCTTTTTCTGAATCATCAGCTGCTTCTACAGATCACCATAGCCTCAGGAGAAAGTCCACAGAAACTGATCTCAAACCCATGGGAAGCTTCAGGGTCACACCTGATGGCCCTTTCCAGAAGTTTGCCCCTCTTTACAGCCAGGTGAAGCCCAGAAGCACATTTCGGCCCTTTGTGGAGGGTGAAGCAGTGGATAAGGGGGAGCTGAACATCAGGCACCAGTATCCAGAGCAGTTACCTAGTCAACAGAGTGAAATCTTGAATAAGATATATGCAAGCTATGCAGCCTGGCCACATATGGATGAAAGTTTCACAGGGATGGACTCAACGCATGTTTCCCTGGATGGAAGTGAGGCTAAAGAGAAACCAGAAATGAATGTCTACAAGGAGCATTCAGTGGCAATGGCCTCAGTGGATGACAAAATGACTGATTGTGCAGCCTCTCAAGATGAGGCTCAGGACCAACTAGAATCCTACATCAAACATAAGAAGATCGGTCACCATTGGGAATTATCACGAACTGTGCAGAAATCCATGAAAACATTTTGCCCACCTCCTCCTAAGTCCCTTCCTCCTATTTGTCCACATGCCACCAAGGAAATCACTAGTGTGGGTCCAGACACTGAAAAAGGAGAAAGTGCCACTGGTGAGAGTCTCTTTGTGGAAGATGAAAGGATTCTCTGTTGGGAAGAGCAACAGGCCATGGAGCAAGTTGTCGTTAGTACCAAGACAACACAGAGAGACAAGAAAATGAGCATTGTTGATGGAATCCCACAGGAAATTGAGAATGGAGTTCCTACTGAGATAAGACTATACTCCTCAAAGGACAACACTGGTGAGAGACCACAAATGTCAGCAGAAGATTCTGTGATAAATGAGCTGCTAGAAGTCATGAAGGAAGTTAATAACAGGCCACAGGCCACAGATGCCCTGGACATTGGGGGACCAGAGGCAGATAATGTTTATTTGGAGATTCTGCAGAGCACAGAGGAAGCAAATTATATGGGGGAGACCCCACAAAGAGTTGAGGAACTGGTATATAATACAAAGAGCCCACACATAGTTAAAGAAAAGGAATCTACCAGTGAAAGCTCACAATCCACAGAAGAAGCAAGGTTCATGGGATTGGAAGCCACAAAAGATGCTGCTAGTGAGATACCACAGGCTGCAGACACTGAATCTGGTGAGAGGAGTCCACATAACACAGAGGAAGAGGACCTCACTTATGAGAACACACAAGTAGCCACTAGCCCAGAGAGCTCAAAAGAGGATGAAGAAGTGGCCACTGCTATTGGGAGTCTGGAAGCCACCGAAGATGCAGGAGTTGTGCAACAACAGGTTTCACATGTCACAGGGGAGGGTGTGACCATTGGTTGTAAAAGCCCACAGGATCTGGAGAGTGAGAGTGTGACTTCCAGGAGCTCACAAGCATCAGAGGAAATGGATGTCGCTCCTGAGATCCGAATTGATGTTGCAGAGGATGGAGAAGAAGCAGAAGACGAAATTATTTATGAGATTCCCTGGGTCACAACTATAGGAAGCTCCCAGGAAGATGATGAAATTAGCCTTATGGGTGAAAACCCACAGAATAGAGAGAAAACGAGCATTGTTCCTGGGAGCCCACCAAGACCAGAGGAGAAAGCAGTTGCTGGTGAAAGCCAAGAGGCCACAGATGAAAGGGAAGAGAGCTCAGAGATTGCAAAAAAGCAGAGCACTCTGTCTGAGTGCCCATCATCCAAAGAGGAAGGAACTGCAGAAAGGGAAAGTCCCCAAGCAAAAGAGGGTATGCCTGGTGAGCACCCACCAGTCACAGCTACAGAGAGTCCGCAGGGAGAAGAAGGCATTAGAGTTGCCAATGAGAGGTCTCGGGTGATAGCTCCTGAGGCTGAAGAGGCTGTGTGTAGTAGGAAGCCATTTCAAGACACTAAGCAACATGGGGAAGCCCACTCCAGAAGGCAGGCTGTGACCTTCAGGTGGGGCATTCTGAAACGAATCCAAGAATCCCCACAGGCATTCTTGCTTCATCTGCAGCCCAGATATCACAGGGGCTATAAACTGACAGGAGGACTTGGAGACCAATCCCAAGCCACAACGAAATCAGGCCTGCGGAAGAAGCCACCAGTCTTCCGGACTGAACTGCGGCTTCAGGTAGAGCGTGGTGGGAAAATCAGTATTTGTGGGGCCACAAAGAAGCCCCTTCCTTTATTTTCTCCAAAAGCCCATCCCTCTGTGGTGATCCCAGAGGGGGGAGGCAAAGGAGGCAGCCAGGAGATGAAACCTGGGAAGTGCCTGGGCAGACCTTCCTATCTTAAAGGAAGGGCATTGAGGCACAAGGCGGTACTGAAATCCACTCTGCAGGTACATCTGCAGAAGACGGCACCAGAACAGGACTCAGAGATTCTTCTTGAGCCAGAGAAGCATGAACAGAAAATTCTGTTCCCTTGTGCCACCCGGCTCAGTGATTACAATGCAAGCCCTAGATCCAACCAAGTTCCTGAATCCCGGGGGCTCAGGTCTCTAGACAAAAGCAGTGAGCCAATTCCAGGTACTTGCATTGAAAGATTTCTTGGGGATAAATGCAGTATTTTGTGGCAGCTCGAATCCAGCCTCCAGGGGATGGTACAGAACAACCAGCATCCAGTAGGACTAAGGAAACCTCGGCCTCTAGATATCTCACATGCTACTGCTTCGCCCTGTGTGTGCCATACTGCAGTTCTTCAAATAGACACCAAATTTCCATGTGTAGTGGATGCAGATCAAAAGTGGCAGCCGCAACATGGGGTCCCAGTGGGTGCAAATACCTTCCAATGTGGGAGTGCAGTAAATAATGGAACTCAGGGATATTTGGATTTGTCTTCTGTGGAAGGCAAAATGGATATTGATTGCCCCAAGCAGGAAGTCTCAGGGGACAATCTCCTTAAGCCTTCTGAAGTAGCAAAAGATCACTTGCTCAGGACCCACATTGCCCAGAGAGCCTTGGGGTCTTTCATACTTCCTTGTCTTGTCATCTCCTCACACACTGCCTACGAAGATACGGTGGCGGAACTGGTCAAGAAGGCATCCAAAGAACGTCAGGAGAGACTCAGCAGCAAGTTACACAGGAGGAGGGTCAGTTTGGGGGTGCCCAAAGAGGAAAGCCAAGGGCTGCCCTTACAGACCCAGGGACATAGAGCTAGTGCAAGGGGGCAGCAAAAGACACCTGCAGCGGCATATACTCAAGAACCAAGGAGCAGGTGGGCCAGCAAATAACCTCATGAGGTATGTTCAGTCATGACATCCATCTCTCAACACCAATAATAGCTCTGGGGTTCTGCAGGACCAGGAAGACATCCAGTCTGCTGAAGAAAGTAGAAGTGCTTCAAGTGAGAGCTCTGAAGTTTCAGGAGAATCCGAGGCTTCTGGAGACTTGTGTGCTTCTTCTTCGGATGCAAACAGTGAATTGCCAGACCCTCCTTCAGATTGGATTCACTTGGAAACCGAAGGTGAGGGTGTAGAAAGAGAGTCTGGGAGCATCTCCATCTTGGTCCCTAAGGATGCTTCTCAGACACGGCCAGAGACCCCCTGCAAGCAATGCTACCCGCAAATAGAAGGCCAGTCCCAGTTCAGCAACATATGTGAGTGGCAGAGAGTAGGAGACTGGGATGTCCAAGTGGCAGCAATGTCCAAGTTGAAGAAGACAGCAGGGATCAGAACATGGGACAGAGGCCTAAAGATAGATCTTGCCTGAAGTCTGGAACCATCCTGAGATCCCAGGGAAGCCGTGCCTCTTCCAGTTCCCACAAGGATTCTGACAAGAGGGTGTCTATTATTGGCTCGGTCCTGGAGAGGATATTACACCTAAAGTATGGGATGCACATTTGGTTGCAAAGCCGTGGCATAAACGAAGCTGCCCGGAGAGAAAAGAAGAGGCAAGCATTCACCACTGCCAATTGCCCCGAGAAAGAGGACATGTTAAAAGGGGCTGAAGAGTTCAGAGGTGCTGAGCCTGCTATGGAAGGAGGTGCTGTGCCCTAGACAGGTGGGTGTACACGTATTCTGTAGCTCAAACTGATGAAGAGGCATACAGACCAGAGCCCATCTTCCAGAAACATGGTTCATTTCTGGCAGAAAGACCGGGGGGGGGGGGTTGTCCCATTACAGCCCTAGTATTTCAAGAAGCATCTTCCAGATGATATTCTGAAGCCCTCCAGAGAGGACACCATAATGGAAAGAAGAGTATGAGGTCAGAAGAGAAGTTGCCCGGGGTTGGTAATATAGGTATGTGGAAACTCCGGCCTATGGGCCCAATTAGGTCAAGAATGTGCACATGCCATTTCCCCCAATCATTTTCTCCAACCCACATATATGTGACATCAGATGTGGGGCAGGTACCAACATGTCCCCACATCTGCTTCCATAACCCTCATTTGCAGTTGGGCTGTGCCATTCTGTGGCTTCTCCCCCCCCCCCAACCTCCCAACCTACAAGAAAAGGTCCTTTTCAATGTCAGGGGAATTCCAGGGCTCGCTAACCCCTAGTGAACAGTTTGGGTTTTGTTTTGATTTTTATTTAAGGGCTTCCACGAGGTTTAAAACATATAAGTTTTAATTACCAGCAGCTCCACCCCCTCCATGGTTTCCCAATTTATCCTTAAGTCTGCTGCATAGCATTCTTGATTTGTTTTGTTTTTAATGAGCTGTAGGGGAGTTTCTTCTGTAAGGAATAATGGTGGTTGGTTTTGTTGCTTTAATAAACCTCCATTTTGTTAACATGGGATGCCTTGGCTAGAATTCTTGGGAATGAATGCTCCTGTAGTAGTAGCTCAACCTTCTCCAACCAGATGCCCTTCAGTTATTTGGACTACATGTTTTTGCTGCCTGAAGATGATGACAAATATAGTCCAAGCCATATAGCAGACACGAGGCTGTCCTCTAAGGTAGCTGTTTTCCCAACCTATCCATTCTCCTGAATTCAGATGTACTTTTTATCTATGCCAATGTTTCCCAACCTTGGTTCTCTGGCTGGTTTTGGACCACAATTCCCACCCCCATCATTCAGCCCGGACACTGAGATCCAGCGCCGAGGGCCTTCTGGCGGTTCCCTCACTGCGAGAAGCAAAGCTACAGGGAACCAGGCAGAGGGCCTTCTCGGTAGTGGTGCCTGCCCTGTGGAACTCCCTCCCTTCAGATGTCAAAGAGATAGACAACTACCAGACATTTAGAGGACATCTGAAGGCAGCCCTGTTTAGGGAAGCTTTTAAAGTATGGTATTTTAATGTTTTTATCTCTGTTGGAAGCCGCCCAGAGTGGCTGGGGAAATCCAGCCAGATGGGCGGGGTATAAATAATAAATATTATTATTATTATTATTATTATTATTATTATTATTATTATTACCCCTGACCATTTGCCCTGTTAGCTAGGGATGGTGTGAGTTGTAGTACAAAAAACAGCTGGCGACCCAAGTTTGGGAAACCTTGATCTGTGCATAGAGATATAGATATAACTAGAAATATCCCCAGCGGTAGAAGCACATAGATACAGAAAGTAACATATTTTCAGCATTTTGTTTTCTTTACTGACTCCAAACAACAAATGGGAATGAAACAGCTCAATCCTTTAAAAAGTTAAGTCTGGCATGAGGAAGATCCCGGGTTCAAGCCCCAGCATGTCTAGGTAAGGACTCCTATCTGAAATTCTGGAGAGCCACCTGCTGGTGGTTAGGGTAGGCAATACTAAGCTAGATGCACCAATGGACCCACTCAGCTTCCTATGTACCTGCCTGTGTGCCTTGGACTTATTTAAGCTGAATAAAGACATCTCTGCTGTCACCCATCCCTTCCTCTTGCTCTCAGTCGCTCAGTAGATATCACTGGCAAAGATCTAGAGCAGGGAGGTTTTTGTAAGTGTCTGTATCACTGTGGGAACTACGCACAGTGATTTTCCTCCATACCAATACCACCGTCAACCACTGAAAGCCCCGCGTTTTGCTTTTGAGATCAAGGAGGTGTCTCACAATGACAGAACATTTTGAACACAATTTGAAAAAAAAGAGCTTCTACAAAACAAAGAAAAGACTTTTTATGTAAAACGTACAATCTGTTACCAAACTGGGAAACAAAAGACGAGCTTGTCAAAGCCTCTATGACACACTGGGCAATAGATATAGGACATAATGCAGATTTTAATCTCTGGAGAAAACTTTGGGAAAGCGATTTGAAGTTGACAGTGTGTTATTCCTTGAAGGAGAACTACTTGAAAATGATTTGCAGGTGGTATTTAACTCTGAGGAGGCTTGCTAAGATGTACAAGACAGAATAAGATAAGTGCTGGAGATGCAATGAAATTGAGGGAATGTTCTTTCGTATATGGTGGACCTGTAAAAGGGTAAAATAGTTTTGGGAAATAATCCATAATGAATTGGGGGGGAAATGTTTAAAAGTACCTTTAAAAAAAAACAACCCAGAGTCTTTTTTGCTGGGGATAATTCAGATGGAAATTCCCAGGTGTCCAAAAAGGTTATTTATGTAGGCCACTACTGCAACCCATGTTTTGTTAGCCCAAAAATGGAAAACAGACAAGGTCCCAACTGAAAAAGAACGACAACTTAAACTGATGGAATATGCGCAGCTTGCAGACTTAACATACAGAATAAGAGAACAAGAAGAATGTACGTTTAGAGAAATGTTTATTGAATGTGTGGGGGGAAATTGTATACACTTGAAAGCATTGGTAGCATTAAGATAAATTCAACAGTGTAGATAACTTTTGATGGATTTAATAATGGAATAATGAATGGTTTGGTTAATGTAAAATATGCAGGGTTTTATGATATGCAAAATGAACTATAGAAAGAGAAGAAGGGAAGTCATTGATATTTAAGGCTGTTTAAATGAGTATTTTAAACTGTAAAACAGAAATTTCCCAGAATTATTTGGGGGAAAGCTAGTGGTGCTGTGGGTTAAACCACAGAGCCTAGGGCTTGCCGATCAGAAGGTCGGCGGTTCGAATCCCTATGGCGGGGTGAGCTCCCGTTGTTTGGTCCCTGCTCCTGCCCACCTACCAGTTCAAAAGCACGTCAAAGTGCAAGGAGATAAATAGGTACCACTCTGGCGGGAAGGTAAACGGCATTTCCGTGCGCTGCTCTGGTTTCGCCAGAAGCGGCTTAGTCATGCTGGTCACATGACCCGGAAGCTGTACGCTGGCTCACTCGGCCAATAAAGCGAGATGAGCGCCACAACCCCAGAGTCGTCCGCGACTGGACCTAACGGTCAGGGTTCCTTTACCTTTACCTTTACAGCTGTTTAAAGTGGCATGATATAGCTTTAAATATATAGTGCAGATGGGGCCTAAGATATAAGGTATCACTGGCTCACCTTTAAAAGGGAAATGCAATGTTGGATGGATGAGAACAGACTAGGAAAATGTGATTGACAAAAAACAAAAACAAAACAAAGCCTTGATTGCTGGGGAAAGAGATGTGACAGGGATATGAGATTCATTTGAGAGAGAGAGAGAGAGTCAGAGTCTGCACAATTCAGTAAAAACCTGAAAGGGTTTTGAGTTCACTGTAGACAAGAGTTTGTGATTTCTCCTAGAGGCTTGATCCCATTATCCAGTGCAGTGAATGACTGGAATATAAGCCAAGCATTTTATTTCTATTGGGCCTGAACAAAGTCCTGCCTTTCTTGTTATGTGCCAGCAGGTGGCAGCATTTCATATACAAAAGCAGAGTTTGTGGAAAAACAAACACCAATCAATGAATTTTAGAAAGGGGCAATATTAGACGTGCGAGCAGTGGCAGAGCAAGCCGATCGGGTGCCTGGGGCGGCGTGCGTGCCCTGCGCCCAGAGGTGGGGCCATCCGCCTGTGGGGGCGGGGCCAGCCGGGGCAGGGTGCTCCGTGGGGCATAGCTGTCAAGTATCCCTTTTTTTGCGGGAAACTCCCTTATTCCAAGCCGTTTCCCGCAGCTATTCCTTATTGTTGATATCCCTTAAATTTCCCTTATTTCTGGGAAGGAGAGTTGGAGTCCGGGGACTCCTTGGGTCCCTGCCTTTCTCAGCCCTGCCTGCCTGCCTACCTCACAGGACTGTTGTGGGGATTAAATGAGGACTAGGACCAGGGAGCTCCTTGGAGAAAAAGGTGGAATATAAATACCTAATAACAAGCAGACAGACAGATATATAAAGAAGAAGATAAAATAGACGAATGTTTCTTGGCAACAGGTGCTCAGATTAAGCATTGCTGCCCCTAACTGGAGGCAGAGCAGAGCCAACCTGGCCAGAAGCCATCAGTGGTCCTCTCCTCCTGCAGGAAATTGCCTAATCCTTTTCTAAAGCCATCCAAGTTGGTGGCCATCGCTGCTCCCTGTGGCAGGGAGTTCCAGAGGTTAACTCTGTGCTGCGTGAATAAGTGCTTTCTTTTCTCTGCCCTGATTTCTCTTTCCTGGGAGCTCTTTCCTGGTGTAAATTAATTTGTAGCCTGGGGGGGGGGGAATTACCATGGGGTGGACTGTCCCTGAGAACTGTAGACTGTCCCCAGGACAGGTGAGGGTGCTGATCCCTTATTTTCAAATCCGAAACTTGACAGCTATGCCGTGGGGCCTCTGAGGAGTCTGCCTGCCTCCTCCCACTCGGCTGCCCTACAGCTGAGGGGGAGGCAGCAGGAGGACCGTTTGGGGCAGTGAAGAGCCTGCGGGCGCCCTAGCCACTGCGTCACTCCCAGGAGAGATGCGTGGCTCGGGCACGCTGTGGGCCCCATGGTGAGTGCTGCCCGGCATTTTGTCACACCCCTCAGTGGTGACACCCGGGGTGGACTGCTCCCACCGCACCCCCTTCCTCCGCCCCTGCATGCATGCACAAAACATTTTTTTTTAGACTCCTTGTGCTCCACTCTCCTCCCCCTTTCTTCCTGCCTAGGGCAGCCTTGTATCTGCCTGTCCTTCAGAGCTTCAGATAAAATACAAAACCGTGTATATCTCTGGATAGAACTGTATTAAATATAGAACTAAACTAACAATATCGTCATACAAAAAGCATACATAGATATTTCCTCAAAGGCAAAGCCTATATATGCTTTCAAACATCAAAGTGCTTATTCAAAGTGCAATATACAAAGTGCATTATAATGTTAAAGATGGTTATGCAAAAGTCTATAAGGCATATGGGTCTATCTTCCCAATGTTGGAGAAGGTTATACAAAGTCATTCAGACGTGTGGGTATGTCCTCCCGACGGGTGGCCAGCTTCAAATCTTCCCGTTTCACCATCAGTTTCATCAAGGTCTGGACTTTATCTTTGATAACAACAATACAAACCATCAACTTTACTAGAAATATGATTTCGAATATACAATAAAAAGCTTAATAAAGATTTATGTACTCACCATCAAATCAGAACTAGGATATTAAACATAGCTAAGCTATTCAAAGTGACTCAGACTCCCATCATTCCAACATAGCTAATGCGGACTCAAACACTCTCCAGGTTAAATACTTACAGGCAGGCTAACATTTAAAGGAACAGATTACTATTATTGTTACTATGCTTGATGTGGATATTTAAGGGTATAGCTCCATTAAAAACATCAGTACATGATGACTTTCAACAACTTTTTTTATTAAAAGGTTATTAGAAATCCTATAGAGATTCTTATATAGACTGAGCCTCATTATTGCTGTCAAGAACTATATAATAGATTTGTATAAACAACAACAAATTTGTATATAAAGGTTTTCCCCCAGCTTACAAATAAGGACTAAAATCAATGTTGAGATTGAAACCTGTGGGGGCCAAGGACCCAAATCTGTATATCCTATGGGATTCCTTCTGATGTAGTTTCTTTTTTAAAAACTTCTGTATTTATCTCAGGGATGAAATGCTTGTAAATCATAAGCCAATGAAAGTCAGTGGGCTTATGGTTCGCCTCTGCATGTACTGGCATGTTTTTAAGGTTTTTTGTTCTGCGGAAACCAATGTGTGGTATTAAAGAACAACCTGGTATTTCTTTTATTAGGTGCCAGTGCTTCTTAATTATTTTGCTGATAGAATATGAAAGTGGAGTGTGATCAATGGCACATGTTATGGGCGAAATTTCTTGTCTGCGACGTTTTTCGAATAGACTATATCTAGGTCTTTGAAGGGCTCTGGTTTGTGCCGTTTTAATCACTTCATGTGGGTAACCCCTTGAAAAGAATTCTTGTGCCATGACCTTACTATCATTCTTGTAATCCTTAGGAGAAGTGGAGTTCCGTTTAATCTGTAAAAATTGACCATAAGGTAAATTATGTATTAAATTGGTAGAGTGAAAAGATTTATAATGAAGGTATGATGTTTTGTCTGTGGGCTCTTTAAAGGTTCGAAACGCTAGTTTGTTAGCAGTATCGCGATATACTATAGTGTCTAAAAACGTTACTTCTTGGCTATGGTAATGGCACGTGTATGTTATGTTGGGATGAATGTTGTTGCACCAAGAGAAAAATTCAGTTATATTTTCAGCTGTTTCAAAAATCCAGAACAGATTGTCCACGAACCTCTTGTACAGTATTATTTTATCAAAAAAAGGGTTAACTTCTCAGTTCATAATGAAATCTCCCTCAATTTTTCCCATGAACAAATTAGCAATGCACATGCGCTACCCATAGCCACTCCCTTAGTCTGTAAAAAGAAATCCTTACCAAATTTTTAAAAAATTGTCCTCAAAAATTAAATCAACCAATTCCATAAGAAAAAGTGGGTGGTTGCTGTAACTCTCTGGCCAAAAATATGTTTTCCACTATGCAGCGAACCTCATCTAAAGGTATATTTGTATATAAGGAGGTCACGTCCATGGTCACCTGAATAGCCGATGTGGGTATATGCAAACCCTCAACTTTTGCAATGAAATCTCTAGTGTCATGTAGGTAAGAGGATAATTTAGTGACACAGGGATTTAAAAAGGAATCTACATACTTTGAAAGGGGCTCCAAAAGTGAGCCAGAACCTGATACTATGGGCCTACCGGGTGGTGGGAAACCTGGTTTGTGGATTTTTGGCAGAATACGAGGATTTTGAGGTACAGATTTATCTGAGGTACAGATACCGTGACTGTCTGTTGTTGTTTCCACTGTGTCCTTCAGAGCTGGCACATCATGTGGGGCTGGGCCTCAGAGGCAGCATTTTCTACTCCTCGCCTGCTCTCCAGAAACCACTACAAGCTGTCAAAGGGAGGAGGCCAGCAGCAGCGACCATGGAGAGGCAAAGGGATGGTCCTTTGCTGCCATCACCACTCTGGACAAACAGCACTGGCAGGAA
This sequence comes from Lacerta agilis, assembly GCF_009819535.1. NCBI lineage: Eukaryota > Metazoa > Chordata > Lepidosauria > Squamata > Lacertidae > Lacerta > Lacerta agilis. The sequence goes on along the minus strand of NC_046325.1, from coordinate 6,837,203 downwards.
AAATAGGGACATTCTGGGGTCAAATCAGAAGCCAGGACGGCTTTCATAATTCGAGGTGGGATTGTCCCTGGAAAAGGAGTACAATTGGAAGGCATGCCGTATCAACAGGAACAGAGTGCGCACCCCATGCTTGCACTCAGTATTTCCCACAAGTTCATTGGACGGTAGGTTTTTGTCAAGGCTTCAGTGACGGTGGATCAGGTGGGAGCCACAGTGCCTCGCACCCATACAAAAACCAAAATGGGAAATCTGCAGATTTGCACAGTGGGCTGGGCCAAAGTTTAGAGGTCTCAACTCAGAGTGAATTGGTTGATGAACTTCCAACTGTCTTTGTGTTGGTTTCTGATTGCCCCTTTTGGTGCAGCCACCTGTTTCCCTTCCCTCCCCCTGTAAATCTTAAATTAACTGTTGGCTTCAAGTCTGTGTTGCTTTTGTTCCCTCCCACTTAAATCAGGGAACCTGGTCAATGTCACCAAGGTTGTATGGTCAGACAGGAGGAGCTGGAGTGTAAGGACGTTCAGTGGTTGTTCATGAAGAATCAGCCAAACGCAGAACTTCTAAGCTAAGTTCTTTATTGTGCAAACTATTTACAGTGGAGCAAAAAGTTCAATGTCCATCTCCTAACTCCACAGAGTCCAGGAATGACCCCTTCCAGTTCTTTCGCCAGCAAAAAAGGCGCGGGATTCTGAACCCCCGCCTGCCCCTTCCACGTCCTTCCTGCCTGTCCCTTAGGAGCGTGGGAACCTGACCCCGTTCCCTGCTATCCCTGTGATGCTGAGGCTCTGCGATCCTGTCAGAACCCCTGCACCACCTTCCTGCCTCTGCCTCCCCCTCCCCACTGGAGAAATGGTAGCTTCTGGATGAGGGGGAGGGGGAGGGGGAAGACAAGGACAAGCTTGTGAAATGCACGGGAGGTTCCTTATACTGTAAGCCCTCCCGCAATCCCACCGAGAGCGGGGAGGGGGGTTTCCTGACATGGAGGAAATAATGCATGAAGTGATTGTTGGTGCAAAAGTGCAAAAGATACAGAGACCCTTTCCTCTCTATATATGAGAGCGCACACTCATTTACATTTTCCTGGTGTTTTGTCTGTCTGTCTGTCTGTCCATCTCTCTGAGACATCTAGACATTGTTAAAGTACATTGTAAAAGATGCAGTACTTTTCAGCCACCAGGAGTTGAGGTCCAACATCTGAATTAATACTGGCAGATGACACTGATGGTATGCATTTGACATATCTAGTTCAATAAAATCACCTGTCATTAGCTTCAGAACACTTTCTGGTTCAGGTACCATGGTTCCATAACACCCCCTCAATTTGAAATGTTGAGTGCACTGTTTATTCTTAGCTTTTTACCATGCTGAGTGTTAGGCGATTCCCCCCCCCCCATTCCCCTCACGGAGCTACAATTGCCAGCATTCCATGAGGAAAGGGATGGATGTCAAACCACTCTAGGAATTGTAGCTCTGTGAGGGAAGAGGTGTCTCCTGACTCCTCTCAGCATCTTTAATAAACTACAGTTCCCATGATTCTTTGGGGCAAACCGTGACTGTTTAAAATTGCAAGACCCAGCTTTGAATGTACAGTGCAGAAAATGCCCTAGGTACCTTCTAGGGGGATGGTGGACATGATTTTCACCACTCAACAGCTTCAAGAAAAATGCAGAGAGCAATATGAACCCCTGTATTTGAGAGCTTGAACACAGAGGGCACTTAGCGGCACCCATAGAGGAGGTGATGAGGATGGTGACTGAGGAAGTGGGAGAGATGGGTGGGGTTGGGTTGGGTTGGAGATTCACTCATTATCCAAGAGGCTGGGTAATATAGCCTCTCCCTGTAAGCTTTGAAATAAAATAGGACTGTAAGAAATTTTTCCTTGTCTTTATACTTTCCTGGGCAACCAGCCGGGAGCCGCTGACAGCATCTTGACACCACTGTGGAAGGACTTGTGGATCCAGAATTGGCCTCCACAGTTACTTACACACTCACAGTTAAGATCATGTTCATGGAAGAAGATCTTACTCCGTTACGAATGATCGCCAAAGAAGTATAGTGCAGACAATTTCTTAGAGACAAGGGTCCACTGGGTTACAGTTAGGAGGGAAATGTCATATGGGATGGAGGAGAACAAACTAGGATGATGTGGCAAACAAAATGCATTGTTGATCATTTGATTTTGAACTTTTCTGTTCTCCTCCCAGAATGCCTGACCCTGAAAGAGGACACCTTTGGCCCTTTCCCAGAGCCCAGGTGCCAAGGTGCAGACAATATTTAGAGAAAGAGAGAGGGTGGGGGAGGGGTTTCTGCCAATGCAAACAGAAAGATGGGGGGGGTTGTCACTGGTGGTCGGGTATCGACTGGACCATCCATATCACCAGGAACAGAGTGTCGGTTCCATACTCCCACAAGCTCATAGGATGGGATGTTTTTGTCAAGGGTTTAGTCACAGTGGATGGAGTAGCAACCACAGTGCTACTCACCCATACAGAAACCTATTTAGAAGCCAGGATAGGAAAGCCACAGATTTGAACTTTTGACTTGGGCAAAAGTCTTAGTTCAAACTGAACTGGGTGACGAATTGCCATCTGTCTTTCTGTTGCGTTTCTGATTCTCCCTTTGGGTGTTGGCAGCCCCAGTTGGCCACCTGTGTTTCTCCCTTTCTTTCTCTTCCACTGAATCCAAATATAACTCTCAGCAGGAAGCCTGTGTTTCATTCTGTTTCCTCTCACTAGAAACTCACCCACACTTTCACTTGACTTGAATTTTGATTGTGTTGTGTACCAACTAATCCCCCCGGGTTCAAGAGCATTTTTTGTTGCTCCGTGGCTGTGCCTTACGGAAATCTGATCATATCCACTGAATCGAGGCTTGGTTAAGAAAAATATATCTCTGCATTTTCTACGCATCTGATACGATCCAATTCAGCAGACTATTGTGATCACTGTACTGCATGATATAACAAAAATAGTTATTCCCAAAATAACTTTTCTTCTTCTTTTTTTCCTTTTGGGAATTATAGAACTACCTAAATTGTATAGAAATTTATTTATGTATGCAAGAATGCTACTCGCCCAAATGGAAAGAAGCAGAAGTCCCAGCAAAGGAAGAATGGATACAAAATCTTATGGAATCTTATGGAATATGCAGAAACGGTGAAACTCACTGGAAGAATAAAAAATCAAGATAAACTTTTTATATATATAAAAGAATGGAAATGGTTTATTGAATATTTACAGATAAATTGCAAACAGATAAAAACATTGGCATGATTATTGTAATAACCTTTATATTTATATTTAAAGTTTGTATTTAAAGTAGATAATTAAATGAGCAAATTAAATGAATTTGGATATGCAGAAGATATTTAAAAATAAATTTAAGGAACCACAGAAGCAGGTGGGAGGACATCAAGCTTTGAAATGTTAAAATGATTGTAAAATTAATGAAATGTATAAATTTAAAAAGTATTAACAAAAACTTTTTTAAAAAAAATAGTTATTAACAGTAAAGAAAGCATATGAAAGAGTATACAACCAGACTGAACAATTCCCACATTAAATCATAATAAGATTTAAAAATAAAGATACAATAAATTACTATAAATAACAGCAACAACGTCCACTCACACAACAACAGAAAAACCCCAAACCTAACCCAAGAGTCTGTTCAGCAGCCTCAGCTTTTGTAGCTGGAGTCAGTCCGGGCCCTGCCCACCCAGGCCAGGTGGAAATATGCATGCAAGACAGAGAGCAGGTCAAAACTCACGGTCAAAATTCACAACTATATATGAGATCTTTCTCCAGTCCAGATCTAAGGGCCCCAGACATGTTCTGAAACAGCTCATATTCCACACCTAATCGCCATCTTATGTACACATGTTGTGTTTGATGCAGTTCATATTGAAGAACCCAGCAAGTCATTAAAAAAAAACAACAACCCTGAGTTGCTCATAATAATGGACAGGTCTAGGGGAAATTAAACTTTACAAAGTGCATTGAACTGAGTCTTACGATGGGGTGTGTCCCACTCAAAAACTAAAAATAACACTTGGGTGCTTTTGAAAAATCTAATTGTTTTTATATGTGTCTAGATTCCACCCAAGACTTGAGTGTTTTCGTTGCATCTGAGCTTTTTCACAGAACCTTTTGCAAACATGTTCAGTGATTGGCATGCACATTCAAGTACTGTCTTTTTTGTGATGGCTGTCCATACCCTCCAACTTCTCACAGATGAAAGCAAAAATCAGTCCCATTGTGTATGTAGATATATGTTGTGTATACACATGTGAATTTTGTCCGTGAGTTACTTACATTGTGTATATAAAAAAAATCAGAGGAGTGAGTAAATCAAGAAAAAGAAAAACATGAGATCTTTTATAATTATCCTCATTGCCCTAAGTGTCTCACCTGGTGAGTATTTATGCCAGCTGTAAAAACAAGCATCTGTGAAGCCAGGTGAGTCCTTCAAACTGACCTGCTCTGTCTCTGGTGTCCAAGTGAGTGGTGATTACTGGAGCTGGATCCGAGAAACTCTAGGGAAAGGTCTGGAATGGATGGGTAACATTCGGCCCACAGCAGGTGGAGGAACCAGCTACTACAATTCAGCTTTCAGCAGCAGAATCACCATCTCCAGGGACACCAACAAAAATGAAGTGTATCTTCAGATGAATTCCCCAACAGCTGCAGACACAGCAATGTATTATTGTGCAAGAGACACAGTGATCCAAAGCAATGACGCATCCATGCAGAAAGCTAGAAATGCATCCAGGATTAGGTCAAGCAATCAGGGTGGGTAGAGGGAAGATATATTTCTCAGAGAATCCCATGGAAGCTGCTGAAAACTTGCTTATGTGCATTGCACAGCCCCAGATCTCATTGCCCCATTAATGGTGGATGAGGCCAAAATCTCATCTCACTCAGCATTCATCTAACTGAGCGTTATATTGAATCAGGCCAATAGTCCGTCTAGTTCAGTATAGTCCACCCTGGTTGGCAGCTGCTCTCCTTTCTGTCAGACAAAACAATTTTGGACAAAAGTGTCCTCCATCCCTCTTGGACTTTGAACAGGATGCCTTCTCCCCCTATATTTGATCTCGGCCAATCTGAAATGATGTGGCTGATGTGAAGCTTGGCCAAGCGTGAGCAACAATAAAAAGGTAAAAGACCCCCAGAAAGTTAAGTCCAGTCAAAGGTTTAGAAATGAATGGGGAAGGTTTATAGAATACTTGGACAAGGTGTGCAAGACGTAAATAATGACATATAACTAAGGGCGTGTAAGATATGAGAAGATAACACAAATAAGTTTAGAAGGTGGTAAATAATGGAATAAGAGAAGACTTACAATTTGGAAATGGGATTGTAAAACTAAGAGAATTGGGAAACAAACAAAAATAGTTAATGATTGAACAGGAAATTGATGTGCGAAATATAGATGAATGATATAAGGAAGACATAATATGAAAGAAGGGAAATGAATTTAACTGTAATAAGAAATATTTGCATGACACAAATTTTATTTTATTTTATTTTATTTTATTATTATGATCTTTGTTTGTAATTTTTTTGTGAAAACTCTTGTTAGTTGTTGTTGTTGTTCAGTCGTTCAGTCGTGTCCGACTCTTCGTGACCCCATGGACCAGAGCACGCCAGGCACGCCCATCCTTCACTGCCACCCGCAGTTTGGCCAAACTCATGTTAGTAGCTTCGAGAACACTGTCCAACCATCTCATCCTCTGTCGTCCCCTTCTCCTTGTGCCCTCCATCTTTCCCAACATCAGGGTCTTTTCCAGGGAGTCTTCTCTTCTCATGAGGTGGCCAAAGTACTGGAGCCTCAACTTCAGGATCTGTCCTTCTAGTGAGCACTCAGGGCTGATTTCTTTGAGAATGGATAGGTTTGATCTTCTTGCAGTCCATGGGACTCTCAAGAGTCTCCTCCAGCACCATAATTCAAAAGCATCAATTCTTCGGCGATCAGCCTTCTTTATGGTCCAGCTCTCACTTCCGTACATTACTACTGGGAAAACCATAGCTTTAACTATACGGACCTTTGTCGGCAAGGTAACGTCTTTGCTTTTTAAGATGCTGTCTAGGTTTGTCATTGCTTTTCTCCCAAGAAGCAGGCGTCTTCTAATTTTGTGACTGCTGTCACCATCTGCAGTGATCGTGGAACCCAAAAAAGTGAAATCTCTCACTGCCTCCATTTCTTCCCCTTCTATTTGCCAGGAGGTGATGGAACCAGTGGCCATGATCTTAGTTTTTTTGATGTTGAGCTTCAGGCCATATTTTGCGCTTTCCTCTTTCACCCTCATTAAAAGGTTCTTCAATTCCTCCTCACTTTCTGCCATCAAGGTAGTGTCATCAGCATATCTGAGGTTGTTGATATTTTTCCCGGCAATCTTAATTCCGGTTTGGGATTCATCCAGTCCAGCCTTTCGCATGATGAATTCTGCATATAAGTTAAATAAGCAGGGAGACAATATACAGCCTTGTCGTACTCCTTTCCCAATTTTGAACCAATCAGTTGTTCCATATCCAGTTCTAACTGTAGCTTCTTGTCCCACATAGAGATTTCTCAGGAGACAAATGAGGTGATCCGGCACTCCCATTTCTTTAAGAACTTGCCATAGTTTGTTGTGGTCGACACAGTCAAATGCTTTTGCGTAGTCAATGAAGCAGAAGTAGATGTTTTTCTGGAACTCTCTAGCTTTCTCCATAATCCAGCGCATGTTTGCAATTTGGTCTCTGGTTCCTCTGCCCCTTCGAAATCCAGCTTGCACTTCTGGGAGTTCTCGGTCCATATACTGCTTAAGCCTGCCTTGTAGAATTTTAAGCATAACCTTGCTAGCGTGTGAAATGAGTGCAATTGTGCGGTAGTTAGAGCATTCTTTGGCACTGCCCTTCTTTGGGATTGGGATGTAGACTGATCTTCTCCAATCCTCTGGCCATTGCTGAGTTTTCCAAACTTGCTGGCATATTGAGTGTAGCACCTTAACAGCATCATCTTTTAAAATTTTAAATAGTTCAGCTGGAATATCATCACTTCCACTGGCCTTGTTGTTAGCGAGGCTTTCTAAGGCCCATTTGACTTCACTCTCCAGGATGTCTGGCTCAAGGTCAGCAACCACATTACCTGGGGTGTATGAGACCTCCATATCTTTCTGGTATAATTCCTCTGTGTATTCTTGCCACCTCTTCTTGATGTCTTCTGCTTCTGTTAGGTCCTTTCCACTTTTGTCCTTAATTGTGGTAATCTTTGTACGAAATCTTCCTTTCATATCTCCAATTTTCTTGAACAAATCTCTGGTTTTTCCCATTCTGTTATTTTCCTCTATTTCTTTGCATTGCTCATTTAGAAAGGCCCTCTTGTCTCTCCTTGCTATTTTTTGGAAATCTGCATTCAATTTCCTGTATCTTCTTTGTCCATGGAGTTTTCTTGGCAGGGATACTGGAGTGGCTTGCCAGTTCCTTCTCCAGGTGGATCACGTTTGGTCCAAACTCTCCACTATGACCTGTCCATCTTGACCTGTCCATACTCTTGTTAGTACCCAGTCAAAATCAATAAAAAATACTTACAAAAAAAAGTCCAGTCAAAGGTGACTATGGGGTGTGGCACTCATCTTGCTTTCAGGCCGAGGCGTTTGTCCACAGACAGCTTTCCAGGACATGTGGCCAGCAGGACTGAACCGCTTCTGGTGCAACAGAACACCATGACAGAAAGCAGAGTGCATGGAAACACAATTTCCCTTACTGCCACAGCAGTACCTATTTATCTACTTGCACTGGCATGCTTTTGAACTGCTAGGTTGGCAGGAGCTGGGACAGAGCAACGGGAGATCACCCCATCATGGGGATTTGAACCGCCGACCTTCTGATCGGCAAGCCCAAGAGGCTTAGTGGTTTAAACCACAGTGCCACCTGCATCCAATAGAGATAAAAACAATAGAGGGAAAGCTTAAAGGTAAATAAGAGCTATAGCTCAGTGGCAGAGCATGTGGTTTGCATGCAAAAGGTCCCAGGTTCAATCCCTGGCATCTTCAGTCAGGCTGGGAAAGTTTCTTGCCTGACATGCAGTATAGAGAGTAGACATCTAGACAGATCAATGGTCAGACTTGGGATAGGGCAGCTTCAGGTTGAATTCTCGGTGCTTGATCTTCCAGTTTGGAAACCCTAGCAGGAGTGTTTCCATTTATTATATTCACTTGATAAATGCAGCACCAAATGGCCTTCATGCAAATCTCCAAATGAAGCTTCTCTGGTTTAAATAGCATTGTCTGATTTTTTTCACCCTCAGTCTCTTTTGTTTTGTACAGAACAGAGGAGGCAGATGAGCAAATGAGGAGGAGAGATGAAATCTCTTATGTTGGTTATTTTTGGTCTCTTGGCCGTTTCACCAGGTGAGGATTTATGCATCAGATCTTTTTAAAAAGCAATTTGAACTCATTAAAAAGTGAACACCATATTCAACTCTATAATTTCTGCTCCATTTCTGCAGGTTGCTTATCCAGTACACAGCTGGCTCAGTCTGGCCCAGTTGAGCTTAAGCCTGGAGAGTCCCTGCAACTGACCTGCTCTGTCTCTGGTGTCCAAGTCAGTGGTTATTACTGGAGTTGGAACTGGCAGCCTCCGGGGAAAAGGATGGAATGGTTGGGTCACATTCAGCACTCAATAAATGGAGGAAATGCCTATTACAACCCAACTTTCCACAGTCGAACCAGCATCTCCAGGGACACCTCCATAAATAAATTCTACCTCCAGCTGAGCTCCCTGACAGTTGCAGACACTGCAATGTACTTTTGTGCAAAAGCATCACAGCTTGGCAAAACAGTGATCCAAGCAAAAACCACACTCTGACTTGAATGTCTGCAGGGACACAGTCAGCTCTCTGTTTCGACCAGAACTCCAAAGAGCTAATCTGCATAGTCTGGATAGAAGATTATTGTTCACAAACACAAGCAAAATACCCACCAACATGGCAGGGAGCGAGAATGAGTTAACAGTACTTATTTTCAGGCCAGTGCAGGGCTTGTCTGGGGCCCGGGGCAGGTGTCTTGTTAGAAGAAAGTTATATACTCAAACCAAAAAGCAGCTGGTCCCTGGAGGCTTACCCCTCTGATGAAGGGATGTGGGTGGCACTGTGGTCTAAACCACCGAGCCTCTTGGTCTTGCTGATCAGAATGTTGGCGGTTCGAATCCCCATGACGGGGTGAGCTCTCATTGCTCTGTCCCAGCTCCTGCCAACCTAGCAGTTCGAAAGCATGCCAGTGCAAGTAGATAAACAGGTACCACTGTGATGGGAAGGTAAACGGTGTTTCCGTGTCCTCTGGCTTCCATCACGTTGTTCCATTGCATCAGAAGCAGTTTAGTCATGTTGGCCACATGACCTGGAAACACCAGCTCCCTCGGCATGAAAGGGAAATGAGTGATGCAACCCCATATTGGCCACATGACCTGGAAACACCAGCTCCCTCGGCATGAAGGGGAGATGAGCGCTGCAACACCATTTTCGCCTTTGGCTGGACTTAACGGTCCAGGGCTCCTTTACTTTTTACTTTTACCTTAACCCTCTGAGGTCCAGGACAAGTGTACTTGGCTGTACCTCTTTTCTGCAGGGGCCAACTTATTTTGTCTCATAACATTCTGTGTAAGCTGTTGAACATTTTCCTTAGCATGGCACCACCCTTTCATCAACAGAGCCCTACCCCAGGATCCATTCATTACTCATGCTCAATACGCATGAGTACATATGTTCATGCTCAATACGCACGAGTACATATGTTCATGCAGACATAGAGACACAAAAATTGGCATACCAGCCAACTGTCCCCCTTTGAGTGGGACATACCGGATCTACAGAAGTCAGCCCAGCTTCTGTTTTAATTCCCCGATGTCCCTCGTCCAATGCCACAGCGAGGCCTCCTCCTCCTCAGTTAAGCCCAACACCCTTACCCACTACTCTCTTTCATACACATGTACACCCCTAACTTTTATGCTGTTGCTGACTTCCAGAGAGCACTTCCCCCCCCCCAATCGTCTGGGGCAGACACAAGAACTTTTGACAGAAAACAAGAGGGAGATCCAGGCTTCTAGCACAACAGCCACTGGGCATCAATGTGCCCCCTCCCACATATGGAGCAAAAAGCAGAAACAAGGACAGGACATCCTGTCTTTGAGCATTCAATGTGAATATGGAAATTTGGTATTCTGACAATGAGATGCATTACTCTGTAATTTTCCTTTTTCTGTGTCTTCAGTATTTTATAATTCTCGAAACTCACTAGAAACTGCTTGGATTCCTTTTAAAAAACAAACAGACATATTTTCAAGTACATCACTGTATACTTCTTATGTAAGGAGTATCCTAAAATATGTAATGACGGCTACCTTATTTTTTGGGAAGACCGTTTGTCCATGTCAACAGAATATTGCCTTAGTAAACCTCTCTACTTCTTAAATACAGGACTGGACTAGATTGATTTCTCTTTATGCAAATCTGCCAAGCGGGATGCCTCTGTTTAAATACTCCTCTCCAATGGTGAGACCTGGGTCGGCTGAGTCACTAACATTTTGTATGAAAAACAGAGTGAAGAAAGAAAACGAAAAACATGAGATCTTTGCTCATTTTCCTTAATGTCCTAAGTGTCTCACCTGGTGAGTATTTATGCAAGCTGTAAAAACAAGCATCTGGAACACAACCCAGAAAGAATCCATATTAGAGCTGTAATATTGGCTGTCTTTTGCAAGTATCTGCTCAACTCCTCAGCTGACCCAATCTGGTCCTGGAATTGTGAAGCCAGGCGAGTCCTTCAAACTGACGTGCTCTGTCTCTGGTGCCCAAGTGAGTGATTATTACTGGGGCTGGATCCGAGAAACTCTAGGGAAAGGTCTGGAATGGATGGGTAACATTCGGCCCACAGCAGGTGGAGGAACCAGCTACTACAATTCAGCTTTCAGCAGCCGAACCACCATCTCCAGGGACAACAACAAAAATGAAGTGTATCTTCAGATGAATTCCCCGACAGCTGCAGACACAGCAGCATATTATTGTGCAGGAGACACAGAGAAGCAAGACAATGAATCATCCATGCAAAAAAAACCAGTAATACATCCAGCATTAGGGCAAGCAATGAGGGTGGGTGGTTGAAAGATCTATTGCGTAGAGAATCCCATGGAAGCTATTTGAAAACTGGATTGTGTGAATTGCACAGTCCAGATCTCATTGCCCCATTAATGGTGGTTGAGGCCAAAATCTCATCTCACTGAGCATTATATTGAATCAGGCCTATAGTCTGTCTAGTTCAGTATAGTTACAGGTTGGTAGCCGTGTTGGCCTGCCATAGTCAAAACAAAATTAAAAATTAAAAAATTTATTCCAGTAGCACCTTAGAGACCAACTAAGTTTGTTCTTGGTATGAGCTTTTGTTTGCATGCACACTTCTTCGTGTGCATGCACACTGGCTGGCAGCTGCGCTCCTATATGTCAGACAAAAGAATTTGGGACAGAAGTGTCCCCTGTCCCTCTTGGACTTTTATCAGGATGTCTTCTCCCCCTGTATTTGAACTCGGCCATTCCTAAATGGTGGCTGTGTTGGTGTTGATGATACGGAGCCCGTCCTGGCGTGAGCAACAATAGAGAGAAGGCTGAAGGGTCAATAAGAGCTACAGCTCAATAGTAAAGCATGTGATTTGCATGCAAAAGTTCCCAGGATCAATCCCTGGCATCTTCAATCAGTCTGGAAAAGTTTCCTGCCTGACACCCAGTATAGAAGTACTGTAGACTTCTAGACAGATCAATGGTCAGACTTGGGATAGGGCAGCTTCAGGTTGAATTCGCAGTGCTTGATCTTCCAGTTTGGAAACCCTAGCAGGAGTGCTTCCTTTTATCATATTCACTTGCTAAATGCAGCACCCAATGGCCTTCGTGCAAATCTCCAAAGGAAGCTTCTCTGGTTTAAATAGCATTGTCTGATTTTTCACCCTCAGTCTCTTGTTTTGTACAGAACAGAGGAGGCAGAGGAGCAAGTGAGGAGGAGATATGAAATCTCTTACGTTGGTTATTCTTGGTCTCTTGGCTGTTTCACCAGGTGGGGATTTATGCATCAGATCTTTTTAAAAAAATCAAATTGAACTAATCAAAAAATCAAATTGAACCAGAGCCCCGCTCAGAACATGAGCAGAGCGCAACCTGAAGTGCTGCGTCTGCGCATGTGCACGACGCGATTCAGTGCTTCTGCGCATGCGTGAAATGCCGAAACCGGAAGTAACCCGTTCCAGTACTTCTGGGTTCGTCTCATTTGTAACCCGTGCCAAATGCAACCCGCAGCTATCGTAACCAGAGGTATGACTGTATAGTGAAGAAGCCAGACATACCTATGTCAGAAGGGAATTTGGAAGGAGAAGATAGACATCATGGCTCGTGGCCACTTCTAGCTCTTCGTTAATTCCTCTACTCTCCTTTTATAGCCATACAAATTGTTAGCCATCACTACCTCTTGAGGGAGCGAATTCAGTGTTGCTATCAAACGAAGGAATGGTGACTGCCCAACTTGGGGGTCTCCAAGAGGAGCAGAGAGGAAACAGGAGAAGATATGCAATGAAGTCACACCCTCCAACATTTCTCAGATGAAAATAGGGACATCTTATTCTACATCAGGAAACACTTGGTGACCTTTTCATTCAAAATGGGCTTTGCGTGGCCGCTTCACCGTTTCCTTCATTTGGTCCAGGGATTTTATTTTCCATCTAAACAGGGCTCCCCCTACTGGTGGTTAACCCTTCTAAGACTCCTACAGACGGGCAGTAGTCAGATATAGTTTGTGGTTTCTAATGCCTAAGCCAATACCACTGACATTCTGTAACCAATAAAGTTGTGGCCTTTTTCGCCCATTAACCTAAAATACTGTTTCATGTGTCTTTATTCCACTTCCCGGGAGGGTTGGGGACTTTGCCATGCAACTGTTGATACCTTTTTACATCAATAAATGTTAACTGGTGGTGGTTAATGGAACTGTTTTAGAGGAAGGAGATATAAGATATAAGATTTGAGAGTTTCAGAATTTTGTTGAGCTGCAGTGTGCGATTTCCTAAATGCCTACATTGTTTTTATGTTGCTTTAATAATCTCAGAGTTTAATTACCGGTACTTTTTTTACCATTATCTTTTATAAATTTTTAGCTTTTTGTATTTATTTGTTTTGTGGAAGCTGCTTTGAGTCCCAGTCTGGGGGAAAAGGCAGGATAAAAATACTACTACTACTACTACTACTACTACCACCACTACTACTACTTTTGGCATATTCATCTGGCAACCTTGTCAAGTGTGTCTCCTTTTAGCTTCTGATCCTTAAATGCACAACAGAATTGGACGGACTTCCCTTTATGCAAATAAGCCAAGTACACCCTTCTTTTTTTAAAGAGTGTAATCCAGTGATGCTTGATGACCTGGCTGAGACTCATACGCTCTGTTTCTGATTAACAAAGTGCTGAGTAATAAGGGGGGGGAATGTGAGATCTTTGTCAATTTTGCTCATTCTCCTAAGCGTCTCACCTGGTGAGCATTTATGCTTAGTGTAAAAACAAAAATCTTGAATTCAACCCAAAGTGAAGTCGTATTAGAAGTCTAATATCTGCCCTTTCTGTTTTGCAGGCATCCTTTCCAGTCCACAGCTTATCGAGTCTGGCCCAGGAGTGGTGAAGCCAGTCGAGTCCTTCAAACTGACCTGCAAGGTCTCAGGTGCCCAAGTCAGTGATAATTACTGGGTCTGGAACCGGCAGCCTCCAGGGAAAGGCCTGGAGTTTATTGGTGGTATTCGGAGCACTGGAACCACCTTTTATAACCCAGCATTCAGTAGTTGGATTTCTGTCACCAGGGACACCTCCAGAAATGAAGTGTATCTTCAGCTGAATTCCCCGACAGCTGCAGACACTTCTGTGTATTATTGTGCACGATACACAGTGAAGTAAAGCAATGAAGCATCCATCCATAAACCTACACAATATATCCATCACTATGGCAGGCAAAGAGGGTTGATGGAGGACACATTCATTGTCCCATAGAGTTCCACAAAAGCCATTGAAAACTTGCTTATTCCCATAGCATAGCCTCAGGCTTCATTACTCAGGTATGGTCCAAATTTTCATACAGTTGTGGTGGAATAATGCCTGGTTCATCATGGGTTAACCTATCACTCCCATGTTAGGTAGGTGTTCCCTGGGAGGCGGAGCTAGTTGGCATTCTAAAAGGAGGGGGAACAGCCTTGAAAGGCAGTTGGGGGTTTGGCAGTTGGGGTTGGAGGGTTAGAGAGAGAAAATGAGAGGTTAGGCTTTGGGGAATGCTAGGAAAGGTCATTACCATTGCAGGAAATATTATAACTAAGCTGAATTACATGAGAAGAAGATTTGTACCAGTAATAACCCAAGACATCCATGTTTTCAAGTTACCTAATAAAGTTAAATGTGCTTAAACGTTCGCTGACTGTGGCAGTGTATCAGTACCTTAAGCGGTGTGACTAAGAGGAGAGAACAAAGCTTTCCTGTGGAAGAGGAAACTGTTTGCTTATTCTGCTGTCATACAGAGGGCTGGACAGTGAAGCCAAGTGTGCCACTTATTTGCCTAAAGGGGAGGCAAACTGCAGTAGTTGGGAACCCTGGGAGGGAGATCCCATAGGTGGCAAGAGGTTTTCAAATGTAGAGCCCTGAGGTACCCCAGAGACAACTCCCATATGAACACTGAAGGATTCATCCTAGTTGGCAGTGAAACCTAGGGAGAGTCACTGTTGGGGAAGTATTGAAGGGGAGGGAATAGGATCCCTCACAACAGTACAGGGAGAGAACAGGAACTGGCTATTATGAGAGAAGTGTTGCAGTCAGCATCATTCTCCAATCAGAAATTGTGAGTCCTTATACTGTCTGGGGTGGGAAGACAGTTCTCTGACCCACACACAGGCCTATACACTGCTTTGCATCACTGGTACCAATGAACGGCTGTGCAGAGTAAAGGGCTTCATAACTGGTCGCAAAGTGACCATAAGTGATAGAACATCTAATGTGTGCTACTCAGAGAGAGGGAATCCTTAAGGCAGAGTTGGGAGGGAAATGGAGCTCTCCCAACTGGGTACCAGCTCAATCCAGTACCTCTGAACTTCCCAGATCTGATGAGCCTTAGTTATTGGGACTGCTATGTTTGGGTTCCAACAAAGGATGCCATACTTCTTCCCAAATACAGAAACACATTTACCTTGGAATGCTTTGAAGTCTTGCCTTCTTGGTTTTTGGAGGCAATTATACCAGAGTCCCATTAAGGCAGGGACAGGGAACCTCAGACCCAGGAGCTAAATGTGGCCCTCCAAGCCTCTCTAGGTGGCCCTCAGGACTCACCCCAGCTACTCCCCTCACCAGTCTCTCTTCCGACCTTTCTTGATTAGAAAAAGGGAAATACAAAATTGAGCCTCGCAAGGCTCATCTAGAAACCTGATAGGCTTGTGCTTACTGTGAAAGTGGAAGGGGAAAAAATGTGATTACTCTGAACAATTGGATCCTTTTATTCATCTAAAAGTATTGTGCATCCAGTTATAGACCACTAAGTGGCAGCATTTCATATGAACAGAGGGCTCAGTATAGACAGCACAGAACTAGATGGATCCTGAAAGAACATTATTAAGGAAGTGAGGTGTTCCCAGAAACAGGAAATACAAACACTGCCACTTGGAGTCCTCTCTGCAAGAGCACCCCGTTTTTATCCTCTCTGCTTCTTAACTCAATACCTCATATGCAAATTTCTCAGCCAGGCCCCTTCTATTTACACAGCATCACCTGATGTTACTCCATGGCCTGGTTGTGTCCCTTTCATTCTGTACAAAGAGGAGAAACAGGCAGACAAGTCAGACAAAAATGGGGTCCATATTGGTTTTTCTCATTCTCCTAGGCATCTTCCCTGGTGAGGATTTATGTTTAGCAGGTAACTGATAATGTTGATCCCAACACAAAGGGATAATGACTCAATTTGTTCTCCTTTTTTGCAGGTATCTTCTCAAGTCTACAGATAATCGAGTCTGGTCCAGGACTGCTGAAGCCTGGAGGGTCCTTCAAGCTGACTTGCTCTGTCTCTGGTGTTCAAGTCAGTGATTATTACTGGGAATGGTGCCGGCAGGCTCCAGGAAAAGGGCTGGAGTGGATAGGCTTCATCCGGAACACAGCAAATAAAGGAACAACTCAGCTCAATCCAGCACTCAGCAGTCGAACCAGCATCTCCAGGGATACCTCCAGAAATGAAGTGTTTCTCCAGCTGAGCTCCCTGACAGCTGCAGACACTGCCATGTATTACTGTGCAAGAGACACAGTGAACCAAAGCAATGAAGCACCCGTGCAAAAATCACCCTGCAACTCTGCCATGTGCACTGGCACTGCCAGCTCTCTGTATTCAACAGACATCCATTGCCCTAATCTGGCTGGAAGATGTGCTGGAAATCTCTCCCTACACAGTTTAAAAGTTTAGCACCCAAATCAGTATCTCCAGAGATGGTTGCAAAGATAAAATCTAACTTCAGCAGAGATCTGTCACAGCTACACAAATCTGAACTAGATGGTCAATAGTCTTGCTAGATTTCTATGCCCAGATGGCAAAGCTGACTGGAAAACTCAGAAACCAAGAGGATAATTTTTTTAAATAAAAGAATGGGTGGTGGGAATTATTTAGGAGACCATTGTAAGCAGATGGAAACAAGAGCAGGATTTTGACTCACTTCTAGTGTAAAAATATGATGGACAAAAATTTGGAGTATGGATGAAAATGCAGTTGTAGATGTTTAAAATAAGACCCCATGGAGGGAATAGGGGGAAGTATCGAGATTCAGACAAACTCTTTATATGGATTTGTTTTTTACAGTTTGTGTCCATTTATATTTTGTATCTCTAAAACCAATAAAAATAATTTCATTTAAAAAAGAAAAGAAGGTAATTTCCTTTGTTCTTAAAATAACATCATCCATAGAATCATAAAATTGTAGAGTTGGAAGGGACCTCAAGGGTCATCTGGTCCAACTCCCTGCAATGCCAGAATCTCAACTAAACCACCCATGAAAGATGGCCCTCCACCTTCTGCTTATAAACCTCCAACGAAGGTGGGAGTCCATTCCACTGTTGAAGAACTCTCCCTGATATTTAGTCATAATCTCCTTTCTTGTACTTTGAATCCATTGGTTCAGGTACAACCCTCTGGAGCAGGAGAATACTCCTTCCTTCATGTGACAGCCCTTTAGATATATGAAGATGGCTATCATATCTCCTCTCACTCTCCTCTTTACCAGGCTAGACAGACCCAATTCCCTCAACCTCATCAGGCTTGCTTTCCAGACCCTTTATCTTCTTGGTCGCCCGCCTCGGGGAGGAAAGTACAATGAACCATGAATGAATGCTGGAAGAGCAACTGAAGTGGAAGGCAGTATTTGGGGAGAGTCCCTTCTCCACTACTTGCTCGGAGTCATACCTGCAAATGGATGTCCTCTAATTCTCTTTGCTTCCAAAAAGTCAGGACCAGAAGAGACTGGACACCCTGTATGGAAATCACCCCACTAGGCTCTTTCTGAATGATGTTCCTGGCTTTATTAGCTTTTAGGGAACACACTTAACAAAATGTGTCTGTGCGTGTGGTCTTTTTTTTTTCATTATGCAAATTCTCTCAAGTTCAAATAGTAGCCTCCTCCTTCTTTCCATGTCCCTGTAGCTCAAGAGAAAAGCTACCTCTACTTTTCTTATTCTGATTAATATTTTTCTCTTCCCAGGATTAAAAAATGGCACCCCCCTTTCTCCCCTTCTTCCTCGTGGCCCTGTTCCCAGGTAGGCTATCCCTTTTCACATACTTTGAAATGAAAAACCCTAGATTTTAGGCAGGTATCTTAAGAGTACAAAACAACCCTTTCCATGTGTTTTGGATTAACTGAGCAAACCAAACCCTAACTCTGCTTCTCCTATTCTTCTCCCTGCTCCTTCAAACCCTGCAGGTGTTTTCTCCCAGGTGACGCTAAAGCAAACTGGGCCAGAGACTGTGAGGCCAGGAGAAACACTTGAGCTGACCTGTACAGTCACCGGAAGCTCTGTGACAAGCAGCTACCGCTGGGACTGGGTACGGCTGAGACCTGGGAAAGGGATCGAATGCATGGGGTACTGGGTTGGGACCACAATGTATGCTCCGTCTTTACGCAACCGAATCACCATCTCTGTCGATACTTCCCAAACCAAGTACTTTCTGAGACTGAGCTCTGTGACCGCTGCAGACAACGCTGTGTATTACTGTGCGAGATACACAGCAGGAGGAACTGAAACAGAGGCTGGCACAAAAAGGGGGAAGTGGTTAGAAAATAAACCCACTTCAAGGCCTTGGATTGGTGTTTCTATATCTCTATCTATCAATGGAGTTTGGTCTTCAGAAGACCTGTCTAGAATTGCACTAACAAGCTGCTATTCAGAATTCAGGGTGGGGTGTTTCATTCTAGCATCTGGCCTGTCGGTCCATAACAACAACAACAACAACAACAACAACAACAACAGTGCAATCAGATGCTGGGACCACCAAAGGAGTTCGGTTCTTTGCAATCATCATCTGAGACTGGCCCTCAACCAAATCCCCCTTGTCCAAAAGGTGGCGGCAGAGGCACCCACCACCCTATGCTCCTTCCTACAGTAAAACCGCAGCCTCTTAAATCACCAGACTTGCATCCACCTGCAAAGTCCCACAAGAGAGTTTGTTTGAAGCAAAGAGCCCCAAAGCTAAGACAGCAGCTGGCTTTCAGATCTTGCATGTAACCTCTCCCACAGAAGAACCAAAGTTCTTTATTGGGGGTGGGGGTGGGGAGAAATAAATTGGTTTATCTGGCCTTTATTCTTTACATGGCTGACTCATCTTCTATGCATAACTACTCTCCACTGATTAGTCCGAGGATGAGTTATCCCTCTACCGGAGCCACATCTTTCTTTTTGCATGTGATATTGCCAATACACACATTTCCCTAGTTTAATACCTTTCACAGATAAATGTATTTTTATGCACACTTTGCCGTTTCCCCCTCACCATTCTAGGGATCTGTATTTTTGCCTCCTTCCAGAGGCTATTGAAAATCACAAGCAAAGAGCATCAGCAAAAAAGACCCATTGTTCGGATTTTAAGTGCCAGGATTGCCTGGTCTGTGCCTTCTCCTTTACACCCCGGAGGGTGAATCTATCATTTCTGTATTGTTCCATTCCACTCCTTGGAGTACTATATTCTATTTATATGGATTGTATCTTTGCATTTCTTCCCCCCAACACTCTTACAGCAACATGGGAAAGAACAGATGCTAAAACCGGCTGACTCCAAATGATGCTCCTGGTTTACGGCCTTTCAGAGAGCCTATTTACCAAAGTGTGCATTTCTCTGTGTGTTTTACATTATGCAAATTTGCTCACTACTCCCAAATTCAAATAGTTGCCTCCTGAGTCTTTCATCTTCACTGCGGCTCAGAAGAAGAGCTGACTTAGTTCCAGTGATTATTTTTTTTAAAAAAACAACAACAACCTATTATTATATTTTTCAATTCTTAGAATAAAAATGGCATTGCTCTTTGCCCCCCTTTTCCTCCTCACGCTGCCCCCAGGTAGGTATCTCCCCAAATGCTCACTGCTCCTTACACCCTGGATTATAGCCCTGAATCTTAATTGTATAATGTTAACATAATCTGTGTGCTTCGGATTAACGGAGCCATGGTGCGGCTGCTTACGAAGTAGCTTTTCAAGCCTGGAGGGGGGACCCTGCTTAACTCTGGTTTTCCTTGCTTCTCCCAATCCCTTCAGGTGTTTTCTCCCAGGTCACATTGAAGGAATCTGGACAAGGAGCAGTGAGACCAGGAGAGACCCTCGAGCTGACCTGTACGGTCACTGGGCGCTCTGTGACAAGCAGCTACTGGTGGCAGTGGGTGCGACAGAGACCTGGGAAAGGGCTTGAATGGATGGGATATTGGACTGGGAGCACAAACTATGCACCATCTCTCCGCGACCGAATCACCATCTCTGTGGATTCTTCCCAAACCAAGTATTTTCTGAGACTGAGCTCTGTGACAGCTGCAGACACAGCCATGTATTACTGTGCAACAGACACAGTGGGACAGACTGAAGCAGAGGCCTGTACAAAAAGGAGGAAGTGGTTAGAAAACAGAAACCGGTGTGCTATAGATGCTCGGTTCTGATTAAAAGAAAGCACATAATTTTGGAATCACCGAAACTGTGCTCCTTCCTCTCCACTCTCAACTTCTCAGGTTGACACAAACTGATGCAAGGAAGGAGAATTAGGAGAAACGAAATAAGGGGGGAGATTCCCATGCTGTAGAATTCCATGCGTTCAACCACAAAATCAGCTGCTATGAACATGGAGACACTAAGGTTCACGAGAGCCATTTATGGGTGCAGTGCTTTTTTCTGAGGGGACGCAGGGGTACACATACCCCTAAATATTTTGTGAATCTAAGTTTGGCCTCATTGATGGGCACTCTTTCAATATGGGATGGGTTCATGAGACAAAACTCAAGGCTTAGGGGGGAAATTGCCCTTATAGGCAGTGACAACAGCCTGGAGCACAAACGGCCAACCCTGTGAGAGTGGGGGAAAGAGTAATAAAGCAAGACCATTTTCATTCATTTCATTTAGTCCAGAAAACCCGGTGAGTGATGATTGTTTGATTCAGAAAGAACTAGTTGATGCAGCAAAGTCGCTGGAAGGGCTGTGGCTGACTAGTAGAGCTTAGTGCACAGAAAGTCCCAAGTTGAATCCCTGGGAGAGACTGCAGTTTGAAACCCCGTAGAGCTCCTGCCCGTCAGTGTAAACAACACTGAACTAGATGGAGAGTAGTCTTACTAGGTTTACTAGCGTTTCCTATGCTTCTAAAAGAAGTAGGAGGCTTTCAATATTCATACAAGAACCTGCTTAAGTGAGGAACGTATGCCATGAATGAAAGTTGGAAGAGCAATTCAGTAAAAGGCAATATTAAGGGAGATGCCATTCCTGCAACTGAGTCTCCTTTTGTCCTTTTTGCTTCTTAAATACAGGAAGAGACATGACAGAACGCCCTCTATACAAATCACCCCACCAACGTCCTTCTGTTTAAATTGGATTGTCCAGTGTGGCTTCATGGCCTGGCTGAGTCCCATTCATTCCTTACTAAAGTTAAAGGGGAGAAAATGAGGCGAGAGAGAGAGAAAGAGATGAGTTTCATGTTGCTTTTCCTCGTTGGAGGAAATGTTGGAGGATATATTATATTTATGTTGTATGCTCACAAAGACAACCACTCAATGTGCTCATCTCAACACAAGAAGTAATGTTGACACCTATTGGCTCTAAATGGTGCTCCGGCCTTTATTATGTGTGGTGTTTTTTTACATTATGCAAATTCTCTCACTGCCTCCCAAATTTAAATAACAGGCTCCTTGGTAATTTAGCTTCATTGCAGCTGAGGAGAAAGGCTGCCCACATTCCAGCATTATTGTTTTTCATTCCTATTATTACTTTTCTCCTCTCTGGATAAAATAAAATATAATAAAATAAAACGATGCTGCTCTTTGTCTCTCTCTTCATCTTGGCCCTGCTCCCAGGTACGTATCTCCTAAAACATTCTCCAACTCTTCCACATGTTATCAAATGAACTATCCTGAATATTAGATAGGATACTTAACGGTATAACAATTCGCATGACCCATGTGTTTTGGATTAAATAAGCAATGATATAACTGTGCAAGAAACAGCCTTAAAGTTCTAGCTGGGCCTACTGACTAACTCTGGTTTTCCTTGTATTTCCCTCCCCCCAAATCCCTTCAGGTGCTTTCTCCCACGTCACACTGGAGGAATCTGAACCAGGAGCAGTGAGACCAGGAGAGACCCTCGAGCTGACCTGTACAGTCACTGGGCGCTCTGTGACAAGCAGCTATTGGTGGCACTGGGTACGACAGACACCCGGGAAAGGGCTCGAATGGATGGGAGGATGGACTGCAAGCTCATACTACGCAGCATCATTCCAAAACCGAATCACCATCTCTGTGGATTCTTCCCAAACCAAGTACTTTCTGAGACTGAGCTCTGTGACAGCTGCAGACACAGCCATGTATTATTGTGCAACAGGCACAGTGGGACAGACTGAAGCAGAGGCCTGTACAAAAAAGAGGAAGTGTTTCCTTCTGGTACTTCTTGAGTAACACTTTTGCCTGAGAAAAACAGATCTTGCTTCCTCCCAGACAAAATACGAACATTCCTCCTTAACATGCCCTTGAACATTGCTGTCTGACATCTGGCCAGATGATGGCCTAGCCATGCAAACTGTTAACCATCACTACCTCTTGAGGGAATGAATTCAGTGTTGCTATCAAACGATAGTGGGTGGAGGGTGGGTGGAGGGTCCGCTCCTCAGTTTGAAATCTTGGAGAACTGCTGCCAGTCAGTGGAAGCAATACTAAGCTAGGTGGACTTAATAGGCAATTTTCCGATGCTCCTAAAAGAACTCGTAGGTGACTTCCTACATTCATAAAAGAACCTGCTTAAGTGAGGAAAGTTCTACCATGAATGAATGGTGGAAGAGCAATTCGGTAAAAGGCAAAATTTGGAGGAACCCCACCCACCCAATCCATTGCTTGGAGTCATTCCTGCAACTGAGTCTCATTTTCTCCTTCTCTGCTTCTTAAATGCAGGACCAGACACAATAGAACGCCCTCTAGGCAAATCACCCCACCAGCATCCTTCTGTTTAAATTGGATTGAGTCCCAGAGAGAGAGTGAAGGCGAGAGAGAGAGAGAGAGAGAGAGAGAGAGAGAGAGAGAGAGAGAGAGATGAGTATCATGTTGCTTTTCCTCATCTCCCCTGGTGAGGATTTATTCTTTGGAATAAAAACAAAAATGTTGAACCTAATGGAAAGAGATTCCCAATTATGACACAATTTCTGCATTCTTTTGTAGGCATCCGCTGCACTCCACAGATAACTGAGTCTGGTCCAGGACTGGTGAAACCTGGAGAGTCCTTCAAACTGACCTGCAGAGTTTCTGGGGTTCAGTTTGATAATTATTACTGGCACTGGATCCGACAGCCTACAGGGAAAGGTCTAGAATGGATAGCACTAATTCGCAACACTGCAAACAGAGGAACCACTGATATCAATTCAGCACTGAGAAGTCGAGCCAGCATCTCCAGGGACATCTCCAGAAATGAAGTGTATCTCCAGCTGAGATCCCCGACAGCTGCAGACACGGCAATGTATTACTGTGCAAGAGACACAGTGAACCAAAGCAAGGAAGGAACCGTGCAAGATCCACCCTCAGACTCAACTCCTTGAACAGGCACTGGGAGATCCCTGTCATCAACAGACATCCATTCAATGAATCCAGCGAAATGTGTGCTGAAAATCTGCACCTCCTTTCAGGGCAAAATGGTGAGGGGAATGTTTAGCCACTTTCTTTGGGCAGCAGAAATTCTGAGAAGTGTTGAGGGTACGCCGTGCTTGGATTGGCTTAGGTTTCTTTTTGTCTTTTATGGAGTCAGCTCCCACTTTAAATTTTATTAAAAGTGATTGCCTCTCACTGTGCAATAGTCACATACATTTGGACAGAGTGAAGCAGAGGAATGTACAAAAAAGATGAAGTGGTTAGAGAACAGTGCTATGAAAGTGATATACTATAAATGCCTGGTTCTGCTTAAAAGAAAAGCACCTCAGTTTAAACACACATATGCCATGTTCCATTCTCCCCACCCTCCCTCTCCCAGTTGTTTCCTCCCATCCTTGGTTAAATAGTTGGGAACAGAGAATGAGAACTGCCTAAGAAAAGCGGGGCGGTGGACATGAACGGTGATATTCACGTTCATAGAATTCAATGCCTGAAGTCACAGTAATGACAGCTCAAATCAATGAGACATTGAGTTAAGTCCCATTGATGGGACTTAAGTCCCCAGCTCTAAATCCCAGCTCACATCTGGAGGAGGCCCAGTATCAGTGGAGCATTGGAGAACAGAAAAATGAGAATAAAGGGTCTTCAGTTAAAATCTGTAAGCGGTAATGTTCATCCATAGAGGGTTGAACAAATGGCTTGTATCCTCAATGCTGGTGCTGGGGATTATATATTCTGCCGAAGTTAAAAATTAATTTCAAAACTTCTCGTTGGGTTGAATGTTGCATTAAACTGGCTCAGCACTGGAAATTGGTGAACATTATTTCTATTCTTAAACAGGTTGTGATTAAAGGGAGAGTATTGACTTTGAGTTACCCATTATCTTCCCTTTCACCCAACCAACTGATCGTACAAAGTGATTCTGAGATGCATTTTCATCCTTATTTATTTTCAACTACATTTTAATCTCGAAGCCACAGATACATCCCCAAAAGTTGCGCAGCTTCATAACCATGAACAAGACAAAGAACAGCAAAGCCACCTTTAAAATTTGGATCATGGCAAAGGTCCACCTAGTTCAGCCTCTGACAGTGACCAACCAGAAGCCCTAATGGGAAGCCTGAAAAAACAACCCGAGTGCAAGGTCACTCGCCTCTCCTTGAAATCATATGTGAGCCAAACAATTTGAGGAGAAGAAAATCCTTTGATGTTTTGTGGGGGGTTGAGCTTACTGTGACTGCAGTGGAAAGGGCTGGCGCAGTGCCGTTTTTATTGTAATTATCGGCAGGTTTTAAACAGATTTCATATACAGGCAATCTCCCATTTACACGGGGCTTACGTTCCAAGGCATCGCATGCATCAGTGAAATCGTGTATCCATCGTGTGTGCGGGGGGGCATGTTGCCTATATGGACATAGTTTAAATCAGGCACCCCCAAACTTGGCCCGCCAGCTGTTTTGGGACTACAATTCCTATCATCCCTGACCACTGGTCCTGTTAGCTAGGGATGATGGGTGTTGTAGTCCCAAAAAAGCTGGCAGACAGAGTTTGGGGGTGTCTGATTTAAATTCTCTCAATGTTCAATTATATTTTAAGGTATGATTTCTCGGTGTATTGGTTCATGTTTTTATATGCAAGCTGCCTTGAGTATATATCATAATAATGAAAATGATAATAATAACTGCTATAGAGCCCTGCAGTGGAAAGTACCTCACTATTCTTACCTTGTCGCAGCAGCCATCCTGTCTGCCCATCCCCAAATGTACTGGAATGATGCTGCCATAAGGACATGGGAGGGTGAATGGCATCAATAGGAGCTCTGTCAATCAAGCCAGCAATGAAATACTGGGATAGAAGGACATTGGTCTTACAAGGTATAAGGCTGCTTCCTATGCTCCTAAAAAGAACATCATTAGGGGTGCAAGGTACAATGTACTGTGAATGAAAGCTGCAATTAGGGTAGAAGGCAAAAACTGGGGTGTGTCTCCCCCAGCCCCACTACCTCTTGATTGGAGTCATTCCCGTAAGCAGGTCTCATCTCATCCGCTCTGCTTCTTAAGTGCAGGACCAGATGCGACTGAACACCCTTTATGCAAATCACCTGACCAGGCCCTTTGTGCTTAAATAGCACCATCCAGCATTGCTCCGTGACCTGACTGAGTCCCTTTTTGTTTTGTAGAAAGAAAGAAAGAAAGAAAGAAAGAAGAAAGAAAGAAAGAAAGAAAGAAAGAAAGAAGAAAGAAAGAAGAAAGAAGAAAGAAAGAATAGAAATGAGTTTCCCATTGCTTTTCTTCATTCTCCTAAGCTTCTCTCCTGGTAAGGATTTATCCTTTGTATAAAACCAAAATGCTGAACAGAACACAAAGGGGTTCCCAATTATGACACAACTTCTGCATTCTTTTGTAGGTATGTATTCCACTCCACAGATAACCCAGTCTGGTCCAGGACTGGTGAAACCTGAAGACTCCTTCAAACTGACCTGTGCAGTTTCCGGGGTTCAGGTTGGTGATTATTATTGGCATTGGATCCGGCAGCCTCCAGGGAAGGGTCTGAAATGGATGGGGCGTATTGAAGACACAGAAGATGGTGCTGGCACCATATACAGCACAACATTTGGAAGTCGAATCAGCATCACCAGGGACACCTCCAAAAATGAAGTATATCTTCAGTTGAGGTCCCTGGAAACTGCAGACACAGCAATATACTACTGTGCGCGGCACAGTGAGCCACAGCAATCAAGCATCTGTACAAAAACCACAACCAGTCTCAACCACCTGCTCAGGAACTGCTGGCTATCTGTCTCCAAGAGACATAGATGGGGCTACCTGTCAAGTTGATTAAAGCATTTGTCTTTATGTAAATACCAGCAAAATGCCTTCATGATGGCACACAATGAAGTCAAATTCCTTTGAAGTCATTGAAGTCACACCTCCAGTCTAGATGAAGAAATATGAAGTCATGTTCCATCAGATGATTTGATAGGTCCGCTCAGCTGATTTGGTGGGCAGAATTGCGGCTGGGTCCTGGGCACCAGGCCCTGCCGATGATCCCGATGCCTTCCCCACCACTGCTTGTCCACACTGTCAGTGCTGGGCAGGGCCCTGCTCAAGGGGTGCCCCTGGTGACCAATCAGCACTGATGGGGGTGGGGCCACAGGGAATTTTAACCATGGTTCAGCGGGGAGATTGTCCTCTCTCGCCCTTCACCAGATCTCCCATCCCTTGCCTCTTTTTCTGTTTTGCTGCGCTACGACCTTACTATGGGCTAATGTTGGTCATCATATTTTTGGGAATTTTTTCCACTTGGCAGATTGGCTCCAGCCATTCGGTTTTTGCCTACCTTGAAGCTACGGTCACAAGATTGTGAGGTTAAGCATTGGGTAACACTTTGTTTGGATGGAGGGGAGGTTGTAGCCTCCACCTGCCCTTCCTCATTAAGGGTATCCTGTTAAAGGGATCCGGTGGTGTGGATTCTGTCCGATGCATCCCTCCAGATGTTTCTGGATTCCAGTTCCCATCAGCACCAGCCAGCATGGCTAGGAAATGATGGGAACTGAAATCCACCAACATCTGCCTGGGATAAAGAGCGTGTCATGGCTATAGGAACTACCACAATGACCAGGCATCCCCAAACTCGGCCCTCCAGATGTTTTGGGAGTACAACTCCCATCACCCCTAGCTAACAGGACCAGTGGTCAGGGATGATGGGAATTGTAGTCCCAAAACATCTGGATGGCCAAGTTTGGGGGTGCCTGACAATGACAATACTCAAGCCTAAAACTCCATTATTCATCCAGTAGACCAAGGAGAACTACATTCATTGATTTATCAAACACACCAATGCTGGGTTGTTGTTTTGCAACAAGAAACACTTAAAATTTGAAAGTGGCCAGATGAAAAATACCAGAAGAGATCCCATTGCATCAGAAGAGACCTCATAGCCTTCCCTAGGTTGATGGCTGACGACAAAATATAGAGCTCTGAGGAACAATGCTGTGTACCAGAGAATAACAACGTGTACAGTCCCACATCCATAGACTGCATATCGAGATCACATACTTAAATAAATTCACATTGTATTAATATGTCTATATTCTTTTGTGAGTAGAAACATCCCATAACCTCTCCTAATTTCTGAAGAGTGCTCCATCAATATTTGGAGTGGAGGCTTACATGTTATCCCTCACGATTTCAATTTCACAGTCAATTATTTTTTGTAGAGGAATACATCACTGTGGGTCCTGGGATTGGATTATAACACGCACCCTAGTAAATCATCCATGTTCACAAAAAAGACACCAATGGAGAAGGAAGCGGTAACAGTTCACATGGGGTTGGACTAGATGACCCTTGGGGTCCCTTCCAACTCTACAGTTCTATGATTCTATGACATTATAACATGCTGATTGTACATCTACAAAGCAACTGCTTGTCTGAAATCAAAGTAGGCCAAGCAAATGTTTTTCACTCTCCCGCTTCTTAAATACACACATGAACATTTTTATTTAGCTTCATGATTTTCCACATCTGGAGGGTCATGTATTGTACCGAGAAGGGGGGGGGGTGAATATTGCTGTCCAACTCTTGGGTGTAATTTGAATAAGCATATTTACATCCCATATAGGTACTTATCCCTAACACATATTTTAGAAAATCAGTAGGGAGTTGAGGGAGCAATAGTTCAGCTCATACAGGAAAATCAGTGATGGTCAGGAAGGCAGCAGGACAGTAAGGACAACTCAGCTCACCTGCTGATGGATCTGAAGTTCTCCAGGGGCAAATTAGTGTGGTTCTCTCTCGATCCAAAACCTTTTCAATCCAGGTGATTCATCAAAAAACACCAAGGTGCAGATGCCAAATTGTCTATTAAAAACAAAACAAAACAAAGCAAAGCAAAACAAAACAAAACAAAACAAAACAAAACAAAACAAAACAAAACAAAACAAAACAAAACAGTGATCTTCAAAACCAGGAGGAATTCTTGTATATTCAGATGATCAGCAATCCAAGTACACTCCTATATAACTTTCTGTTCATCTACTTATCCATCTTGACATGAGTTCCTCTTGACTCTGCAGTATTCTCTTCACTCTCTGCATCCAAATTTATTCTCAGACAGGAAGCCCATGTGATTCTGGTTTCCGCCCATACTATTAAAGGAGGAAGCTGGTAAAGACCCATGAGGATGATAGGGCAGATGGGATAAGACCAAATAAATAATTACCAGGATAACTATTTAGTAGATGGAGCAACAGGGAGACACTTTCACCCCATGATTTCTTGAAAATCAGCTCAGTTGGGCCTTGCCAAATGAAAGGAGGCCGAATGACCAGGGAGAGCCGGAATTTATCCTGGCCCTGGGCAAAGAGCCAAGTACCACCATTGGGCAGTTGTTCTCACACCCAGGGACACACCCTCACAGCCCCACCACGATTGGACGTGGCAGGCACATGATCCAGCCTGCCATTTGCCGGTTTACAGGGCCCACCCACAATGCCACCCACCGAAGAAGGCAGACTTGCCAAATAGAAATATGGAAGGGGGATTTCAATTTGTTTCAGGTGGAAAAGGAACCATGAGGTGACTTTCCTCTTCATATGAATAGAACAACAGAATTTAGGAGGAGCATCTGAACTGTCTGGGAGAACTGGAATTCTGTCTATCTCTTTTCACCATCTGCCTTTGGGTCATTTTTCTTTGTTAGCTTAGCTACATATAAATCTTTGTTATAAAGAGAGGAGGATGCAGTTCACACCAAATGCAAATTTACCGGTTTTGCATAATACTACTTCTTTCCTCTGTGGTGCAAAGCTACTGTGGGCCCTCAGACTCTGTTCTGTTGGGATATACCATTCTTCCTTTGAAAGCCACCACCATAGTTTGGCTGGCAACTTGGTCTTTGTCATGATAATTTAAAAATGACACCCGAGTATTGCTAAATCCTTACTGCAAAATTCTAGACATGCCTTGAAGTGAAGATAACTCAAAGCCCAGCATAATCATAAGCCATACAAATGAATGCATGCCTATTCCCTCAGTATGCATAATGAACTTCCGTACTGCAGAATTTGCAAAATAATCCGTATTTCCGTATTGCAGAATTTACCATATTTCTGGAGAACAGGAAGGTGTACAACCTCATAAGTAAAATGTACAAGGGGGCTCACTTAAGTATAGTACATGCAAGACTCAATCCTATTGGTGTTTTGTGAGGGGTGTTTATTATTAATTACAAAAAAACCAACCCTTATTATACTGACAATGCTCCCCTTCTCCTCATCCTCCCTCCAGCACAGCCAAGCACAAAGCATATCTAGGGCATATCTAAGACACGTGACTTCCCTCAAAGAATCCTGGGAACTGTAGTTTGCTGGAAATTGTAGCTACTACAGTTCCCATGAACCTTTGGGGGAAGGGGTATGTTTTAAATTTGTATTGCATGTGCAGTGGATGTGGGTCAACCTTTTGTGAGATTGGGAGGAGCTGTCCAGCAGCTGAAGAACAGAAGACATGAAGGAAGCCATCCTAAGGCCCAGCAAACTGTAGAGTTGGGTTGGTTGAGTGACGGTAGACAACTAGGCCCAGGCCTTCCTTGGTCTTACCTGCAGAGGAGCCATCATCAGAAAGAAGAGCACAATGAACACCACAATGCCTACGGCCAAGTCTGTGTGTTGACTTTCCTATTCACACGCAAAACTCTTCTGCAACGGAAAGTATTTAATTTATGTAGTCACCTCTTTCTGAAAGAGCAACCAGGGAAGACCAGCTCTTTCCCACCTAGGGTCAGACAGGGAGACTTCTTTGCCTAACCCAGTTATCGCTCGTTGTGATGTTGCTAAGGTAAGGAAAAAGCAGCAGCTATTGGTAGTCACAGTTTTTTATTTTGCTTGTCCAGTAGATGGCAGCCATGCCCCACAAAAATCTGTTCCAACAGTGTGCCAAACCACATGACCACATTGCCACAAGACTGTGATGCACCTTATTATAGAAAGTTGATAAATCTTGAAATGCTCTTCTTCAAATGTGTGAGCGTTCACTCCTTTCCCTTTGACGAACAAAACATGTTCCTTTTGGGAACATGATATTGTCCTACTTCACATCTGGGCACAGACTTAGACTAATTCTACTCAGAGCAAGCCCTATTGAATCCAGTGGGTCTCGCTGACAGAACTGGTGGGCAAAACATTCACACCAACATTACAGATGCTTTTGTACAGGGAAATAGCAGGGTGTTATTATAGTTATGGGAGCTATGACAAGAACATGCAGCATGCTCAGACTCCATCCATCTCCCAGAAGACATGCATTCACGGGAGAACTTGAGTCTTGAAAACCCATTGGTGCTGGTTTTCTACAATGCCATTTGAACTTCCTTCAGATTTTGCCAAGCCATGTATCATGGTGCATATTATGGCAACTACCACAGTGATTGATGCTCTGTCAAAAACTGCTGTGCCACCACAAATCTTGACTAAATCCTACCTTCTGCATACATGAAACAATCATTTTTCTGCAGGACAGATTTAAGTGAGAAAGAGTTGTGGCAATTTTTTTTTAATGACTGTTTTTCTAGCAGGCCAATCATTTCCTCCAAGTAAAACATAATGTATGCAATGAACTGATCCTTCAGTGTGACAGCACCTACTGTACACTTTTCAACTCCCTGTCTACTGAAATTAGGCAGGTGCCTTCACTTACCAAATGTTTTTTGGTTAAGCCATGTAAACCATGTACAGTGGGCACACATTTGTTTTTAACCTTTGGCTCATTTGAGAGGAAGGGCAGGGCAGGGCAGGGCAGGGCAGGGAATGAATGAATGAATGAATGAATGAATGAATACTAGCATGCCATTTTCTATTAGAAGGTATATTTTTAAATCTGCTGATTTTATTTGACATCTGAGCACTTTTAATATATTATATATTATTATATATTATGTAAACTGCTCTGAGGTTTTGATGATTAACCGGTGTATACATTCTCTTAAATAAAATAAAATTCTCAAGCACTGTCCCCTGAAATCTGTATTCCCTCCCCCCCCCCTCCCCCAGCACACACCCTGATACACTATCCACTGCTTCAGGCCACTAGCAGTTCAGGGTTGAAGCTCATATGGATGCCAAAACCAGGGAAAGTAGCTATCCAAAACCGAGCAACACAAAGATGGCAGCTAACAGACCCAAATACATGACCAGTGGATTAACTTCAGCTGGTTGGTCACCAGTTGGTCAACAATGCTCTGGGCAGATCCTTCATGAGAGCACTGCATTAGAAACAGGTGGTCCTTTCAATATCCAGTCTTGCCATGGGATTTTGCACAGCTCTGCAGCATGGTGTAGGATACTGGACTGGCAGCTACCACTGTGAAAAGAACCCTGTCAAAAAGCTTGCAAGCACAGTTTTAACCAGCAGAAAGTGCCATGCCACTAAAACTGCAGCAATCTGAAATGTGGTAATTGTTCCCCACCCCCCACCCCCCAAAAAATCAGCTGCAAATGGTTCCAAGTTTCACATCAGATGTTCAGTTGCAAGAATAAAATCAACTTCTCAAGCACTCTCCTCTGAAAACTGTCTTTCCCCACCCCACCCCCCTTACACACTATCCATTGCCTCAAACAACCAGCAGTTCAGGAACAATCCCTGGAAGATGCCAAAAGCAGGGCAAGTAGTAGAAACGTCTCCACCCCCATCGTTCTGCCTGGACACTGAGGTCCAGCGCCGAGGGCCTTCTGGCAGTTCCCTCACTGCAAGAAGTGAGGTTAAAGGGAACCGGGCAGAGGGTCTTCTCGGTAGTGGTGCCCACCCTGTGGAACACCCTCCCATCAGATGTCAAGGAAATAAACAACTATCTGGCTTTTAGAAGACATCTGAAGGCAGCCCTTTTAAGGGAATTTTTTAATGTCTGATGTTCTATTGTGTTTTTAATATTCTATTGGGAGCCGCCCAGAGTGGCTGGGGAAACCCAGCCAGATGGACGGGGTATAAATAACACTATTATTATTATTATTATTATTATTATTATTATTATTATTAAAAATATTATTATTATTAAAAATATTAGTAGTAGTAAAAATCCAAAATTGGGCAACCAAGGATAGCAGCTAACAGGCCCTAGAACATGACCTGTGGACTATTTTAAGGGGTTGACCAGCAGATGGGCTGGAATTATCCACAAAAATCCTTCATGAGATCATTACATGAGAAACAAGTGGCGCCTCCACTAATCAGCCCTTCCATAGGATTTTGTACAGCTCTGTAACATCATGTACGGTGGCGTAGCGGCTCCCAGGGTGAAATTAAGTCTATCAAAAAGCTTGTAAGAGCAATATTAACCAGCAAAAAGTGTCACGTGGCTAAAACGGTAGCAATTCGAAATGTGGTAATTCCACCTCAGCCCCCCATTTCAATCACAAATCACTGCAAGTTTCACATCAAATGTTGACTCTGAATGATATTTCAGGTTTTATACACAATACCTTTAAATCTTCATATGCCAGATGCAATGCATATACACACTGATTTTTACAAATCCCCCTAAGGCAGAGACGCAAAGCCTGTGGCCTTCCAGGGACGTTTGACTACAACTCCTATCATCCCTGAATTTTGGCCATGCTGGCCGGGATGAATTGGAGCTGGAGCCCAGCAACCTTTGGAGGGTCAAAGATTCCCTATCCCTGTCCTAAAGCCAACCGCATCCACGGTAGTGAATGTTGGCGAAGGTGAGGACAAAAGCTTTGTGAAGAGATGTGAATTAAGAATTATGCAGTAGCGGCAGCAAGGATATTAACTGCAACATACTGGAAGAGACAAGAAGTACCAAGTATCCAAGAATGGCAAGAGAAATTATATAGTTATCTGGATTTGGCTAAGCTAACAGAATTAGTAAGAGGAGGAAGTAATCAAAAACTTTATCAAAGTTGGGAGAAATTTGGGGAATACATGAAAAAACAATGCCCTACCATAAAAACTTGGATCCATTTCTAACCCTCCATATCATTTGGGGGGGGGGGAGGATAAGAGGTTATTTAATTTGTAAGGTATGTGGTCTAGTGGTAAAAGGAAGCAGTAGTGAATGATTTAGTCAAATAACCCGAGAGGATGGCAAGTGGAAGTCTTAAGATTGAGTGTTGAATGCAAGTATTACGATTTATTTTGTTGGATTAATGAGTTTTGATTTATTTCTGTTAGAATGAATGAATATGTGAGATTTGTTTTGTTATATTTTATTTATGATTTATTTGGTGTATTTGGTTACATTGTTGTTGATTATTAGTTA
This sequence comes from Lacerta agilis, assembly GCF_009819535.1. Lineage (NCBI taxonomy): Eukaryota > Metazoa > Chordata > Lepidosauria > Squamata > Lacertidae > Lacerta > Lacerta agilis. The sequence goes on along the minus strand of NC_046325.1, from coordinate 6,803,549 downwards.
CTTTTTGTTGTTGTTTAGCTTGTTTTGTTTTGTTTTGGGTTTTTTATTGTATGGTATGATATAATTTTCAATAAAGATTATTTTAAAATAAAAATAAAATAAAATAAAGAGGATTTGCTTGGACATCTCCCACCACGCAAATAAGTTGGGCAGAGGCCACCTTAGATGCTTCTTGACAGATCAAAGAGAGCCCTGAAGTTTCTCCTCCTCTAGGCAATAAGATTTCCATTTGTTTTGAGCTCTCAGGTTATTTATATCTTGAAGGTTATCTAAACCTGCAAGGTTGCTGTTTTAAACATGTGGATTAGGCTGACACTAGCTAAAAGCCCTTCCTCATTACTTCTCAGACAGAAACAGTCGGCAAACCTGTTACAATGGTTTTGGTTTAGAGAAATATCATGGTGTTAACTATAGTTATGGGAGCTATGACAGTTACATAAACCATGTCCAAACGCCATCTATCCAACCAGTCAACCATCTCCTAGAAGACCTACATTCACGGAAGAACTGGAGTCATGAAAGCACTTCGATGCTGGTTTCCTACAATGGAAAACGAAGGATAAATTTGAAAGTGTTGTCGAATCTTACAGATTTTTGTCAAGCCGTGTATCATGGTGTACTATTATAGCGGGAGCTACCACAGTGATGGATGCTCTGTCAAAAAGCTGCTCTATCAATCAAGAACTGGATGAAATGTGATTGCGGCTGGATCCTTTTCTCCAATTGCAAACACGAAGCGATACTTTTTTCCCGTGTGGGACAGAATTAGTTAGAAAAGAGACTTGGCAAATTGTGGTGGTGGTTGTTTTAAGTGCTACACATTCCCTAATACATCAATCAAAAAATCTATGGTGACTATTTTTATGCACTGTGATAATTTTTTTTGTTTCTGGTGGCAGTTCACTGCCCGCTCTGGATATACGGAGCCATGAGCAAAAGCCTGAGTGGATGGACGATCTCAATGAGCATTATTGTGGGATCCTCTAGATTTTGCCAAGCCACGTAGCACTGTGTGGGTAACTGGCCCTACACAATGATGGGTCTCCTGTCAAAAACCTCCTCAGATTATGTACAGACAACTGTTTCAAATGGCTGCTCCTGCTAAATCATTTATTCTGTTTCACACATGGATTGCTACTTCTCTTTGGACCCTGTTTAGGGGTAAAGGACCCTTATAGTTCATTAAAACTATTTATTTTTTTAATCTAAAATGTCAAGAAACTATATATTATGGGTGCAATCCTATGCAAGCATACTAGGGATGAACTCAGTACTCTTGAGTAAGATAAGGTAAAGATAAAGGATCCCTGGACAGTTAAGACTATGGGGTGCAGCACTCATCTCGCTTCAGGCCGAGGGAGTTGGCATTTCTCCACAGATAGATTTCCGAGACATGTGGCCAGCATGACTAAACCACAAAGCTGGCTGTATTTACGTAGGTCCCATTGGGATTAATGTGAAAAGTTAGCAGTGATTTAACGCCCATTAATTCCAGTGGGAAATCCGAGTGCAACTAGCTTCCTAGTGATGAGCCAACACTACGAGCTTGCACCTCTTCCAAGAGAAATGTTGTTTTATTTTATGGATATTTACTATTATGGTAGGGACACGGGTGGCGCTGTGGGTTAAACCACAGAGCCCTAGGGCTTGCCGATCAGAAGGTCGGCAGTTCGAATCCCTGTGACGGGATGAGCTCCCATTGCCAACCTAGCAGTTTGAAAGCACCCCCAAAAGTGCAAGTAGATAAATAGGTACCGCTCCTGTGGGAAGGTAAACGGCATTTCCATGCGCTGCTCTGGTTTGCCAGAAGCGGCTTAGTCATGCTGGCCACATGACCCGGAAGCTGTATGCCGGCTCCCTCGGCCAGTAAAGTGAGATGAGCGTCGCAACCCCAGAGTCGTCCGCAACTGGACCTAATGGTCAGGGATCCCTTTACCTTTACTATTATGGTGATTATTATAAACACACACATAATGTAGGTTCATTTTTTGCAATAGACATAGTCACCCAGGTAAATATAATTTATGGGCAGCAAATATGCAAATAGAGATTTGGTTATTTAAAAAAATAGAAAGGAAGGGGTAATTGTTCACCTTTTTCTTTCCATGCTGAACCTTCCCAACTCAGGATGAGAGAGCTAATTGCTCAAGACACAGTTTCAGTCACATGCTGAAAAGTTGGATTTTGCATAGGAAGCTGCCTCATAAATACCAAGTCAGATCATTGTTCCATCTAGCTCATTGCTGTCTGCACTGACCGGCAGCAGTTCTCTGGGGATTCAGTCTCTCTCAGCTCCACCTGGAGATGCTGAGGATCAAACCTGAGACCTTCTGCATGCAAAGTGAAGACTCTGCCACTGAGCTACAGTCCTGCCCCAGAAAGAACTCCAATCTGAACAGGTTTTGTTTTGTTTTTTTCTGAGCTTACAGAGCACGGTGTAACAGACTGGGACAGCACATCAATAAATCACATTCCAGAAGTAGCAAGCGCTTTGTGAACTTTTGTGGGGGGACCTAGCATATCTTCTCAAACTTATTAAGAGTATGCCATCAATTTCTTCAACATTTCATCTCAGGTAATTGGAATTGCCGTTGACCTTTGTAAGTCACTGTCCCTTAAGAAACCTTTTATTAGAGGAATGTGTGATCTGCTGCCTATACTTTCCCACCACGCACTCCATTTTTCTGTAAGGGAGTGAATCACTGTGATAGATACGGGGGTAGCGGCACAGTGATTAAAGCCCTTACAAAATCTTCTGTGTTCAGAATGAAAGGATACCACTGAGATAAACAGTGCTAGATGCATTGTTTCCTAACACATCAATCATGCATGTTGAACCAAAATTACAAAGGCAAATGCCTCTCTCTCTTTCAACATAAACTTAACAATGAACTCATATGTGTGTGAGCTCTTATACACACTCTTCAACCTCTTCTATATATCTGATTTTTCCTCCACACACAGTACTCAAAGGATGAGATTAGATAGATATAGATAGATATAGATAGATGATAGATAGATAGATAGATAGATAGATAGATAGATAGATAGATAGATATAGATAGATAGAAAGATAGATAGATAGATATAGATGATAGATAGATGATAGAGATACAGATAGATAGATAGATAGATAGATAGATAGATAGATAGATAGATAGATAGATATAGATGATAGAGAGATAGAGAGATAGAGAGATAGATAGATAGATAGATAGATAGATAGATAGATAGATAGATCAGTGTTTTTCAACCACTGTTCCGCGGCACACTAGTGTGCCGCGAGATGTTGCCTGGTGTGCCGTGGGAAAAATTGAAAAATTCAAGAGAATTACTTTATATATAGTCAATATAGGCACAGAGTTAAATTTTTTAACATTTTCTAATGGTGGTGTGCCTCGTGATTTTTTTCATGAAACAAGTGTGCCTTTGCCCAAAAAAGGTTGAAAAACACTGAGATAGATGATAGATAGATAGATAGATAGATAGATAGATAGATAGATAGATAGATAGATAGATGATACATAGATAGATATAGATGATAGATCTGTCCAAATCTTGTCTATGATTTGCACTAATAGTTTTGCTTCTCATCTCAGGTTTCAAAGGAAGTTGAAAGATCTTCAGGGTACCTCAAATGGAGCATCAGAGAAGTTCAAAGAGTCAAAAGGAGGACAGTAAAGGCACCTCACCTTATTATATCCTGATGATGTTCAAGCAGATGTTGTTGGCTTCTTGTCTCACACAACAAAACAGCCTTATAATCTTTGGATATACTGTATTTATATATTGTAAATAATTATCAAGATGCAGAGCTACACCGAGCTTCCATTTTGAAAAAGTCAACTGTAAAAAAGTTGCAGCATATGCGTGAAATTAGCCTCTCTCCTCAGCAACACAAAAACACGATCGCTTCTGTGCTTCTGTGTAGCCATCTACTACTCAGTTTCAACATACAAGTATATTCATGCACAAATGTATGATTTTAAAAAGAAACTCCACATGGTTCCCTATATATCTTGGGATGAATCGCTCTCTTCCCATCTGTCTTGTGTCCAGTTGATAATTCTTCACCTCAAAATTTGTCACATTTACCACAACTGCTGTTTACATCTCTGCATATTCAAAGCCAACTTTGCCACTGAAGTCACTAGCAAACAAAACTGGCATGTCTCTAACAGTACCGCAAATTAATCTTGGACAGGAAGCCTGTTTCTGTTTCCTCGCACAGTTTGAGCAGGAAGTTGGCAAAGACCTTGAAGGTGGTTAAGCAGATTAATGGGCTGAACGAAATTAAGATCTCGAGTCAATTTATACACTAATTTTTGATGTAGAAAAGTCACTGCATGATGACCTTCCCCATGATTGTTGGATGACGAAGAAACAGTGTACTTGGTCTACATGGAACACAACTAGAAACACCAAAATTCTACTTCTTGAGGGAAGGCCATATGCTACCTTCATATACAATATATTTACATTCAACAGAACTGGATATATTTCCATGGTAGAGTTTGTGATTGGTGGTTGCAGAATTCCATACATTCTCCCTTCTGCATCCGTATGCAAAAGGATGGATTTCTGTCTTGAGTGCTGGTAAGCATTTTAGTACTGGCACAAACCATTGTGTGGGGGGGATATAGCTACCACAGTGTTACTTTTCAATACAAAAACTCCTTATGGAGATACACACAGGTATGGGCGATGCTATCTTTTGGTACAGGCAGGTCCTTTCTCAAATTAGCACAGGAACCTCTGGCCCCTTGACATCTACCACAGGTTCCCATAAAACCACTCCTAAGAAAGCAGCATGGATATCGCTTTCTGTTATGCTTCCACATCTTCCTCAGCCTCCCATTGGTCACATTGCTGATTGACAGGGGAACTTGGACCATAGCTCAATGTTAAAATTGCTGGGTCTCGCAAGTTCCCAATGCACTCCAGGGGTGAGTCGCTTCTGCACATCTGGCAGGGCCCAGCTAAGATAGAGCTGCTTTACTACCATACCATAACACAGCAGGAGAGGGACTCTTCGGGTGTGCTGCTCCTCAAGACTGGCCCCAGCACCAGTTTACCAGTTACTGGAAACCACAGAAGGGGAGAGTGCTGTTGTGCTCAAAGCCTGCTTGAAGACTCCCCAAAGGCATCTAGGGAGAACAGGATGCTGGAGCAGATGGACCATTGGGCTGATCCAGCAGGCTATTCTTATGTTCTTAGCACAGGTTGTTGGGCCTATAAAGTCGCTGGCATACAGATGTCCGTATGGACTCATTTTCACTGTGTTCTCTGGTTCAGGCAGCATCACACTGCAAACCAGTTCAAAGAAACTCATTTCCATTCGATCATACTGTGTTGATCACAGCTGAGGTTGGACTTGAATCCAAAATACCATACGAAAACCTACCCATCAAAAAACATTTACTGACAATACAGTGTGTGTGTGTGTGTGCGCGCGCGCACACACACACACACACACACACACACACATTGTATGCTCTGGGAAGATGTCAAAGCCTCCAGAGGACATTTTTCTCCCTTGAATATTTGTTTTAAAACAACAACAAAAACAGCACATACCCTATTCATTTCCTATCAGACAGACTTCTCAGATCATTAAGATACCCCGTCCAGATGCCAAATGAGGTTTTCAAAAATCATTTTGTTGCTTGCCGTTTGCCACCCTGGACTCCTCTGTGAGGAAGGGTGGGGATATAAATTTAAGAATAAATTAATATTCAGCTGGGAGAGGGACCATGATATTGTTGGCCAAAAACATGGTGTATTGGCCCTGGGCAATCCTGAAAAGAGAGCAGTCATCTTAAGCAGTAGCTGACGGGCTACATTCAAACTTTGCAAGGGAGACTGCAATGACACCGAACAGACTGGGGAAAGCTACTCCATGCACCATCAGAGCTGTGCATATCTGAAGGACTGGGACCCTCATCACTTATTTGCAGGAAGCAACTCCCATAAGCTGATAGCAAATGAAGTTTTTGTCAAGACTCCCCTCACCGTGGATTTGGGCTGGGGCACAGTGATACAATCCCATACAAATAGTCGTTGAAGACAATGAGAGGGAACCAACAGAGCACACCAGGCACTCCTGTCTTCCACTGCCTCCCTTAGTTTGGTCAGACTCATGTTAGTAGCTTCGAGAACACTGTCCTCTGTCGTCCCCTTCGCCTTGTGCCCTCAATTTTTCCCAACATCAGGGTCTTTTCCAGGGATTCTTCTCTTCTCATGAGGTGGCCAAAGTATTCTCCATGTAGTTGGGCTCAATGACCCTTGGGATCCCTTCCAACTCTACAATTCATAGATTTATCTACCCCAACTGAACTCAAAGAATATATGTGGATCAGTTAAACCTGGTCCGAATAGGGATGTATAAAGGCAGCCTGCACTCAGTCGACCATGAGACACATAAGCTCCCTTTGGCTGAACCAGATTAACACTGGATTCATGGTCCCACAGCCACCCTTTCCAATATCATCTGTGAACAAAGAAATTTGGTGCCTTGTGGCAAAAGTCAGAGTGGATGACATGTCTCAGCACTTGCAGCTGAGCAGTGTTTTTGAATTCTCCAGATTTTGTCAAGTCATGTATCACGGTGCATACTCTAGTAGCTGGAGCTCCCACAGTGATGAATGCTCTATCCAAAACCTGCTTTCCAGTCATTCATGCTTAGGTGCAATTAAAGAGAGTCTGCAGGGGGGGGGGGATAATGACATTTTTATGGTATGCTAGCCAAAATATGTGCTAGAATGTTCTTAGTTGTGTATGTGTGCTTCTGCACATGCACAGAGATATCTTGTTGTCACCATTGTCCCATCCTCCCCGTCCCGTTTCAGTAGCAGTTCCTTGCATGACACTAATGGCCATTCCTGAGCCTCCCCCAAGTTTGGGGACAGCTTTCCAGGTGACACAGAGAAGGGTCTAAATAAATATGGAACAGAAGGCCAACTGAACACATACAGAGAGATTCCCAGAATAACTTTGCAGTCTTAAAAGATGCATTAACAACAGGAAGGCACAATGAATGAAATGGGCTTGGAAAGGTGCTAGATATTCAGAAGCTACCACATATATCAGATTTCCCACCAAACCTTCATCATGTCTCTCCCCACCTCCACATCCCTAAAAGCAAATAGGCAGTGGAAAAGACACCACAGGAGTTTCATGAGTAAAGCTAAGATTTTGGATTTAAGTGGGATTACATTTAAGATGTACACACCCTGAAATCATGCAGGAGGCAACTCTCTGCCAAAATCAAAATCCAGGCAATATGACCAGGGACATCTATGGTAGCCTCAAAATGTCATCTATATTAATAAGATTTTGTCCCAATGGAAGTGTTGGTTTGAGCCTGTATCACTGTGCTCTCACTGTTATACTAGCATTGCATAATAACTATGAATCCATAATGCTTCTAACAGAAAGATCTCACACAGGATCTCACAAAATATGCCTAGCCAACAACAGTATGGAAATCCATGGTCTCTCACATTCTTCTTCCCATACCCAGCCTTTCCAGGTCAGAATGGAAGAGATACTAGATCAAAGACACAGTTTAAAACAGGCATCCCCAAACTTGCCCCCCCAGCGGTTTTGGGACTACAACTCCCATCATCCCTAGCTAACAGGACCAGTGGTCAGGGATGATGGGAATTGTAGTCCCAGAACAGCTGGAGGGCCGAGTTTGGGGGTGCCTGGTTTAAAACAAAGAGGTCAATGTTTGGATGTCCAATGAATTGGAGAAAAAGAAGCCACCAAATTATTTTGAGATCGAGGCAACACCCCCTTACAAAATATAACATGTTCAGAAAATGACCCCGATGAAGCAGAGGATGACAAATGACCACACAGTGTGTCCAGCTAACATCAGTTGTGACTGTATGAAACATTTTTTTTATTTGAAGGGAAAATGTGTGGGGCAAATGCTTCTCCTCTCCCATCTTGTACTGTGCAGATGTGCCCAATGACTCAAGGCACACAGCGGTGAAGAGTTTGAGACAGACATGCAAACACAGTGGTTATGGTCAAGTCTACAAAGAAAGGGCAATAGAATATTAATGGAAATGTGAAGTCTTATACATAAAAAGTTAAGTAGATCTTTACTGGATCAGACTGAAAGCCCTGCATCTTCTCTCAGTGGCTCACCAGATGCGTCTGGGAATCCCACAAACAGGACCTGAGTGCAGCTGTCTCCCCAAGTCCTTAATCCCCACCCCCTCTAAACTTCCTATCACAGAATTTTTGTACAGGAACCTATCACTGTGGCTACTGGGAAATCAAACACCCTTGCAAAAATTTCTCACATTCAAAAATAAAGAATGTAAATGATGAAGGATAACATCACACATGTGATATTACCACCAGTGTAATGAGACTAACTCATGAATATGTGGAGCAATTTTTTGTCTGGAACTAAAACGGTTTAAGCAAATGTTTCTAGGAACTTCTTAAACATCAACACAATCAAGTAGAGGACAGAGAGATAGAGTCAACCTAACTGTATCTTGTCCATAATTTAGAAGAATACATGCCTCACATTTACATATTCCCAGCATGAAACTCTTGAGAGTCCCATGGACTGCAAAAAGATCAAACATATCCATCCTTAAAGAAATCAGCCCTGAGTGCTCACTAGAAGGGCAGATCCTGAAGTTGAGGCTCCAGTACTTTGGCCACCTTATGAAAAGAGAAGACTCCCTAGAAAAGACCCTGATGTTGGGAAAGATGGAGGGCACAGGGAGAAGGAGACGACAGAGGATGAGATGGTTGGACAGTGTTCTTGAAGCGACTAGCATGAGTTTGGCCAAACTGCGGGAGGCAGTGGAGGATAGGGGTGCCTGGCGTGCTCTGGTCCATGGGGTCACGAAGAGTCGGACATGACTGAATGACTGAACAACAAAAGCATGAAACTTAGAAGGACATTAGGGGTGTGTTAGGACTAAAGAAGCAACAGCACAACTCACTCTGAAAACGCAGTGAGGGTGAGTCAATCAGGCAACAGCAGCAATTCACTCACACAGCCATGAAGGCATGTACAGTTTTTGTACACTATCTCTCAGACTAACCTACCTCGCAGGATTGTTGTGAAGATAAAATGGATGAACAGCCTTGTATACCACCCTGAGCTCCTTGGCAGAAGGACAGGATACAAATGAAATTGATTGATCAAATGCTATTCTTGGGCTCTACCAGAGCAAAAGAATTTTCTTTTTTTAATCCAACCATGTCACTATTTTAAAAAGCCACTAAGGTACAGATCCACCACACAGAGTTTCCATTTTGATAAATAGCTGATGCCACGGTAAAACAAGTTCAAGCTTAAAGTGCATTATTTCATCTTTCTCTGCCTCTCAAGTACACACATATGTGCCACTCCTGTACCTTATTCTGTCAGTCAATCCACAGCTCAATCTCCTGTTCAATATGACTCCTCACATAACACAGCACTGAGCCCTCTCTCCCTCACCCACCCTTTCGCCCTGATTATTCTTCATCTTTCAATGTGTCGGATCTGCCTTGACTGTCACACGCCTCTCTAGATATGTGTAGTAAGCTTGCCACCAAAGAAGCCTGCAGAGAAGGCAAAGGGGAACGAAACTACCATTTTTCCCGCCCTCAGCATCCAAAATTAATTTTGGACAGGAAGCCTGTTCGATTTCTCTTTCCTCCCAACCGTTGAAGCAGGAAGCTGGCAAACACCCTGAGGTCACTTCAGGGGATGAGATGAAGGGACTAAAGAATGAAAGAAATGTATGTAGAGCAGAGCAACAAGGAAAATGGGCACCCTCCTGTCTAGTTTCTCAAAGGTGAACTTAACTGATACCAGAGCTGGCAGGATGCAGCAGGGGAGTTTTTTTGAGGTAGGCAATTGTGAGGGTCATTTTGGTAGGGAAATGACCATAAGATGAGTTTTCCCGCATCTGAGTCAAGGAAGTTAGTCTTCTAGGCTCAGAATATGAGATGACTGGGAAATCTAGACTGCAATAACTATTGATTTTTCTATCTACATTTCAGATGCCACTATTAACAGCTTTTTAGATACTGTGCTCTGTACTCTCCATTCCATTATATATATAAAGGTAAAGGGACCCCTGACTAATTAGGTCCAGTCACGGACGACTCTGGGGTTGCAGCGCTCATTTCGCTTAACTGGCCAAGGGAGCCGGCGTACAGCTTCCGGGTCATGTGGCCAGCATGACTAAGCCACTTCTGGCGAATCAGAGCAGCGCACGGAAACACCGTTTACCTTCCCGCCGGAGCGGTACCTATTTATCTACTTGCACTTTTGGGGGTGCTTTCAAACTGCTAGGTTGGCAGGAGCAGGGACTGAGCAACGGGAGCTCACCCCATCACGGAGATTCGAACTGCCAACCTTCTGATCGACAAGGCTGTGGTTTAACCCGCATCGCGCCACCCACATCTCATTGTATATATATGCCACACAAAATGTAATTTGTGCAAATTTAACAATTTTGCATAATCTATTTGGTTTCTGCTACTCATGTGGAACAGCAGGAGGTATTCTGGATATTTAAATCTAATTCAAAGCTTTCTCCATGCACAATTGCAACTCCACCCACTACTGGGGATAGTCAACCTGCAAAACTCCAGCTCCCATCACTCCTAAGTACTGGCCATGATAGCTGGGGGTGATGGGAGTTGCCGTCCAACAATATCTGGAGGGCATCCCAATGGCTATCCCTAACCTACACAGTCATAAGGGCTAGAAACTTGCCCTTAAAAAAAATGAAGTCAGTGTCCAGGATTCTCAAAAATTGCAAATCAAAAATTGCAAATCCAAGCTCTGCAATGGAAACATGAATGAAAAACAGCTCTGCTTATTGTGTAAGCCAGAGGAAGGGCTTGTAAATGAATGGATGCACAGAAGATGTGTTATGAGGAACGGAAACGATGCCTTATGAGGAATGGCTTAGGGAGCTGGGTATGTTTAGCCTGGAAAAGAGAAGGTTAAGGGGTGATATGATAGCCATGTTCAAATATACAAAAGGATGTCATATAGAGGAGGGAGAAAGGTTGTTTTCTGCTGCTTCAGAGAAGCGGACACGGAGCAATGGATTCAAACTACAAGAAAGAAGATTCCACCTAAACATTATGAAGAACTTCCTGACAGTGAGAGCTGTTCGGCAGTGGAATTTGCTGCCAAGGAGTATGGTGGAGTCTCCTTGTTTGGAGGTCTTTAAGCGGAGGCTTGACAGCCACGTGTCAGGAATGCTTTGATGGTGTTTCCTGCTTGGCAGGGGGTTGGACTGGATGTCCCTTGTGGTCTCTTCCAACTCTATGATTCGAAAAAGAAGAAGAAGAAGAAGAAGAAGAAGATCCTTCAGCTGCTGAATTTGTTATTTGTGGTTGCAACGTTTCAGGCTCCCTCCTCCAACAACCACTGTGTCGCGTGTTGATAAAGGTTTTTGCAGCAGCGGAAGTCATTGTGGATACTATAACAGCCACAGTGTTACATTCCAATACAAAAACTATTTGCAGGGATGTGAGCAAAGAAGGTGTTTTCCCTTGGCACAACCAGCTTTCTCTTTTCTGGATTGGCATACAAAATCCAGCTCTTTGTCGCCATCGCTCTGCACAATTCCTTCAAATTAAGAACACTGGAAGTCGCTTCAGCCAAACCTATCATCCATTTCACTCTATTGTTGACACACCGGCAGCAGTTCTCCAGGGTTCAGTGCGGGAATCCCTCTCAGCCATACCTGTCTTCCATGAACACGGCCTTAACAGCTCTGTATGCACCACCATCCGTATCTCCTGGTTCTCCTGAAAGCAAGCACATCCCTGCACCTTTGATCCTGCCTTTCAAGAGATTGTTGTTGTTCAGTCGTGTCCGACTCTTCGTGACCCCATGGACCAGAGCACGCCAGGCACGCCTATCCTTCACTGCCTCCCGCAGTTTGGCCAAACTCATGTTAGTAGCTTCGAGAACACTGTCCAACCATCTCATCCTCTGTCGTCCCCTTCTCCTTGTGCCCTCCATCTTTCCCAACATCAGGGTTTTTTCTAGGGAGTCTTCTCTTCTCATGAGGTGGCCAAAGTACTGGAGCCTCAACTTCAGGATCTGTCCTTCTAGTGAGCACTCAGGGCTGATTTCTTTGAGAATGGATAGGTAAGAGATAGGAGCCCAAAATATGTGTTTTGAGAAACCTGGGAGGATGATAATCTGTGAAAACACAAAACACAAAAGAAACATCCACTCCAGCTGAAGGGGAAGCAGGTTGCAACATAAGTTAGGCTGGAGGATTTTGCACAGCGCTGCAGCACTGTGCCCACATGGGGTAGCGGCACAGTGAAATGAAGCCTATCAAAAACCTGGCATGGCTGGCAACACCAATCCCTTGCAGACAACCACAGTGCTTGGAGACAGTCAGGTCATGCACCCATAGCAGTGACCAGAGGAAGAATGACCCCTGGGAGGAGAGCAAACAGAATAAATGCTATGGTTTATCTGCAGCAGCACAACTAGATGGCTTCATCTGTCCCAGCTGCAACAAAACCTGTCTCTCCCATATAGGTCTCAGCCTCGCAAAAGTGTTTTGTACATAAAACATTTTATACATAAAATCAGTAAAACCTGAGAGCTGCAGGAGGTAATTTTCTGTCAAAATCAGAGCATTATTATCAGATACATCTGGGGTTGTTGTTGTTTTTTTAACAAGGAAGATATTTTCCCCCAGTGGTTTTGGTTTGGGCATGTATCACTGTGGTCTTCTAGCATTCTTTGACAGTGACAAACTCATTCACTCTCACTGGAGAGTCTCCTCTCTAAGTTCCAGGGCCAGCCGAAACAATGGAAAACTTTAATAGTTTTTCATTTCATTTTGTTCAGTTTATACACCTCTTTACCAAAATGGACTGTGCCTAGGGTAAATCACAAAAAATCACCTTATTATCGAATTTTATTTCTTTAATTAACATATCTCTATACCACTTTTCAAGAACAATATTCTTCTCAAATAAGATAGAAGGGGGCGAGGAATATGTTACAAAACACATTTTTAAAAAAAATCAAGACAGATGTAATCAGGAGGACAACCATAAATTTAAAGAAGAAGCAGAGAACCTGTGGCTTTCACGATGTTGCTGGACTACAACTCCCATCATCGCTGACCATCATCCCTGACCACATGCTGGCTGTGGCTGAAGAGAGTTGGAATCAAACAACATCTGACAGGTTATAGGTTGTCCGCTCCTGACCTAAATAGAGGTTCTGGTGGTTTCCCTCCTTATCTTGCTTTATTTAAGAAAACTGTCAACTCCCCTTCTGTCCTATCCCTCCCTGCACCAGAAAGAACCCAAGTCTGAGCGAGCTTTTAAGGTTTTGTGAGGGCATAGACCACTGCCGGACAATTGTATATATCTGCAAAAAAAATGCAGCAACTCTACAGCCACAATTGACATAGTGAAGCTGCAGTGATGGCTCTGTGTTCTGCTGTGAGCACTAGGAGGAAACGTAATATGCCATTTCAAAACTGACCTAAAGCGCACCATCAATTTCTTCAGATCTCTTATCTCCAGACAATAAAATATTCACGGAAATGTGAAACCACAGTTCCCTCCAAACCAGTGTTCTTCATGGACCATGGTCCTTGATGCTTTCCCACTCGTTTCCTATCACACAATTTTTGTATGGGAGCCCATCACAGTGGCAACTGGGACGGCACTGTGATAAACATCCTTACAAAAATCCCCCACGTTCAGAAAGGGAGGATGCCTGTGAAATATGGGTAGACCAACAGACCGCAGACTTTGACAGAGCTAAGGCATCAATCTTGAACGAATAAATCTTAGTCCATAACTATAATGGCCCAAGTACCTGCTACTCTCTCTGTCTTCTTGAACACAAACGTAAGCATGAGGTCCAATGTTTTTTACATAAATCTCCAGAACTTTCCACATAAAACAATCTGGGGCTCGTGTAATGGAGAAAGAGGCAGGAAATGCTCCCCAAGCCCTGTCCGTTATCTAAATACATCCTTAAACTTTCCCAGCACATTCAGAACATAGGCAAATAGCTCACACAGAATAGGATCAAACAGGGGAAAAAACAGAACACAGCTGAGGCACCTCACCTGCTGATAGATCTGATGTTCTTATCAGTCTCTCCTCTCATGAAGCAAAACAGCTTTTTAATTCAGTCATTGCATTATTATTTTAAGCCATCAAGCAGCTGGTCTGCACTGAGTTGACATTTGTAAGGGGGGAGCTGCATGTGTACATTATTATTCCCTATTTTCCACTCAAGCACACGTGCGCACTCTCTATCACACACAAGTACACAACACAAATACCAAGTCTACCTCTATTATCCACTCATAAATATCTAGTGCTCTGTTTGACTACCAACGTTACTCAGCATCAAACTTTCTCTTCCTTAATTTCCTCACTGCCTTATCATTTTTTTGTCTTAAAAAAGATGTCAGGTCTGCCTGGATTTTTGTATGCAGCTCTAAATGCATGAAGCATGCTCTGCCACAAAAAATAAAACTGCCACCTCTCTTTCCTGCCCCCACCTCAGCATCCAAAATTAATACTTAGTCAGGAAGCCTGTTTTCATTCTCTTTCCTCCCACCGTTGAAGCAGGAAGCTGATAAAGACCCAGAGGTGATTTGAGCAGAGAAGTTGAAGGAAGTAAAGAATGGAATTTGAGGGAAGGGGGCGGGCAAGAGACAGGGAGGTCTTTTGTTTGCTTAATGAAGATTTAAACCATTTTCTAAGATAACTCACCCTCCCAAGGACTGTTAAAGATTCTCAGCAAAGCAAAACAATTAGATGAGATGAAAATCGCTAAAACTATAAAATGGCAGTAGTGAATAAATAAATCAGATGCAAAAAAAGCAGATAAAAGCATTAGCAGCAGATTAAGCACAGCATCGTGAATTATATTAGATTTATTATCCACCCTTCTTCCCGAATGAGTCCAGGGAGGCAAAGACACAAACAATAAAAGAGATTAAGACATCTAAACACAATGCCAGCACAGATGCAGACTGGGAAGGTGTCTGTTTAAAAGGCTTATTTAAAGAAGGCTTCAGTAGGTATCTAAAAGCACAGGTGGACAAAGGTGGGGGCAGGGGGAGCAAACAGTTCCAGGTGCCATCCTGGGGGGGGTGACATTGTGGCCGCCCCCGCCCCTCAGGATGCTCGGCGCTCGGCACGCACCCCCAGGATGCTTGGTGCTCACCGCGCACCCCCGGGACACTCGGCATTCGCCATGCCCCCCCCCCAATGTGCACCACACCCCCACAGGTGGCGCACCATGCTCCCTGAGATGCACGCCAGCCATGCCCCCGGATGTACACCACTCCTGGTGCTGGAGCAGGTAGCTTCACCACTGCCTAAAAGACAACAGAGATGGTACCTGACTTAATAGGAGGAATCCCAACAGGTCCCATTCCAATCCTGATAAGATGCTATCTGCAGGAGGCCCTCACTCGTAGAGAGTGGTGATTGATCAAGTATATATGGGGTGAGACAATATGTTAAGTACAATTGTTTAATTGACACTGAAATGGAGAATGCCTATGTGTACAGTGATACCTCTGGTTACAAACTTAATTCGTTCTGGAGGTCCGTTATTAACCTGAAACCGTTCTTAACCTGAGGTACCACTTCAGCTAATGGGGCCTCCCATTGCTGCCACCGCACCACCACCGCATGATTTCTGTTCTCATCCTGAGACTCCCTGGGTCTGCACTGAGTTGACATTTGTAAGGGGGGAGCTGCATGTGTACATTATTATTCCCTATTTTCCACTCAAGCACACGTGCGCACTCTCTATCACACACAAGTACACAACACAAATACCAAGTCTACCTCTATTATCCACTCATAAATATCTAGTGCTCTGTTTGACTACCAACGTTACTCAGCATCAAACTTTCTCTTCCTTAATTTCCTCACTGCCTTATCATTTTTTTGTCTTAAAAAAGATGTCAGGTCTGCCTGGATTTTTGTATGCAGCTCTAAATGCATGAAGCATGCTCTGCCACAAAAAATAAAACTGCCACCTCTCTTTCCTGCCGCACCTCCCCCACCTCAGCATCCAAAATTAATACTTAGTCAGGAAGCCTGTTTTCATTCTCTTTCCTCCCACCGTTGAAGCAGGAAGCTGATAAAGACCCAGAGGTGATTTGAGCAGAGAAGTTGAAGGAAGTAAAGAATGGAATTTGAGGGAAGGGGGCGGGCAAGAGACAGGGAGGTCTTTTGTTTGCTTAATGAAGATTTAAACCATTTTCTAAGATAACTCACCCTCCCAAGGACTGTTAAAGATTCTCAGCAAAGCAAAACAATTAGATGAGATGAAAATCGCTAAAACTATAAAATGGCAGTAGTGAATAAATAAATCAGATGCAAAAAAAGCAGATAAAAGCATTAGCAGCAGATTAAGCACAGCATCGTGAATTATATTAGATTTATTATCCACCCTTCTTCCCGAATGAGTCCAGGGAGGCAAAGACACAAACAATAAAAGAGATTAAGACATCTAAACACAATGCCAGCACAGATGCAGACTGGGAAGGTGTCTGTTTAAAAGGCTTATTTAAAGAAGGCTTCAGTAGGTATCTAAAAGCACAGGTGGACAAAGGTGGGGGCAGGGGGAGCAAACAGTTCCAGGTGCCATCCTGGGGGGGGGTGACATTGTGGCCGCCCCCGCCCCTCAGGATGCTCGGCGCTCGGCACGCACCCCCAGGATGCTTGGTGCTCACCGCGCACCCCCGGGACACTCGGCATTCGCCATGCCCCCCCCCAATGTGCACCACACCCCCACAGGTGGCGCACCATGCTCCCTGAGATGCACGCCAGCCATGCCCCCGGATGTACACCACTCCTGGTGCTGGAGCAGGTAGCTTCACCACTGCCTAAAAGACAACAGAGATGGTACCTGACTTAATAGGAGGAATCCCAACAGGTCCCATTCCAATCCTGATAAGATGCTATCTGCAGGAGGCCCTCACTCGTAGAGAGTGGTGATTGATCAAGTATATGGGGTGAGACAATATGTTAAGTACAATTGTTTAATTGACACTGAAATGGAGAATGCCTATGTGTACAGTGATACCTCTGGTTACAAACTTAATTCGTTCTGGAGGTCCGTTATTAACCTGAAACCGTTCTTAACCTGAGGTACCACTTCAGCTAATGGGGCCTCCCATTGCTGCCACCGCACCACCACCGCATGATTTCTGTTCTCATCCTGAGGTAAAGTTCTTAACCCGAGGTACTACTTCCAGGTTAGCGGAGTCTGTAACACGAAGTGTTTGTAACCCACTGTATTGCTGGAAGGGTTTAACTGGAAGATTCCATTGAAGCTATGAAAAAACAATAAGAGCTTTCTGAGCTCTTAGATGGGTTGATAATTGCTGTTATTCTCTGCTAGTTAATACATGAGCGATTAACCTTAGATCACATGAGAGCTTGTTGTTGTTGTTCAGTCGTGTCCGACTCTTCGTGACCCCATGGACCAGAGCACACCAGGCACGCCTATCCTTCACTGCCTCTCGCAGTTTGGCCAAACTCATGTTAGTAGCTTCAAGAACACTGTCCAACCATCTCATCCTCTGTCGTCCCCTTCTCCTTGTGCCCTCCATCTTTCCCAACATCAGGGTCTTTTCCAGGGAGTCTTCCCTTCTCATGAGGTGGCCAAAGTACTGGAGCCTCAACTTCAGGATCTGTTGAGAGCTATTGAATTGCAAATTGCCATTTTGAAATGGAGTTGCCTTTGGGTCCTTTGTTCCCAGGCTCTGTGGGAGTTAAGATGTGTCAACGAGTCTCCTGAAGGGACAGAACGCAGCTCCAGGAGAAATGGAGGCTGTTGTTGATGTTGTTGTTGTTGTTGGTATGCCACCCATCTCACTGGTTTGCTCCAGGCACTCGGGAGGCTCCCAAGAGAGTTTCAAAAACATGATAAAACATCAAACATTAAAAACTTCCCTTCAGATGTTTTCTAAAAGTCAGGTAGTTGCTTATTTCCTTGACATCTGACGGGAGGGCGTTCCACAGGGCGGGTGCCAGCACCAAGAAGGTCCTTTGCCTGGTTCCCTCCCAGCAAGAAGTGAAGCTACAGGGAACCAGGCAGAAGGCAGTGTTGGTAGGGGCGGGGTATTATTATTATTATTATTATTATTATTATTATTATTATTATTATTATTATTTAGGACACTCAGCTCCCGCTACAAATTTTGTCCAAGATTGTCCTCAGATTTCTGAGCCTACTAAGTGTATGTACACTGTACTCTATGCATTTTTCTTTCCCACACCTTTTTCTGTTTTATCACTTTATTTCTTTATAAATGAAATTATTCTAGTCAAATATTAATATAAAAACGTTAAGAATGTAAGGGTTTTTTAAAAAATCTAATTAAAAAAGATTTTTGAGCCTACAACCATATTGATGAAAAGCTAGAAACTTGTCCTTTAAAAAGAAAATATAAAACTAATACACTCTGGATGCTAAGTTCTCTACTTCCAAATGCACTGCTTGCATGAAAATGTGGACAACAAACATACCCCTGCTAATATTCTAAAACAGAACAACACAAGGAAGAGAGATGAAGGTTTGCCCATTTCACTTTCAGACACAATTTATTTCCATTGCAGAATTTGCCGTATGTGGTTGCTGAAATCCTGACACCTTCCCCCAGCATCCACAATGATGTTTCTCCAACTCAAGTGCTGACAGAGGTTTTCGCACTTGAAGATGTCATTGTGGGATGCTTCAGAGCTGGTTAGACGATTTTTCACTTGAAGATGCCTTTGAGTGGGACGGCAGCTACCACAGTGAAACATCTCTGTACAAAAATTGCTTGGACTGCCAACTAGCAAAGCAGCTGCTCCTTCTTATACAGCAAGGTTGGCATGTTATATTCAGCTATTCATTGCCATAGTCCTTTGAAATCTATCAGATGAGAACGCATTCTACTGTGACTTAGAAAAGTAAGATGATTGCCTTTATAAGGAGTCGATTCAATGGTCCATCTAGCCAAGATCTGGTAGCAGTTCTCCAAGGAAACAAGAAAGGCTTTTCCTCCTCAGGTCTGCCACATGAGAGCATTGAATTAGTTGGGAACTGGGGGTTTAACCATGCAAAGTCCTGAACTATTTTCTTTCCTTTATTATGCATTCATCTGATACAGGGGTCAGCAACCTTTTTCAGCCATGGGCCAGTCCGCTGTCCCTCAGACTATGTGGTGGGCCAGACTATATTTTGGGGGGGGGAAATATGAACGAATTCCTATGTCCCACAAATAACCCGGAGATGCATTTTAAATAAAAACACACATTCTACTCATGTAAAAATACGCTGATTCCCGGCTGGATTGAGAAGGTGATTGGGCCGCATCCGGACCCTAGGCCTTAGGTTGCCTACCCCTGAACTGATATTTTGTAAAAGCAATCCAGCAAGTTCCAGATGGCTGGTGAAGCCAGATGGGAAGCTCAGCAGAGAGGAGAACCCTGTTACGGCTAGGCAAACCATGGGTTTAAGCCACCTGGGTCAGGTTGTCATCTCAGTCTGGGGGTGGGCAGAGGAGGTAGCAGGACATGATCCAGGGGAAGGGGCCAGTCATTTGTGGGGTTCTGTGGCACCCATGAGGTAGGAGCTGGGGTTGGTGAAAGAAGGGAGTCAAGAGGAAAAGTCCAGGCAACCAGAGATGGGAGAGAGGAGGTGGAAGAAGAGTTGCAGGAAGGCTCAGGGGAAGACGAGACCATCCCAAAAAGAGTTATGCTATTCGAGTCTCCATGGACAAGGAGGGGCTTAAAGCGGCAGGAGCAGCTGGAGCTGGTGTGCAGGAGAAGTTGGTAGTTTCCTGCTCACACCACATTAGGCAGCAGGTGTGTGTGTGTGTGTGTGTGTGTGTGTGTGTGTGTGTAATTTTCAAATTTTATAATCACAATATTTTATAAATTCAATACTTTTCCAAAAATACAATATAACCCCCCCTCCCCGATTTCTTACATCTTATTATATTTCTCCAGACTATTTGTTTCCCCTCTTATTTATCCTAATTTTCCATTATACTTTTTCATAAATGTTATATCAAGCCTGCTAACGTTTTAATATATTTACAGTGGTCTTTTAAATAGTCTGTAAATTTCTTCGATTCCTGGTCAAACTTTTTCTCATCTTGATCTCCGATCTTCACGGTCATCTTTGCCATTTCAGCATAGTCCCTTCTTTTTAGTAATCCATTCTTCTTTTGTTGGTACCTTCTCCTCCTTCCACTTCTGGGCAAACAATATTCTTGCAGCTGTTGTCATGTACATAAATAATATTTTTAAGTCCTTTGGAATTTCTTCCCATTAATCCAAGTAAAAAGGCTTCTGGTTTAAGTGAGCAGGGTTTAACTGAGCTAGAAGATGCATGGTCACACTGTGGCTCCAGCTATCTCGGTTGGAGCACAACTACAGTGATAGCTTTGGTTACGTACTTAATTCATTCCGGACGCCCGTTCTTAACCTGAAACTGTTCTTAACCTGAAGCACCACTTTAGCTAATGGGACCTCCTGCTGCTGCTGTGCCGCCAGAGCACAATTTCTGTTCTTATCCTGAAGCAAAGTTCTTAACCTGAAGCGTTATTTCTGGGTTAGCAGAGTTTGTAACCTGTAGCGTATGTAACCCGAGGTACCTCTTTACTGAAGAAGCAGTTGCCTAGTCTGCTAATTAGCATGAGTGGTGTGTATATCACTTGCACCTTAGGAGTTGGTGTAACTAAGTGCTTTGCCAACAAAGAACTAAATTTCCAATCCCTTGTCCTTATTGGGCTGGGTGTGCTTGAGGCACCTCACCATCTAGAGCGTAAGTGGGGTACCTGTAGCCCTCCAAAAATGCCATCATATCTCCAAACAGGGAACCTGTGGAAGCCAACAGGATGTCTCTTTGTGGAGGCTTGGAAGGAGTTGTCTTATCAACATGACAAAGACATACAAGCAAAATGGTTCTCTCTACATTACTAAATCCTGGTTTCCTGGTTGTCCATAGGGCATGATAATACAGTACAAGGTATGGCCTGCTAGGTTCGATCAAAGGCCCATCTAGCCAAGCATTCTTTGCATATCAGTGGCCTGCCAGATGTCTACTCAGACTCTGTGATCAACATCTGAAGCTCTTCTTCATGTGCTCCCTCTATGGGAGGTCCGATTGTGGCAACACAAGAACGGGACTTTTCAGTGGTGGCCCCCCCACTTCTGGAATGTTCTCCCCTGGGAGGCTCACCTGGCACCATCATTACATATCCTTAGGAACCAGGTAATAACATTTCTTTTTCTTCGGGCCTTTGGGTTTTAATTATACACTGTCTTTTTCCATGGGTAGGATGTTTTAAACTAGTTTTTTTTTTAAGTAGAATCGTCTTTTAGAATTTTTTGATGCTAGTTTTAATTGCTTAAAATATTGTGGGTTGCCGTGGCAAAAAAGGAACCAGTAAATCTAATTGGTAATAAACATGTCTCCAAGGAGTCCACCATATTTGGTCTATTGTACCATCTCAGCACTTGTACCATTTCATTTTTCCTTCCATAAAAGACTGAACAGCAGAAGCTCCTATGCAGAAATATCACACACCTATGTTTCTGGCATTGTCTTGGATCACTGTACACACTACAATATTGTACATGAAAAGCTTACAACCTGTAGGCTAGGCCTGTACACTGTGTGATGCAATCATTTGCTCCTATGGTCTCAATAAACCTTCAGTTTTTCCTAATGGATCACCTGGACATCATAGAAACCAAAATTAAACATGGGGGAATGGGAAACCACCTACAGTTTTATGAATTACATATTTCTATGTAGGTTACAGTAATGGATGCTACTGTTTATGAAAAACAGCAGGAGAAAAAAAAAGAAGATCAAACGAAAGGAGTCACCCAACGCTTAGCAACGCTCTCACAAAGAACATTTTGACATTTTTCTAAAAGCCATGATTGAGCATCTGGAAATCTATACATGGGAATAGACAGATCTTCTAAATCAACACGCACATTTGTCTGCCTGCGAGTTTATCCTGTTAAGAAAGCAAAAAAAAGGTAAAGGTTAAGGACACCTGGATGGTTAAGTCTAGTCAAAGGCGACTATGGAGTTGCGGCACTCATCTCGCTTTCAGGCTGAGGGAGCCAGCATTTGTCCACAGACAGCTTTCTGCTGTCCCATCACTTCAACTTAGGGTCTCCATGGATATTACAGGCTGTGGTCCAGAGCAGAAGGGGAGTTTTTAGTCAGGGTTTGTATCATTGTGAGCCCCGGGCAGCACAGTGATTTCTACTCATACAAATACCAAGAGGAAACCACAATATGTTATCTAGAAAATGCATAGTTGGATGCAGCGTGATCATGCATCTTCTAGCTCACTTAAACCCTGCCGCCTGATGTGGTGTGATTGTTAGTGCTAAAAGAATAAACTATGCTAAATGGCTACATTCACATCATTGCATTTAGTTCAGGGGTTTGTTTGTTTTTCCTGGTAAAAAGAAATAAACCAGTGTATAAAGCAGTTAAGAAGAATACTGTAGCTGAAATGAAGGTGGCAAAATTGAGAGGCTTGGTTAGTGTTTCTGCTTTCGCTAGTTACGATGTTTTGGTCACATGAAAGCTCAGGGGAACGTTACTTGGTAGTAGTTCTTCCACCTCAAAAATGGCTGGATGACTTGTCCCGGAGTCCCATTCTGAAAACTCCACTTTCTTTTTAGCTAATTTCAAGAAAGCAGAGCAGATGTTCTCCCTTTCTGTTGCCCCATCCCCCAACATTCATTACATCCCCCCCCCTTTTATCTCATCTCCAAAATCAACTTCAGGGTCTTTTCTGGCTTCCTGTTTCAAATGTGGGAGGAAGCCGAAACAGGCTTCCTGTTTAGGATTAATTTTAGACCCTGAGAAAGGGGATGGGGGAGAAAGAAATGGCTGTTTAATTCCCTAGTGCCTTCTCTGCGGGTTTCTTTGGTGGCAAAGTGAGCTTCATATATCCAGAGAAGCTATGACTATCAAGGTAGAATGTAGAGATAAATAATGATAAGACAGAGAAAGAAGGGAGCAAGGAAAAGACTGATGTTGCATTAGGTGGTAAGTTGTGTTATATACAGTAGATTTTAAAGGAAGGATATATAGGGAAGAGGTGGAGAGGTGGCTGAGTAGACATAAAGGATGTGTGTTTACATGTGATTTATGTTGTCACTGAGAGGAAAGAGAGGGCATACTTTTAAGGCTCTGTTGGAGAGCAGGTCATTTTTCAAAATGGCAGCACTGGCATTCTGTTATGGAGAGCCCTTAGTTAGTGAGGCTGAGTGACTTAATGGATAGAGCAATGGGGATTGTCTTGGGAAAGCTCAGGCCCCTGCTAACCTACCTCACAAAGTTGTTGTGAGGATAAAATGAGGGATCTTCTTCCATCTTCCTTGTTGGAAGTGGGATACCAACATGATCAGTAAATGCATTGTTGCATTTCAGAAGGCCCAGGGAGAGGGCAATCATCAGCCACTGATCAACATCCCCACTCTTAAAATCCCATTACAGCTAATTCTGATCTTTACCTATGCACTGTCCTTAATAAACTTTCAATTGCAAGGGTTAGAAACATTGTTGTTGTCGTTGGTTGGTTGGTTGTTTTATCTAAAGTTCGCAAGATGATAACAATTTGAGTCGACTGATAAAATCGCCACCCGTGTAGGATTGTGGATGATGAAGAGACTGACTTATTCTATAAGCCAGGTGAAGAGACCTGTGTAAAGAATAGAAACATTTCCCATCACATGCTGTGTTTATTTCCATGGCAGAATTCATCACTTAGGGCTGAAATATTACAAACACACCCAAAACGATGATACTCTGCCTCACTCACCGATAAAGGATTTAGTTCTAGTACGAACCATTGTGGGAGGATATAGCGGCCACAGTGCTACATCTCAGTACAAAAACTGCTTGCTGGGATGTGTGCAAGGGCAAAGAGGGTGTTCTCTCTAGAAGGTACCAAATGCTCCTCCCTCAAATGGGCAGGCTGAAGTCTGGATTTTCAGTGCCATCATCCTGAAATCCATCATAGAGCATCAAAAGACAATCCCCAAAAACGAATAATAATACACATAAATCATTATGATGCAAGTCTGTCACTGAATTGTGGCCTTCTCTTTCATTGCTCCTTTGGAAAGTGCAGTATGCTAACTGCCAAACTTTGTGGCAGCCTCCCTATTCAAACCAGCATTTTATTAAAATATTTGCTCCATTTAAAGGTAATGTGTAGGAAAGCCATAAGCTTTACAGGGCAGTTTTTATTTAAAAGGTTACTCAGCCTGAGTCCGTTTTGAACGTAAAGATCCATAAGCTGGGAGATCAGTTACCCATCTAAATTCAGCACCTGGACAGCAGACGGCACACATGTGAAAATTGCCAAAGGTCCCCCCACCACCACCACCAAACAGGTTTTTGCTCTGTTATGGATCACAGTGAGACACCAGCTGAAGGGCACCATGATGAGGGGATATAGGAAAACATTGCTTGTGAGCAACGAAAAATCTTCAGAGAGCAAACAGTTATTACGAGCCATTGCTGGTGAACTGCACTCACACTTTACAACGAAGACTGCAGTGAAATTGAGCATATTAGTTTGGAACGACTGAGCTGGTGCGTCCTGAGAGCTGGCTAAGTATTAGTGTCCACAAACATCACATTCAAGAATGCACTAGGAGAACAATGGTTTTTGTCAAGGCTTGACTCATTGTGGATGGGGCACAGTGGTGCATTCCCCTACAAAAACCTCTTTGGACATAAAGAGAGGAAGCCTCTAGATTCACCCCGTTAAGTGCATCTGTACTGCGACAAAGGACAAAGAACGGCGCCTATTGCTGTTTGTCTCCAGGGTAAATGCGGGTGATCAAAAGAGCTGGAGAACTGCTGGGTCAAGCAAAGGTCCAACCGTTCCTGCGTTCTGTTTGCATCATCAGCTGAGCAGATGAACTCTGGAAGCTCAGAGGCAGAGTGAGAGGAGGGGAGGGGCGCATTGGATAATAATAATAATAATAATAATAATAATAATAATAATAATAATAATAATAATAATAAATTTGGGACTCCAATGAGTGCTGCCTGTGAACAAGTTCCATTTAGCTACCTTTAACATGGGGCCTCTGGATGAATAGTGGCTTTTAATTAAAATGTCGATGAGCATAAGAAATGCCTCAACAAATCAGGGTACTCAGCTACCTTGTCTACCCAAGGCCACATTCACACCATACATTTCAAGTACTATGACACCACTTTAAACGGCCATGTCTTCTCCCAAAGAATCCTGGGAAGTTTAGTCTGTTAAAGGCGCTGAAAGTTGTTAGGTGTTCCCTATTCCCCTCCCAGAATTATAGTTCCCAGAGTGATTTAACAACCAATCCCTCTTCACATGGAACTCTTGGAATTATAGCTCTGTGGGGAAAATAGGGGTCTTCAGACAATTATCAGCATCCTTAACAAACTTCAGCTCCCAGAATTCCTTGGAGGAAGCCAGGGCTTTTTTTCAGTCGGAATTTACCGGAACTCTCCGGAACCCAGTTCCAGCACCTCTCAGGTGGGTGCCATTGCCATTATAAAAGAACAAAGGAGACATTCGTGGTGAGTTCCGGCACCTCTTTTTCTAGAAGAATAGCGCTATGACTTTTTAAAGTAGTTTTATATTGTTTTAAATGTATGTTGTGATTGTGACAGTAGTCTAGCATTTTGCTTTGAGTAGTGGCAAACCAGATGCCTTTGGGATTTCACAAGCAGCCCATAAAAGCAGGAAGCATTCAGTTTACTACCCGCTTGACAGAGTGTACTGCCGTCAAACATGGAGATTCTGTTTAGGCTTTTTTTTCCTTCAAGAATTTGTCTAATAAATTAAACTATTGCCAATCACTACTGCCAGTTGACCAAAGACCTCTGGTCCAATGCCTCTCTTCAATTGGGTGATGATAGTTGTCTGAGGAATTTCAGATTTCTCAAACATTGGGGTCAGAAATCTGAAACATGAAAAATATAAAAAAATGTAAAGGGGGGACATTATTATAGCAACACAAAAGCACCTTTTTTACCATATTGTTTGAAGGAACTAAAGATAATTCCAAAAGTTGTAGTAACACTTTCATTAGCGCAATTTATATGTGATGCAACCAGCCAATTATCAATGTAATTGTTGTACTTTTGAACCACCTCTCAGAATAATGCATATATTGGGATTCAGATGCAAATACGAATCTCCCAACTCAAAACAATACAAAACTATCAAAACTGGGCTGTTATCTAATGAAAAGGAGAATGACCGTTCCCCACAT
The DNA here is from genome assembly GCF_009819535.1 of Lacerta agilis. Lineage (NCBI taxonomy): Eukaryota > Metazoa > Chordata > Lepidosauria > Squamata > Lacertidae > Lacerta > Lacerta agilis. Next base: position 6,777,230 of record NC_046325.1, on the reverse strand, counting down.
CAAACGGGGTGCGCATTTTGTGTGGTCGTGCGCAGCCGCCTGGATCTCAGAGCAGCTCCTGGTAGTTTGGGCTGGCTTCACCTTCCTGGGCTGGATACCTGTGGTCTCCGCCTACCCAGTCAGCCGCCCAATCCCGCCTGGGGGAGGTGTTGCCAGGGGGATTGGCCAGGTAGTGGAAGGGAACACAGAATAGAAGGTGTTACATACCTGGGAAGCACCAGCCGGGCTCCAGAGCTTCCAATGAAAAGGAGAAATCATTTCCTTCCTATTGGAAAGGAACAGAACAAATTATCTGTGGTGAGTGGAGGGCATATTGGAGCCCTCTTTTTAAAAAAAATACAAAGGAAGCATGATAGATTCTAGATAAAGTCTGTGGTCAGGCTCTTTTGAGCCTTACATCTATTTCAGACTATGCCCAGATGTTTCTTAGAGATGTTGGATTTAAAAAAAAAAAAAAAGTTTGTGGTTAATGGCAGGAAACCTTTTACTGTACCATGCAATGGTGTTCTCTTCTGCTTTCTAAAGTAACTCCACAATGATCATTTATTGATCAAAGGTGGTTTCATTGATCCTCTCATTACAAAGTCATGGCCTGTGCTACCACAATTATTGGCTCAGTGATGCCTGCAGCTCTCATCTCCCCCCCCCCCCGGATCCTTACCTATCTGCCAACATCTGACACACAATCATTTCCCCTTTCTCTCTGCCACACTTTCCAAGAATTTCTTAGAGATTATTACCTAGAATTTTTGCGAAATGCCATTTCAATGCAAGCAAGCCGTGTTTTTTTACAAACGGCTGTATTAAGGAAATGCTGTTTGTTACAGGATTCCTTTTTACAACTGGGGCCAAGGGTCATCAACTAACGTTACTGCAGGTAAATCAATCTACGTATAATTCTCTAACCACTGTTGCCAAGTACATGGTTAATTATATTTATCGACTCAAACCGGACTATCATGATATTGTGATTGAGGCAGCAAAGACTTCCAATATATTTTGACCAGCCAAGGAAGTCAGCTAACTAGGATTGGAGGGCTGAGGGAACTGGAGGCATGAAGGGAGTCAATCTGTGTTTTTCAAGAGATGGAATTTTTTTGTGTCCAAATGTGTCTGAAACAGGTGGTCAAAGTTTTCATTTTCAGAGCAAATGGCAGCTTGGGGAAGAGGGTATTTTCATCAGAAAAAGAGTAGGGCCACCAGAGAGAGGTGGGAAAACCATGGGAAGATCCGATCATGGATCTCCTGTTAGATTTAGCTGATGTGCAACTTACAGAAAATTGTAGTAACTGGTTGAATACTCTGGTCAGCAATCTGAAAGGCTGGGCATCCTTACAACAACAGACATCGGTTTGGCAAGATGCAATATGTAGAATGCAATCCTGTGCACTTCTATTCAGAAGTAAGTCAGCAAGGCTTATTCTTGGCATGGTGTATATAGGATTTCAGCCTTGTTTTGGAGCTTTAAAGTTCCATCAAGATAAGCACATTATCTTCTCAAAGTAACTCTGCCTTCAGGGCAAGCTTCACCCATGAATTCAAACTAAGAAAACAGTATTTGCAGACACCCAGTTAGGAGTGGTACAACTGTGCTACTATAATGCTTTTGCTTACTGGGGCCAAGGAACAGCAGTCACCGTTACTTCTGGTAAGACAAATATCTTCCTTTTACTCATTGCAACTTCATAGATTCACGTAGGCTGCTTTTTTGCACACACAAACACAAAATTAGTCACAACATTGCAGAATGTGATATACTGTAGCATATTCCTAGGTCCTAAATTAGTCCCTATTTGCTGCTTTCATTATTGTCATGTGTTTGTGCAATATGGATTAGATGCCACAGAACCCATATTTGGACAAGGGGCATTGATAAATAACTGTCGGAAAAGTTACCGCCTGTTCCTCATGTGTCGGGACACAGCTAGATCTGGCCAAGGTCTTGAACAAGAAGCAGCCACTTGCACCTGTCGGTGCATTTTTGCACATATTCCGGGGGGGGGGGAGATTTACTGTGTGGTGGGGTGCTTTTGACAGCTGGGGACAGGGCACCCTGCTAACCGTCACGTCAGGTAAGCCACTATCATCAATTCCACAGAATGTCTATTATTTTTTTGAGAAGGCTTTGTATGAGTTTTCAGTTGCATGAATTTCACTGCAATTATCGCTGACTGCCACTGGCTTTAAAACTGCATGCCTTTAAGTCACTAAACAAAGGTTGAAATGCCAGAAACTCTGCTAAAGGTTGTAATGTTATTTACTTGTGTAGTTCTTGAGGTCTACGTTGTTTTCCCAGGTTAGGGACGTTCATGTTGATCATCAGCTTAACTTTCTGTGTTTCATTACATTGTAATATAGAGAGAAGCTCAAACAGTCAAATGCAGCCCAGGTTAATATTAAAAATCTGGACGTCTTTAGATAGAAAAGGGAGCAACGATCCAAGCCATTTTGGAATAATTAACGCTGTGCCAATTATTAGGGAAAGCCTTCATAATGTTCCCCACTTCTGCCATATATAGACTGAGATCGTAGTTTATGAGTAATAAATTCTGCATTATAGTGAGAGGCACATTGCCCAATATATTGGTGATGCCAATATATAGACCATATTGTAATGGTCAAGAAAGGCTTTAAAATATCCCAGCCAGCTGGAAAATCTTTCAGTGAATTCATTCCTGAAATTTCTTACTTGGTGGCAGTCTTCCTGAAGTTTTTGGAAGCACTCTGCAGACAAGTTTCAGCCCAAATTACTTCCATCTATAGTGAAATAAAATATAAAAATAAAAGAGAGATTATTGCAAAGGTATGTCGGTACTAAGTGGTTTTTGTAGAGAGGAAGTACAAAACCACCCTTATGTGCAACCCGTTTGATAAATGGGGCCAAGGAACCATGGTGACCGTAACATCAGGTAAAAGGCTTTTCCTAATCTTATTCATTAATCTTGTAACCTTTTTTTTTTTCATTATCTCAGTATATCTGTGTCATATGAAATGCAATTGTTTTGAGACAGTGACGACTAAGGGCTTCTTCCAATGTTCCTTTGTGCAGAACTTCACCCCAGACCCATATCCCAAAATTTGTTCAAATATTCCTTAAAACGTATGTCTGTTTCACTGCTGAGACCTCTGTTTGGCTAACCATCTTTATGACATTTCTTTGAATACTTTTATCACCAGTGAATTGCACAAACATCTGATCATTTGTAAATGCCTAAGTCTCAGTTAATGCTCAGTTAATTCTGGGGGGGAAATAAGTGGCAGGGTCAGAGGACTTTTTATGTTGTCTAATCTTTTTGTAATTGTGAAAAACACTGTTGGTCTTCTATGTAGCTTAGTTTGAAATTAACCATGGGAAAGGTTGAAAACAGATCTAGAAAATTGCTTTGAAGCCAAAATGTGTGGCTGGGGCATTTCTTCATTAGACCAAAATAGTGTTGCCAAAAGGTCCAAGCAGAATGAAGTTTCTGTACCAAGTTGCTGGTTAGAACGATCTGTGTGCAACTGGTACTTCGATGCTTGGGGACCTGGAACTCAGCTGACTGTCACTTCAGGTAATATTTTTATTATCTCTCAAATGTTTGAGTCAGATCACTGCAGAAAATATGATGCTTTTTGTCCGTTCTCTTAAATTCTGGAGAAATAGATCACCGTCCACCCCAATTTACTGTCAAAGGTTCATAAGGAACAGGAGTCAATTGTTTCATTTGTTTTCTTTCGAGAGCTTACAATGCTAAATACAGTTCTTCTTTTTAAGGAATAGAATTCTTTGTGAGATTCCATAGATAAATTCTGCAGTTCACAACCTATTCAGTGCAAGCTAGAGTATCTGATTCTTGTCAGTAGGGCTGTGGCAGAATAGTTTGGAGTCTGGATTACAGTCTATCCTGGGCAAAATCTGAGAATTTCCATTTATTTATTAGGAGTGCCAATGAATTAAATTATTATAAGCATGTATAATTCATAGTTTTTTATTTATTTAAAAGATGGAAGCCTAAGCCTCACATCTAAACATTCATCCTTACGGGTAAATTCTCCAAAAGTCATTAGGACTTGTTCACAAATCAGTATATTGAGGGCCGCAACCGCTGAGTGTGGGAATAAATTTAATCTTGAAAGCCCCCTAATTCCCTGCATAAACCGGGTGGTTCAACTTCTTGTGGATCTTAAGGAAGAGATGTAACCAGTGTGATGACTTGAGAAACTGGGGGACAGGGACCCAAGTCACTGTAACTACAGGTAAGAACAAAAAGCCCTTGTTATTTCTGTCTTTAGAAAAGCTGCTTGGATTTTTTTTTATTCTTCCATTACCAGGGCTGGTTAATTCGTTTGTTGCTGTTTTCTGGGTTCTCTAAGCTCTAGGGAAAATATGTCTCATTCCCGTGGAAAGTCTCACTTCTCTAGTGCCACAGCTTAATTCTACCTACAGCGCAAGCAAAGTATTTGATCTTGATTTTTTTTTGTACTCAAGAAGAAATGAAATATAAGCATGACCCTTGTCTTAGCTTGATGAAAAAAATCCTATAGATTGTTAGTATGCGGATCAGACTGAACTTTGACCACTTAGTGGATAGATAATATTCAATGAAAATATTAGTTATTTTGACACTTGGGGCCCAGGAACCCTTGTCACAGTCTCAGCAGGTAAAGGAGGGTGGGAATATACTTCAGCAATTTCTATTTAGGATTTTGCACACCTCTCAGTAGAGAATTAAGTGCTGTGTTACTATGACTACTTCAGTCATTGGGGCCCAGGGACCCCAGTGACCGTCACTTCAGGTAAATCATACATATTCTTACTTATTTCCATCTGTTTGATTGCAATGTTCATTCTTTAAAAGTTTAGGTTGGTCCCCAAAGCCATAGATCCTCATACTGGATTATGCTTTGGATCAAACCTAACTATATTTGTTTAGCTGTAACTAAAAAATGCTCCATAGATTCCAGGAATACAAGATATTTTTTTAAGAAATAAATAAATCATAGTCCCATTATACTGAGCATTCAGTGGTGTATTTCAGTACAAACTTGACAAATATTTAAATGGGCCAATAAATCTAGATACAGAGATGTCGGAGAGAATGTCAAATACTATTCCAATTAAAGGAAAGTATTATTTAGTTTTTGTTCGCACAACACTGGCAGGTTAATCAATGTGATTACTATGGTGCTTTTGATTATTGGGGTCCAGGGACCATGGTGACAGTATCTCCAGGTAAGGGTTTTCTATTCCATGTTTCCCTTTGACTTAAGTAGCTATTATATTTTACAATAAGATCTTTACTAGGGTTTCTTTTTTTTAAAAAAAAAAAATGTCCTAAATGCAAGGGAGGGTTTAAGTGTTTTCTGTCTCTTTATGGCAAGAGAAAATCCAGTTTCAATTAAAACAGAAGGAAAATATAGTTGTGTAAATAAATATAATGTATAATGGGAGGACCACATAGGAGATGTGACCTCTGGCATCTTGAGCTTTGAGACCAGTAGGTTTTTAGTCACTCAAGGCAGGAATTAGTATCACTGTGACTACTATGCTTTTGACGTATGGGGACAAGGAACGCAGGTTACAGTGAGCAGTGGTAAGTTAAATTTAATGTTTTCCTTCTGTCTAGTTGTGTGTGATTTTTCTGCCTTTTTTCCCCAAGTGACTGTTGGGTAGAAAAAACTACCTGGTACCTCAAACTGACTGCCTTTCTCAACCTAGTTATGCCGGAATAATCTCTTTAAACTAAAACAGATATCTTAATTATGCATCAGTCAAGCCCATGATGCAAAATAAGTTAATAACAAAACAGGGGCTTCAGAGAAATGCCTTCTAAAACTTAGAAATGTATGTGTTTAAATTCCACAACCTTTTCTTTAAAACATCTTGTGTTATGATAGTTTCGCATTAAAAAAAAAAAACATCAGAGAGTCCTAGGCAGGCTTAGAAATGAAAATTTATGGTGGCAAAAGCCACAAAGTCTAAAAAAGGCTTTTGTGGCTACAAAGCTTTCCTCTCTTTACAATGCCAAAAAGCTCTTTGTTGTTTTTCTTAAAGTATTCAGTTGTCTCGAACAATCCAGATTTAATTACGTTCTGCATCTTAGGCCAATTAAAACCCCCCCATATTTATATTGTGTGTGTGTTAAAACTATCATTTAAGGGATAGTTTTGCGGGTTGCAAAGGACAGAAGCATTCCACATTAGGTTTTTGTGCATGGGATAGAAAGAGTTGGTGCATTGTGACTACTTTGACTATTGGGGACAAGGGACCATGGTCCACGTCACTTCAGGTATGGTTTTAATTCATTTTCTCACCAGTATACTTTAAATGCAGAGTTTATTTCTATTTTTTTAAGCGATGTCTTTGAAATGTTAGCCATTCCCGTTTTTTATGTTTTTGAAACTCAAGTGTTCCTGTTGGGGGGGGGGCATGTTCTGGGAACTGACGGAGGCTTACAGGTATTACTCCAGGGAAGTCCAATTCAGTTTAATGAGACTGTTCCAGAGAAATAAGAATGTCTGGTCAAGTTCTGGAACGGATGGACCCATAGTCCGGTCTGGAAAGATAATTCTTCTGTTCCTATAAACTGCTATCTCAAACTCGCTTACTTAGAAAATATACCTTCCATTTAAATGTGTGGACTTTACTTCCAATATGTGTATTTAGGATTGAGATTTAAAGTAGGTTTAGACTTTTTTTCCCCCCTACTCATGTTCTGAAAAAAATCTTAAACCGCAAAGTAAATCTAACAGGCTTGTCCTATGCATGTTTACTTGGATGTAAGTACCACAGAATTCTATGTGTCTTACTACCAAGTAAGTGTACATAGAGGTGCAGCCTTAAAAACCCATTTGGGGAGTAATTGAGTAGACAAGATTATTCAGCAATTCAAAAATAGTCTATCGATCAGTGAAAGTTTTTGCAGCATCTCCCCATAAACATATTCCAGTGTGATAACTGGTTTGACTACTGGGGACAAGGCACCTTCGTCACTGTTACAACAGGTAAAAAAAATTATTTCTCTCATGTACCTCTTTGCAGTGATCTTCCTAGTAAATACTGATTGTCTAAGGCAACTTTCTTTGGATTTACTGAGGTCTATTTCAGTGAGAATTTAATACTTCGTCTCCCATATAGCTTGTAAACCAGAGACCAAAATTACTCTGCCACCGTCTTTTCTCCATCCCTACAATTATATGTTTACCCTTTCCCTGAAAATGTTTTACTATGTTCTCTACAAAATTGCAATAGTCTAGAAAGGTTGCACTTGCAGAAAGACTGGGTAACATAGGGGAATATATGAGAAGAAATTTTGTTAGAATCAGAATCTGTTAGACTCCTTCTAAGAGATTACCGAAGAACTGAGCTTAGGGGACAGTTTGTTAAATACAGTATCTCCAGACAATTGTGTTAGTGTGTCTACTATGGATTGGACTACTGGGGACCGGGGACCTTGGTCACCGTTAGTTCAGGTAAATCAATATTTTTTTTCTAATTCAGAACTAATTTCCTTCATAACTGAAGATTTCTCTTTGGTTTGCTTGGTTTTGTCAATCTCCAGTGCATTTTGAAAGTCTTAAAGGAACTTAAAAGCTGCAATTATATGTGCCATATAGATTTAAGATGGGGGGAAAGAAATATTTGTGCTTTGGAAGCATCTAATTAGAAATAGAACTGCATTTTTAATATAACAAATGCATAATTTAGTAATCTGTCAATCCACTGTTTCTCTGTAGTTCTTTTCCCACATTTGTTTATTCTTTAATTTGTTCATTTTTTTCTGTCTACCCTTCATTCGGTCAGGATTCATCCCATCTTATTACTCTGTCTTTCAATCAAGCATAATACTAGGTGGCAATTAGAGTAGTGACAAAGTCCTGCGACACTTTAAAGAGTAAGTAAGTGTTGCGGAATGAATTTCAGAGGGAAAATCCTACTTTGCCAGATCAATAAAGTCCTTGTGTGCATCAGGTGAAGTAGTTTCTCTCCTAAAATTCACTTCACAACAAACTTAAGACATCTTTAATTTGCCACTGAGTTATTTCTTTATCTGCCTCCCTTTATACTCTCTAAATTAGACTTTCCAACCTATGGATTATGCTTAGGTTTCCGCAGTGTTGAAGGGAAGGTACTTTTAACATGCTTAGAGACTTACTAGTCTTTTTTGTTTGTTTGTTTAACTAATTCTGAGGTTGAATTCTGCAATTGAATGTATGTTTCTTTGGCTCCCGGATCAGATTAAGCCTTTGAGCAAACTGCATCTTACTCCTGATGCTCATGCACTGTGCAATTAATGGGAGTGCTAATTAATATGCATCAGAATCTAAAATAATTAGCACAATCAAGAAAAGATTTTGAAGGGTTGGATCTATTTCTTTCTTTTTTTGTGAAAAGAAAATGGCCGATTACTAAACAGGAACGATGGGAGGGAGGGGGAATTAAGACAACAGGTGGCCAAAGATTCGTTTCTCAGTTTTGATTTATTTTAAGACCTTGTGTTCCATTTCATGGAGTTTCTAGCGCCTACAGTGGTTTCGCATGGTTGAAAATAGCCCTGAATGTTTCGAAAACAACAGAATGACACCTGTCTTTGAAAGATCTCTGTTTTCCCCACAAAAAAATAACCCAGATTTAGCATTTTTTGGTTTAAAGAAGAAAAAAAACTAATGTCTGTTCCGTAAGCAATTGGTTCTGGACTCTAGAAGTTTGTGAATCTTTTTCGTGTAGAAATCATACATTTAAATGGTAAGGAAAAAATACTTTATTCCTCTTTTTCAACATTTTATTTGATTATTATTATTATTATTTTACTGCAATTTAGTATATGTCAATTATTATTTGTATCTACTTTGAAAAAAATTAACATTTATTAACAATTTACATGAAAATATATTGGGATATTTTAATAGTGTTCTCTTCTGTTGCTTATTTTAAGAGTGAATGAATTTGTGGCAGGGAATTATAATTTACTGTTGGTTTTTGTTTGGTTTTTCTGAGTAACTTTTATGGATTTTTCTGTTTTAACTGGATTTGTTTTGTCCTATGCGGTCAGGGTTTTAAGATAGTTTATCTCTGTAGAGTATATTTCTGCTTTTGATTGAAACTTCCACCTCTCTTTGTAGTAGTTTTAATTTGATTGATTGATTCAGATAAGTGATAGACTTAACTGGAATTTTGACCAAAAAATGGAATTATTTTTAATTATCAGAATTTATATCAAGTTAACTCAGGAAAGCTTAAAGTAACAAACCACTGCTAGACTATTAATTATTTAACAGCGAATAATCCTGTAGGGATTTCCCCACATCTTTAACTGGCATGATTTCTAAATTTGCAATATGAGGATTAATACAAGGCTTTACTGCGGTGTATTTAACAGTAGTTTCCCCAACGGATAGGGATGTTCGGCATCCCATGGTCAATGAGGTGATATCCAACCCTTTACCCAACTGACTACTAGTTCTGGAGTGCCTGGGTGGTCAAATAGACCCACCCAGCATTCCCAAAGCTTGTAAAGAAGCAAGCCTTATTCTTTAGCATTTTGAGAGCATAGCGTGGAGCATCCTTGATTACTGATGCTCAGCAGGGACTGGGAGCCATGTCTTCCATGCCTCTAGCAGGTTTAGATCTAGATCTACAGGCGCCATAGCCAGAGCAAGGAGAACAACAGGAACATCTCTGAAGGCCAATGCTCAACGGTGGTGGGGAGAGCCGATTGGCTTCCTGCTCAGTTGAGACTTTGAGAGTAATAGGGGGCAGCAGGTGGCCACCCCCAAGCTTTTCCGAAGCCTGCTGCTCAGTCAGCAGGCACCAAATCTTTCAGATCCATAGCGGCCCTGGCTGGGGCATGGCAGCAATGAGTATCTCTTTGAGGCTCAGTACTTAGCTAGGGAAGAGTTTCAGACTCGCAGCTTTGGGAGCGATGGAGGGGATGGCTCCGGAGATCCCTTAGTTTATCCAAGTTGGTATGCTGAGCTGGAATGCATGCAAGCCTTTCAGATCTCTAGCAGCTATAGCCGGAGGCTGAGGAGCAACCTGAACCTCGCTGAAGCCAAGAGCTCAGCGAGGCAAAGCTGGAGGGCTCTCTGCTGAGCTGTGGCTTTGGTAACAAGGCATGGGGGGTGTTATGGCACCCTCCTAGCTTCTCCAAAGCCCATCACTGAACTGGGAAGCGCACGAGCCTCGCAGAGCTCCAACAGTTTTGATCCCTATAGTAGCTACAGCTAGGGAAGGGAGGGCAACCTAAACCCGAGAACTTAGCTAGGGAAGAGCTGGGTAGCTCTGTGACCAGGGGCAGCTGGGAACACATCAGGCAGCCCCCTAGCTTCTTTGAAGCCCACCGCTCAGCTAGGAGCTATGAAATGTTTTCAGAGCTATAGCAGCTACAGCTGGGGCAGGGCAACAGCTTGATGGCTTGGTGCTCAGCTGTGTCTCTGAGAACACTGCAGAAAGCATCAGCAGCCCCCTAGCTTATCAGAAGCCCACCGAGTGAGTAGGAGCTAGGAAGCCTTTTCAGAGTTATAGCAGCTAAAGCTAGGGCTGGGACGGCAGCCTTGAGCCCAGCGCACAACCAGGGAAGAGCTGGGCAGTACCTCTGAGAGTGGTGGGAACATTCCAGCAAAACAGCTAGCTTCTCTGAAGCCCACCACTCGGCTAGGAGCTGGAAAATGTTTTCAGAGCTATGGCAGCTGCAGCTGAGGCTGGGAGGGCAACCTAAAGCCCACTGCTTATGTGGGGAAGAGCTGGATGGCTCAGTGTTCAGCTGTGTCTCTCGGAATAGTGAGGAAACCACCAGCAGCCCCCTAGCTTCTCTGAAGCCCATCGCTTGGTTGAAGCTAGGAAATCTTTTCAGAGCTACGGCAGCTGCAGTTGAGGCTGGGAGGGCAGGATAGCTCTGTGCTGAGCTGTAGATCTTGAGAATGATGGGAAAGGTTCCTGCAGCTCCCTAGCTTCTCTGAGGAGCTTGGAACCTTTCAGGGCTATAGCAGCTACTGCCGGGGCAGAGAGGGCAACCTAAAGCCCACTGCTTAGCCGGGGCAGGGCAGGATAGCTCTGTGCTGAGCTGTAGCTCTTGAGAATGATGGGAAGGGTTCCAGCAGCTCCCTGGCTTCTCTGAAGCCCATGGTTTAGCTAGGAGCTTGGAACCTTTCAGGGCTATAGCAGCTACTGCCGGAGCAGAGAGGGCAACCTAAAGCCCACTGCTTAGCCGGGGCAGGGCAGAATAGCTCTGTGCTGAGCTGTAGCTCTTGAGAATGATGGGAAGGGTTCCAGCAGCTCCCTCGGACATCCACAGCTCAGCTAGGAACTAGGGAACCTTTTCAGAGCTGTAGCAGCTAAAGCTAGGGCTGGGACAGGAGCCTTGAGTCCAGTGCATGGCCAGGGAAGAGCTGGACAGCTCGTGCTGAGCTGTGCCTCTGAGAATGGTGTGAATGTTCCAGTGAAGCCCCTAGCTTCTCTGAAGCCCACCACTTGGCTAGGAGCTAGAAAATGTTTTCAGAGCTATGGCAGCTACAGCTAGGGCAGGGAGGGCAACCTAAAGCCCACTGCTTAGCCGGGGCAGGGCAGGATAGCTCTGTGCAGAGCTGTAACTCTTTAGAATGATAGGGAAGGTTCCTGCAGCTCCCTCAGACATCCACAGCTCAGCTAGGAACTAGGGAACCTTTTCAGAGCTATAGTAGCTAAAACTAGGGCTGGGACCCAGTGCACAGCCAGGGAAGAGCTGGGTAGCTCGGAACATTCAAGCAACCCCCCTAGCTTATCTGAAGCACACTGCTCGGCTAGGAGCTGGTTGAGATCTTCAGAGCTATAGCAGCTCCGGCGGTGGCAGGGAGGGCAACCTGAAGCCCAGCACTCGGTTGAGGAACAGCTCAATGGCTCTGTGCTCAGCTACAGCTTCCAAAATGACAGGGAAAGCACCGGCAGTCCCACAGCTTATCTGAAGCTGACCGCTTGGCTAGGAGCTAGGAAATCTTTTTGGAGCTGTAGCTGAGGCTAAAAGGGCAAAATATAGCCCAGTACTCAGTTGCGGAAGAGCTGGATGGCTTGGTGTGCAACTGTGTCCCTGGGAATGGTAAGGAAAGCAGCAGCAGCAGTCCCCTAGTTTTTCTGAAGCCCACTGCCCAGCTAGGAGCTAGGAAATTTTAACAGAGCTACAGCAGTGACATCTGGGGCCACCACTTAGCCAGGACAGGGCTGGGTGGCTCAGGACTCTGCTGGGACTCTTGAGAATGATAGGGAAGGTTCCAGCAACTCCCTAGGTCATCCAAAGCTGTAGCTGGGTTGGGGATGTCTCTGTAGCCCAGTGCTTTGCTGGGTAATAGCTGGGCAGTTTTGCCCCTCAGCTCTGGCTTTGGAAATGATGGGGGAAGCTCCTGGTAGCCCACTAATGTCTCTGAAGCCTGAGATGAATGTAAGCCTCTCCTGCCTCTGGCAGCTGTAGCTAAGCTGGAGCAGCAACAGCCAGATTCTCTCTGTAGCCAAATGCTCAGCTAGGAGAAAGCTCCTTTGTTCCCCATAGATTTCTGACCTTGGGAACTATGTGGGAAACCCTCGAGACCCACTGGCTTGCATTGAAGCCCAGCACTGAGCTGGGATCCATGCAAACTGTGTCTCAAATCCATTTCAGTTTCAAACTGATTGCAGCTAAACCTAGGGCAGGGAGACCAGCCAGCAAAAGCCTGAAGCCCAGTGTTCTGCTGAGAAAGAGCTGGATGACTCCCATCTTGGCTGCAGCTTTCAAAATGATTGCGGCAAGGGATATGGCAACCGGCTAGCTCCCTTGGCTGCTCCTCTGGGGGACTTGCAAACTTTTCAGATCAATGGCAGCTAGGATCAAGGAGAAAACCAAGGTCTCTCTGAAGCCCAGCACTGAGCTGAGAGAGAGCTGTGCATTTTCCTGCTGACGTACAGCTTTGGAAATAGTGTCAAAAAGCCCCTAGCTTTTTCTTATGCAAGTTTTTCCAATCCATAGCAGCAATAGGAAGAGCAGAGGGGGAAATGAGAGTCTTTCTGAAGCCGAGGGCTCAACTGGGGAACAGCTTGGGGGGCTTGCTGCTCAACGCTGGCTCTGAGAATGATGGAGGAAGCTTTTGGAAGCCCCTTAGGTTGTTGGAAAGAGAACACTGTGCTAGGATATACATGCAAGCATGGAGATCTATAGCAGTTCTAGCTGAGTTGGAGGAGCACCCCAGAGTCTTTCTGAAGCTGAGTGCTCAGCTGAAGAAAAACTGGATGGCTGATGGGCTTTCTGAAGCTCACTGCTCAGCCCTGAGATAAGAAATATTTTCCGTCCTATAGAAGCTGGAGTTGGGACAGAGAGGCAACTGGGCTCTCTCTGAAGCCCAGGGCTTAGCTAGGCAAGAGCTGAGTGGGTTCGCCTTCATTTCTGGCTTTTGTGATGGGGGCAATTTTTGGCATCCCCTAATTTCATGGAAGCCCAGCGTTGAGCTGTGATGCAGGCAAGCTTCTCAGATTTCCAGCAGCTATAGCTATGGTGCAGGAAGCACCCAGGATCTCTCTGAAGCCAAGTGTTCAGCTACAGCGAGGGCTCTGTGTTCAAAATGATGGGGAAAGCACACCACCAGCTCCTTCACCCTGTCCTCCCTGAGTGCATATACTCAGCTGAAAGAATTGCATGGTTCCCTGTTGAGAGCTGTGTGGTGCAAGCTTTGAGAAGGCTGGAAAAAGCAACTGTGTTCCCCGCCTAGTCTCTCTGAAGCTTAACACTTAACCAGGAGGCAGAAAGCTTGCTAACTCGCAAGCAGATTTGAGACAAGTTGAGGGGAGCAATCCATTTCTCCCAGCTGTTTTAAGAGCCTAGTCCACAAGCTGTAGCTCAAGGGAGGGTGCAAATCCTGGAGAGCTGCTGCCAGGCAATGCGGGCAGTGCTGTGCTAGATGGACCCAATGGTCTGACTCGATATAATTCAGCCTCCTATGTTCCTATGTTCAATAGTGGCTGTGAACTTCAGTCCAGGTTTTAGAAAGGCTTTGAGCTAAGCAATTTGTCTCCACCTCACCCACCTCTGCCTGCCTCCCTAAAACCTGGCACTCCGTTTGAAGGTATTCGATCCACACAGCTCAGTAGTGTCTTTGAGAAACCTGGAAGGAGCCGCTCAGCTTCATCCCCAAGTGATTGCAAGCATCAGGAGCCGGGTGGGGAACATTTGAGAGGCCTATCTCAGCACTATTTGCGGGGAGGATAGTGGCTCAGCCAGCTTCCTCCTGGCTCTCCCATGCCCAGCTCTGGGTAGGCAGGCATGCAAGTCTCCCCTGTCTCTACTGCTTAGGATGACCCAGGGGGGAGGGAAAGGTGCTTCCTTTCCAGTGTCCGCAAATCTCCCAGCCCAGCATAGTTTCTGCTACTCCTTTGGCTTGCCAGTTACTAGCGCAAGACCAGCTGGAAAATTATATCCTTCATAATGCGCAGTCAAGATGGCTACTGAACAAGGCATGGACAACCCATGTTGCCTCCTGGGCAGCTTCGGACTTGAGATTGCATTAGATATAGCTGTTGTTTGGGGATGGGCTTCGGTTCTCTCTCATTCTCATGCACCCTTTAACAGCATTCTGATATGCTGGCATCCGCGCGCTGTGACAAAGGTCACCTGCTGATTTCTGCGCATCACGTTGCTCCTAAAGGCACAGGAGAAGAGCAGAGCAGTTTTCCTGGTCAGTTGGCAACCATAACTATGTATGTGTTTTAGTCTCGCAGATTCTAGCTGGCGAATGGAGAAGCAGGTCAGGGAGGGTGCCTATGGCTGCTGCTCTGCCCTTCGTTGGTGCAGAGCAAAAAGCTACAACAACAATAGTTCCGGGTTTAGCCAGGGAATACTCACTGTTTAATCGTTGCTTTGTGCTTTATGTGGGGGGTGGGGGGTGGAAGGATGCTCATTGGCGTCAGAAATATTAACTTGCAACACAGCAAAGATTCCATTTGATGGTTTAAAAGGGGTCAAGGATTTACTCCATTAGATATAGCTAAGGAGATTCATGGTGTCAATAAGTGTAGTACAATGAAAGATGTCAGATTTCTGCCTGTAAGTATTGTATTAGCTTTCTTTGAGGTGATTGTGTTCCCTTTTACAAAATCATGTTGATTCTTTTGCTGGTTATGCTGTTCTGGTATGGAAGGGTACTGTATAACATAGCAGTGTTGAACAGTAATTGGAATATGAAATGGCTCGTGATTTTGCAAGAAAGTGTGTGTGCTCCTCGAAATCTTCATTCCATTTTACCGCGCCTGACATTGCCCACTTTTTAAAAAATGTGACCATTTCAGAGGGTGCAGCTGACTCTCTAGAAGTGTTGTAATGAAGCAAATACTGTACAACAGAATAAGCCAGATGTGAACACCACAGAAAGCAAAACAAACAGCCTCACAATATTTCTACTCCCGTTGCTTTCTCCTCGCTGCCAGCTTATTTCTGCTTAGATTTTATATGCACTTATATGCCCCATTATATTCAGTGGGGCTTACCTTTGAGTAGACAGGGGTAGGGTTGTGCTTAAGGGTATGTCCTGGTATGTCCCGGGTAGGACCTTAAAGCCCTCAAATAATAACTTTTTGGAGGTTCCGAGCCACAAGGATGCTAGGTTGGCTTCAACTAGGCCCAGGGCCTTCTCAGTACTGGTCCCAACTTGGTGGAACAGTCTGTCCACAAGAGACCAGGGCATCTTTCCGCAGGGCCTGCAAGACGGAGCTGTTCCACCTGGCCGTTGGGTTGGTTTCAGTATAACCTTGAGGTTTTGTTCTTCTGGTGTGATAGTGGGCTGCTTAGAATTGAGGCTGCAGTCTAGATTAAATTTTAAATTGTATTTTAATCTGTATTTTAATGAATTGTTTTATGTTTTTGTTGTGATTTTATTGGTGTTAGCCGCCCTGAGCCTGGTTTGGCGGGGAAGGGTGGGGTATAAATAATTTTTATTATTATTATTATTATTATTATTATTATTATGGTTGATATAAAAATCGTTCCTAACATGGACCTCTGGATAACGGACATGATGAAACATCTTTTTTCTGGTGGTTCTTGCTCCTTCACTGAGAGTAAATAGCCTTTCTGAAGTTTATTATAAGGAAGCATGACCAACATTTCTTTCCAGAGCTTTGGCCAGTTGTTATTCATCAATGATGAAAGGGGAATATTAGGCAGTGTGTTTCTCCAGCTTATGCTATTCAGTAATAATGCTGTACATATTTCTACACTTCCCCCAGGTGCTGTATGTTCATTAACTGTGCAATTCTTACAACAATATCATTTCAGAAGTGGTCCAGAGCGATGAGGCTAAGGTCACGTGTGTCAGGACTGACTAGACTCCAAGTTCATAGCTCAGGTTCCTAAACACCCTACACTAGCTACAAGTTATGGCTGAGAACTAGGAGGAGGGGAATTCTACTTACAGAGGGAGAGAAGACGACTGCATCTCATGCAGAATGGGGTTAAACACAAATACATCCAAAATATCGATTTTGTGGTGAAAAACACCTCAACAATACAACAATCCATCTAATAACACATATATACTCATGTCTGATACCCTTGTCTCTCTTTCCCAACAATGCAATGGTTCGCTTCCTTTCAGTTAGTTAACCCCAGCTGAACTTTTAACACCTTCCAAAAACCCTCCATCCTTCTGCTTTTCTTCTCCCTCAGCTTCCCCAGCTGCCCCAACTCTTTTCCCTCTCATTGCTCCTCCTGGGAGCGAGGACAGTGCAACGTCCACCATCGGGTGCTTGGCCAAGAATTTCCTTCCTGACTCGATCACTTTCTCCTGGAACAATAAGAACAATGTCAGCGACAGTAAAATCACGACCAAGAACTTTCCTTCAGCACTCCTCACCGGTGGGACTTACATCGCAAGTTCCCAGGCGCTCGTCCCATCTGCTGACTGGATGAACTTTGATCCATTTTACTGCAAGGCTGACCACCCTTCTGGAAATGCAGTGGTACGAGTGGTCCGTAGCAGTGGTAAGTGAATGTATTTGTCTTGTCTTGTTCAACATCCCCAACATAACAACACAGGCCATCTTCAAAAGATTAGACACAAGTAGTCAGAGGCTGTCTATTGTGGCACATACTTTCAGGGGTGCTGATTTGTTTCCGAAAGAGGAAATCAAAGCTGCATCCTCTGTCCTAGCTGTGTAGGATATGCCTCCAATGCCCAGCAGTGCACACCCCTTCCATTTGCTCCATGGCTGAGCTGTGGCTCTGAAGGCTCAGCCCAGCTTAGGCTTCACTCAGATGAAGCCCTGCTTCCCATTGAGCCAAAAGAACGCAAACATGTTTCTCCAGTATGCATCACAATACAACTAGAAGACAACCATGCGAGTTGGGTGAACATGTTTTCCTAAATACACACACATGTGTAACTCCAGTCCTTACACATTTACATTTTTCTGTTAAGAGTGTTGTACCCACCTGGCATAATTCATTCTTTCTTTCAATTCCCCCTCTTTCTCAAAAAGAAACACCAGTCGAACGGCCTAAACCTGAGATGTCTGTACATGCACCGCCCATTCAAGCCTTTTTTGGCAGTTACCTGAATGCCACCATCACCTGCAGTGTAGTTAACCTTCCCTCCAGCAAGTACACACTTCAGTGGCTGAAGAAGGAACAGGTACTTGACTCTGGCTTCACCACCACCCAGCCAAACCGAGAGGGCAGTGGTTACAGCATAAAGAGTAAACTCATAGTCACCAAGAAAGACTGGCTCAGCGACATTTCCTTCTCTTGTGCGGTGAATGGCAAGGACTTCAATGACACACTGAAGATCAACAGGCACTCTTTTTGTCAAGGTGAGCTTCAATGTTCTTTTATGAGAAATCTGACCATTCAGAATGAGAGTAATCTATCTCCAGTCTCAGTTCAACTGCTCAATGCAACCCTATTTTTTTAAAATAAAAAACTGTATCCTTCAGCATATACCCAGAATGATTAGGGGGGAGAGAAAAACAATAATTTCAATGTTGGGTGAGATCTCAGTCCATCCATATTCTGATACCAATGTATGAAATATTCTCCTCTATACTAAAGACCCATGTTGATATTGTTCTACAAATGTAAAATCTCCTAGCTCAAATTTGCTACTTAAAAGGGTTGTGCCATAATTCTGAAAGCCCTACCATAGTAGCTTTCAAAAACTAGGCCAAACAGAAAATCTGTAGCTTTTCTCAAAAGATTCTCAGCTATGGTGGACCCCCAAAGTAATGGACTTCCATACTTGTGGAACACACAAGAGCTCATTTCTACAAGTTCTTTCCTGCAGAATATAGTACACAGGTAGTGAGAGGAAATTCTCAGTTGATCTTAGGGTCAAGCCGCACATTATATATAGCAACGGTTAAGAGAATTTGATTTGGGCATAAGGAAGGAGACTCTTAAGTAAATTGCGTGTTTAAAGCATTGATTGTCAACAGTGTATGGAACATTGGTGTGTTCTGTTGTTTTAATTACTGTGGAACCAAACCTTGTTCTCACTTATCTCGTGTCATTCTTCAGGTGACGTGCCTTGTGATGAGGGTGTCCGTGTGGAAACGATCCCACCATCCTACGCTGACATCTTCCAGACCAAGTCAGCCAAGCTGACCTGCAGAATTTCGAACGTACCTTATGAACAGGATCTTTCAGCACTGAATGTTACCTGGACAAAAGTATCTGACAAAACACTACTGAAGACCGTACTTGGAAAGCGAGAAGATCAGGCTAACGGGCTTACTTACATTGACGCTACAGCCACCGTGTGCGCCACAGAATGGGACAGCCATCAAACGTTCACGTGCAAAGTTAATTTCCCGGGCTTACTTCCTGAACCTGTCGACAAAACTTTGGAAAAGTTTCATGGTAGGTACCTTTTTTACATCATCCCATGGAAGGATTACGCATTAGCGTTGTTTGTTTTCACAGATCCCTAGATCTGTCAGGCTCCTCATCCGCCCTCAGAATAGTTGCCACCTGAAGTGAAAGCATTTGGTAGAAAATCAGCGGCCTTCAAAAAAAACTCCTTCAGCGTATTCAATGATGCCCTTACTTCAGTAGCTGCTGGAGCCTATGAGCTCCTATTAGGACATCCCTGTGAGCACTTTCCTTACTTATTATTTTGACAGCTGCTTTTGGAACTCTTACCATTATGAACCATTGAACTAGGCCAACCTGAGTGACTACGACTTGATGAAGGCCAAGTAGCGAACTTCAGTCCACACTCCTCTGCTGTTGGACAAGACCTGCTCTAGTGCAGGGAGTCCTACTCTAGTATCAGCAGTGTCAATCTTCTTAGCATCACCTCCTATACTTTAGGGAGAACCATCTGATCCAGTGGTTCAGTACAAACTAGGTCCCTTTCTGGTCCATAGACAGCTCTTGCATCAAAACTAGGACTTGATCCAATTTGCTGCCTCGCCAATCTGACTTGCCCAGTTCCCTTTTTGAAAGGCTTCACTCTGCTACTTAAAGTGCCGTGTCTCTCTCAAAACAGCCAAGCCTATATATCCGAGAGGTCAAAGGTTAAGTCAGGTCTCACAAAACAAAAGGAATCCTGGGTAAAAATTATAAGGAATGCACATTTGATTGCCTCTTCATTACTTTTCTTCTTTTTTCACCTTCCAGGTGGCACCCCATATAGCCCAGCCATCTACGTCCTTCCCCCTACCCCAGAAGAACTAGCTCTGCGAGAAACAGCCACCATCGCTTGCCTAGTGAAAAATTTCTACCCCGAAGATATCTTTGTGCAGTGGCTCCACAATGATCAGCCAGTGAATCCTGCAAATTCCTACACCAGTGAACCCAAAGAAGAGCCCAAGATGCAAGGAAGGTTCTTCGTCTATAGCATATTGTCCATCAGTGAAAGCGACTGGAGTCATGGAGACAAATACACTTGTGTCGTGGGACATGAGGCACTGCCCCTGAACAGCACTCAGAAGACCGTGGACAAGAACACGGGTAAACCAACTGTTGTCAACGTCTCCTTAGTGCTCTCCGATACGGCCACAACTTGCAACTAAACACCACGATAGTATCTCTCATGCATCCTCCATGCTCTCATTACCACCAGAATCTGTTTCCTCCTTGTGTCTCTTCCTGCTTCATTATTGATTCTTCAGCTGAAAATTGGGGTTTGATTCTAAGGAAAGATGTGTCTCAAATGTTAAAGCGTTAACTGACCACATCTTTTGGAAGAAATAAATAGTTTGCAATAAAGTATTGTTTGTTTGTTTCAAACAATGAAAGAAAACCTGGCTTCTTGTGAGAAATGTTGATATGACAGTTAATATTAACTTTCAGTTGCGCAAGCATGGAATGAGACACCCAACTCCCATTTGAATACAATGGGAAATAAAGCTTCCCTGGAAATTCCACCCACAGCAACCCCTTTAGCTATTATATGGATGATGTAAGCATGAGATTGTCAGAAGTTGAATGAAATGTGAGAGTTTGCACTGCAAGTACTGACTTATTGCAGTCGTACTTCCCCTCCCAAACCCCTGCCACTGCCTTGGTCTTTGATCTCCTAGCTCTTTATCCCACTTCTTAATCTCCCTATTAAAATACACATCCCAACAGTGTGGTGTAGTGGTTAAGAGCGGTAGACTCGTAATCTGGGGAACCGGGTTCGTGTCTCCACTCCTCCACATGCAGCTGCTGGGTGACCTTGGGCTAGTCACACTTCTCTGAAGTCTCTCAGCCCCACTCACCTCACAGAGTGTTTGTTGTGGGGGAGGAAGGGAAAGGAGAATGTTAGCCGCTTTGAGACTCCTTCGGGTAGTGAAAAGCGGGATATCAAATCCAAACTCTTCTTCTTCTTCAACAACTCCCTCTTCTTAATTGTTCTATCCCTACATCTGGGATGGAAAACAGCAGGTTAAAAAAGTGAGGTGCCACCTATTCTTATATCTAATGACATTGATTTTCCAGCTCCAACATTGTGTAGAGTCATTCTCAACTCAACCCCGCCCACCCCCCCACCCCGGCATCTTAAGAACAGAAGGAAAACACTCTGTACATGCAGGGATTGCCCTGTACAACTTAAAAAAAATAATGATATGAGCAAGGGGGTGTATCATTCATTAGGTGTTCACAAGCAACCACCTATATCCACACTTGATACATGGTGAAGAAGTCTCTTAATGACTTCTTGAGATTTCAGAGAGCATTTGAAACACACTAAAAATGGCGCACAAGGTATTTGATGAGATCAGTCATTTTAATATTGACATACTGGTGCAAAATATATAAATATCTGAGGCTACACATATAATGCACAACATGTTGTGGTCTTAAGTTCAGTCGGGTTGCGGAAGCTGATTCAGTTTAAGAGAGAATTTAAAAGAGAAGGCTGAAGGCAATGGCAAAACATGCGTACATATAAATAATCATGTGACAGGGTGGTAGCAAAGTTTATCAAGTAGCAAATGGCCAATACCTTACATCAATGATGATAATGATCACACCACCACCAAGGTAGTCTCCCACATGTCAATGGATGACATTGAGGGGTTCTCTTGAAGACACTCGGGTGCATATCTAGCTACAAAGTTCCACAGTTAATCTATAACTTTAGAAACAGAGCATTTAAAAAAAGTTCATAAATCACTTAATTCATCAGGACTCATGCTAATGAAATAATCTAATAATCTCAGGTGACATAAATAGTAATCTCGTCCATTACTACAAAGTAGTAACATTTTTGTAATTATTAGTTTTTGAGGGAGAAAGCTACATTGAAACTATTGACACAGATACGCATCTGTGGACTACAATCTCTTTGGCCAGTTCAAATCTTCCGCCACCAATATGGAGAGCAGCAATCACTTACAGGATGAAATAAATGATGGGAGGGACACAGAAGTGCTGCTTCTCTTGAACCTCTGCATCCCATTCTAAAAGCATCCCTCCCATACTGATGGCCATTGGGTTAGGGTTACGCCTCATTCAGATTAAGGACCCTGGAAGCATCCTCTGCCGTTGATTTTCAGCTAGGGGGAGAATGAGGACAGAAACAAGTTGCCCATTTGAAGGAATAAGTCATCCTTACACTATACAGTCTTCCTTCTCTCTCAACCCCACGGGGAGGAATGCTTGGCTATGACAAAGACAAGCACGTCTTCAGTTGCCTCGTTCATGTTCAATTAAATGGAGACCAACAGGCACCAGGATGCAGAAGTCATCCTTTATCGCCCATACTGTTTCCCATTCCTTCCTGGCAATGGCAAGCTGTGGAATAAGGTTGAGCCAAAATCCCGCTCTTGAGCCATTCCACAGCATGGTAGAGGGTTTTCCACATTTTGTATTGTTGAGTTGCAACTCAGTTACCACATTGGGAAGGCTCAATGAATGGGTTATGTTTATACTCAATTTCCTTTCGTATTTGGTATGCGTGGCCACCACTCTCTGATTAAACAAGATTTAAATGACATATAATCAACCACTGTTTGCATTACATCATATGTTTGTAACCAGGGGTGAATCCAAAGGAAATCCACAAAAGGAAATAATCTTGGTGCGCTCTCTTACTCCCTCTCTCTCTCTCTCTCTCTCGCACACACACACACACACACACACACACACACGTGGACATTCATGTGTGAATACACATAAAATATGATAAGCTGGTATGGTGGGATGATAGAGTGCTATACAGTACTTTGAGCCCAGAAAATCTAAGTTTAGTCCTCAGCCCCAATCTCATTGGGCATGTTTGGGCAAACCACTTTATCTCACATCCTGACTGACCCAGGGTTGTGATAATAAATGAGATACTAATTGTAAAGTCCTTTGTAGGCTTAGAACTACTACATAAAATGCTAAAATACTGCTGCTGGGGTGGGGCCTCGGGCTAAGCTGTGTGCCCAGAGTGTGAAAAATAAAATAAAATGCTAAAATAACTCACAATAATTGTAGAAAACAATCATCTAATGAGTGACACATAAAACTAATGAATGAGACATAAAAGAAACTCCCACACAGGGACATCCCCAAAATGAGACACCTTCTCTTCCCTTCATTGCAGAGTGGATTTTGCAAAATCAATTTCAAAAAGTATATCACATCATATTATGGCTCTATAATAAATAGCTGTGTTGTAACAGGCGGTTTTTGCAAGTTGGAATTTCAGTCCTTTCAAGGACTTCACACAAAAACATCAGAGCCAGGAGGAAAATTATTATCAAATTCATGAGGGCTTAACAGGGTTAGTTTACGACATCTATTCCCCATTCATTAAGTAGGTATTGCTATGCAGATCTCATTAAAAAAAAATCTATGGCTCCATGAAGCATGAATTCTACTCTTTGGGCATGAGCTCACTTTAGTTGCTTTGCCATTTTGCCCCTCATAGCAGCATGTAATCGCCTGCAACCTTCATTCCCGTGAATTTACATAGATAGATATGTAGGTAGATCTTTAATTTGCACCCCTCATTCATACCACAAGTGCAAAATTCTGGTGTGCCTGAGGCACCACTGAGCAATAATTTGTCACTTGCTTGAAAATCATTACTTAAAAACAGAACTCTGCTGCCTCCCAAATCATCTCCCATTTCCCCCCCATCTCCTCAGCTCTCACCTTGTTTGTGCAACATTCTTTTGCTCTCTGTGTCATTTAGCTGCATTAAGAAATCACCATCCAGAATGTGCTGACCTCCGTGTATTGTCCAAAGTTTACCTAGATGGGATCGTGGACACCGACGATGAGGAATTCCAAAACATCTCGTCCATCCTTTCCACTTTCATCATCCTTTTTCTCGTGAGCCTGTTCTACAGTGCCACTGTGACCGTCATAAAGGTAAAAAAAAAAAATGGAAGGCAGTGTACTAAAGTGAAATGGGCTATAGCCGTCCTCTTTTACTAAGTGGAACCGGGAGGTCAAGAGGGCCAGTGGGCTTGACAAGAGTAGGCCAGAACAAGCTCCAAGGACAGGCGCCATTTTGTGAAACCATTCTGGAATTCAGTAGCTGGTGCTCACTTGTTCTCTACTTTGTTGCCTGTCCACTTCCCTCTCTGTTCTCTTCTCCCATGGCTTCTCTCCTCTGCTGTGAGTCCCAACCTTCATTCCTCAGCTGCTCTTCTCCACTGCATCTCAGCTTCTTCCCCATCCATTCCTCTACCAACTCCTACTATTGCTCTTTCCTCTCACCCTTTATTTCATGAGCCCAGCATTCTCTGACATCGTTGGGGTTGGGGTTGGGGTTGGGGATAGTCCACACAGGATGAGAGGCTGCAAAAGGGTAGGTCTTTGCATGATGCGCTTCTTCAGTAGCGAAATGAGTTCTTCTTTCCCAATTCCAGGTGAAATAGCAGCGTGAAGGGTCTTCTGGCAACAGACAGTGACTTCTGTATTCACCAGCAACATAATAAAGGACTTCTTCGTCCACTTTTGGAGGAAAAAGAAGGATGCATTGGGGCAGGGTTGCCTTTCCATCTTGCTTTGAATCATGACCTCAGGATACACATTGGCTTTAACTAGATTTAGACCCACTGTTTACATTTTTGAGCTATGATGCAATTTTGCTTCACTTTTCTGAGTGCATATGTGTGTTTCCCCAGCATCTCTTTGGTAGTCATGTTTCATTTCAGCTATAGTTGTATACCTGGTCGAAAGCCTTAATGTGAATATTGCACTTTTAACTTTCAACAAACAGAGAATCATTGCACAATATGTACCGACTAGAATGTTTCTCATTTATATCATGATTGCTATATAATACTGCAATAAAGATATATTCTTCACTGACACCGCGTCTTGCTTGTGAATTATTACTGTTGCTCTAGTTGCTACCTATAATTATGTAATCATGACTGAATGCCAAGACACTATTTCAACCAGAGGAAGTAAGGGATAGTTTATTGTTGAAATTACTTTGAAAGAGCTAACTAAATTTCAAGGCGGCAGGCGTGCTTCCCACATTAGATATTGGAAGGTTGTTAGTACTTTACTTGAGAGGGAGTCTCCTTAGTCACTACAAAACTATGTTTAGGGTGGAAAGCAATAGAATGTGGAGATGCTGTTGAAAGGCAAAGGAAATGAGAAATGGTAGACCTTGCAGGGTGGGAATCCAAAGGACCTTTTTGTCCTCTTAGCCACTCTTGGGGGTGGCTTTCTTTTTTGATTTGGTGAGGGTTCCATTTTGAATAGAGGAGCCATGAAAGTGAAGGTGTGGGTCTGTGCGGTGAGCCTGTCAGTCATGGGCTGACAAGTTATGTTGACCCAGTCTCCATCTTGCAGTGTGCAAGCAGCCGACTCCTAGAGGTGGTTACTATAGCTCATCATTCTAAATCAGCCTTCCTGCTTAGAAGTGCCACGGGAAGAAAACGATCAAAGCTTTCTCAACTCATGAAGCCAAGGTGGCAAGGATGCCCATTTACAAAGACCTAGATACATGGAATTATTGGTTGGCATTTATATACAGCAAAGGCCTCTGGGCAGTTCACAAAAAGTTGGATGATTTGAATTCATCACAGGATGTAACTGTAAACAAAATGCTGGCTGTTCACAGAGGTGTAGCGTGGGAGGGCCTCCATGGTGCCTGCCCTGGTTGCATATTTTTGAGGGGGTGGATCCTGGCACCCCTCATGACAGGCTCCCTCACCAAGGCAATGTGGCTGAACTCCAGGCTCCTGACTTCTGGAGCCGGGGAAAAGGTGAGCGATGCCCGGGCCTGGCCTTCAGGACTGTGGCAGCACCACCTTCTCCTCATGGCTGGCAAAGGGACACCTCCTGTGCGACACCTGCAACAATTCCTCCACGCCTGCGCCAGCAAGATGTCCCAAGAAGAAGAGTTAGATTCATCTCGCCCACTCTCTTTCCTCTTCTCTTCTCTTCTCTTCTCTTCTCTTCTCTTCTCTTCTCTTCTCTTCCCTTCCCTTCCCTTCCTTTCCTCTGTCTCTCCCTTCCTACCTCTGGCTCCAACATTATCTCTTTCTTGTTTCCCTTTGATCACTGCCTTCCTGACCGCAATCGCCTCTCAACCAAGCAAAGCGAGCCTCTGCCTCCCTCTTTCTCCCTCCACCCTTCTCACAAGACCCAGGTAAAGCAAAGAGTGGGGCAGGGAGAGAGAAGGAACTTTGAAAAACCAGACATTCCTAGGAATGTAAGAGAAATCTTTTAATAGGCCACTGACGCTGTGAGAATTCTAATAGCGACTAATTGTAAAAGTGATAAAACCCCTTCCAGGTCAGAATGGGTACAGAAATAAGTTGAATATGCAGAGCTAGCTAAATTAGCCGAAAATATGAAAGACAATTCAAAACAAGTATTTATTGCAAAATGGGAAGTTTTCAAAGTTTATCTTAAGAACAATTGTGGTAGTATGAACTCGGTCGCTGCCTTTGAATAACGTCTGTAGCTGTATTAAGAAACAAGGACACAGGAGAAATAATACTTTATTATGAAATGATCGGACAGGTTTGTGCAACAAGTTAGTAAATACGAAATTAAGTATGGAGGGGACAGGAAGTTAGATGTACTTTAGGAAGATTTATTGTCAAAATATATGAGTTTATTTTCTTTTTGTTAATTTTGTATCTTTGTAACAAATGACGTAAATGTATAGCTTTTTGTGTTCTGTTGGTGCCAAAGCATGATGATGATGATGATGATGATGATGATAACAATACAACCCTAGGTCCTGTATTGGAAATGTCTTGTAGTCTTCAATGCACTAGAGTTCTGTAGCATTAGGGCATGGCTTTCTGGTGAACTGATGTAGATATAACTTCTGGAGGATCATAGAGCTCACCTGATTAATCCCATTTCTGTCATGAACTGAGTGGGAAGAGGAGCAATGAAACTTACTGATGAAGTTTTTGATGTGCTGCGTGCCACATGAATTGTTGTTCCACCAGGTAATATTCTGTGTGACCTCTGTAACACTTAGCTGAAATTCAGGTTAAATCAAGCCATGTGCTGGACAAAAGAAAATATAGTGATACAGTAATACCTCAGGTTACGGCTGCTTCAGGTTGCGCGATTTCGGGTTGTGCACTGCACCGGACCCGGAAGTACTGGAACGGGTTACTTCCGGGTTTCAGCACTCACGCATGTGCAGAAGCGCTAAATTGCGCTTTGTGCATGTGCAGAAGTGCTGAATTGCGACCCGTGCGTGCACTGATGCGGTGCTGCGGGTTGCGAAGGCTGCAGGTTGCGAACGTGCCTCCCACACGGATCACGTTCGCAACCTGAGTGTCCACTGTATAGATGAGGATCGAGGAGCATTACAAGGATGGAACCGGCATCACATGATGACTGAGAAACATTGTCTAAATGGGGCAAAATGATATTTGTTGCTAGTGTCAGGAATGCTGTCAGCAGCTCCTGGCTGGCTGCCCAAGAAAGAATAAAGACAAGGGAAAGTTTCTTACCGTCCTTTTCTATTTCAATCATTATAGAGAGAGGCTATAGAACCCAGCCTCTTGGAATAATGGCGTTGTCCCAAGTGAATCTGCACCCCAACCCCCATCTCTCCCACTTCCTCATTCGTCACTTCAACAGGTGCTACTATGTGCCCTCTGTCTTCAAGCTCTTTGCTCTCCTACTTTTAAGGCTTGCTGGGTTCCGGGAGATGGAGTGTCTGGGATGCTTTCTAATGACAACGTGTCAGCCAGGTGTTGCTATGCCTCTGACTGCTCATTCTCTCCCATTATTTCCCAACTTTTCCCCTCATCTGCCTCTGAGCTGTGACTTCCTGCAAACCCCTGTTGTAAATTTATACTGTCTTCCTCTTCCTCCTCCCTGGAAGGGTCAGGATGGGGAGGCGGTCCCCACCATTCCTCCTCTGCTCAGTCCCTGACAGCTGGACTGCTTTGAAAACTAAGAATGTGAAAACTTTCTCTATGACTACTAGCAACAGCAACATTGGGGGGGGGGACCTATAGGAGACTGTGGGATTTGTAAAAGCTACTGTAGTGTAAACATAGATTTATTTCTGTCTTTTCGAATTCCCCATTACCTGCCCTCTCTTTTTGCTTTCCTATACAGCAGATCAAAAAGAAATTCCTTCGGTGTTCCCGCTGATGTCTTGCTGTGATGAAAACAAGGCAGATGTAACCTTCGCCTGCCTCCTTGCTGCAAATATTGTAAACGTTGCAACTATTGAGTGGCAACCCAGCAACAGTCATGCAAAAACGTTCCCAGCAACAGAGCGAGCAATAGGCACCAAATACTACAGTGCCAGTCAGCTGACAGTCCGTTCTGAAGAATTTAAAACAACACCTTATAAGTGCCTTGTGAACAAGAAGACAGGAGGAGGTGGGGAACAACCATCAGCAACCATCCAGTACAATGGTAAGATGCTTAGAGTGGGGTGGCAGCGGGGGGTGGGGGGCAAAAGCAGTCAGTCAGTTATTCTTTTGAGCCAATTGTCCCCATGTTTTTAATTCACTTCAGCATTAAAAAAAAACAAAACTGACCACCACAATAAAAGAGCCAAAAATTTAAAATCTGAATCTAATACAGATTATAAAACAAAGTTGGAAATGTGCAGTCAACAAAAACTGAAAGCTGCAGAAATAGAATGCACTAATTAGGGAAGGCATGGGAGAAACAGCTTCAAAATATATTGAAAGCATAACAGCGGAAGAGCACTCCAGGGAACTGGTGCCACAAGGCTAAAAGCACATCCTTGAGTCACAACATGCTTTATCACATTCTGCCCTGTTGGCAACCATGATATGACAGAGAGCAGCCACCATTAAGGTGACATTCCACCCTCCCCAATACATTTCCAGTCAACTTTATAAAATGCTCATGTGAAGTATACAATTGCCATTATTAGCATGGGCATTTGAAAGATGAACCTGTCCCCTGTGAGAGCCGGAGGATGTTTGACATTAAATACAGGGATTTGTGCATCCTTTTAAAAAACGATATTAAAAATCAGCTACTTCCTCCTGCACTGTGATCCAGATGAAAATTGTGCCGCCCTCCCTTCTTCAGCTGCTATTTGGCATGAATTGGAAGCTACCACTGACGTCAGTCTTATGTTCTCTCCCATACGCAGTAGCAGCTTCAGGATGGGGTGATTTTGTCAGGATCACATTCTGGAGGGAAATGATTAATCTCCTCTCTGTGTACACACCACATGCAAATCTTATTAGCCCACTTTCCCGTGCTCCAGCAGCTGCTATTTAATATTTTTTAAAAGATGAACACAATATGAAAGAATGCACTTAATGTCGCACATAGTTTCTCCCCAGATTTCCTCTTTTTCTCATGCAGTTTTTGAAGGGAAGGACACTTTTAGAATAGAAACCTAAACCCCAACTCTTGAGGTATGGAGGGCATTGTGTGTTCTGATGTTGTTTTAAAGCACAGGTGGGAACCAGTGTTCCTCCAGAGGTTGCTGAATCTTACCCCCATCATCCTGACCACTGGGCCAGACTGACTGGTGCAGAGTGGAGTCCAACAGCATCTGAAGAACCACTGGTTTTCCACCCCTGTGTTAATACTTTAGGTTATGTTTCACTTGTTAGCGTTTTTCTATCTTGCCTAATCTGATATAGGTTTTCTGTAGGCTTTCTTATATCAATTAATCCAGCAAACATAACAAAAATCTGTTCTTTGCTCTCAGATTGCATTCCGCAAGCTCCAAAGCCAATCCAAGTTAACATCTTAACCCCCAGCTGTGGTGAGCAGGACGCAGAGACCAGACTGGAGCTGGTATGCTTCCTCCGGAGCGTTGGCCCTGGGAAAGTCTATGTGGAATGGCTGAGGAATGGAGGAGTGGATCAGGGCCGTGTGCAGGTGTCACTGGCAGCGGACCAAGGGAAAAGCAGTAGCTACTCCAGATTTGTCCAAAGGAATATCACCAAAGAGAGCTGGGACAGAGGGGACATCTACACATGCAAAGTGACTCGATCAGTTGGCAGCCCAGACATCATAATGTACAACACCAGCAAGTGCCAGGGTAAGAACTACCAGCTCTTAAGGATAAGGAAATGGTGGGTGGGTGGGAGGAGGTTATGTATTATTATCAGGGGCTTGCCAGGATGTATGCAACAGCTTAAGACCAGGTCACCTAAAAGGGAGATATATTTATTATTTATTTATTTACTTACTTACTTACTTACTTACTTACTTACTTACTTATTTGTTTATTTATTTATACCCCACCCATCTGGCTGGGTTTCCCCAGCCACTCAGAATGGCTCCCAACAGAATATTAAAAACACAATAAAACATCAAACATTTAAAAAAATCCCTTTAAAGGGCTGCCTTCAGTTGTCTTCTAAAAATCAGATAGTTGTTTATTTCCTTGACATCTGATGGGAGGACATTACACAGGGCGGGTGCCACCACCGAGAAGTCCCTCTGCCTGATTCCCTGAGGCTTCACTTCTCACAGTGAGGGAACTGCCAGAAGGCCCTCAGCGCTGGACCTCAGTGTCCGGGCTGAATGATGGGGGTGGAGATGCTCCTTCAGGTATACAGGGCCAAGGCCATTTAGGGCTCTAAAGTTCAGCACCAACACTTTGAACTGTGCTCAGAAATGTACTGGGAGTTAATGTAGGTCTTTCAGGACTGGTGTTATATGGTCTCAGCGGCCATATTGGGGGGGGAGGTGATGGATTGAATTGACAAAGTAGACAGAGAGAATACAGATAAGTTTCTCTCTACAGTCAAATCATTCCCAATAAAATTATGCCTAGATTTTACAAATGAAAAAAGTAAAACTGGGAAAACTTTATTTTATCCACATTTTCTTACCTCAGAAAAGGGACATACATCCAATATTTGTATATGCAACAGCCCTTTCATATCTATTGATAAGCAAGACCCTCTGCATTTAATGGAGTTCATTTCCAAGTAATTATGGGCAGGTAGTGTTCGTCCGCATCTTGGGTGTATGTGTTTTTTGCACATTCAAGGATTTTAAAGGATCTTTCTCTGTATCTCTGTATCTTACCCTCCTCTCCAGCCTGCTACCCTTCACTGCTAAAACCTACTGTCTCCATCATCAAGCCATCCTACAGAGACCTACTTGAAGGGGCAGCCAATGTAACTTGTGCTGTGGTTGGTTTTGGCCTTGAAAACATTGAAGTTACTTGGGATGTGGATGGCAAGCCCAGTACTATGGGTCAGAAGACAACGGGGGGAAAGGACGGCAGTGGAGTTCAGGAGATTAAAAACACCCACACGGTATATTTGGAACAATGGAGAAAGGGCACCAGATTCACCTGCAAAGTGGCTGGAGGTTGCTATGAAGAAGTCATCAAACAATTAACAATCAAGGGAGACACACGTAAGTATGGATGTCTAGGTCTGGCTGCTCGGAGTAAACTGAGCTAGCAAGTTCTCCTTCTGCTCTGATTACAAACTTCCTACATTATTACCTTTAAGGGCCAATAATTGGCTGGGATTCTCATTGGTGTTTGTGGCCTAACCAGATAGTTCTGGTGCCTGAGGTGAGAAATCAGTGAAGCACCCAGCTGATGATGATGAGGAGGAGGATAATAATAATAATAATAATAATAATAATAATAATAATAATAATAATAATTCTTATACCAACAAACAAACAAACAATGCCACAAACATTAAAAGCTTCCTGAAACGGACTTCAGGTGCCTACGAAAAGTCATATAGTTATTTAACTCCTTGACATCTGATGGGAGGACGTTCCACATTACCTGCCTGGTTCCCTGTAATTATAGTTCTAGCAATGAGGGAACCACCAGAAGGCCCTCAAAGCTGGACCTCAGTGTCCGGGCTGAATGATGGGGTGGAGAGAATTGCAGTTCAAAAGCATACCAGTCAAGTAGATAAATAGGTACCGCTGGGGTGGGAAGGTAAACGGCATTTCCTTGCGCTCTGGTTTTCGTCACGGTGTTCCGTTGCCCCAGAAGCAGTTTAGTCATGCTGGCCACATAACCCGTAAAGCTATCTGTGGGCCTGAAACGTGAGGTGAACGTCTTACCCCATAGTCAAATTCAACTGGACTTAACCATCCAGGGGGTCCTTTGCCTTTACTCCTTCAGGTATACAGGGCCAAATCCATTTACGAGCCAATGCAGATATTTTAGAACCAGTGTTATATGGTCCCAGTGGCCACTCCCAGTCACGAGAGAGAGAGAGAGAGAGAAATTGTCCTGAGCAAGTCTCCTAGCACAAATCTAGGCACTTCATTAATAATGACAGTCTCCCTCTTTTGAATTCAGAAACCATGGAGCCCTCCATCACCATTTCGAAAGCCAACCTTGACGTCTCGCTCCAGAGTACCGTGGCCCTGATTCTTGTCTGCAATGTGAATGGGTTTTCCCCAGAGGAAATCAGCATCTCGTGGAAGAAGGACCGCAATATCCTGAATGAAACATTGTATGACAACGGACCAGTGACCCCAGCTGGGAAGGGGTACACCACTTACAGCATCCTTAAAATTGGCAGAGACGAAGAAGGGGGGAAGGGTGGCAGCTACAGCTGTGTGGTCCACCATTCCTCGTCCAACCAGCCACTCACTAAGAGTGAAAAGGTACCCATTGGTAAGTGAATCTCCCAAGGTGGGGGCTGAGGTTGTAAAGATCAGTCAGGTTCTTTGTATGAATGATAATCTTCTAACACTTTCCTCTCTAGAGAAGGTTGCGTTTTTTAGTAGGTCACATCATTCTTGGTGGGTGGGGGACACATGGTCATTGCTAGGAGATAGATGCACCAAAGCTAAGAAAGGCCTGTTCACAGGAAAAGGTCTTGCTCCTTTCCATTATCTCTAAATATTGTAAGTTTCTATATTCATTTAAAAAGCCCTAACAAGTGACCTGCTGGGAGCCAGAAGGGCCCTGCCCTGCTTCTCCCTACCTGGCTTGGATCGGGGCCCGACAGCCTCAATAAGGGAGTGATGCTGCTGATGCTGCTCCTGCTGGGCAGAGAGGGTGCCGTTTTTGTTTGGTTGGTTTTTTAAAAAAAAATGCTTTTATTTTTTTATCTATGTCATTTTAAATTGTGATTGATATGAATGCTGCATAATTAGTTTTAGATTTTATGATTCATGTGGAAATTGCTTTCCATTTGGTTGTGTACTTTATGATGTGTTTTATTTATTATTTATGACTTTTGTTATGTTGGTAATTGTGTCAATCTTGTCGTGTTGTACGCCGCCTTGGGCATTGTTTTAACTATGGAAAGGCGGGGTACATAAACAATGATGAATGAAGGAATGAAAAAGTAGGGTATGGTAAAAAAAAGTTTGGGTTTCGGTACAAAGGTTCTTCTGCCCATGCAGTGTTCCACACTGTACACTAGTGCAACCAGTGCTATATCAGTGTTACACCAGCGCAACACTACAGTTGGGATGTGGTCACCTATTCAGCAATATAGGAAGAGGCAACTGTGCCTTGATTCAGAGAAGAGTAGACGGAGAACACTGAAGACATTGGATAGAGGAGAATCAACCCTGAGCCACTGTGTTCCCTTCAACAGGACCAAGACAGCTTGCATGCCCCTAATTTGCAGTGGTTGCAACTACAAATAATAGAATCATAGATTAGAGTTGGAAGGGACCCTGAGGATCATTTAATCCAACCCCCTGTATGCAGGAACATGCAGCTGTCTCTTACGGGATCAAACCTGTGACCTTAGTGTTATTAGCACCACGTTCTAACCAACTGAGCTATCTGAATAATCAATATTTCTGTGAGGAGGGGGCAGTGGCGGAGGAAGCCTCTCCAACACCCAGGGAGGGACAGGGCGGGGCATGTGGCACCCATTCCCACTCCCCTCCATTTTTGCTCGCCTGCCTGCTTCCCATCCTCTCCCTGCCTGCCTGCCTGCCTCCTCCAGGCAGGAGCATGGGGTAACAGCGCGCCATCCCCCATGACTCCTGACCCAGGGTGCCAGGTGATCATGCCCGGATGGAAGGTGCAATCCGGCCCAGAGGCCAGGTCAGGGGGTGCACTCCGCCACGGCGGCCAGGCCATGGGGCGCTATTCGGCGCAGTTGTCCGGCCAGGGGGCGTGATCCGGCCCAGCCGGGATTTTGTCACCCCCCTCAGGGATGGCAACCAGGGTGCACTGCCCCCACCTTGGGAGGTGGTGCATGAGTAACAAGGACTAGACTAACAGTGGGATGGTAATCCACTTGGACCAGGGCAAAGGATCGCATACCAAGAGTACACACTCACAGGATGCAACCTAATATACAACGAACTTGAAGTCAGGGTGCAACTTAGCCTCAGTAAGATATCTCCTGAAATCTCATTCATGTGTGAAGCTTAACCCTAAAGCCCATGCAAGCAGATGTGGTGTGCAGCACTCTCAGCAAAACCTCACAGCATGTTTCCATGCATATTCATTGTACAAATGTTTCTGGTGATGACTTACATGTGCAATATGGCTATTAAAAAACACCACAGGCAGAGCATTCTTACCACCTCGCCTCACTTCTCTGCTTTTCAATGAGGAGAAGTCCACACATTCACGTGAGAAACACTGGGCGCATCTGTGGATCAGAGTTCAGGCTTTGGTGAGTCTATCCAAACTGTTGGTACCAGAGAGAATTGTCTTGTCCTCTGAACTCAGCACATGGACAGGACAACCTTTAGGTGTAAGCAGTTGTGAAGACAATATATCCTCATTCAACACAACTCTTAACTTCATTGACCTAAGGACCTCTGCTCTGCACCTAGCAGTTCACCCAATTGATTCTTGACCCCCCTGAGACACTTTCTGCGCATGCTCAAAATTCAATTCTGTCAACTTCTCCCACCTATCGCACAGCAACACTTCTACTGCTGTGCCAGGAAGACACACAAGGTCCTGTTTCCTGTTCCACTTTGCTTCACTCATGAAGAATTTCTTCATTTCTTTTGCTTACGCTCCCGAGGAATTCCTTTTTCTTAATACAGGTAATTTGATGTCTTCCTAACCCACCCTGCAATGCTACTCTTTCCCATTTTACGATGGCTACTTATAACAGAAGTTTCTTCACAGACCAGCTTCAAGCACCTACTGTTGAACTCCTGCAGTCAGTAGACCAAGAAAAGAAAACCATCACGCTGAAGTGCATCGCATCTAGCTACAGACCCCCAAATGTGAGCATTGAGTGGAAGGCTGGTCCACAAAACAAGAAGGTAACATTTGTGGAACGAAAGATGGCAGACGGGACATACAGTTCCAGCAACCAGTTGGAAATGCCCATCTCTCAATGGCAAGAAGTGGAGATCAACACATGTGAGGTGGTGCATAAGGCAACCAATACAAAGGTGGTCAGGAACATCTCGAGAAAAGGTAATGTTGAACAATAAACCACACAACAAATGGCCAAACAAATTCTGGGCTGAATCTCTCAGTTAGACAATGAAAATTGAGCAAGCCACTTAAGTCAGGCCTAGTTAGTCACCCGTCATCAGAGAAGCCAATGAGTTTTGTGGAGTTGGATAGAAATTAAGAGAGAAAGTTGTTTGGTTTGGGACAGCTGGTCTGATGGCTGAACCATAGACAGAAGCAATAGTGGGAAAAATTGATGGTTTTATTCCAACGTCACTAGTGTTATTTTGAAGAATCCAACGCTCACCACAGTCTTACAAAATAGATTTGCCTTTCCCTCTCTTTCTCTTCAGACTGGATTGTGCCGACAGCTCTCTTATTGACTCTCAGCACTGACCCACTCTGTCCCAGCACAGGACTGGGGAACAGTGGTAACATCACTTTAGTCTGCTCCATCTATGGCAACTCCCTAGAGAACATCCAAGTCACCTGGGAGGCCAGTGGGAAGGCTCAAGTGGCCCCCAAGCCTGCAAACCTTCTGAAGAATGCTGGCCAGTTTTATACCAGGAGCAACTTGGTTGTGCCCCTGAAGGAATGGAACACACTACAGAAGTATACCTGCAAGGCAACACAACCTGATACAAGTAACACCCAGACAAGCAGCATCAGCAAGTGCACAGGTGATCTTCCAAGCCCACTGCAGAATCTCTCTCTCTCTCTCTCTCTCTCTCTCTCTCTCTCTCTCTCTCTCTTTCTCCCTCTCTTGCACTCCTTAGTCCATTTCACTCCCCAGAGAGATAATTCATGCTTTTGCTCTACTGTCCTAGCTCTCCTACATTTTTCCTGGTTCCTGTCAGATCTAAGGCAAACAGACTGCCAGGGAATCGGGTGTCATCCGTAGACAATCCCAGCCTGCACTACAATAGTGTATTGGGCACAGAATGTGCAAATCACATTTCTGAGGACTTGACTAATATAGGCCATCTGAAGGGGAATTGATTGGCTTCGCCACATAGGGCTGCCATATTTCAAAAAGTGAAAATCCGGATACAAAAATTGTTGAGGTTTATTTTTACTTTTGCCCAAAGTTGTTGAGCATTTTTGCCAAAAACGACACTATCAACATGGGGCACTGTTTCCAACTGCAGTATTCCAGCTGTGTCCGGGAAATTGCAGGCGTATGGCAACCCTGCACCATGGGGAATTTGGTGCAGTTTCCAACTGTGTTGTTGAAAAAGTTGGGACCTCCATCCCTCAGGTCCTCTTCTCTTCATAGTGCCCCATTCCTCTATATCTTCCTGCCAAGTGCTTCACTCTGACCACCATAAAAATCCATCTTTGTCTTTTGTTCCCCTCTAGCATGCAAAGGGAGCATCCCACCTCCTAGTCTCTACCTCCTGAAGCCACCTCTTGAGAAACTACTAATCCAAAGTAAAGCTCTCTTGATTTGCCATGTTGTGGGATACGAACTGGATCATGCCAGGCTCACCTGGATGGTGAATGGCATAAACTACACCAAGAATGCCAAAAAAGCAAACATCACAAGCCACACAAACCTCACCCAGAGCTTACAAAGCCAGTTGACCATCACCAGAGAAGCCTGGGATTCTGGAAATGCAATCCAGTGCCTGATTTCTCATCCCTGCTCATTCTTCCCAGACGTGAAGCAGAGCATCCAAAAAAACAAAGGTGAGGGAAGAAATGTGTGATAAGTGAACAACTACTGGTTATGAAAATAGCATCTGATAACTCCAAAGGAAATAGTATTCTGCATGCCAACAAATGGATAGAGAAAAATGTATGTGGTGCCTGTCCCTCATCACTCAACCATCAGAGACTAGGCCTCGAATTTATGAAAAAGTAATGGGGCTTCAGATGGACATAGATCTCAAAGTTTAGCACGAAAAGTAAATACAGTCTTCAGTATATCAATACAGTGGTACCTTGGTTCTCAAACTTAATCCGTTCCGGAAGTCCGTTCCAAAACCAAAACGTTCCAAAACCAAGGCGTGCTTTCCCATAGAAAGTAATGCAAAGCGGATTAATCCATTCCAGGCTTTTAAAAACAACCCCTAAAACAGCAATCTAACATGAATTTTACTATGTAATGAGACCACTGATCCATAAAATGAAAGCAATAATCAATGTACTGTACTATAAAATAAATAAAAATGTAGATGATAAAAATTGTAATTATTATTTTCTTACATACCTGCACTGATGATAGTCATTGTCTGGTTGGGGGATGGGGGTGGGTTTTTATCCATTTCTGCAGTCACACAATCAATCGTGTAGCTGAGCTGGGTTTCACATAGTCACAAAAACAAATTAACCGAAAAAGCCTCAAAAACAAAAATGCAAAATAAATAGCAAAAACAAAATCGCCAAATATAAGCTCCAAATATCACCTCAGAACACTGCAATTACAATGGGGGGACACAAATTATCAGCGCAACAGGAAAACGGAAAGGGAAGACTTTAGGACTCAAAACAGAGCGCATTCAGCTTCCGAAGCAAAGTTCACAAACCGGAACACCTATTTATGGGTTTGCAGCATTCGATTTCCAAGTTGTTTGTTGTTGCAATTACAACGGGGGAACACAAATTAGCAGCGCAACAGGAAAACGGAAAGGGAAGACTTGAATTACCCGGGGGTGTGCAAATTAGCAACACAACAGTAAAAATGGAAGCTCGGGACTCAAAACGGAGCACGTTCGGCTTCCAAAGCAAAGATCGCAAACCAGAACACCTATTTCCGGGTTTTCAGCATTCAATTTCCAAGTTGTTCATGAACTAAGCTGTTCGAAAACCGAGGTACCACTGTAGTGTGATTGACTATTCCCCACCACGACCAACATAGTGCTCTCTCTTCGTGTTTCTTCTAATTTAATATCAACCTTGTCAGCATTTCTATTTTCATCCCCTTCCATATAGATTCCAACCATGTTAAAGATCCGTCTTTCAACTTGGTCATTCTATCACCAAGACAATTCATACAACCTACATCCCAAGCTGTAGCTTGGTTGGCTTGTGAGGTCTTTGGATTCTCCCCAGCTGAAATATTCATCAGGTGGAAGAAGAATGACACAGACATTGATGGCTCTGAATATATCACAGGGCCTCCAACAGCCAAAGCTGGAAGCCCCACTTTTACCGTCCAAAGCATTCTGAAAGTCCCAGCATCTGAGTGGAGAAGCAGAACCCTCTATTCCTGCATTGTGGGGCATGAGTCCTTAACTCTTATGAAGAATGCCAGTGTGCATTTGTATGGTAAGTCTGGGTGCTGGAAAATGCTCCACTAGCCAATGAAAGAAGAAGGCTCAATCTTGCACAAAAGAAATTGTTGTGTGGGTCACCGCCACTAAAAAAAAAGAGAGTTGAAGAATTGCTCAGCAGCAATTCTAACCACAATGAAGGTTAGTTCATACATGCATGAACTCAATGGTCACAACTCAACATTCAGATGAACACAAAACTTCCTCCATCAAAAAGCAGCACTTCTGTGCTGACTTCAGAGGTAAGATAGCTCTGCCTGTGGTGTTATGGCAGGAATGTGGTGTTTGCAGCAGTCATCAGGTGCTGAACATGTATGTGTATGTTCATCACTTGGAAACAAGCCTCCATAAGTTGCTTCCACTGAAATCATTGGGAAGAGGAGCTTTACTTCTAAGGAAATGTGCGTACTTCTTGGTGTTCAAACTTTGGATTATTTGCCAGCTCTGTTCATTAACTAGGCACTTGAACTGACAGGGAACTCTGCTCTCTATCCATGCATGTTCTGTTTTGCAACCAAAAGGTCGACCCTTTCATTTCAGATTTTCTGCAACCAGCTCCCCCGCAGGTGACAGCATTCCACACCTCGGAAGATGGGGGACTTCAGAAACTTGTTTGCTTTGCTACTGACTTCTACCCCAAAAATATAAACATTGAA
This sequence comes from Lacerta agilis, assembly GCF_009819535.1. Classification (NCBI taxonomy): domain Eukaryota; kingdom Metazoa; phylum Chordata; class Lepidosauria; order Squamata; family Lacertidae; genus Lacerta; species Lacerta agilis. Next base: position 6,738,136 of record NC_046325.1, on the reverse strand, counting down.
TGGGCCACCAAAGGACACAGGCTCAGCTGCAGTATGAACTCCTCAGCTCTGGTCCCACTTGGTAATGGGAAGTTCCAGAAGACCTGCAGTTGGGTACTCAGCGGAGAAGAATGGAGAGAGCCAGAAATCTTTACATGCACTGTGAATCACAGCTCAACCAACACCATGATTAAGAAGGACTTGCATTATTCTGGTAAGTCATAATATTTAGGTAAACTACATTGAAAACAGAAGGAACCCAATCCTAATGGGAAACAGAGTGGCTCTGCAGAGTGCTTAGTCCTTACCACTAAGTAGCCACAGTTATCATTATTCATACAAGCTCCTAAGATGTCATAGGGAATCGGAGGGCAGAAGGCAAGTTTAAGATACCCCTTTTTTATTCTGTGCCTATAACAACGGCATACTAGCTAGAGATAAATGGAGAGAGCAGCAGATTGCTAATAGTTGTGGCAATTGATTTGATGATCTGTGCACAGAATAGGGGGTAGTGATTGGTTGATTGGGGGATGAAGTAGATGTTTTAGGAATGTGGTAACCACATGCTCTGAGCACTTGACTATATTTCTGAATGTCAAGTCCCTGTCTTCCATGCAAAGGTGGGAGAATCAGTTGGACATAATGCTAGGCCACATCTTTTCCTCTTTCTCTTTTGAGCTGGTTTCACAAACACACACTTTGTCTTTCCCATCTCAAACTGGAAGATTCTTCCATTTTCTATAGAACTGGTTACAGCATCCAAATCATAAACTTCTTTTGCTTAAGACTCATGGACTAGTCCAACACAGGGTTTTCTTGTGGTTGGATTAGTCATTACAATACGACACCTTAAACCAACGGGTAAGGTAATTTCTGGAGAGCACACCTCAAACCCATTCAATCTGATGATGATTTGTTTTTGAAGGAATTGGCCCACTTCTTAACAAGACAGCTATCAAAATGCAGCCACCGTCCTTCGAAGATCTCTTTATAAACAAAAGTGCCATTCTGACATGCATGATGCCCCTTGCAAATGCAACCATCAACTCAACAGTCAGTTGGACAATGGATGGAGAACCTGCTGACACAAAAGCTGTGGCTACCAAATTCTTGAACGAAACCAACAGCACTTCTTGGATCTACGGACAACTGCGCGTGAATCTGACCGAATGGAAAACCACTGTGAAGTTCACCTGTAGCATCCAAAATGGCCTAGGCGAAACCAAGCGACACTTTGAGCGAAGGAATGGTGAGGACTTATAAAAAGGGTGGGCGGGAGCATATGAGACACTGAGAGCAAAACAGAGCGATTCAGGAACACACCAAAGTTACTGGGGATTGAGTCAAAGTACTAACCCATTTTACTCAATATGCTAATTCAGACTGCAGCCAACACAAAATAATATAGAGCAAACACAGCCGTCCATCACCTACATTTAAAGCCACCTGAGCACAGGATTGAAGCTACTAATCTTAATGATTTGTGTACGCAATGAACTTTTACCTGTTTTATGCCAGTTTCAGTTTCATGATTTCCACAAAGAATTATGGGTGTTGTACCTTTCAGGATGCTGAAAATACTATGATAGAGCCACCCCAGTTCTAACAACAACAGGGTAAATTTCAAATATGTCCTTAGTAGTTTCCTCCAACATTTTTTGTTTCCCCCCCTTTTTTAACACAGGCACAATGAAGCCCCCCAAAGTCTACCTCCAGCAGCAGTCCTCCAATGATGACTTAAATGTAACCTTATTCTGCGTGGTCAGAGACTTCTACCCAGGAGAGATCTTTGTGAAGTGGGAGGAGGAGAAGAAAGGAATGCCACTGAAGGGTTATGATGCTCATGGTCTGAAATGTGACCATGAAAAACAAAGATGTTCCTTAGTGAGCATACTTGAAGTTCCCACAAGCAAATGGCTGGCAGGAATCTCTTATGCATGCCTTGTAGCACACGTCTCCTCTGAAAACATCACAATCAGAAGAACCAATTCCCTTTCTGGTAAAATACATCTTTGCTGCACCGTTTGTGCTTACCACCAGATAAATTCACTTCATTACGAAGACAATGCAATTTCCTTGACATCTTGATTTGGCCTGCCTGCTGTCTTCACATTCCACTAGATGGGATGTCCATTCTGTTATATCACACAATGTTAATGTATCCTGCAGTTCTATATTAAAGTAATAATCAATGAGGTGTTTCTTTCTTTCTTCTTCAGTTGTATCTTGTGCCCTGATCCAATAACCAGGTATAGCTTTTGCACAAAATCCACACTGTATGCTGATCCTCTAAAAATGCCCTAGGAACACTGTTGGTCTTTGTGGGGTCTATATTTAACAAAGAGAAACCAACATGCCTTCAACGCACCCTTGTCTCTTATTTGTTTCATCGTATATTTGCTGTTGTACTTTGTATTTCTCCTCCATCTGTTCTCCATGGAGTAACCATATCATCTCACCTCATCCTGCAGATTCCTGGGACTGTGCCATTATGGGTACTGCTCTGTGCGATATCCGCAATGAAAACGAAGAGGAGTACAGTGAACTCGAGGAGGCCAACAGCGTCTGGAACAAAGTTTCCACTTTCATGGTCCTCTTCACTGTTGCAATCTTCTATGGGGGACTTGTCACTTTCATCAAGGTAAAAAGGGAAGGGGCTAGAGCATGGTTTCCCAAACTTGAGTGCCCAGCTGTTGTTGGACTACAACTCCCACCATCCCTAGCTAGCAGGACCAGTGGTCAGGAATGATGGGAATTGTAGTCCAAAATCAGCTGGATACTCAAGTTTGGGAAACCCTGGGCTACAGCCAAACCTTGGAAGCACCACACAAATGTAGAAGGCACTGGATTCCTTGCTTCTCACCCAACAATTCATTGTGGACACCATCTCTCACGGTCCTAAATTGCTTTGTGTGTGTACATTTGACAAATGTTAATAAGTGTGAGCAAGTGAGGACAAACTTGCATTTGCAGTCCTATGTTAATATGGATATGCACACCTACCTACTTTTTTGACTACCTAGGACTGATAGAATGTCATCTGCCTGTCACAAAATGGGCATGAGATCAATTGGCTTCTAACTCGCTGTTCTCATCCTAGGTGTCCTGTTCCCATCCCCAAATAATTCAGATAAACATGCATGGATAGTTTAATCTTCTCCCCACCTCTTCTGTTTCCACAGGTGAAGTAACCTTCCTCCTTATCTCACGGTGAAGAATATGCAGAATAAGACCCTGCTTCTTCTCTCCATTATATAGTTCTCTCAGTCTTTTTTCATTATAATTTTTGTCTGCTACGATACAACAAAGTATTAATGTCAGAAAGCATCATATTCAGTGTTACTTGGTTTGCTTTGGCATCTTTTGCAATAATTGACACAGCCAACTTTGCTTCAAAAAGACGGTTAACAGGTCACTGAAGAAAGCAACCTCAACTTTACATGAACATTATCACAAATAGTAAACAACTTTCTGTATCGATATTGAAAGTGCATGGAAACTGAGCAACAAACAGCAATATTGCCAGTGCCGACAATATGGAGCGCAACAATCGTGAAAGAAATCAACAACAAAGAATAGCACATCAACCATCCACGAGTAAACAAAATGAACAATTTATCTTTTCCTTCCAACTCTAGCAACTGACGGGTTGCAGAAAACTGGATCTGAGCAGGAGCCATCCAAATTGATGAAAAGCTCCAAAGTGATTTCATTGCTCTATGCTTTGTACAAATTTCCTCCAAATGCTGAACCGTTATTTCCACAGCGGCAGTTCCTAGAAGAGCATTGCCATATTGATATGTTGCCAATTTGCAGCCCAAAGAGCAAGCGTTTAGTCTTAAGTGTACTTATAAAGTAGATGATGAGTAGCTGTTTTTGCTTTCCAAATTTAAGTCCTTTTGTCCACACTTCCCCCTTACTTGCAATAAAGGACTCCATTATTTGCCCTCCTATGGACAAACAGAAAAATGTGTACAAAATGACTGTGATCAAAAGGGGTCAGAGCCGGTACAGCCAATAAAGGCCCCTTCCTTTATTGCCATGTTTAAAGAGAGGCCCCTGATAAGCAAAGAGTTTTTCATAGATGGCAGCAAGCACACGCCCTTTCCAAGGCTATTGATTTCTACTGGAGAGAGTTTTGGGCGTGTTGAAATCTCCAGCAGTCAAATCAATGAAGATTAAAAGTTCTCAGCTTTTTGTCATTCCCACTTGGCTTGCATAGTGCAAAATATAGGCCAAAGTTTCCCTGTGCTGTGTTGAATTACTTTTCATGCGTGCATTCGTTTTATGTTTGAGAAGTGTTGGAACTTTATCCTATCACCTTTGCATTACATTGTCCTCTGCTCCTGGACCACAGAGCAGCAACAATTATAACTTGAGTTTCCCTAGGATCACAGTCCAGCTAAAAAAGAGATTTGCCGCTGCTGTTGATCAGCCGTTTGGTGCTAATCAGCTGCTTAGCGTGGTCATAGCTAACTGTATGAACCACTTTGCATTAGCAAACTGATGGGGGCAGAGAATTAATAATAATAATAATCTGGCTCGAGTTTTCAGTGCTATTCAGCTGTTAAAGCTCATAGCACTAAATGGTTGCTTTCTTGAATTATGATTGTTCAATGGGTAGATGCTGTCTCTTATTAACCAAGGTGTATATCTGGTGTATATTTTATCAGAGTTGTAGTACACAGCCATGTTTGACTGTGGTTTACTAAACTGCTAGCACTGTGCAGCCATCACTTTATCAGACTGCCACCCTCCCCCATCGTTTGCCATAATGTGTTACTATAATCTGTATAAAAGCAATGCATTGTATTATATTCCATTGCACTGTACCAATTTGCATTGATTTATAGAATGAACCTAAGCATGCACAGTATAAACATTATAATATAACATCTTTGTGTTTGGTGCTGAGTTTGTCTATATTAATTTCTGTCCTCATATTGCTTCTGATTGTAAAAAAAATTGCCTTGTATGCTATTGCCCTCCATTGTATAAGTCTTCGTTCAAATTAGACATATCAAACCTCAGCTGCCACATAAACTTCTATTAACCATGCATTTTTGTCAATCTCAATCTTCTTCGAAGCACTGGATGGGAGGGCACCCATTGGGACACAAATGCCTCTTTTCAGGGATTCTCCTAAAACAGGGATGGGGAATCTTTTTCACGCTGAGGGCCACATTCCATTCCGGGCAACCTTTCAAGGGCCACATGTTAGTGGCGGGCAGGGCCAGAGGCAAAAGAGCAACAAATGAAAATGTCACCTTTGTACAGTGGACTGGCTTCTATGCATACTCACACGCCTGCCTTGATTCTCCATCTGAGCAACCAAGAGATCAAGGCACAATCAAGGTGGGCAAAAACAGCCCAGGACAGTGCAAAGCAGTGAGGGGTGTGGCCTGGGGAGGGGGTGGTGCTTGGGAGGGAGTGTGGTGTAGGGAGAGTTCAGAGGGCCAGCCTAAAATGTGTCTACTGTATGTAACTCACCATGGACTAGTGGTTAAATTTTAACATACCAGAGCTGCATGCCACTCCAATCTTTGAGCGGTGCAAGATTTCAGGGGTTCATCTTTCCTTTCAGGAATGAGGAAGAGTGGAGACTGTGGTGTTTTTACAATATATGGTTTACTACCACTACTAATAATTAATTAATTAATTAATTGTACCCTGGCCATCTGATTGGGTTTCTCCAGCCACTCTGGGCAGCTTCCAGCATATATATATATATATATATATATATATATATATATATATATATATATATATATATACAATAAAACATTAAACCTTTAAAAAGCATCGCTATACAGAGCTGCCTTCATATGTTTCCAAAATGTTATATAATTACTCCCTTATATAAATGTTATATAATAATCTCCTTAACATCTGATGGGAGGGCATTCCACAGGGTGGGTGCCGCTGCCAAGAAGGCCCTTACACACATATACAACCTGAGCCTACAATGGAAGAGTACACAGCATTGGCACTTCAAGGGGGTCTTGCTTCTCCCATAACCACAATTGTAGATTCCAAAAAGAAGCCAACCATCGCATTCTAAGCCTCTCTCCAACTTGCCGCTTTTACCAGACTGCAACCATTTTTCTCTATTTCCCCAGCCAAACTCTAAATACTCTACCTCAGGGCAACAAAAAAATCAATATAAAAACCACAAAAGCCATAATAAAAATAAGAACAAAAACTAACACAATTAAATGGGCATCACATGTCAATCAGCCAAAGGCCTGGGTGAAGAGGAACATTTTTGCCTGGTACCAAAATGTGTATAATGAAGGCACCTCATGTTGCCACCCTCCAAGCCTCTTGTGAAGGAAGTACACAAAACAAGGCCTCAGAGGATGACCTCAGGGTCTGGTTAGGTTCATATGGAGAGAGGCAGTCCTTGAGGTATTGCAGTCCTGAGCCCTAGGCTTGTGCCTAGGGACCAACTGAATCTACCTCATTTATCCTTCAGAGTACCACGTACAGCCCTTTCCAAGGCTTATCCAGTTTCAGGCTCCTGTCCCTTTTTCCTTTTGGGTTGTAAAACTTTACAAGGTTTCACAAAGTTTAACTCAAAGCAGCACAAGGTCAGGGTCATTGTGAGAAATGAAACGTATGGTGAGATTCAGCAACCTAATGCTGCTTAGAGTGCTGGTCTAGAATACATACATAAACATATGTATATGTATATGTATATGTATATGTATATGTATATGTATATATAAGGTAAAGGGACATCTGACCATTAGGTCCAGTCGCGTATGACTCTGGGGTTGCGGCACTCATGTATATGTTCGTATATGTATATGTGAGGAGTGAGCTGGGGTCAGTAGAGGTGCCAGATGAAAAGTAGGAAGGACTCCTGCATGCACAACAAGAGGAAAGGATTTCAACAGGTACAACCTGCATGAAATTTCCACAACTATCCTCTCTCCTACACAACCTTTAGTGGTTCAGGTTCCCTGCACTTTTTCTTGCCTGGCCACCCTATTCATGAGACATCCTTACAGGACCTTGCAGCTGCCTCAGGATACCAGATACCAGATAACTGACACCAAGAGAAATCTGCATGGTGTCTTCCAAATGTTGTTGGGCTACAATTCCCACCATCTCCTGGTCAGGGCCGGCGCGTCCATTTAGGCGAACTAGGCAATTGCCTAGGGCGTCAAAATGGAGGGGGCGCTGGCCAGGCTTGGGCGGGACGGGCGAGCAGCAGCTTCTCCGCTACAGCGGAGAAACTGCTGCTTGCCTCTCCACCCCCCCACCTCCCGCTAAAGCAGGCTTTGGCGGGGGGGCGCCAGAAGGTGGTTCGCCTACGGCGCAAGAAGCCCTAGCACCGGTCATGCTCCTGTTCATTGATTGATGCTGTGTGGGGCTGATGGGAGTCAATGACAGAGCTACCCTTGCTGTAGATGTGGCTAACACTGGAGCGGCCTAAGAACTTGCCTCCAACCCTGGTTTACACTCTCATTACTGAAGATTGGGGGGTGGGGGGCAGTGGCTGGCTCTGTCAGTCTACACACTGTAGGCAAAGGCATGACATTCTGCCCCATCCCAGTTTGAGCTGTGTCTCGGTTTCCTCTGGTAGATGTGCTCACTTCATAGAGCGTGTGACTCATACAAAATCAGCAAAACATGGCTGTTGCTTTCTCAGGCACTGAGAAACCCACCATTTGGTATCTGAAGTTGACTCAGAACACATCAATGTGAGTTTGAATAGACATCATATCTGTCCATCCCCTTCTGACCGCCAGAACTCGCCTTTGACTCAAAGTGGAAACAACCAGATCATAGCTGTTGGTGAAAACAGGGTGCATCTGTTTTCAGGATGACTCATCAAAATGTCAGTGGGGGCCTTTCAGTCTTACCTACATTGCGATCAGCAACAAACCACCGGGGGCACATTCATGCCATGGTTTTCAGCCTCACTGCACTTCATCCACTCAGTCGTACACTGAAAAACAATGTGCAATAGATTAAAGCTGGAAGGAATCTATTGAACATAACATTAATCAAATGTGGGAGGGATATTTAAGTGCTTTCCAGAAAGAAAAATAGTAACCTCTCATCAGCACAATGACCATATGGTTAAGGTGCCATCCCCAGGCCCCATAAATTGTACGTGTGTCTTGTTTTCCCCAAGCAGTACTCCTGCAACTCACATGGCAGCCCAAGGCAGGAAAGTTCAGCAAATGAAGCTCCTTCCACCATTTTTTATCCATGCGAGGTCAAGCTTCACCTGCTAAATTTCTGCATATCATGCAGCTATGAAAGAAGTCCCAATACAGCTGAAATCTTGGAATTAGGCCTGGTCTCACCTCCACCAGGATCATATATTATTTCTCTCACCGTGAATATGGCTATAGCAGCCTGCCTAGCACCACAATCTAGGAGGCAGGGCCATATGCACACCTAGCAAACACACCTGCCAAAAGCCACCAAAAGTCTTAAGAGAGCTGAAGAAGGCCTAATGTCCATACATACCAACTGTCCTTAGTTGCCAAGGGCTAACCCCAATTTCTGGTCACTCTCCCTGGAAAGTTGCTATACCTATTTGGTATGTTGAAGAGGCCATTTTGAAATGCGGCACACTACAGAGCAGAGACATCACCTTGCCGACAAAGGTCCATATAGTTAAAGGTATGGTTTTCCCAGTAGTGATGTGCGGAAGTAAGAGCTGGACCATAAAGAAGGCTGATCGCCGAAGAATTGATGCTTTTGAATTATGGTGCTGGAGGAGACTCTTGAGAGTCCCATGGACTGCAAGTAGATCTAACCTATCCATTCTTAAGGAAATCAGCCCTGAGTGCTCACTGGAAGGACAGACCCTGAAGCTGAGGCTCCATTACTTTGGCCACCTCATGAGAAGAGAAGACTCCCCAGAAAAGACCCTGATGTTGGGAAAGATTGAGGGCACAAGGAGAAGGGGACGACAGAGGATGAGATGGTTGGACAGTGTTCTTGAAGCTACTAACTTGAGTTTGACCAAACTGCAGGAGGCAGTGGAAAATAGGAGTGCCTGGCGTGCTCTGGTCCATGGGGTCACGAAGAGTTGGACACGACTAAACAACTAAACAACAACAACAACAACAACAACAACAACAACAACAACAACAACAGTGTTTGTCAGGTCTGTAGCAGTTCAGTGCTAAGAGCCAAACTTTGTGTAGTAGGGGCAGCTATGCTGCGGCCACACGATATCGGTTGAAACCGTCATGGTTTCTGTAACGGACCAACCCTGTGCCTGGGTGTGAGCAGGTGCCCAGCACTCGAAGAGTTAACACCCACTCTAGATGACTGGCAGCTCAATCGCAGAGGCGGGTCTTTTCTACCTTTTAAAAGGGAGAGAATGGCAGTTGGGCGGTTGTTGTGGGTCAGGGATTGAGGGTGAGAGGGTGAGCGGGTTGGAGGTTAGGCTTAGGTTAGGAAAGGAAAGCTTTTATCCTGTTTAATGTTGTAACCAAGCTTACGTACCTAATTGAAGAACATTGTAACCGCATTCTACCTTTACATCCATGATATATAAGTTACCTCAATAAACATATTTTGTTTTTCATCGTTCGTGGACTCTGGCAGTGCGTCAGTACCTCTAGAGGTGTGGTTGAGGGGAAAAGCACTAAAGGTTTCCTGAGGAAGAGGGGACGGGTGGCTTATTTTCCTAACACACAGAGGACTGGGCAGTGAAGCCAAAGGTGCCACGCAGTTGCCAGAAGGAAAGGCAAGCTGCAGTAGTTTGGGAACCCAGGGCGGGAGATCCCAGGGTGGCAGGAGTTTCATTTTAAGAACGTGGAGCACTGAGGTACCCCAAGGACATCTCTCATAACATCATTTTGGGATTCATTTCAGTCGTCGGTGAACCCTAGGGAGAGACACAGTCAGGGGAAACGTTTTACAGTGTGAGGGCTCTTGGTGGGAAACGAAGGAACTCTCACAGTTTCCCACTAAGATTCCTGTGGATTGTTGTTTATTAAGGGTGTTGAAAGTTGTTAGGAGACACCCCCCCCCCCGTTGCAATTTGCAGAGTGGTTTAGCAATCAAACCCTCTTCCTGAGGAACTCTGGAATCTTTTTGCCATACCTCCCAAACGACAATGAGAGATGCACAGCTAGGACAAAACTCGGCCAATTGTTTCATACATGCTCAGTGAAAGTGCAACCGTTGTCCTTCTCACTCAGAACCATTTCCCGCTCCTTGGAAATGGTAAATTCTAGAGGGCAGAGAAGTAACGGATCAGCACCTCAGCCCACATCAGAATGTAGAGGCTATGAAGGCCACGTTGATTATTTCAATATTGTTTGGCATTGAGTTGCAACCAAATACAGTGGTGCCTCGGGTTAAGAACTTAATTCGTTCTGGAGGTCCGTTCTTAACCTAGAACTTTTCTTTTTTAAAACAAAAAAAAATTATTTGTTGAATATAAGAACAACATATAATCAAATACAAGCAATAAAATACAGTGTTCCCCTAACACCACCAGCAGCCCCAAAAAACAGCCCCAACTACATCCAGGTAATTACTTTAGTACTATAATCAACAACAAAAAAATTATTTCTACAGTTGCTGGTTTAAAAAATATCATTCCACATGTTCCTATGTGTTATAGGTGGTTTAAACTGTTCTTAACCAAAGGTACCACTTTAGTTAATGGGGACTCCCACTGCCGCCGCACCACCATCATGAGATTTCTGTTCTCATCCTGAAGCAAAGTTCTTAACCCGTGTGGCGTTCACCCAAACTTCGGATTGGCATAGAAGGTGTTAAAAGGGAATAACCAGTAAGAACCTTGAGGGGGCGGAGTTATGTGGGCTATATAAACCCCTCCCGGGGAAGGAAGGGGGTTCTTTGTTCTTTGGTCTGGGGATCGTTGGTTCTTTAGGTCTTGGGTTCTTTGTTCTTTGGTCTGGGGTTCGTTGGTTCTTTAGTCTTGAGTCTTTTGGGGGCTTGTTGTGGATATTGAGAGGTGGGAAGAAGGGTGGCAAGGGAAGGAGTAGGAACAGGGTTGGGAGAAATTGTTGGGCACTGTTGTTAACAAGAACACAACCAAGAAAGTACTGTTTATTCAGAAACCACATGCTTATGTACCAAACTTCGAATAAAACAGTTTTGTTCCAATATTCTCCCTGACTGAACTGAGTGAAGTAAATACCAGACAGACTGGATGGTGGCAGCGGTTAATTAATAAAGTGGTGAGTGCAGGTATCAACGGACCGTTAAACGTCTGGGGGACCTGTGCAGGTTGAGCGAACCGCCACAACCCGAGGTACTATTTCTGGGTTAGCAGAGTCTGTAACCTGAAGCATCTGTAACTCAAGGTACCACTGTACATTTTATTTTACGGAGACTGAGTGGTCAGGTTCTAGTGAGTCTCAGCTTCCTTTCATATCTGGAGTCAGGTTCAATTGGATAGCACTCCTGGAGTGGGAGCTGCCTTCTCTTTAGTATGTGGTTTGAGTCACTTATCCTAGCTACTGACACCTTACTGCACATACTCAGGATCAGGAGTGAGACCCTATCAACATATACTGTAGTGTTTCTGCTCAGAGATCTTCACTACTTCCCCATCTGCTGCCAGATCCAGGTTCACGGTGTTAGTAGTCATATATAAAGCCCTTAACAGCTTGGGACTAGTTTGTCTACAGGATCACTTTGCCCCATATATGCCCAATAACCACCTGAATCTGCAGAAATGGCACTGTAGTTGGTGCCACATAACACTTGTTCCACAGCTGTAATAAATCTTTTAGTGTGGCAGCACCTACAGAAACCAGGACAGCTTCTCTAAATCAGGGACGTCCCTGGAAAATAGGTACACTTGGAGGGTCTGACATTACACACACACTTCCAACTCTAAACTCTGGCTTTTGTCCTCACTATGGCCCCACCCATTTGCTGTCTCACACAGAGCCCCTTCTCCTTTGCTTTCTTAATGGCCCATCACCCGGGTGATTGCCTCAACACAGTTAGATAGCCTGGCTTATATTTTAACACACGGGTGTCAAACACAAGGGCTGCGGGCCTAATCCGGCCTGCCAGACCTCGTCATGTGGCCCGTGTAGCCGCCACCGGCCGCCAGCCTTCAACTTTTATTCTCGCTTTTTTTTTTTAACAGCTTCAGCCGGTAGCGATTTTTAGGCCGTTCTAGGACTCCCCTTCTCTATAGACCGTCCCTTCCTCTTTCCCCCAAGTGCCGACCCCCTTTCTTCCTCGTCTCTATGATCCGCGCGACCTTTCGGAGGCGATTGGCTGAGGGCGGCTTGGCGGAGCTCTCGCGAGAGGCGCGGCCTTCGAGAGGCCGGCAGCGGGGGTGTGGGGGGAGCGAGAGCGGCGCTGGGAGGAGGGGGGCAGAGCAGGTGACGGGGCCTGGCGTTGAAGGCCTGGCGTAGGAGGAGGCGGCGAGCTCGGTCGGTGAGTAAAATGGCGGCGCCGGTGGGGGAGAGAGGGTCACCTGTGGGTGGAGAGAAAGGCGGCGGCAATCCGTGAGGGGCATGGGGGCCTTCTCCGTGGCGGGATGCGGCGGCGGCTGAGGGGGAAGCAGCCATTTTGGGGCGACGTGAGGTCTGCCTGGTGGCGCCGAGGGGTCCACCCCAGCCTGGGCCTGCTCTCGGCGGGCGAGAGGAAGGAAGCCCCGAGACGCGGCCGGGAGGAGTGGTGGGCAGGCAGCTCATGTCGCGGGAGACTCTGCCGACGCGGCCGCTTCTTCCTCTTCTTCCTGGGTTTTTTTCCCTTCTTCTCTCCCCCTCCCCCCCCCCAATTGACACGACGCAGCCTCATCTTCGCGCCTGTTTCGGAGGCCAAGCTTTCGGGGTTTCGTTTCTTTTATTGTTGTTATTTATACACTGCTCCCCCGACACGCTCGTTTTTATTTCAAAGAAATGCAAGCTTTCGTGGAGCACTTCTTTTTTTAAAAAAAGGGGGGGAGGAAAGGGAGAAACTGGATCCGATTCCTCCCTTGCGCGAAACGGATTGTGGCGCCTCTTCTTCGCAAGCTTTTTTTCAATAAAATCATTTTTCAATAAATTGTACAATAATTGTACATTTGAATATCTACTTGCCATTATTCTGACTATGTTTCTGCTTTCAGTGCTAGTTATTACTTACATTATTACAAAAAACAGTAATAATTGAATGCAGTGACAATAATTTATGATAATAAAGAGTGGACACATAGTCCTACAGATACAACCGGCCCTTTGAGGGTGACCAAACTGCTGATGTGGCCCCCGATGAATTTGAGTTTGACACCCCTGTTTTAACACATACTAAGATTAAAGGTGCCTGGCACCTGAAAACTCAAAATGATTTAAATTGGCCCTCTGCAAGGCGGTGAAGCACTTCCAAGAGTTTGCTAAAAGTGAAGCTACTGTTTGTGTGAGCAACTTGGCCCCAAAGCAACCTTGGAGGAAATTGCCCCCTCCCAGTTCTATGAATGCCAGTGGCGCTGTGGTCTAAACCACAGAGCCCAGGGCTTGCCAATCAGAAGGTTGGTGGTTTGAATCCCCGTGATGGGGTGAGCTCCCGTTGTTCGGTCCCAGCTCCTGCCCACCTAGCAGTTCGAAAGCACGTCAAAGTGCAAGTAAATAAATAGGTACCACTCCGGTGGGAAGGTAAACGACGTTTCCGTGTGCTGCTCTGGTTTCGCCAGAAGCGGCTTAGTCAGGCTGGCCACATGACCCAGAAGCTGTCTGCAGACAAACGCCGGCTCCCTCGACATATAGAGCAAGATGAACATCGCAACCCCAGAGTCGTCCATGACTGGACTTAACTGTAAGGGGTCCCTTTACCTTTACCTAGTTCTATGAAACAAAAATTGGGTGCTATTAGGTGGCACTGAGAGTGATATGGAAATGGTCAATAACCAATAAATTCCAGACTTTTCTCAGGGTGAGGCCTAATCCCACATTCAGCCCAGAATTATCTGCTGTGGAATACAGACCCTCCAAGTGTCTCTATTTTCCAGGGATGTCCCTGGTTTAGAGAAGCCATCTCAGTTTCTGATTTGATCCCAGAATGTCCCACTTTTCCTTAGGGTGTCCCTATTTTCATTGAAAGCTAGGGAGTTATCTAACCCTGAGCCGTCTGAAGGCAATCCTGCATAGGGTTTTTTTTTTAAAATTGTTTTATTATGTTTTTTATATATGTTGGAAGCTGCCCAGAGTGGCTGGGGCAACCCAGTAAGATGTGTGGGGTATAGATAGTAAAATTATCATTATGGAATGGGATGCCCCTATTTTCATCGGAGAAATGTTGGCGGGTTTGGGAATAGTTGGTTTATCATTTACTGTATATTTTTCTTATAAGGCCGTTGGCCGAAAGGGATAAATTATTATTTCTTTCTGAAATAAATAAATATTAGGGGGCAATATCTCTCTCTCTTTGTGTGGAGGGGGGGCTGTTTTGCCAGATTAACCCTAACTCTTAAAATTTGGTTAGTGAGAAACCCCAAAGTTTGAAAACAAGAAAACAAGGCAAGACAAATAAACTAGAAAAAGGGGAAGTTCTGCCTCGGCAACAGTTTCACGTGGCCACTTTTGGTTGCAAATTATAGCCCCCACCCCAGACATCACTCCACCACAATATGTTGTTTGTCTGTTTTCAGACCTTCATGTCAGCACCAAGGACATTACCATCACTTTCCTTTTTTGGAGACGGTTTCCAAGAACATTAGGAGAAAACACTGAAAACTTCATACAACTAAGATGACTTTCCAGGAGAAATGGACCATTCAAGGTCAGCCTTTGATATGGTGAGTGAAAGGGGCTTTGGGAAGATAGAAACATAAAAAAGACTCTTTCTAGGATCAGTCAACTATCATGGAAAGGATGTAGGTTGTAATAGGCTTGGGCATAAGTATTAGTATTTCCAACTAATGCAGGTTTTAACACTTGGTTACTGCCACTTCCCTGCTGAGCATAAGAGAAACTGAAACATAACAAAAACTCCCCAATAGCCACCTTAGGACTATGTTCAGCTTGGAGCTGCTGCATGTGATCTTTGCAGCACACTGGAAGGTAGCCTACCTACAGCCCATCAACCCAACACTTAGGCCAACTTTTCAGCTGACAGCTTAAGGGGGGAAGAGTAAGGAGCAACTGGGCTGCCTGCAAGGTGCTCAGATGAGCAGCTTGCTTCTCTGGGATATTTAATGTGAAATGTCGATTGATTTTAATTCTCACAATTTGGTATATATCCCTGGTATCAGTAACCTTTCTCCTCACCCCCTCTGCTTTGACGTGCACAGCAATGGGGATGCCCCCGGGGAGCCAGCATTCTATGGGGAGATGTGCATTTAGGCCCCAACTGAATTATAGGTCTTGTGGCTGGAATATTGCATGTCCTCCACCATCCCTAAATTGAAGGAAGTCTCCCTAGTCAGCAGCACCCCTACACTGCAGAAGCTCAGGTGGAAGACATGCAAGTCTTCTACATCCATTGCCTATTGAGGTATCTATGGCCTCTAGGCAGGGCAAGAAAAGCTATTGGAACCTCTCTTGACGTCCAGTGCTCAGTTGGGGGTGGAGTATGCAAGAGCTGGGTGGCACCCGGATCCTTTGCAGCTTTGGAAATGTTAGGGAAAGCACCCAGCAATCCCCTAGCTCAAGCATAGGCAAACTCGGCCCTCTAGATGTTTTGAGACCACAATTCGCATCATCCCTGACCACTGGTCCTGTTCACTAGGGATGCTGGGAGTTGTAGTCCCAAAACATCTGGAGGGCTGAGTTTGCCTATGCCTGCCCTAGCTTCTCCGAAACTCACCAATCAGCTAGAAAAGCATCAAGCCTTTCAGATAAGCAGCAATAATCAGGAGTGCTCAGCTAGGGAAAAGAGGAGTTCTGCTCCTTCAGCTACAGCTTTGGAAATAACAGGAGGGGGGCCTCCTAGAACCCACCTAGCTTCTCTGAAGCACACCACCTACTCATGAGATGCTAACTCTTTCAGATCCATAGCAGCTAAAGCTAGGCCAGGGAAGCAACAGGGCTGGATGGCTCTTCTCTGAGCTGATGGAAGATGTTACTGGCATCCTCATAGCTTTTCCGTAGCTAACCTCTGAGCTGGGATAAATGCAAGCTACTTAGACTAGTGCAGAGGTTGAGGGAGCAGCCAGTGCCTTTCTGAAGCTCAGTGCTGAGCTCAGGAAGAGTGGGATGGCTTCTGCTCAGCTATGCCATGGGGAACAATCATGGGGTAAGCTCCTAGGATCTCAGAAGCTCAGTGCTCAGCTGAGAAGCACGCAAGCCATTCAGATCTACAGCAGCTATACCTGAAGCAGGGGAGCAACTCTCTCCAATGGCCAGTGTTCAGCCGGGGGGGGGGGGAGTTTGGCATCCTGTTGGGCTGCAGATTTGCAAAGGCTAGGAGTAACTTCTGGGAGCCTTCCGCTCTCCTCCCTCTTTTTCTCCAAAGCTGGGATAAGGAAGCTTTCAAGTGTTGTGCTCCAACCAACACACCACTAGGAAGATAGGAGGAATGTTGGGGATCAAAACCTTCCTTAAAATCAAGCACTCAGCTTGGAGAGCTGTGTTGCTCCGGGCATCAGTAAAGACAGAGATTGCAGAGAGAGCACCTGGACCTCCCTACAGCCTGCCACTTTACTGGCAGGTGTGCAAGATCTGAGCTCAGTGGTAGCTTTCAGTAAACTTCTAAGGTAGCAACCAGTTTCTGCTCCTCCCCACCATTAGTGTAAGCAGGAATATGTGCCGTCCTTTCCATTCAGCCCAGTGAAGAGCACTAGGCTCTCTTGTTTCTCTGAAGCAGTGTGCTTCACCCCTAGACTCCAGACAGTGGTTCTCTGGGGTTTCAGCCCAGGAGTATATTCCAACCCTACCTTGAGGTTCTCTGGGCTGAACATGGGATTTCCTGTGTGCAGAGCAAATGTCCCATCACTGACCTGTGCTCTACCACTGAGCTACCCCTGTCCCACAACTGTTGCTGGGTTTCTTAGGAGCTTTTCTGCTGAGAAACTTGTAAGCCCCCTGGCTAATTGGGAGTCCTGGGGGCGGGGGGGGAATATAGGAAGATGCTTCATCACTGAGCTATGGGCCTTCCTGAAAGGGCTGGGAGAGCAATGTGATTCTCTGGAAAGCCAGTGCTCCCCTTGAAGACTGGTGTAATAGTCACCCAAATACAGATCAGGTTCAGGAATGGTAGGGGCTTCAAATTAACTCTGCCAGCTAAGGAGAAGCTTTAGGAAAACCTAGGGGCAAGCCACTGCCTTCCTTTACCCTTGTGGAAGCCCAGCATACTGCAAGTAGAATTGTAGAGTTTGAAGGGTCATCGAGTCATTTATACGCTTGCCTTATGCCCAGTTTTCAAGAGGTCTTAGCTTAGCTTCCCCAAACACTCCATTCAGCTGAGAAGTATGAAAATTCTGGGGAGCAACCAACACTCATTTAAAGGGTTTTTAGGTTCTAACTACCCTTGCTTTCTGCAAACCTCTGGGTAGTTGGGTTTCCACAACAGCACCCGAGCCTTCCTCATGTGAGTGTTATCTTTTGGAAGACTGGTGGGAGCCACAGGTCTCAGCCGACTCCTTTCTGGTGTTGTAGACTTACTGTAGGTGTAAGTGATGCAGTTCTCAGAAAGCTACCGAGATCTCTCTAGTGTTTCTAAAAGCAGCTGCTCAACACAATGAGGGCTCGATGGTGGGGGGAGATTTGCAGGAGCAGGTTCAAATCAGCAGGGTTCACTAATAATAATAATAATAATAATAATAATAATAATAATAATACAGTTTGGGCCTCTGAAATACTGTGTCCTAAGCTGCTTAGGGCTTTGCATGCTAGTAAGGCAACTTTAAGGGGAAAGATGGAGGGCACAAGGAGAAGGGGACGACAGAGGATGAGATGGTTGGACAGTGTTCTCGAAGCTACTAACATGAGTTTGGCCAAACTGCGAGAGGCAGTGAAGGATAGGTGTGCCTGGTGTGCTCTGGTCCATGGGGTCATGAAGAGTCGGACACGACTGAACGACTGAACAACAACAACAACAACAACAAGGCAACTTTATGGGTGCCTCAATCAGTATCGACCATTTGTGGTCTATGATCAGCAGGGGAGGCCTGTTAGTGGCACCACTGTAGGTGCTGCCAAGTTGGTAATGGCAGGGCCTTCTCGATGGTGGTTCCCTATTTGTAGAATGCCCTCCCTGAGGAAGTGCATCTGTCTCCCTCATTCAGGAGGGATTTAGAAACACTGTTGTTCATCCAGACATTTGATGGCTGAAAGACATTGTCTTTGGCAACCCTGAAATTATTAGCTCTGAGGATTATGCATATCTACTGTACATCATACAGTTAAAGCATATGACTTCCCTTCCCTTCACCTGCAAAACCCTGAGAACTGCAGTTTACCACTCACAGGACTACAGCTCTCAGCTGGAATTGTAGTTCTGCATGTGGTAAACAAAGGTTTCCAACGTTATTTGAGGGAAGCCCTGTGCTTTAAATATATGGTGTTGCAGTGACTCATGTTCAAATGTTTTTATATGTTCTTAGTGTTTTAACTAATTTATATCTTTTTGCTACTGTTGTTCCATTGGGATGAAAGGGGTGAGGTAGAAATTTAACATATAAGTAAATGAATACTCACTAAGCAGTTCTCCAACTGACAACCCACCACAGAGAAATCTAATGGGGAGCAGGGCATTTTCTGGTACCTGACACCCATCTGTGAGGGAGATTAATAGCTTCAGGAAGGCCTCCCTGAAGCTTGGCATACTCAGCCAAGAGACACAGAAGCCTTCAGCACCAATTCTGGAAAAGCTGTGAGGCATCTGAGCTTTCCTCACTCAGTACCCTTGCGGAATCAGCACTTAGCTAGGAGGTGAACCAGTCTCAAGTCCCCTCTTTGTGAAGGCTCCCGCAGAAGTGCTGTAAATCTCTTTGTGTATATATGTGTTTTGAATGGGAAAATATCATGCAACTTCTGTGACTGCCAGAGTTCAAGGCCTTGTATTGTTATTAGTATGGCCACATTCACAGCATACAGTTGAAGCGTTCCAATACCACTCTAAACAGTCATGGCTTCCCCCAAATAATTTTGGGGGGCTGTAGTTTGTTGTTAAGGGTGCTGAGAGTCAAAAGGAGGCCCCCATTCACCTCAAAGTGTTATCGCTGACAAAGTTCCCTTTCGAGAGGGACTGTTTGTTAAACCACTCCATAAATTATACTCCTGAGAGGGGGCTAGGGGTCTCCCAACATCTCTCCGCACCATTGACAAACTACACCTCCCAGGATTCTTTAGGGGAAACCATGACTGGCATGGTGTAAGAATACGGTACATATTTCAAATAGCAATAGACGCTTGGTGATTGGTTG
Organism: Lacerta agilis; assembly: GCF_009819535.1. Classification (NCBI taxonomy): domain Eukaryota; kingdom Metazoa; phylum Chordata; class Lepidosauria; order Squamata; family Lacertidae; genus Lacerta; species Lacerta agilis. The sequence continues at coordinate 6,718,842 of NC_046325.1, read as the reverse complement.
TGGGGTGTGTGAGAGGGAGTTTCTTTGATAATTTGTTAGGTGGGACCTGGGTTAGGTAAATTTATTCTGATTGGGCTGTGTGATAGCAGATGCTGATTGGCTGGAGGTTATAGAGTGGTGAGTTAATTGTCAGGAAAGATCAGGCATAGGCAAACTCGGCCCTCCAGATGTTTTTGGCCTACATCTCCCATGATCCCTAGCTGACAAGACCAGTGGTCAGGGATGATGGGAATTGTAGTCCCAAAACATCTGGATGGCTGAGTTTGCCTATGCCTGGGAAAGATGTTGGGATGTGACAGCTGAGATGGGGGAAACGTGAGGAAGAGACGAAAGTACAGCTGAGGCTTGAATATTAACAACCACTGTTTTATTAACTCTCGTCTGGTGAAGATCAGTAGAATGGATCCAATGGTTGAGGTGGGGTTTGTCCTGTGTCTAGAAATAATAAGCTCTACTTCTCCCATCCTTGCTGAGAATGGTTCCTAGCGTTTATCCCCACCACTTCTCCCAAGAAAACTCGCTGTTCGCCACTGAATCAGAACAACCCACAGAAAAAACGATTGATGTTTGTTCTAATTCAGTGATAAACAACTGTCCCCCCCCCCCCCCGGAGATAGTGACAGGACAAGTGGAAGTGTCGGCGAAGAAGCCATCCTGTGTAAAAAGTCTTACCAAAATAAGGTTGAAGAAGTGGGTGTTTTTTTTTTTAAGTTGGCTAAACTGTCCAACCTGTCAGAAATGCAACCACAGAATCTCGGACAGTCAGAGGTAGAGTGCACCCAAGGACCTGGCCTGGATTTATGTGTTTTATTTTATTTTATTTAACAATAAATAAATAAATTGTAGGAAAACCTCAAAGCAGCTTACCATAAATATTAAAGTTATAAATAAAAGCATTTAAAAACAATTTTAAACATTGAGAGATAATTAAAATAGCTCAGATAAGCAATCCCAGCTAAAAATGAAGCACCTTCCAAAAAAAACCCAAAACCCTTCTTTTTTATTATTACTTTTTATTTATTTTTGTTTCCTCAGCTTGCCAGTCTGCCCCACATGTCTTTCCTCTCATTCCATCTACTGGGACTATCTCCAACAATGGAAACATCACTATTGGCTGCTTGGCCCAGGATTTCCTGCCTGGCTCAGTCGCTTTCTCTTGGGATAATGATGAAAACGAGGCAATTGAGTTTACGGAATTTCCTTCTTTGTTCAACTCCAATGGGACTTTCACTGCAAGCTCCCTGGCAGTTGTCCCTGCTGCAGCTTGGAAGCATTTTAACCCATTCTACTGCAAGGCTGCTCACTCTCTTGGGAGCAGAACAGAAGAAATTGTCCGTTCGAGTAAGTGAATTTATATGACTTGTTGTCTACAAAAAAAAAATGATTTCCCAGCAGCCAACGGCAGCTCAAACCAAGAGATTAGCAGAAAGGAGTCAGAAAGTGCTAGGGAACTCTTAAAAGACCAAATGCTTGATTTCTGCATGGTCTTTTATGGGAAGGACCAGCTACCCATATCTTCCATCCAATAACTAGCTAAGGTTGCCATATGTCTGGATTTTCCAGTTGCATCACACATGTGTGTGTATGTGCTCTTTTTTGCCCTTCCAAATATGGCAACCCTATAACTAGCTAGTTCCCAAAGGACCACATAACTGTCTGTATTCCTAACACAATGAATAATTACCTAAGTTCAGAACTAATGTTTTTTTCTGCATAGGGTGAAGATTAATTTATGTAAAAGAGGGAAAGCGTTTCAAATCCATTTGAAACTTGGCCCCTAATCCGAGATATAGGTGAATAGGATACGATTGCCTTGTAGCACGGGAAATGAGCTAGTCATGTGCTCAACAATGCTCTTACACTGTCATTCATTCTGAGAGTGAGCTTTCACTCTGTGGGATGAACGCAGTTGAAATGGATGGGAAAATGCTTGTCTAGACACACAACCTTCTAGAAGACAATCTCATGAGTCTTGTGAATGAGGGTTCCTTGATAGACCTGGATCTGCAGTTCTCCTTGAGTTCCTGGATTCATCTGCAATACATTTGTTTACTTTCTGCCATTTTTCTTCCTTCTGCAGTAGTGCGCCCAGACTCTCCGCCTAACATTGTCATCAGTGCACCACTCCTAAAGGATTTTGCGGGATCCCCCTTGAATGCCACCATCACCTGCACTGCTGTAAATCTGCACACTCAGAAGACCACCATCCAGTGGCTGAGGGATGGGAAAGTTATTGAATCTGATGACCCCACCACCATACGAATCTCAAAGTGCAGCTACAGTGTGAGGAGTGAGATACGAATCACCAAGAACGACTGGGACAATGGCAAGAAGTTCTCCTGCAAAGTGTCCAACGAGAGATTCAGTGGGATAAAGAACGTCAGCAGACCCCTCATTTGTGGTGGTAAGTTATTATATTCCATCAGAGCACCGGAAAGCCAGTTGGAACATTCAAGACAACAGGGGCATCTTTCATTTCTGTCATAAGGAAGAAGCACTCAGTATATATGGTTGCATTCTGAACACGGGAGAAATATTAGCTTTGGGCTAAAACTGAGGTAAGATTTCATGAAAATCTACATATGCCAAAATGCTCAAGGTCTAAAGGCACTTAAGCACCATAGTCCAGCAATGTTATCCTTCAGCAAATGCTAGGATACTGCTGAGATACGTAGATCCAATCTTGGCTTCAGTGTTATGTGAGACATCAGTCTTTGTTATGGTACTCATAGTCCCCATACTTTCTGCTGATCCAATTCTGGCATTATTTTTAGTCAGGGAGGAATCAAATTTCATTGTGATTCTTAATATTCTTACAAAGGAATGCCTTGTGAATTTGGGGTTCTACCAAGAGCACAGTGTAGAATCACTGACTCTGGCAAATCAGTGGATCACCAAGGAAAGGAACTTGTGCAGCAACTAGCAAGGTCTCCCATCTACAAGCCCTCACACACAAACCCCTTGAATATGGCAATATCGTGGGAAAGGGAAATTCTCTATTCTGAATTGGACATAAGCAATGGAACTCTTTGAGGACATTGGATGTTTGAATCAGATATACAGTATGTTGGAGTTGTTGTAAGTGTTGTCCTACTATGGATCTCAATGTTGTTCTTCTTAGGTCTTTCCATCCCTGTCACGGTTGAGACCATCCAGCCTTCCTATGCTGATATTTACCAGACCAAGTCAGCCAAGCTGACCTGCAGAATTTACAACATACCAGATGAGCAAGACCTTAAGGAGCTGAACGTCACCTGGACAAGAGCATCCGATGACAAACCCCTGGACACTGCACTGGAAACGTACAACGATGAAGAAAACAGCGATCTGATATACGCAGATGCAGTAGCTACTGTGTGTGTGGATGAGTGGGAAAAAGGAGAAACTTTCAACTGCAAAATTATTCACCCAGATTTATTTCCTTCGATGGAAGTCAGGTCCCTGCGCAAGCCTCAAGGTAGATGCCTATTTTACATCAGCTGAAAGAAAGAAAAAGATAAAATGACCCTTGGTGTCATTGATTTCAGCAGTTTCGTTCTGTCTTCACAATCATTTAACACAAACTATCCTAACAAGGTGGTCTCCCCAGATGTTCTGGACTATAACTTCCAAAATCACTGATTATGGGGCATAGTGGCTAGGGCTGATGAGCTTTGTGATCCAAAACATCTGGAGTGCACCAGTTTGCGGAAGGGGGATTTAACACCCATCTGAATCTAAGCAATCGTTGTTGGAATTAATAAGCTATTCTTCCAATGCCTTCCCAATGGGCATGTACAGTATGGGCTTCCATGTGCCTAAGGGTCTCAGATAGGCAACAAAAAGAAAACATCAACTTAGCCCCTAGCATGCTGTCAAAAATCCTTAGTATTGTCCATATGACTTAATGGGTCATGAGTTATATGTGGCTGCTCTTAGAGTGGATGAAGCCCCTATTCCAGGGGTCGGCAAGGTTTACCTTGCCTGGGCCAGTTCACTCCCACAGAGATCACTCTGTGGGCCGGATTGCGTCTGTGCAGATGGGTTTTTTGGCGCGGCGCGGAAACAAGTCCCTGCTCCACGCTGCACCAGTTTAGCACAGTGCACGAGGGCTCACCGAGTGGGAGGCTTAGTATGGGGGCAGCTCGTGGGCCATGGGCTGCAGGTTGCCAACCCCTGCCCTATTCTCAGCCCACCTTAGCAATGAAGAGATGAGTTTGTCCCCACTTGCTTCATGGGACCGTCTCTATAAGCCATAGTCTCTCTGTCTCTCTTATGCGCTTCCACTCTTTTTACAAACAGAGAGCAGTAGACCATTTCATCACAGTCTTTAATAAAAATCCAGATTTATAAAGCCATTGCATCAAAACTCTGATCTGGTCATTTTTGGTCATTGTCCATTTCACCTCCTAGAAGGCTTCTACCATTCTTCTCACAAGTTTTTCTGACTCTCTCAAACCATACAAATGAGGTCATGGTTAAGAAAAGGAAAGGGGGGGAATGGTTAGCAATGTAGTTAAAAAACAAAACCATGCATTTGATATTCTCTTAATCCCCCCTCCTTTAACCTTCCAGATGGCAACCCCTCTGCTCCACATATCTACATTCTTCCTCCTCCTCCGGATCAGCTGGCTCTGCAGGAAACAGCCACCGTCACTTGTTTGCTGAAAGATTTCTCCCCTAGTGACTTCTTTGTCAAATGGCTGCGGAATGATGAGCCCGTGGATGCTTCCGAATACTTCACCAGCACAGCCACCCAGGAGTCCAAGGCACCCAACCGGTATCACGCTTATAGCATGCTGAACATCAACGCAGATGAGTGGAATTCTGGAACTGCTTACACTTGCATGGTGGGGCATGAGAGGTTGCCCCTCCAGACGTCTCAGAAGACCATAGACAAGAATACGGGTAAACCAACCATTGTCAACGTCTCCCTCGTGCTCTCCGACACCGCCAGCACTTGCCAATAATCATTCTTGTCAAGCCTCCTGCACATCTTTCACATCTCCCTAATTCTACCAGCATCTGTTTTCCTTCCTTTTGTCTCCATTTGTTTAATTATTGGCCCTTTTTTGTGGGAAAGAGGGGTGATGTGCCCTAAATGATGTAGAATTAACCGGCCACATCTTTCTGAAATAAAATAATAGTTTGAAATAAAGAAAGTTTATCGTAATGCAAGGAGACAAATCTGGATTGTTGTTGGAAACTCTGATAAAAGGATAAAAAAATATTTTTCAGTCATAAAAGCATTGTGATAGGATATAAAGTTTCCACTCTCAGCCTCTTCTCGACTATGATCTGGAATTTTCAAGGGATGATAAAATCATTAGACATTAGACACCCAATTAGACACCCATCCTTCCCTTGTGTATTGCATTGCAAGTATCAGATTTGTCAGCCTCACCATACCTTTCCCTTGCTACCTCTTTGGCCTTTACTCTTATAGCTTTGTCTCCCATTAGTTTCTCTTCTCCAGAAACACTAACATCACAGTAGTCTTGCTTCTAAATGATTAATTCCTCCATGTGGGATGGAGAATATCTGTTTTAGGTGTAAACAAAATAAAATAAAAAAATTCCTTCCAGTAGCACCTTAGAGACCAACTAAGTTTGTTCTTGGTATGAGCTTTCGTGTGCATGCACACTTTGACGTGCTTTCAAACTGCTAGGTGGGCAAAAGCTGGGACCGAACAACGGGAGCTCACCCCATCGCGGAGATTCGAACCGGCAACCTTCTGATCGGCAAGCCCTAGGCTCTGTGGTTTAAACCACAGTGCCACCCGTGTCTAGGACCACACATTTATTATTTCACTCCTAAGGATATAATGGTGCCGGCATGGTGGTTTGGTTTAGAGCAATCCAAGGATGTTTCAGTGTAAAATTCCCCTAAAGAACCAAAAGAAGCTGCTTTGGACCATGCAGAGAGTGTTTCATGACATGTCTTGCATGTCGCTTTTAAAAGTGTGGTTGTAGAAGCAAATTGAAAGCTTTAATGGCTCTTCCTATGGAACCCTATGTCTACACACTGCAGGTGCTTTGAAAAAGGGGCTTAACACCAACACAAAAATACCAATTTTGGCAACACCTTTTCAACTTAGTGGGGTTTCCCACCCCACCCCCAAAAAAGTTAAAGGTAAATCGATTTTAACGGAGGGAGGGATTAGGGTAGCATTTTAATGCGATGACATCGTGTGGAAGTAGCCAACAAATTGCACAGACAACAATCAGCCTTCCCACTAGAACAGCTGGAAGTGCCCCAGTCTTTCTCACATAGCAATGACATTGCGAAAACCTTTCCATAAAAAATTTAAAACAATGTGACCGCAGAGTTCTTCTAATATCAACACACTGGCGCATAAATAAATATTTATATATATCATGCATAAAAAGCAGTGATTTTCAGTTTCTGCAAGCACACACGGGTTTATCATCCTGCAACCCTGATCCATCTTATCTTTATATTTGTATTGCATCTCAAAGCAAAGACTAAAGAAAGTAATAAAACGTGTGTGCATAAACAATCACAATTTAGGTGGACCAAATGCACAATATTATAATGGTGGCATTGATGCCATCAGAGATGTTTCCCTTGTGTCAGTGAATTGCATATTTGAGGTTCCTTTGCAAAAGCTAGACTATATATCGGGGGGAAAGAATCATCACTTTGTCCGTGATCATCTAAAACTTGAAAAATGTAGCTTTGCAATTTCCAAAAAATCATCTAAAACTTGAAAAATGTAGCTTTGCAATTTCCAAAAAATTGCCCATTGTGTTGAAAAGATCTAGAGCTTCATGAACACAGGGAGTAATCTAAACTTCTAGTACAAAGAGGGGGGGGGGAATGTGATGGTTGCATTTGTTATGACTGTCAATGGCTACTACCCACAATGGTTATGTAGCCACAGCAAGAGATACACATAGGACAAAAATAAGCCAGTTGCTTCATTTCAGTTTGACAAAAGTGCAGCCATTGTCCTTCCCACTCAGAACCATTTCCCACTCCTTCTTGGAAATGGTGGATGTAGAGAGCAGAGGAGTAATTGAGCAGCATCTCAGTCCACAGCAGAATGTAGAGGCTATGAAGAACACCTTGATTACTTCAGAAATTGTTGCTTGGTAATGAGTTGCAGCCCAGTGCAATTTCTTTTGGGAACAGCCAGCAGATGGGTTCTATTGATGCTCAGCTTACTTTCATACTTGGAGACAGGTTAAATTGGATAGTTAGTGCTCCTGGAGTAGGAACTGCCTTCTCCTGTAGCATGTGACTTGAGTCATTGGTTCTACTGACGCCGTACTGCACTAAACCCACCATCTGCCTCTACTAAACAAAGGTTTAGATTGTGCACTCGTATTGCCGAGGATAAAATCTGAAAGGAATCTACAGGGGGTAGGGGAGGCTAGTAGCTGCACTCATGTTCACAAGATACGGCACACCAGTGTAACGGAATGAGCCGAGTTCTGAATTTATAAACGTAACTTCAACCTTCGGCTCTGTCACAAAGAATACTGTGGCTTTGGGCAAGCTAATTTACCTCTCATTCCATCTCATCTGCACTACTAGCAACAGTTGAGATACTTATTGGAAGGCAATTTGTAGGTTCATAAGTGTTGCACAGAATGCTAAAGCATTCAATCATTTCGGAAGGTGGAGAACCATATTCTGCGGCAGACCGTTGGTTGGAAAATTCCAAATGAAACCCATGTGTGATTCATAAGATAAACTCTCAAAAATGCACCTCAAGGCTGAGACATCTCTTCCCTCTGTAGAGTGCATTTCAATATTACTGTCCACTCATGGATCCTAAACACTTTATTACACCATAAAAAAAATTTAAACAAAAATCAGTATGATAGGCTCTGCTTGCAACAGCCAGTGTTGTACAATATCCAATGTTGTCAAGAACAACAAAAAAATCATTCAGGCCGGGTGGTCAGTTATTGCAAGACTACTGAGGGCTCTATGTGGTTTAGAGAGCATCATTTGACTCCTTTCAGCAAGCAAACTGTGCCATGCAGAACTCCTAAAAGTGCTATAGTTTCCTCAACATGAGCTCAGCTCGTGTTGGATATAGGCCAAATCAGCACCATGTTGCCAGCACAACCAAAGGCAGAGACACTAAAGCATTTGCAACATCTGTGATTTTGCCCTTCGGTGTAGCATGTCACCATTCCATCCCTTCGCTAAATCAGCTCCTCTTTCCCCTGCCTATCCCCGACTCCACATGCCACATGGCGTTGTCAAGATTGTATCGTGCCCAGTCTAAAGAGGGAATTGTCTTGTTTCTCAGTGTGCCTCTTCCACATTCCTTTCCCATTTCCCCACAAAAGTAACCTACTTTTCTCTCCTGTGTCACTTCGCTACACTGAGACCTCCCCATCTTTCTAAACTCCAGAAGAATCTGACCTGCATGTATTGTCCAAAGCTTACCTAGATGGGTTCATAGATGCCGACGAAGACAAAGAGCTGGAAAGCCTGTCATCGGTCCTTTCCACTTTCATCATTTTCTTCCTCGTGAGCCTTTTCTACAGTGTCTCTGTGACTGTCATCAAGGTAAAATGCAAGAAGGGGTTCTGAAGCAAAAGGCCTTTGATCATGCTTTGCAAATGAAGACTAACAGTAACTCACTTATAGCTGGTAGGGTAAGAAACTGCAATGGTTTTCATGGGGGTGAGACCAAGCTGAGGTTCAAGAAAATATGATACCGTGGTACCTCGGTTTAAGAACAATCCTGTTTATGAACGATTCGGTTTATGAACTCCGCAAAACCCCGGAAGTAGTGTTCCGGTTCCTCGGTCTCCAAACGGAAACCGAACAGTGGAATGGCACTGGCGGCGGGAGGCCTCATTAGGGAAAGCACGACTCGGTTTAAGAACAGATTTGGTTTAAGAACGGACTTCAGGAACGGATTAAGTTTGTAAACCAAGGTACCACTGTATTTTTTTAAAGTATTTTTTATTAAAGATTTTCTTGATTTACAAAGGTGTGTGCAATGTCTCTCTCGTATTTTTTCCATGTAACATTTTTACAAATCAGTTTTGGTTGTTGAGACATTAGGAAGAGAAGAGGGAAAGGAGGTGGGTGGGATGGGAAGATGGGTGGATTGGGGTGACGATGTTTCTATTTTACTTAATATATGTAGGGTTTGGAGTCAGCGTTGTTTGTGTAGGTAATAATAATAATAATAATAATAATAATAATAATAATAAGGTTCTCTGTTGTTCACTTGTGCTCTTTTGGCGGTGAGAGAGGTCGGGATTGGAGTAGGGTGTGATTGTTCATTTGTGATTGGCTGTGGTGATCTTTGGTTTCCTGTGCGAGTGGGGTGTTTTTTTGCAAAGCGTTAGGGTTACGTATATAAGTCAAAGGACTATTATTCTTAGACAAGCCATATATGTGTATATATCAAGTAAACATGGGACTATTTTTCAGAAATGCAGATTAAACTCTCCCCCTCACTGTGTGGATATTTTATTTCAGCAATTTCATATAGACCCTCTGCAGATCTCACCATCTAACTGTGAGTGAGGTAGATGAGCCCTGCCAGTTCTGATTACCCAATAAAAATATCTCCCCATACTACTGGAATAGAGTTTTATCGCATCACTAAATGGCAGTGGTGAATGGGACAGCAAGTTGTGAAAGAGTGGAGGGCTGTGTGGCTTTATTTTTGTCTGGGCAAACATTAATTACGGCTGTTTTCCAATTCCAGGTGAAATAACAAAGTGAAGGGTCATCTGAAGATGGACAATAAGTTGCCTAAATATAAAGACTGTACATTATTTCAGTTTCTTTCATCAGCAGCATAATCAAGGACTTAATATTTCTCCATTCATTTTTGGGGAAAGGTTGACTGGACAGATGACATTTTTGTCTCGCTTTTTCTCATCATGTATCTGGGAGCAAGTCCTATCCAACTAAATGGGACTCATATATGTCTAGACATGCATGGCCTTTTGCTGCCAGTATTCCATTTGAACTGGACCTTTTGGGCTGGTTGTTTATCCTTCAAACATGTATGCTATCATTTTGCCTTCCTTCAGTGTGTGTGTGTGTGTGTGTGTGTGTGTGTGTGTGTGTGTTTGTGTGTGTGTGTGTGTGTTGTATTCAACTAAGTACTACTTAAAGAAGATCTAATGAAATTTATTAAACTCAATTATCCCTTTTAACTCCAATGGGTCTACTCTGATTTAGGACTAGCATTGCATACCGCTCATCGCTGTGACTCTGTCGTGGTCACATTTCATTTTAGCTATTGTTGCCTACCTAGTCTAAACCCAAAAAGAGGATATTGCAATTTCAACTCTGAATGCAGTAGACAGTGTATTTGTACAACATATATCAAATAGAATGTTTGTATTTACTCTTGTTGTACATTAAGCTTACATTTCTCGTGAACATTTTACATTCCTTCTGGATTGTTACTGTGACTACTTCTCTGTTTTTAAGTGTATCCCAAACTGCATCCAAAGGCAAAAAAGGGTTCAGTTTATTCAAGAAACACCCGTTTTATATTTTAAAAAATCTTCATCTCTTGAAAAGTTATTGTTTATAGAGCTTCCCAAGAACAAATGGGGGGGCACTACCTATCCCCAAGGTGGAGCAGGCAGCAATGCCAACAAAATGCATGGACATGGTTAGCTAGCAGGTGCCAGATACCTTTGTTGTTGTTAGAAAAGGTTAAGAGCGAATGCCATGCTTCTATAAAGTCATCTGAGTCTTGAGGATAGATAGATATCTTTATTCGGCTATAAGCCCACAACAGGAGTAAAATAAATAAAATAAAATAAACTACATTCAGATTACAAAAGCAAACACATTATGAACATCAACACAGCAATTAAAAGACGAATACACCCAGTCTTCTCAATTTTACAGGTAAAATGATGAAAATAATATTACAAGGCCATTTAAGCTGGAATTTTTTTGAATAATATAATATCAATATTCTTGGAGTGTTCCATGGCGTCTTTTATATGAGATAACTGAAATCAAGAATCTAGCAACCTGTGATGTTCTTTGGGGGATCATATCTTGCAACAAGCAAGCCAATTGTGTTTCAGAAGGATTATCAGTAATTTCCAAAATAACTGGTAAGATATATAATGGGCATTTAAATAATATGTGATGGAGCGACTCTATTGATTTGTTGTCGCACGTAACTAGGACTGAAATTTTGCCATTTGAAAACCTATGGCTCATAACATTAGAGTCTTGAGGAACGTTTAATACTTTAACATACTTAGCTAGTTTCTCCATCAGTGCTACCATCCACATGTTCTGTCTCTGTGGAGAGAGTTGAAGATGACCCAGATCTTTCCATTTCTGCACAATATGCTGCCAAGCCACCACAAGGAAGAATGTAATTAGTTCTTTGTGTTGTAGTTCTTTCTCAATGCTCAATAAAGGTGCTCAATAAAGCCAACTGTGGTATGCAATGCACAGTCTGTTGTGTTATGAGATTGATTTCTTTGAAAATATTCATCCCGAATGGTTGAATGTTTGCTACATGGCAACCACTTATCATACACAGTCAGGGACTGATGGAGTGCACCGACTCCATCACAGGGGAGAAGAGGATGGGTCCATGTGGCACAGAATGCCATCTTTGATGGCACCCAAAATCAACTTGCCCAAGAGCAGGACTTCCTCTACATGAGGAGTGACTTTCTAAAAAAAAAAAATCCTCAGAATGGTACAGGAGGTGATGTGCATCGAAGAGTTTGCTCAATTGGAAGTGATTTCTTTGTGTGTGAGCATCTTGATGCCAAAGCAACCTGGGGGAAATCACACCCTCCCAGTTTCATGACATGAAAATTGGAAAGTATTTGGCAGCACTGAAAAGAGATATGGAATTAGTTGATAAAAATAAATTCAAGGCCTCTGGGGGTGAGGCCTAGTCCCGCTTGAGGTATCTGCTTCCAGTGTTTTTAATGCTGTGGAATAGTCACATATCACATATACTTTGCTTATACAACTCATTGCAGCAAGTGATAAATCAGGATTTTATTCATTTCTTATATAAATAATGTTAGAGGGTGGGGTGTGTGAATGTGGAGGGAGGCTGTTTTGCCAGATTTTCCCACCAACCAAATTTTTGAACTTTGAAAACAAGTAAACAAGGCAAGACAAGACAAACGATAACAGGGAAAGAGGAAGTTCTCTCTGAGCCAAACTTTCACGTGGGCACTTGGGGATTCCAATTATAGCCCCTTACCCAGACATCACTCAACCACAACAATGTACTGCATCTGTTTTCAAACCGTCATGTTAGTCCCAAGGACATCACTAGCTACAATTTTCTTTTTGGGTGGCAGTTTCTGTGAACATTAGGGGAAACTCTGAAGGCTTCATACAGCAGAGATGACTTCCCCCAAAGAAACAGACTGTGGTGGCTTGAACCTGGCTGCCTCAACCATTTAATGGCAGCCTTTGATGGGGTAAGTCAAAGGGAACTTTTTTGCAATAGGCTTGAGCACAAATACTAGTGTTTCCATTTGAGTTCTGGTTTGTCGCATTGATTATTGCTTCCTATTTTAAGAGAGACTGGAGAGTAACTGGAGAAACAGCCTTCTGAGCTTGGCACTACTGCAAGAAAAGCAGTTGGAACTTCTCTAGCATCCAGTGCTCAGCTGGGGGTGGAGTATGCAAGATCTGGGTGGCTCCCTGATCCTTTGCAGCTTTGGAAATGTTAGGGGAAGCACCCAGCAACCTTCTAGCTGCTCTGATAGTCACGCTTGGCAGAAACAGCACCAAACCTTTCTAACAGCAGCAGCATCTGTAGGAGAGCAATCAGAGGCTCTCTAAAGCCCAGTGCTAACCTCGGAAAAAGGTGGGCAGTGCTCTCCTTCCCCCTTGGCTGTGGCTTTGGAAATAATGAAGAACATCCTAAAATCCACCTAGCTTCTCTGAATAATACAACCTTGCGATGCACCAAATCTTTTGACCCCATAGCAGCAGGGCTGGGTGGTTTTTTGCTGAGCAGGATGGGAAATTCTCCTGGCATCCCCATAGCTTCTCTGTAACTGGTTTCTGAGCTGGGATAAATGGAAGCTATTTAGACTATTGGAGATAGTACAGAGGTTGAGGGAGAAGCCAGTGTCTTTCTGAAGCTCACTGCTGAGCTCGGGAAGGCTTCAGCCTTTGGGAACAATCATGGGGTAAGCTCCTAGGATCTCCTAGGATCCCAGTGCTCAGCAGAAGGTCATGCAAGCTATTTGGATCTACAGCAGCTATACCCGAGCTATAACAGTCTCTCTGGCTGGTGGTCACCTTGGGAAATGTTGGGCCCACGCTCAGCTGCAAATTTGCAGAGGCTAAGAACTACTGCTGGCATCATACCCTTCTCTTCTCCAAAGCTCTGTGCTCGGCTGGGATGAAAAAGCTTTCAAGCTAAGCACTGGGCTTCAGAGAAGGGCACCATCCAACTCATGTGCTGGTAGGAAGACTGGAGGAGAGCTGGGGTATCCAGCCTCCTTGAAATCAAATACTTAGCTAGGAGAGCTGCATGTCTCCTGGCTTCAGTAAAGGCAGAGATTGCAGAGGGGGCACCTGAACTACATACAGCCTGCAACGGTACTAGCAGGTACGCGAGATCTGAGCTCAGTAGTAACTTTCAGTAATTCTCTAAGGTAGCAACCAGCTTCTTTCCCTCACCACAGTTAATGGAAGCCCAGCCTTCAGCTGGAATATGTGCCGTCCTTTCCATTCAGCCCAGTGAAGAGCGCTAGGTGCTCCTTACCCCTCTCCCCCAAAGCACTGCTTTTGGTTGGGCCTTAAGCTAACTTTGCAAAAGCTGGGAAAGTGCAGAGAGGTTTTCCACACCTCCAATCCCACCATACAGCTGGGATAGTCGCATGCAACTCAGGTTGCTCCAGGTAAAAAAAACAACCTGTTCTTCCTGTATCTTGCCAATGAGACTCAGGAGAGAGTGTCCAGCATTTATTAGTTTGTGCAAACTAACTGATTCAGTGGGATACTTCCCAAAATCTGAACACTGGGTGTTGTCCAGTAAGACTTTTTCTTGGATTTACACACAAAGAATACATACAGAGCCCCCAAACATCTGCAGAGGATAGCTGGCAAAAACCCATTGGATATCACTTTCCCCTCCCTTGGTACGCCCTTTGTTGCTTACTAAAAAATGCTCGCATAGACAAAGTTCTGCATGCCTACTAAAAGGGAGTTGTAGCCTTAATTTAGCTAGCATAGCTGGTTAACTCCCAAATGCTGCCCTTATCCTATATTTTGGTTGTCTCCAGCAACGAAGCAGCAAATTTGGCTGTTTGTGTCTGTCATGAACAAAAGGGAGCTTTTGTGAGCCAAGGGGTTTTAACAGAATCCCAGTGTCTCATTCAAAGGGGCTCTTACAGAGACCCCCAAATCCCCCCCCCAATGCCTCAAGGTGAACTCCACCTGAGATCCCCCAGCTCAGAAACCTATTGCTTTGCACAGAGAGTAATTCAGGGTGTCTGAGGCATACAGGAAGCGGTGTGTTATACTGAGTCAGACCACTTAGTCCATCTAGCTCAGTATTGCCTACACTGACTGGCAGTGGCTTCAGCCCAGGAGTGTATTCCAGTCCTGTCTGGGGATGCTTATCTAGAAGGGAGATGAACGGCATCAGGGAGGCCAAGAGGAGCAACTGGTCATGTCTCAGCCTCTCCAAAGCTTGGCACACTCAGCCAAGAGACACACAAGCCTTCAGCACCAACCCTGAAAAGGTTGTGGGACATCTGAGCTCTGTAACTCACTCAGTAACCCCGGAGATTTAATGCTTAGCTAGGAGGTGAGCAAGCATCACAACCAAGTCCCTTCTTTGGGAAGGTTTCTGCTGGTCCTCTGGGGCCAAAGACAGCAGAGGGAACTTAGTGGCTGCTAAGTGAGCAAGATACTGCTCACCAAAATACTGTAAATCTCAGTAGTACAGCATAAAAAGTTCTAGTTACAGGTAGGTAGCCGTGTTGGTCTGCCATAGTCGAAACAAACAAACAAAAACATCCTTCCAGTAGCACCTTAGAGACCAACCAAGTTTGTTCTTGGTATGAGCTTTCGTGTGCATGCACACTTCTTCAGATACACTGAAACAGACGTCACCAGACCCTTATATATATAGTGAGAGAATTTCAGAAAAAGACTGAATAGAGAAGTTGCTGAATTGCAGCTTATTACCAAACTTAAAACCATGGAGAGACCTAGTCTGAATAGAGACATTGGATTCTTATCTGATTATACATGATATAGCTATTTTTAGCCATCTCACCCCTTGCTTTTTCCTGTAAGACCAATTGCAGTAATTAACGGTCGTCAACAGGTTTACCACACCTATCAGCCATTCCCATTCCCACCACCCTTCTGAGTAATACCCCTCCCCACTCTCTCACTATATATAAGGGTCTGGTGGTTTCTGTTTCAGTGTTTCTGAAGAAGTGTGCATGCACACGAAAGCTCATACCAAGAACAACTTAGTTGGTCTCTAAGGTGCTACTGGAAGGAATTTTTTGTTTGTTTGTTTCAAGCATAATAATAATAATAATAATAATAATAATAATAATAATTTTATTATTTATACCCCCCAGCCACTCTGGGCAGCTTCCAACAAATATTAAAATACATTAAAATGTCACAGATTAAAAACTTCCCTAAACAGGACTGCCTTCAGGTATTTTCTGAAAGTGTTTTGAAATCCCTTCTTACATTGCATGGACAGTTTGGGGAAGAAGAAAGTAGGCCTCTTGGGACACATCTTCAGAACTTTGTTTTAGCAATTCCAATCTGTTTCCTCCGAGGACGTGGACAGGCTGCTTGGACGAGTGAAACCAACCACCTGTCTCCTTGATCCTTGCCCATCCTGGCTTATAAAAGCTAGCCGGGAGGGGCTGGGCGATGGGCTCCGCGGGGTGGTGAATGCTTCCCTCTGTGGAGCTATTTCCCAGACCCGCTGAAAGAGGCGGTCATTAAATCGTTCTTAAAAAAACATCTTTAGACCCGGCCAATATGGCCAACTATCGCCCAGTTTCAAATCTACCATTCTTGGGCAAGGTGATTGAGCGGGTGGTTGCTGAACAACTCCAGGCACGCCTGGAAGAAGCAGACCATTTTGATCCCTTCCAATCGGGATTCAGGCCTCATCATGGGACTGAAACTGCCTTGGTCGCGCTGGTCGATGATCTCCGGCGGGCTAGGGACAAAGGTGAGAGCTGCTTCCTAGTTCTGCTGGATCTCTCAGCGGCCTTTGACACCATCGACCATAACATCCTTCTGGACCGGATAGAGGGGTTGGGAGCTGGGGGCACTGTTATACAGTGGTTCCGCTCTTTCCTCCTGGGCTGTGTTCAGAAAGTGGTGGTGGGGGATGAGTGTTCAGACCCCTGGACTCTCACTTGTGGGGTGCCTCGGGGTTCCGTCCTCTCCCTCATGCTTTTTAATATCTATATGAAGCCGCTGGGAGAGATCATCAGGGGGTTTGGGCTGGGTGTTCATCAGTATGCGGATGATACCCAGCTCTACCTCTCTTTCAACTCAGAACCAGTGAAGGCGGTGAAGGTCCTGTGTGAGTGCCTGGAGGCTGTTGGAGGATGGATGGCGGTTAACAGATTGAGGTTGAATCCAGACAAGTCAGAAGTACTGATTTGGGGGGACAGGAGGTGGGCAGGTGTGGAGGATTCCCTGTTCCTGAATGGGGTAACTGTGCCCCTGAAGGACCAGGTGTGCAGCCTGGGAGTCATTTTGGACTCGCAGCTGTCCATGGAGGCACAGGTTAATTCTGTGTCCAGGGCGGTTGTCCACCAGCTCCATCTAGTACCCTACCTGCCCGCAGACTGTCTCACCAGAGTGGTGCATACTCATTATCTCCTGCTTGGACTACTGCCACACGCTCAGGGCCGGTGCGTCCATTTAGGCGAACTAGGCAATTGCCTAGGGTGCCAAAATGGAGGGGGTGCTGGCCTGGCTTGGGCGGGACGGGCTAGCAGCAGCTTCTCCGCTGTAGCAGAGAGGTGCTGCTTGCCCCCTACACCACCACCCTGGCTCCCGCTAAAGCAGGCTTTGGCGGGGGGCGGGCGGCGGGGCGGGCGAGCAGCAGCTTCTCTGCTACAGTGGAGAAACTGCTGCCTGCCTCTCCACCACCCCCACCTCCCGCTAAAGCAGGCTTTGGGGGGTGGGGGGCGCCAGAAGGTGGTTCGCCTAGGGCGCAAGAAGCCCTAGCACCGGTCCTGAACACGCTCTACGTGGAGATACCTTTGAAGGTGACCCGGAAACTGCAATTAATCCAGAATGCGGCAGCTAGACTGGTGACTGGGAGTGGCCACTAGGAGCACATAACACCGGTCCTGAGAAATCTACATTGGCTCCCAGTACGTTTCCGAGCACAATTGAAAGTGTTGGTGCTGACCTTTAAAGCCCTAAACGGCCTCGGTCCTGTATACCTGAAGGAGCGTCTCCACCCCCCATCGTTCTGCCCGGACACTGAGGCCCAACGCTGAGGGCCTACTGGCGGTTCCCTCACTGCGAGAAGTAAAGCCACAGGGAACCAGGCAGAGGGCCTTCTCGGTAGTGGCCCCTGCCCTGTGGAATGCCCTCCCATCCGAGGTCAAAGAGATTAGCAACTACTTGACATTCAGAAAATACCTGAAGGCAGCCCTGTTTAGGGAAGTTTTTAATCTGTGACATTTTAGTGTATTTTAATATTTGTTGGAAGCCGCCCAGAGTGGCTGGGGGGATCCGGCCAGATGGGCGGGGTATAAATAATAAAATTATTATTATTATTATTATTATTATTATTATTATTATTATTATCCACACAATGTAAAGAAATATTGTCCGTGTATATGTTTTGAAGGAAAATATTTTCTGAGATCTCTGTGACTGTCAAAGCTCAAGGACTTGTATTATTGCTATGCTGCAAGCATGTTTAGCAGTAAATACATGGGGACAGACTCTGAGAAAAGGGAGATTGTATTAGGAGCAGGACTTTTTTTTTCAGCCGGAACTCAGTTCTGGCACCTCTCAGGTGGGTGCCGTTGCCATTCTAAGATAACAAGTTCTGGCACCTCTTTTTCTAGAAAAATAGCACTGATTAGGAGGTGTGTTAGATAAGTTCATTCTGATTTCTCTGGGTGATAGCAGACTCAGATTGGCTGCAGGTTATAAAGTGAGGAGTTAATTTTTGCAGTTGAGCTAGAGGAAAATGAGTTGAAAAGAGAGATGTGAGGAAAAGACCAGAGGAAAGCTGAGGCCTGAATATTAATACTTTTCTGGTGCAGATCAGCAGAAGGGATCAATAGGAAGGGAGTCCAATGCCAATTTTAAATGTGTGTTTTTACAACTGCAGAATAAGTGTAATAGTGCTGGTTCTGTAGGTCAAGCGGGCACATGTGGCGTAAGGGCATCTTGCGAGTTAATAAACCCAAGGATTGTGGGTATAGATGGCTGGGGTGGAGGTTTAGGGGATGTCAGCCACAACATCACTTGAGTTTTTATTCCGTTGAGGCATGTGCAGAGTGCAGTCAGCACACCAGCAAAGTGTGCAATTGAACCCAGGACATTGTTTGCAGAAAAAAATACGCCAGACAGTCCAGTATGGTCAGCCTTCTTTGCCTTGTAATGTTCTTTGGAGTGGATTAACAATGAAGACCAAGAAGCAGTTGAGCAGTTGAGAACTAAAAACAGAAATCAGGTGATACCTCAGGACCCTGAAACATGTCTCTTGTAGTCAAAAAAACAGCATCAGAATAACTCATCTCAGGAATAGCACACATACTTTAATGTTTCTTTCTCTATAAAACAATGGTTCGTTACCTTTCAGATAACCAATCTCAGCTGAAGATTCTACATCGTCCAGAAACACTCTATCCTTTTGTTTTTCTTCTCTCCCACAGTTTCTCCAGTTGCCCCCACCGTTTTCCCACTTATTCCGTCTTCTGAGTGCATTACAAATGATGGAAACATCACCATTGGGTGTTTGGCCAAGGGTTTCCTGCCTGACCCAGTCACTTTTTCCTGGAGCAATGCCAACAGCAGGACCATCGAGATTAAAAAATTTCCTTCAATCAGTTCCAATGGGGCTTTTACCGTAAGCTCCCAGGCGGTTATTTCTGCTCAGGCTTGGAACAATTTCAATCCCTTCTATTGCACAGCTGCTCACTATGCGACAAAAAGGACAGTACGAGTGGTTCGTCAAGGTAAGTGAATTTATTTGTCTTTTTTTTTCTTTCAAAAAGCAACATTACCCAGCAGCCAACAGCAACACAAACCAGGAGATTAGCATTAAATATCTTGCATCCAATTAACTTTCTAGTTCCTAAAGTGCTATACATCATTTTAGCTTCTTGACACAATTGACAATTATGTAAGTCCAGTTCAGAACTAAGACATTCCTGCACTGGATGTTTATTAATTTATTTCAAGGAGAGAAATGGGAGGAGAGGATCTTGCCCTTGATTTGAGATGAGGAATAGTGGTTCTTTCCCCCTTCCCCTTCCCCTTCCCCTTCCCCTTCCCCTTCCCCCATGTCTAGAAAGCATGGGTCCGAGCAATTTCCCTTTCGTCCCACCGCATTCCCAGAGAAAAGCCGCTCTTCACTGCTGAATTGGAGCAAACGTCAATCCAACAAAAACCTGACTCATGTTTCCTCCTATTCAGCAGCAAAGATTGGGTTTTCCTGGGAGAAAGCAGTGGGACAAGCAGAAGTTTGTATGAGCCCTAGCATGGGAAACGAACTCTTTACCTGCTCTGTTTTAACTCTTAAATTTGTTCTGAGGCTGCGCCCTGCCTCTGCAGGCTGAACCAGCCAACTCACATTTGGTTTGCCTCAAATGAAGCCCTGCTCCAGTTGATTTAATGTGAGCAGGCTTCTCTAGAGTGGGCCAGGCACACAATCTGCTAGAAGACAATCTCATGAATTTGGTCTGAAGATCTCTCCACATAGGAATACCTCCAGTTGTATATCTTACCTTTGGGTTGCTGGATTCATCTGCGATGAAACAGTTACTTTGCACTGTTTTCCTTCCTTCTCAAGCACTGAACCCAGCCGCTCCACCTAACATTATCATCAGCGCACCACGCTCAACAGATTTTGTGGGGTCCCCATTAAATGCCACCATCACCTGCAATGCTATTAATCTGTACACTGAGAAAACCACACTCCAGTGGCTGAGGGATGAAACAGTTGTTGAATCTGATGGCCCCACTACCATTTCAACCTCAAAATGCAGTCACAGCCTGAGGAGTGAGCTAACAGTCACCAAGAGCGACTGGGACAATGGCAAGAAGTTTTCCTGCAACGTGTTCAACGAGAAATTCAATGGGATAAGGAACATCAGCAAACCCCTTATTTGTGGCAGTAAGTTGAAAATTAGATCCGGAAACTGGTTTGCCATTCCAACGCAACAGGGGCAGATCTAATTTTGTCCTCAAGAAGAAGCACTCAATATATTTGGTTGCATTCTGGGAATATTTGTTGATAAACACGGCAGAGATTCTAGTTTATTCACTAAAACTCATCTAGGATTTCATCAGAATCTATACATACCTACAGGCTAAACCAGAGGTGGACCTGCTCTAGAATACTGAATTACCTTACTTAAACAGATTCTAGGGCAAGGTCTGAAGACACATACTGCAGCAACAGTATCCTTCAGCATATTCTAGGATAGTGCTGGGGTAGATCCAACCTTGGTTTCAGTGTTACGTGAGATATTATGGTATTCGTTGCCCTCATTCTTTTCTACTGAGCCAATGCTGGCATTATTTTTATAGACAAAAAAGAAACAAAATCTCCATGTATTGTTTTTTTTTTTTTAATATTTCCCCTAATGAAGGCTTTGTGTATTTGGGGTTTTACAAAAGCACAGTGTAGAAACACTAGATCTGGCAGATCAGTGGATCACTAAGGAAACAGACTTGTGCAGCAGCCGACAAGGACTCCCATCTACAAGACCTTCGCCAATCTATATGGTGCGCACAAAGGATGGGGAAATTCTCAATTTTAGTTGGCCATAAAATAGAACTCTTGTGTACATTGGATGTTTGAATCAGATATACAGGTGAAAATTGAAAAATTAGAATATCATGGAAAAGTTTGTTTATGTAAACAATTGTTTTCATTAGCTACTGGAGTTTAATATATGAGATAGATTCATGACATGCAAAGCGAGATATGTCAAGCCTTTATTTGTTATAATTGTGATGATTTTGGCATTCAGCTGGTGAAAAACCCCAAGTCTCATATATTAGTTTCACCTTTTAAGTTGAATTACTGAAAGAAATGAACCTTTCCACGATATTCTAATTTTTCGAGTTTCACCTGTACGTTGGAGATTAAGGGCAAACAGGTTTTGAGGTGCCAGTAGAAGTTGGCTTGCTGTGGAATTGAATGTTATCTTTCTTCTTTTTAGATCTTCCTGTCCCTGTCAAGGTTGAGACCATCCTGCCTTCCTTTGCTGATATTTTCCAAACCAAGACGGCCATTCTGACCTGCAGAATTTCGAACATACCTGATGACCAAGATCTTAAGGAGCTGAATGTCACCTGGACACGAGCAGATGATAGCAAACCCCTAGAGACTATCCTTAAACCGTCGCAAGAACAAGAAAGCAGTGGGCTGCTATTCAAGGATGCTATAGCTACAGTGTGTGCAGATGAGTGGAACAAAGGGGAAACTTTCAAGTGCAAAATTATTCACCCAGCTTTATTTCCCTCAATGGAAGTCAGATCCCTGCGCAAGCCTCAAGGTAGGTGTCGATTTTACATCATCCTACAAAAATGGCTAACAACCCTCAATATAAATAAAATAGGTCTTTGGCTTTCCAGAAGGCTCAGAATAGTTTTGTTCTGCCCTAACAATCATTAAGTATAGATTTTCCCCAACCCTGTTGCCTCCAGCTATTCTGGACTAAAATTTCTATCATCTTTGACTATTGGCCATGCTGACTAGGGCAGATATGCTTCGTAGTCCAAAATATCAGGAGAGTAGCATTTTGGGAATGGCTGATTTGATACCTGAGTCTAAGCCATTGGCACACCTAAAGACGTCTCGATTTCAATTGCTTTAATTCCAGTTAGTACTTCTTTTGCTCATTATATAGTTCCTGTTAATGCACTGGATGTCTAATGAGGTAGACCAAACTGAGTTATAATGGTCTGACTGAGGCCCACCAGTGTGAACTTTAAGAAATTCAAATGTGAGTTTCCAACTTCCAAAGCAAAAATATTTCACCACTTAGCTTCTGTTCACAAATTTCAGGACACACTAATCTGCAGCATAGAAACTGTATTCGTCGCCTTCAGTTTAGGGACAAGCTATGCCCACGAAGGCAAAGGCAACCCACCAGCCATGTATTGTGCGGCATTTCATGTGCCTTTTTCTGACAGGCAACACAAACAGAACAACAATTTAGCCCCTAGTAGGCTCTCAGAAATCCTTGGTCTTGTCCATGTGGCTTAATGGGTCATAAATTATACAAGACTTTCTCTAAGAATAGATGAAGCTCCCATTTTAAGCCCACCTCAGCAATGAAGAGATGACTGTGTCTGTATTTGCTTAGTGGGAATGTGTGAACCATAGTCTCTCTGTCTCTCTTATGCGCTTCCACTCTTTTTATGTACATGCACACACAGAGCAGTGGACCATGTCATCACAGTCTTTAATAAAAATCCAGATTTAGAATGCCAATTCATCTGGTCATGTTTGGTCAATGTCCAGGTCTCCTGCTAGAAGACTTCTGCCATTCATCTTATGTCTTCATCTGACCCTCTCAAACCATACAAATGAGGTCATGGTTAAGAAAGGAAGGAAACAAGATAGTTAGCAATGTACTTTTAAAACCATGCATTTGATATTCTCTTAATCCCCCCTCCTTTAACCTTCCAGATGGCAACCCCTCTGCTCCACATATCTACATGCTTCCTCCTCCTTCGGATCAGCTGGCTTTGCAGGAAACAGCCACCGTCACTTGTTTGGTGAAAAATTTCTCCCCTAGTGACTTCTTTGTCAAATGGCTGCGGAATGATGAGCCCGTGGATGCTTCTGAATACTTCACCAGCCCAGCCACCCAGGAGTCCAAGGCACCCAACCGGTATCACGCTTATAGCATGCTGAACGTCAACGCAGAAGATTGGAATTCTGGAACTCCTTTCACTTGTGTGGTGGGGCATGAGATGTTGCCCCTCCAGACGTCTCAGAAGACCATAGACAAGAATACGGGTAAACCAACCATTGTCAACGTCTCCCTTGTGCTCTCCGACACGGCCAGCACTTGCCAATAACCATTCTTGTCAAGCCTCCCGCACATCTTTCTCAGCTCCCTAATTCTCCCTTCTTGTGTCTCCATTTGTTTAATTATTGGCCTTTTTGTGGAGGAAAAGAGGGGTGATGTACCCGGAATGTTGTAGAATTAACTGGCCACATCTCTTTGAAGTAAAACAATAGTTTGAAATAAAGAAAGTTTATCGAAACTTAAGAAGATAATTCTGTCTTGTGGTTAGAAATGGTGATAAGGGGTCCCGACAGGCTCCATGAGGGAGTGCCGCCGCTGCTGCTGCTGCTGTTGCTGGGCAGAGAGGGCGCCGTTTTAGTTTGGTTGTTTTTTAAAAAAAAATGCTTTAATTTTTTATCTATGTCATTTTAAATTGTGATTGATATTAATGCTGTATTCTTAGTTTTAGATTTTATGATCTATGTGGAAATTGCTCTCCATTTGGTTGTGTACTTTTTGATGTGTTTTATTTATTGTTTATGACTTTTGTTATGTTGGTAATTGTGTCAATCTTGTCATGTTGTAAGCCGCCTTGGGCGTTGTTTTAACTATGGAAAGGCGGCGTACAAAGGATGAGGAAATACTCAATTTTAGTTGGCCATAAAAACAGAACTCTTGTGTACATTGGATGTTTGAATCAGATATATGTTGGGGATTAAGGGCAAACAGGTTTTGAGGTGCTAATAGAAGTCGGCCTGCTGTGGAATTGAATGCTCTTCTTACTTCTTTTTAGATCTTCCTGTCCCTGTCAAGGTTGAGACCATCCCGCCTTCCTTTGCTGATATTTTCCAGACCAAGATGGCCATTCTGACCTGCAGAATTTCGAACATACCTGATGACCAAGATCTTAAGGAGCTGAATGTCGCCTGGACACGAGCAGATGATAGCAAACCCCTAGAGACTATCCTTAAACCGTCGCAAGAACAAGAAAGCAGTGGGCTGCTATTCAAGGATGCCGTAGCTACAGTGTGTGCAGATGAGTGGAACAAAGGGGAAACTTTCAAGTGCAAAATTATTCACCCAGCTTTATTTCCCTCAATGGAAGTCAGATCCCTGCGCAAGCCTCAAGGTAGATGTCTATTTTACTTTATCCTACAAAAATGGCTAACAACCCTCAATTAAAAAAAAAAAAATAGGTCTTTGGCTTTCCAGAAGGCTCAGAATAGTTTTGTTCTGCCCTAACAATCATTAAGTATAGATTTTCCCCAACCGGGTGGCCTCCAGCTATTCTGCACTAAAATTTCTATCATCTTTGACTATTGGTCATGCTGAGCAGGGCAGATATGTTTCGTAGTCCAAAATAGCAAGAAAGTAGCACTTTGGGAGTGGCTGATTTGATACCTGAGTCTAAGCCTTTGGCACACCTAAAGATGTCTCCATTTCAATTGCTTTAATTCCAGTTAGTACTTCTTTTGCTCTTGGGAGGAAAGCAATGACAAACCTAGACAGCATCTTAAAAAGCAGAGACATCACCTTGCCGACAAAGGTCCGTATAGTTAAAGCTATGGTTTTCCCAGTAGTAATGTATGGAAGTGAGAGCTGGACCATAAAGAAAGCTGATCGCCGAAGAATTGATGCTTTTGAATTATGGTGCTGGGGGAGACTCTAGAGAGTCCCATGGACTGCAAAAAGATCAAACTTATCCATGCTTAAAGAAATCAGCCCTGAGTGCTCACTGGAAGGACAGATCCTGACATTGAGGCTCCAGTACTTTGGCCACCTCATGAGAAGAGAAGACTCCCTAGAAAAGACCCTGGTGTTGGGAAAGATGGATGGCACAAGGAGAAGGGGACGACAGAGGATGAGATAGTTGGACAGTGTTCTCAAAGCGACTAGCATGAGTTTGGCCAAACTGCAGGAGGCAGTGAAAGATAGGCGTGCCTGGCGTGCTCTGGTCCATGGTCCATGGGGTCATGAAGAGTCGGACACGACTGAACGACTGAACAACAACAACATTTCTTTTGCTCATTATATAGTTCCTTTTCATGCACTGGATGTCTAATGAGGTAGACCAAACTGAGTTGCAATGGTCTGACTGAGGCCAACCAGTGTGAACCTTAATAAATTCAAATATGGGTTTCCAACTTCCAAAGCAAAAATATTTCACCACTTAGCTTCTGTTCGCGAATTTCAGGACACACTAATCTGCAGCATAGAAACTGTATTCG